>NW_024500349.1:21777575-22525847 GCF_017590055.1 Onychostruthus taczanowskii
CCAGCACAGCTCCTTCCCAACACAACTGCAGCTTTCCAACCTATCCAAACCAGTGGGGTTACCCACTGATCACTCCTTCTCCAGCAGCTCCAGCAGAACCAGGAGTCCAGAACATTCCTGGGCTCCTGCCAGCGTGGCTGGGCTGGTGGGAAGTCTGGATGGCAAATGTTGCTTGCCAGGAAAACTGCTGGAGGCTGCATCCCACCTGGAGCAGCCCTACCCCATCCTGCAGGGAACTGCAGAGCAGTTGGCTTTCCTTCTGAGTCAAAAGAGAACAAAAAAGGGGGAAAAACCCATTGGAAAGCCTATAGGTGTATAGACTATTGTGTATTCAGTTCTGCAGACACTTGGTTTCTGTCAGCACAGAACAACAGGATCTTTCTCACCACTATAAATGAGCTGTTTTATGAATTTTGAAACACTTGTTTTACCAAGTGAGAAAGAAAAAAAGAGAGAGAAAGGCATCTTTATCCTAAGTAGCAGCTAAGGAGATTGGTAAAATCAAAAACAAAACCAAACCAAACCAAACCTAAAAAATCAAAAACCTGACCAACCAGTACAAAGTAAAGGCAAGCCAGGTCATTCCAACCAATTATAGGACTAACTAAAAATATTTTTAATTGCAACTAATATGCTATCTTGAGCCAGCTGCTAATTCCAACAGGCCTGAGGTTTTCTGCTCATAAAGCATCAATAATAGGTGCCTTTTCCTAGAAAGGAAGGCTCTGCCTAAGTCTTACTGTGTCAGATAAAAAGCCCCAAAATAGATTTTTCCAACAAAATAAAGTGTTTTATTCAGATATTCATGTGGATATGGCAGTGATGTTAAGAACAGCTATTCAAGTAGCTGAAGTAAGCCCTTCAAAAGAAGTCACACAGCTTTGAGACTTGAACAAATTATTGTATGATCTCATCCAAGAGATCTAAATAGCTGGAACATCTGCAAGAGTCGCCACCAATTTATTTAGCAGAGTTCATCAGTAGTTCACCAGCTCTGTCTGCACAAGCAGGTGCCAGGGCAGCCACTGAGGAGTCCTGCACGTGACTGAGAGGAGAGAGGGAGGAGGGTGGGACAGGGATGGGTGATTTTACCCTCTAACATGGATGTGCATTAGCAGCAGTGAAGTCCCTGCTGAATCAGTGCCTGTTACTGAAAGAGAAGTGCAGAAATGCTTTTTTTTTCCCAGAGAAGTATTACATGCACAAGTAACTATATTGTTAAAATTTTTTATTTGTGACAGTAAAGAAACCATTCAATACCTGATTGACAATACTTCTCTCTCCTGCAAACACTCATATGGTATCTGTAGTGTTTCTCAAGTATTGCTGGATTGTTCATTGCATCAAAGTGTAAACAGCTCCATCATAAGGAAAAAAAAAAAAAAAAGGAAAAAAAGAAAGAAAGAAAGAAACATTTCCATTGCTTACTCCTCTGTTGAGGAGCTCCCAATAGATCTTTAACAAGAAATAAGAGAGAGTCAGCTGGGATTTTACAACATCATGTGAAACAGAAAACTGACAGCTGGTTTTGCATAGTTAGCCCAGAGATTTTGAAGCAATTGCCCCACGCCAGTCTCACCTGCCCCTCCTCGCCCCACAAAGGCAAAAAACATCACAGCACCTTGGAATCAGAGGCACAAACTTGTTTTTCTTTTACAAATAGGGCTGTGCGGAACTGTGGTTTATTAGGTTAAAAACAATCTGTCCAACAGAGGGTTACGCCTTCGGAAGTCACACAGCTACAGATTCTTTTTCTTGGTTTTTTTTTTTCTTTTTTTTTTAACATTGAAATTTCAAAAGCTGCAACATCAGCACACACCAGTGTCATTTAGATACTTTATTGTCCCCAACCAGTCTAATCAAAATCATGCTGTAAGAAAAGTGATTGCGTACACCGACAACCAAAAACGCCTCCAGGTGTTGAGTTTCTTCCACGCATAACTTTTGCTGTTTTAATAAAGATCAAAAGGGCGAAACAAAGAGACAAATTATTCTTCCAAAGCTACCTAAATGAACAGAGCAATATTGTACATTTGCCACCATCTCCCCATGCCCAGCCTGCCACGCCTCGTGGTGTGAACAAGGATTCTGTGCACAGCCCTAAGGTTACAAATGGCAATTTCTTTGTTAATACTTCCACTGGGTTTCAAGGGTCTAAGGCATTCTGCCTTACAGCTTAATTTAAAAATACCCATACAGGCAAAAAACCGTTTTTTTAACCCAACATAAAAAGGACAACAGAACTTCAGGCCAGGCAGCATTGTCTTTAGAATGATCAACTGGGAAAGACTTTTTAATATTTCTATAATATTCAGAAATAGAACTGAAATCCAGGGTTTATAACAGCCCTGGTAACCTGCATGCAGTAAATGAACTTCAAAATATGCAAGAGATTTAGGAAACAAGGTTTTTTTTTTTTTCCTATTTGATTTTTTTTTTAAAATCTTGTATTGAAAATACAATCAAATACCCGTATTGCAAATTTTACAAACATTCCACTCGTTCTCTGACTTTATGGACAGAACTCTATTGCTTTTTTAGAATCTAGAAACTCTAAGTATATAGTGTATGTATATCCACACAAACTCAACACTTGAAATTTCAAGTATGATGATAGTGTCAAAATAAACAACTGTGACAGTTGTTGGCCAAATCTGAATACTCAGGGGAGTCCAAACCTGATTGCAGAGCACTCTGAGTTTTATTCCCATATGAGTTGGGTGGGTTAAGAAAAATAGAACTGACCAGAACTTATAGAAAATACTCTTAATACTAACAGAGATCAAAGCTGTGCTACGTTTTTTGTCTTTGTATTGTCACCAAGTGTCATTTTAATGCTGTACTAAGTTACAGTAAGTTGGGTTTTTCAAAATTTGGTGGGGTTTTAAGAGCCAAAATTCCACAGCACAAGTATGGTTGTACAGAACATCATCAGAACCGTTCCTCCAGAGGCTGGTGCAGAAGTTCAGTTGCCCATTCTATGTGGATTTGAAAACAATACAAGACACTTTAATAATATAATCAACATTCATTCACAGACTTAAGGCAACTGGTTCATGAAATCACTGTTTCCAGAGATGCAAACGGGTGACACGGTTTGTCTCACGTCCAACAGGTCACAACTGTCACACGGCCCTGTCTCGTGGGTTATTTACTCCTTGTCTGATTGTTTGGTCTAATGCTAACGAGAAAAAGTCTTTGCATTTCTTCAGCCATTCCTCTCATACCTGCACGACTAACTACAACCTGAATACTTCCCTGCAAACTGCACTGGGGCCCAGGAGCCACAGGCACAGTTGAAAATACTGCTCAGAGAACAACTTTTTTTTTTTTTTGGCAGCTTACAGTTTCATTACTCTGGAGTCAAATACAAAATTAAACCATCTTAAACTGAAAGTAAACGTTAATGGACTAACCAGAATCCATACGTCCTTCTCCTTGTTTAAATTTTTTGTTATATTTTAAACAGAGTAGGTTTTTTTTTTTTTTTTAGATTTTTCATTTTTAAGCTCGACACTTTGTCTTTTTGTTGTGGCACAGATTTATACAGTACTAAGGTGATGCCAGCTGGTACAGAAACAAAAGTGTGATGCCTTACAGACTCATGGGTGTGATGGGACTGCCTCCAGCACCCCTGGGCCCAGCCACAGCTGGAGCACAGCTGGAGCACAGCTGCACTGCAAGGGGGGCTCAGTTTGGTGCTGCACCCACCACCTCCCACTCGCTGCCTGTGCAGACTGGCCTGCCCCTCTCAGGTGGATTTGTTAAGCTGCTTCACCAACGTTTTTGAGACAAGGATCACAAGCCCCAGGTCCATCGCAAAGGAATTTGTTTTTTTCCCAAGCCACCGGGACTTTTTGAGGAAAAGAGAAAAGGCAAAGGGGGTCTACAATTCAGAGTTTAGCACGAGGCTAATTAGAAGCACCAAATAATCCATTTAGTCTTCTCTGATGACAGCCAAAGGCAGCTGCACTTTTTATGTTTGCAGATTTCTGCTGTGGACAATAACTGAAAGGTGACACTGGAAAGGGGGAGGGAAAAAAAGGTGTGCCTTGTTCTTCAAAGGCATAAAATGTTTAAAAATCATTCATCTGAAATACCTATGGCACTGCAGAAGATGTTAAGCAGTCTCTCAGATTCAGAGATGAGTGTAACCCAACTCCAAAGCCAGAGGACCAATTTTAGTCTAGGCTAGTAACTTCTGCCCTTCCAGCAAGACTTGATACAGCTCATAATCTGCACCTTACACCTTGGGGAAAAAGAAATACAAATCAAAGGTGTGGGCAGCAAACTTCCTGCGTTTTCATGTATCAAAGAAAGGAGAGGGCTTCATCTTAATTGAAAAAATTGAAAAAAAAAATCCTTTACAGGTCACCTTTAACTGGTATATGAGATACCAATGGATTAATCCATGGGGGTGGGTTATGAAGCCTGCATTTTATTTATTGCCCAAGTTTGCAGCTTACAGAAAATGTCTCATAGCACAGGCACAGTGGCAAAAACAGTATAACAGCCGATGGTCAACTCCATTTGGTGAGTATACAGTAGCAGCAATGAAAAGAAAAAAGTACTCCAAACAGCTCAATGTAGATCCAGCTTCCCCAGATGGGTTGTTTTGAGAAAAGAATCTTAAGCTAATAAATAGATCTCCTTGCTGTTCTCCAAGATAATGGTTTTCCAAAAAAGAAGAGGCATGGCAGTTGTGCGTAAGCAGAGACAGCAGAACTTCATCTGTCTGGAATTAAAGGTGCTTTAGGTCTATCAGCCACCTCGTTTCCTCAACTCCATCACTCCCTAAATACTCAAACAACTGCAGATATGTTTTAAAACTGTGCCCAAAATCCTCATCAGTGAAACAACCATGTTAATGACCCCAGTTCACCCCTCCCACGACCGCCTGAACCTTCTGAGCATGACAAAGTGTAACACAACTCATTGTCATCGTGGAGACAGGAACCCAGCATCTTGGTTTCAACTTTTTCCTTTGTTATATATTACAGTGCTCTATAAATTTTTTTTTTCCTTTTTCCTTTTAAAGCATTTAGACAATACAAGACTAAAAGATGTCTGGAAATACGTCTTATACAAAAATGAATTTTTATCTTAAAATAACATTCAAAAAGGCACTTCATTCTGTAAGAAAAAATTCAGAGTCAGGTCAACTGCTCTAAGCAGGGGGGTAAAATTGTCTGCATAGTGGGAGGGGAAGAAAGGGAGAGAAATTCAACTGCTGAAATACAAGCTTCTTTTTTTTTTTTGGCATGTTTTAAGAAAAGCTGATCCAGTAAAAGATGTCCATTTATGAAATTAATTAAAAGAGTCCCATTCAAAATAGCTTTTTTTTTTTTCCTTTAAAAAAGTAGTCTGAACACATGACCTTAGGAGTCAGGCTTCTGAAGGCTTAATAGCATCACTCATGATTGTCCTTCGTGTCCAATGTAACAGGAAGATCAAGAGTAGCACTTCTGACTGGGGTGACCTCCCCAAGCTTACATTTGAAAGAGCTGAAAGAGATGGAGACAGCCTCTAGCAACTGCAATCTAGGAGCAGGACTCAGTCAGAGTTAAGGGCTACCTGTTGCAGAGTTTATGAAGCATACTGTAAACTTCTTCCTCTTTGCTTAGTCCTTCAAAGAAAGGAATAAGATCTAGCAGCTCTGTGTCTGTCATGTCATCAAACCAGGACTGCACAGGCACCTGAAACAAAGCAACCAATAAACACTGAGAGGGTTTCATGATGTGAAAGACACGTGAGTTCTGTCTGTGTAGGTGTTCTGTAACCATCATCATCATGCTAGAATAATCATGGCAATTAGCTACTCATTGGCATTCAGGTGGAGCAGCAGGGTCAACCCCAAGCCCAACCAGGACAGCTGAGCTTCACCTGCATGTCCAGGTGACCCACATGACCCCACCCTGGGCAGCTCTCCTCGCTCTGCCTCCTTGGCATCCAGAACAGACTGGAAGGCACACACAGGTTATGAAGCTGCAATGACACTTTATTTACAGGAATTTTTTTTTTCCCCCTCTAAGAATGATCAGAGTGAGTCACCAGGCACAGGCAGGCAGCACCATCCCCTTCCAGCATGGGGTTTGGAGGAAATGTTTAACTGCAAGGGCAGAACATTGTTCAGTAAAAATGTTAGATCTAGTGAGTGGGTTCAGAAAACAACACGGATAATAATCCTTCTTAAACATGCAGGCTGGATTTGGGGAAGGTGTTCTGTGTATCTTCAGCACACTGAGGTCTTTCCAAGACTATCTTGGATCTTATTACAAGCTCTGGTTTCTGCAGAGACTCCAGTATCAGTCAGCCAGCAGCACTTTTCTATCCATGATTAAACCACTCTGACAAGGCCCTCAATTTCATCTCCCAAATTTCTACAGCTCATTATTTCCTTGGCACTGATTTCTGAGATACCAAATTATTATCTTGGATCAGGTTTTTAATTTTAACCATGAATATAAATTAGAGCTACAGGTCCTGGTTACTATAAATGGCAGCTTTAAACCATGTGTGGCACCAACCAGGAAAATGTTTTCACCCCATCACTTAGGGCATCACAATATTAGGATCTGAACTTGAAAGCTGACTGCTGGAAGATAAATAGCTCATGTTACTAAAAGAAAGAAAGAAAAAAAGCTATTCTGGAGAGGCAGGACTGTGCAAAGCAGTGCTCTTAATAAAAGATTTCCTACACTGATTTTGAACAGTTCACAAAGAAGGCAGCCTAAAAACATCAAAGCAAACAGTGCACAGCCTGGTTGTCTAAAAGTCAGCAGATCTAAGAGTTCCAGCTTCTCCCCTGGCAGCTAAAGCAGATGTGAGCAGCTGTGCTGGATGGAGCACCCCAGACTTCTCCATCAGAGCTCCTGGAGCCAGTACAAACACACAGTGAAAATGCACACTACTCCTCATTGTTCTCCCCTACAGAACTGCTGCCTGCCCTTCATCCTTATTCCTAAACCTTGATTAACTTGTTGACTAACAGTTCTAATTATGGAGGTATGACAAAAATAATTGAGAGAGGAACATAGCAGCACAACAGGATCTTGGTTTTTTCTTTTGTTTCCCTTACCCACAAATGCAGATCTCAGTAGCAACCAGTAAATCATTAATTATCTTGCCTAATAAAATATTATTCACACAACGAAAAAAGATTGGAGTACCTAAAAAGAAGTTCAAGCATGTGGCATTCACATTCTCTGAAAAAATCCCTTTGCCCAGGATTTTTCTCTTGGGAAGCTGAGAAGCCTCAGAGAAAAGGAAAACAATTCTTATCTCATTTGCTTCTCCTGTGTTTTGCTGCTTTGGAATGTGTTTGGAGATTGTTTACCCACAGGTGATTGTTTCACTGGATTCCAGTATGAGTTGTTTTCACTCTCTGGCCAAACAGTGCCAAGCTGTGTCGAGACTCTGGAGAGAGTCATGAGTTTTCATTATTATCTTTTTAGCATTCAGTAAGTATCCTTTCTGTATTCTTTAGTATAGTATAGTATTCTTTAATATGATATAGTATTATAAAGTAATAAATTAGCCTTCTGAGAACATGGAGTCAGATTCATCATTCCTGCCTTCGTCAGGGGTGCCTGAAAATACAATACAAGCAAAACATTCTTTCTGCAGTCATTACTCCAAAGAACAAAATCTGTGCTGCAGGGCAGCTTTGTTTCTTAGAGCTAGGTTGGTTTTTCAGGTTCCACACCACTTGGTATTTCTGAGAACTGCTGGACCTCAAGCCAGCAGCCAAAGCTCAGTGCACACGAGCAGTCATGGCTGTGACACTCTGTCAAGATCACTTTGCCCATGTCCTTCACCACTTGGCAGCGAACCCCAGAACCCGCTGCAGCCTAAGAAAACACAGAACCTGACACAAGCCAGTGCTCTGAAAAGTCTATTTTCTGAATCACAAAACGTGGGCAAGGGCCAGAGAGATGAAGTTAGGCTGGAGTATTCTGAATACTTACTGCATTTTCAGGATGGAAGATGTAAGATGCAGGAGAATTATCTACTATAATAACTTTACTCAGCTCACGGCCCAGTCGACTCAGGTCCTTCACATAATTCCCTCGGTGGAAAACACAGGATTCTCTAAAGAGCCTTGCCCTGAACACACCCCAGCGATCCAGTAAGTCAGCTACTGGGTCTGCATACTTAAAAATACAAGTCAGAAACATCAAGTTAGCAACAAGCACATAAGGCTGATTCATAAAGCCAGACAAAGAAGGGACACGAAATAATTTCAGATAAAATGCCCTTTTTCTCCATTTTGTTCCCCGCTCCTTGTTAATTAACTCAACTGCCTGCAAACCTGAAGTGATTAATAAAGAGATAAAGCAAAAGTAGGACAATTATCTTTCTAGAGAAGGCTAACTTGCACTCTAAATGTTTTCTGTGATTTATTAATCAGGTTTTATTCTCAGGGCCAACTTAGAGTTAACCTGAGAGTTTTCTAGAGGTTGATGGATCCAGGTATCTCACCTATCATTACCATAAAACCAGCCAATGCTACTAGAAAATCAATATGAAACTTTTCCCCAGCTGATTTGTTTCCATGTGCCTCTGAAGATAAACTGCATGGAACAAATCTGAGCCTGATGTGGCTCAGCCAAATGATGCCCTTGGAGCAAATGGGTCAGCAAGACTCTTAAGATTATCAAATTGCATAATTGGGCCAAAAAAGATCAGCCAAAGATGTTATTAATAAAAATGCTCATGTACAATACCAGGGAAATTCTCATTTTATACATAAGATGATATTTTAAGTGAAGCACAGCTTAGAATCCAACCATTTATCTAAACTGGCCAAGAAGAAGCAGCCAAATAAACTTGAACATGAATAACCACATAGTTGAAAATGATAGTTACATCTTATTATTGCACAACAGGAGTTACCATTTTCCTATATTTTAAACCAAGAAAAAAACTTTATGTTGAAATCAATCACCTTTTGATTATGAAATAAGGCACATAATTTCAGTATGAAATTGGGGCAGTATTTAGGATTTTTTCAACATGACTGAACAGTATGTGGTAAAGAGAATGTAGGGAAAAAGGCTTTATAGAAGATCAGGGCCCTGTCCCCTGCCACCATCTCTACACCAGGCTGGAGCAAAAGCTTGCCATGCTAGAGCACTACTTAGAAATAACCAGTATCATTTTACAAACAAGACACCACAAATACAATACACTGAAGGAAGTGAAGAATTCCAGATCACTCTACTACTGTAACATCTACCACAAAAACTACCTACGAGCCACTACTGCTACTGCAGGACCAGAGGGCACAAAATATTCCTGGGGACGTTTCAAGCTTTGCAAAAAGGCCTCATTTTTTAACCCCAGGTTGAAATTGCACCTCAAGAGAGCAAGAAGCTTCTTGCTCCCAATTTTCAGGGAGTTTCTGAGTCACTGGTTGATGGTGTAGACAGGGTTTAATTCGGTGTTTTATTTCATGCCCAGCTTTCATGTGCTGCTTCACTGGCACGCTATTTGTTCTAATTTCTCACTATAACCATGGTAACTTGTGAGCCTTTCATATTGGCATCATGAGCAATGCATGGAGGCTACATTATGAGACAAGCCCATATGTGATGGTGTTACCATGGAAACACTTACCCACACACTAGCAGACAAAGTACACACTGTCAGACAAAGAAGCAGAAAAGAAGGGGAAAAATTAAGATAGTACCAACTGTGGAAATAATTATCCATAGAAAACCCAACCAAAAGTCCACTGACCAGCACCATAAGGGTTAAAGAGATGAAAGGAGGAACAAACCTTGGCTAGACTGGCTGTGAAGAGTACACATTCAAAGAGCTCTCCCATCCTCTGAAGAAACTCATCCACATGTGGTCGTTTCAATACATAAACCTGGAATGATAACAGCATTTAGGTCAGATGGTGCTCAAGGAAAGGAAAAAAAACCAAAAAAAAAAACCAAAACCACTCCTGCAATGCCAGCACTTGAAACAAAAGTTAACAGGGAAGCAGTTCAAATGAAATGCTGGGGAAAGTATGCAAGATGAAAGTAGAGATCCAATAATGAGAGATTGGCACACACGGGCTGCCAAGCCCCTGCTGGTTATGGAACTGCAAACACTGAGCATCATCAGGAGTGTGCTCCTCAAAAAAATCTCATTAAAGGCAAAGGGAGACAGGAGGGCTTCTCAGGAAGTGAGGATTCAGATCTCTCCACCAAACCCATTCTGGTGCTGGGAAGCTGAGGAGCTCCACAGAAGGAATAAATCTGATGAAGCCTCTCTGACAGCAGGAATTGCTCAAGAGGGACCTGTTTTCCTTCTGTGGCTGGCTGTGTCATTTCTGAAATTCCAGGTGCTAAGTACCACAGCTCCCTATGGAGAGTGATCAAGCCCTCCAGCTCTACAGGGAACTTTTTTCACCAAAAGTCTTCCCAGCACCACGCAGAACATCTAAAAATGCTGGGTTTGAAATGTGACAGAGTCTACAGCATCTTCTAAAGAGGACCTTGCCAAAAGATGGCAAATTCCCAGGATTTCTCTCCTCTTCAGCATCCTGCCTTCAGCAGTGCTCTGCTGCCTTTAGCACGGCCTTGGCTGCCTGCTGTCAACAACCTGATTAGCAGATTATTAAAACCTCCCTGCTTCTCCTTGCAGAGCACACAAGATGATTTTGTGCTCACAGAAAATACCAAAACAAGGGAAGTGCTGCTCAGAAAGCTTGGAAACAGCTCACAATATATTGGGAAGCTGAAGAGGGGAGTCTGCTTGAAAAATATTTATCTGTCTTGTTTGCAGTGAGATTAAAAGTTTGAGAGAAAATATTGGCAGCATTTTATCTTCTTTTGTTTGGCAAATAATCCCTAATAATGGAAATTTCAAGTGGAGAAGTCTGGCATAGAGCTGAGTTCAGGAAGAATTGCAAGACTGATGCTATTTCAGGAATGTAATTCTTTGATATGTAAAACTAGATTAATTGAATGTATTTTACTAGATTTCTATTAATAAGAGGTAAAAAAAAAAAAAATCAAGGTACTCAGAGAAAAAGCCTGAAGGAGAAAAATATGGAAACAGCAGCTTGAACTCAAGTGTAACAATTAAAGCCTTCAGCAAAAGAAGAAAAAAGAAACTGTGTAATTGAAATTGAAGACCTAAATTTGAAAGTAAAGCTTTTTTAAAAACACATATGATGGAGTTGTACCTTAATGACTAAAGCAGAAATGTTAATTTTCCCCTTTATGCAGCATACAGATCATACCATGAAGTCTTTATCTCTTTTAAGTTATTTCTATGAAATTTATCTAAACTATTTCTGACCCCATAAACATTACATTCAAACTTTGATACAGATAACAATTTATAACCCAGATTTTTTTAACAACCACAGCAGCACCTAACACATCAAATAATGGTGACATTTTATGGATTTAAGACAGTTAACAGATGTACTTCACCACCACTCTCTTCCCAGATAATTACAACAATGTTTCCTGTATTTCACCAGGCATAAACCAAGTAATTTCCTCTCCTATAACAACACAATTAATTTTTCATTTAATTCTTTCTACACAAAGTAGTGCTGTAGTATTTCCTCTCCAGATTCTACCTTTTAATTTTTTTAAAAGACAGAAAGACAGCTGCAGTCCCTCTGAGAGTTTCCTGAGAGTTTCCAACTTCCCAGATGTGAGACGAAAGACATCAGGATCCAAGTTAATTATTCAGTTCTTGATTCTTTAGCCTTAATTTTATTCCTAAACTTATTTTTGAGGGCACAAAAGGGGCACCCCAGAGTCTTAACATCATTCTTGGAGAGTTAGTGCTGGAATTTAATATTAATTTCCCTTTTAAAGCTCAGTGCTTCCAGCCTCAGCAGAAGAAGTCTCCTCTTTGCTCTCCATCCCTATCTCTACCCCTGTCAGTGAAGTATTTCCACTTGGAATGTAATCACAAACTCCCTGCCAAGGATCTGAACTTTGCTGCTTGCAACACAAGCCACCTCCTCCATCAGGAGCACTCAGTAAATCAACCCCAGAGCTGCAGCCCCAGAGCCACAGCCTGGGCTGCACTGGCTAGCCTTGGCAATAAAATCTCCTCTGGCTGTTTTTAGAGCTCCTAATTCTGCCCCTAATTCAGGATTAGCTGTGAATACACAGCAATTTTAGCTGGATGGTCTCCCTTCTGCAGTTCAGGGCTCCTGATCCACCACAGGGCACTCACAGCCTTCTCTACTTCAGTTTCTCCTGCTGCTTTGCCTTAAATCTTTCCCTACTGGGATCTGGCCAACAGATTTGCTTCTCATGTTAAACGGCTAATTAATAATAAATGTCATCTCTTAAGATGAAGTCTCACCAAATTTTTCCCTTAATTATTTCCCTCTGTAAAAAGCCCCAATTCCTTTACCCTTTTCTTTTTTTTTTTTTTTTTTTGGGAAATTCTTGATTCTTTAGCCTTAATTTTATTCCTAAACTTATTTTTGAGGGCACAAAAGGGGCACCCCAGAGTCTTAACATCATTCTTGGAGAGTTAGTGCTGGAATTTAATATTAATTTCCCTTTTAAAGCTCAGTGCTTCCAGCCTCAGCAGAAGAAGTCTCCTCTTTGCTCTCCATCCCTATCTCTACCCCTGTCAGTGAAGTATTTCCACTTGGAATGTAATCACAAACTCCCTGCCAAGGATCTGAACTTTGCTGCTTGCAACACAAGCCACCTCCTCCATCAGGAGCACTCAGTAAATCAACCCCAGAGCTGCAGCCCCAGAGCCACAGCCTGGGCTGCACTGGCTAGCCTTGGCAATAAAATCTCCTCTGGCTGTTTTTAGAGCTCCTAATTCTGCCCCTAATTCAGGATTAGCTGTGAATACACAGCAATTTTAGCTGGATGGTCTCCCTTCTGCAGTTCAGGGCTCCTGATCCACCACAGGGCACTCACAGCCTTCTCTACTTCAGTTTCTCCTGCTGCTTTGCCTTAAATCTTTCCCTACTGGGATCTGGCCAACAGATTTGCTTCTCATGTTAAACGGCTAATTAATAATAAATGTCATCTCTTAAGATGAAGTCTCACCAAATTTTTCCCTTAATTATTTCCCTCTGTAAAAAGCCCCAGTTCCTTCAGCCTTTCTTTTTTCTTTTTTTTTTTTTGGCAGAACGTATCTTAACACTCTGGATAGTTATTCTCCAGAGTTGAAGATTTCTTTGAGAAGTCCTACTTAGAGCCTGGAAGCAACTCCAAAATGTACTGGTATCCTGGGCTACAACATCTCTTTGGTTTACTCCACATAGAAAGCTTTCTTCAGCTGACAGTGCAGCTCTTTTCTCCTCTTCCTTCTCATTTGGAATTTTTTCCCCCTTTACTTTGTTAGTGGCTGGACTTGAATCTCAATGCTGCATGGTTATTTGTGGCTTGGCTTTTTCCTCCACTGCCTGATGTCTTCAGTTGAAATCTCTAGACTAACTGGCTCCTGGCATTTTTCTGAGATTTATATACTGTCTTCAGGGCATTAAAAAAAAAATCCTTTTTTTTTTTTTTTTTTTTTGTATATTACTCAATTTTTCTCCCTATCACAGCAAGAATTTAGAAGAATATAGTATTTTTTTAATTATTTAAAATGAACCCTACTCAATATTTTAAGTACAAATCAAGCACTAGGCATGTTTCCACAGGATTCTTACAGCTGCTAATGGCAATTATCAAGCAATTATCTTTAATTGTTTTCAAGCATTTCATACTTCCACATGAATTTTCTATACCTCAAAGCAGCTTCAGCCTACTGAGACTCAGTATTTGTGAAACCCAAAGACAAACCCAGCTCATTTTCAACCAATTTAACAGGACACACAGAATTGCCTTTCAAAACCAGCTTTACAATGAGGAAATCTGCAAGTAATGGCCAAAAAATCTGCCCATGACAACTCCAACTCCTGTAATCTCCTGTTTCATGTCTCTTCTGAGCAGTGAGCAGAAAATCCCATGTGTCCCTCGTGGTCCTGGGTCACACAGCTGTGGCTGTGTCCCAGTGCAAGTAACCAAGAATAGGCCAGTTAGAATGGATACAGCCTATCCTGGATTACTTGAACCAGGCCACAGCCTTCTGCAAGAAAATCCATGAATTCTGTGCTTTACAGGAAGGAAATTTATTATTCAAACAGCCTTTCCCCCCATCACCATAGAAAGAAAAAAATTTGCTTATTATATTCAAAGTATATATGCCAAATGTTCATTCGGCTTTCAACAATTAAAAACAAGCAATTAATTGAATTAATTTCCCTCACCCCAAACAAACACTTAAGAATTAGCTTTACTCAATAAACAAATTGTATTTAAAAATAAAATTCGAAGTAACACCAAACCAAACTCTTTACTCTTGAATACCAAAAGCAAGGCACAAAGCCACTGGAATTCAATTTGGATGAAAGATGAAGGACAAGCATTCCCTAAAAACCTTCACCCTTTGGGGATTATTGGGAATTAAAGCTGTATTTCTGGACTGGGGGCTGTGGTCACACTGCTCTTGGTCAGTGGGTCCAAAGGAGAGGATGTGTTCCTGCAGAGTTAAATCAAGGTGGAACATCTTCCTCCAGCCACCACCTCCACCCCCAACGAGCCTCCTCGCAGCTCCAACACATTCCACTGGATTTCCCACTTGTCATTTGGGAGAGCAGGACCTGCTCTGATCTCCTTTCACCCAGAGAACCAGAGTGGAATGAGAGGAGTGGCCAGAAGGGTCAGTTTGTACCAGAACCCCTTCTGCACCCAGGCCATCACTCCCAGCACAGAGCAGAGTGCCCTGGTGGCCAAGGAGGCCAATGGCTGCTGGCCTGGGTCAGGAATGGGGTGGCAGCAGGAGCAGGGAGGTCACTCTGCCCCTGTCCCTGCTCTGCTGGGGTCACACCTGGAGTGCTGTGCCCAGCTCTGGCCCCTCAGTTTGGGAAGGACCTTGGGACACTGAGCACGGCCAGAGGGGACAGCGAGGCTGGGGAGGGGCTGGAACACAAACCCTGAGAGGAACCCCTGAGGGAGCTGGGGGTGCTCCCCTGGAGAAAAGGAGACTCAGGGGGGCCCTCCTCACTCTGCACAGCTCCTGAAAGGTGCCTGTGCTCAGCTGGGGCTGGGCTCTTTCTCCAGCAGCACTGACACAGCCAGAGCACACAGCCTCCAGCTGCACCAAGGAAAATCCAGGCTGGATAGCAGGAAAAAATATTGCCCAGAAAGGGTGATAAAGTTGTGGAATGGCTGCCCGGGGAGGCGGTGCAGTCACCATCCCTGGGTGTGTTTAACAAAGCCTGGATGTGGCACTGGGGGCCAGGGTTGAGCTGAGGTGTTGGGGCTGGGTTGGACTCGATGGTTTTGAAGGTCTCTTCCAACCTGGTCATTCTGTGAAAATGTGGGATTCTCCCCTGGAACTTCAGCTGCCTCAGGATGGGCAGCTCTGCAGGCATCCAGACACCCACAGCAGAAAGAAATGAGGTTCCTTCACACTTGATTTACTTCTTTCTTAAAATAAAATGACAAATTTTTTCAAAAGATGAGGTAATTTAGGCTGGAGAAAGAAAGATGGGTAAGGGAGAAGGGACGTTAAGAAAAGCTGGTTTTTAATCTAGGGAAGCTAGTTTACCCAAGAACCCTTTAAGATGATGAATTGTCCTCCCTATAAAAAAAACCCCAAGAGTATTTCTGACCTTTGGATTATAAATTATATAAGGGAAAGCAAACTCCCTAAAGACATGATTTTTTAAAGACCTCTGCTGAGCTGCAAAAAAAACCCCAAAACAATCCAACCAGCATTTACAATAAAAAAACTTGGTAGATAAGTCAATCTCAAAACTCTTTGAGGAGTACAGCAATTCCATTTGCCACAACTTGTATTTTTTGATATAGGAGATCTGAACAATCTCCTACAATTCCAAGTTTCTGTACAAATGGGCACCTCTGAAATGGTGTTTCTCAGCAAGGAAACTTCCTTTCCACGGGGGTTCTGCCTAAGGCAGAGGTCAAGGACAATAAAAATCTGTCAACCTCCTGCTTGATAAGGTACCAGGCCCACTGGTAAAACAGGGATATGCACTATGGACAGTGTTGCTCCACAATATTTCCCATCTCCTGGGATATTTTGCACAGGTGCAAATACTTCTCAATGTCAGTGATTAATGTTGGAGTTTATAAACTGCTTAAGAAAATGGACACGCATTACACAGATGACAAATCCTGCTAAATGACAGAAATTGCTCAGATCAGTTCATTTATGCTTTAAGTGACTACAGAATTACAGGTTTGAAGTGGGAACAGGTTGTCAGAGCTCTACAGGCTGTGTTAATGCACATCACACTCAGCCAGAATACCCATTTTTGCCCTTTATCACAGTGCAAAACAAAAAGGAAAGATTCCTGAATGTCAGCAACATCACAAGAGGTATTACACACACAGGCTTTGCCTATCCTGTGTGCCACACAAATGACCTTTATTTCAAGAATCACAAATTCCTTACTATTACCTTCATTTTTACCATCCTAATATGCTTGAGGTATTTACTTATTTTAGAGGTTAAGAACTTGAAATTCCAAGAGTGAAGCAATTTCCTTGAAAATCATGCAGGGACTTTTCCAGCAAAGCTCAGGGACCAATTTCACCTGACCACCTCTGTCAGGGGAGAAAGAGATGCACAAATCCACTCCCTTTGGACCCACCTGTGGGGTTTTTGTTTGTTTTCAGGGGTTTTTTTTTGTTGCTATTTTCTCTTTTCTCCACATGGAGTCATCTCCAAGTGCCAAACTGCATCATTTTTGGTGAAGAATCTCAGAGTTTGCAGCAGGGAATGGAAAAGCAACAGGCTTTTGAAATGTTTGACTATAAAGCCCAAGCCTTTTATTGGGATTTGTTTCCAAATGTAAATATGGCAGCCTGACAAGCTAAGTGATCACAACTCTAAGCCACTCAAAAATTCACTTTCCAAAAGCATTCTGTAAAGTTTCAGGAGAGAGAATTTGTCTGTTCCACAGCACCAAACACAGCTAAAGCCCAAATCAAATCAGGATTAAAAATCACAAATCTCCAAAACATCACTTAAATGTTTTAAGCACCAGCTCTGGTGAACATTACAGGTGGAAGTACCACAGATATTGATTTTTTTCTATATAAAACAGGCTCAATGTAAGAACTGTCAAAACAACTATTGCTTTAAAGCACGTTTTAGTCCACTGACTGATATTCAGTAATCATTTTAAGAGTGACAAATACATGGAGAGCTTCCATCACAGGAAATCAGACAAAATGATGAACTATCTTTATGACCCACCAATTAGTACAAGAAATAATATACAAGTAAAATATAAACCCTCTTAAAATATACAAACTTCTTTGTCCAAGTAGAAATAATCCATAAAGATAACATATAAACAACATTTCAGAACTTAAAGTACTTAAAATTTCTGTTAAATCAGATAGAGGGAAGGTTTGCTAACTGTAACACCCAACAGAATATGTTTCAAACAATTTACAGAGTTCATGTATCAGAAAGGCTCAGCTTGACATTAACCTCTTTAATTCATCTCCAGCAAGAACTTCACTGTCTGCCTGAAGAGGGAAAGTAACAGCACTGTAATTTGTTTTATTCAACCCTTCAGAAATGATCACTGATTAAAGACACCAATCCAAGATACATGGAGGGGACTGATTTTCAAATTATGGGCGTTTTGCATTTACTCAAAACCATTTCTTAGAGCCTTAAGTGAAGCTCTTAAAGAACAAGACACAGAAATCAGTCTCCTCATGATTTTGTCCAGACCTTTCAAATATGCTGAAGTATATAATAACTCTTATCAGAGGAACTTGAATTACTTACAGGAGTAAAAGGGGGCAGAAACTGAACACAGATTGCCACAAAAACAGAATAAATGTCTATTCTTCCTTTATACTTTTATAAAATACAAATGACCTTTAGCATATGAGCTACCAACATATATTAAAGCCAACCTATGTCCTATTTGTGTTGGAGGGAATGAAAAATGCAGTGTTCAAGCAGCTTTTTGTGGGCCCAGCAATGTTTAAAACTCCATCCTTACATAATTTCCTGTTTGAAAATGTTTTAAAATTGACAAAGAGCTAAGTATAAGTCCTGAGAGAGAGACTCCACCTGAGCACACAGGGATGCCTGTCTGCATTCCAGAATACACAGCTTCCATGCTCTGCAAGAGAAATTACTAGATATAAAGCAGCAAATGGAGGAAGAGAACATTCTGGGACTCAGGACACAATGCTGAAGGAAAAAAACAGCCCTTACCTGATGTATGGTTCCATCAATTTCAACAGGAACGATGAAATCAGCGTTGCTAATTGGCTAGAAAGAATGACAAGGAAATCATCAGCATTAAAAATAAAACGGTTAGAGGGAAAATTTCAGGGGCATAAAAGGGAAGAGTACCAACTTCTGAGAAACAAATTAATAATCATTACTGACTACACATATCCACTCTGTGTGTGCTCTTACACGAGTCAGAATCTCACAATTGTAATTTCAGATGCTGCACTTCCCTTTTCTCTCCCATTTTTAAGCTTCATAAAACTTAGCATGCTTCACTGCTTGAATAACCCCCACTACCACTGAGTGTGCTGATCAGGAAAACAATCTCTTTGGATAAACTCTTCCATCCAATCTTTATGTATAAATGACCATCAAGAAAATCAACTGTGTATTGCACACATTGAGGGTAGCAACTGGTGACCAAATTAAAAATAAAGACAGTGGTAAAAGTAATACCTAATGGTCATATTTGAATCAGCAGCTGCAGCAAGACTTAAGTTGTACAGTTAAAGGATTCTAAATATGCCAATTCAATCAACCTAATCATGTAAAATTGCATTTTAATTCCAAAAGGAAGAGCAGGCACACTCTGCCCAAGTCCTTGAATCTGTTTTTCCAGCCTGTCGAACACAACTTAATTCTCCAGACTTACTGTGAAAAACTGCTGGTCAAGTACAATTGCCTTGGAAAGCAGCAAAGTGGCCTTGTAGATAGTTCAGGAGTTCATAATCTAATCTTGGCTAGACAGCAGAGGTAGTTGGGAACAGGCTGCTGCCAATGTTTACTGGTTCAAGCGGACACCACACTTAGGTACAGCTCATGCACTGTGTCCATTCTAAAAAAGTCATGTAAATATGCCTGGGGCTCATTCCATCAAGTGCAGCCTGGAAATGGCTGAGACAGAGCTGCCAAAGACAGTTTTAACATGACTGATTACCAGCCAGTATCTCTCATGGATACTGCCCAGGCTGGAACTGGTATTAGCAAGCTAAGGCTGGAGAACATCTTCACTCAGCTCTGTGAGATTTGTACAGATGGTCCCACCTGCTTTTCTGGATCAGCCAGCAGGCTGATCTCAGGAACCACCAAGAAGATGTCCCTGGAATATCTGTGGGACTGGAAACAGACTTTAAACTCATTCAGGGGGGCAAAGGTGTGCCAAGAAAGCAGAGAAGCAGCTGAGGTAAAGTGACTTAAGAAGCAGATCACAAACTGGGGAGTCTAAACAGGTGCTCTGTGAAAAAATGGTGGGAAAAGAGGATCCTGCAGTATGAACCTGCCAGCAGCACTTTGATCCCACTCCCTGGGTAAACCAGATTCTAATTCCCCTGCCAGACAACCTCCCTGCCAGGAGAGCAAAATGACCACAAGAATTTCTGTGGAGGGAAACACCCTTTCTCAGGAGAAAAGAAATAAAGAAGATGGTTTGATCTGACACCTGCAAGTGCTGGGTCTGAGGGCACAGGAGAGGCTACATGGAATCCTCTCATCCTGACCAGCCAGGATTGGCAACAGACCTCTTGCTGACCCCTGTGCTGATGTGATCTGAATAATTCCTCAAATACACACAGATCAATCTATATTTTTCTTATCTAACACTGAGCAATTTCCCCTTTCTGCCGTGGGAAAAGACAGAGGGGAGGCTCCCACCTGCTCCCTGCATGAAGCCCCTCAGATAAAGAAGATACTGTGCAGCTCTAACAGCCACAGAACAGCTACACAAAATTTCTGATGCTTCACCTTAAAAAAAAAACAAAACAACCCCAAATGAATTGTCAAGAAGCCTCAGCCACCAGTTTTCCAGTGGGTGCCAGCTCCCTGCAGACTTTGAAAAGGCTTGCACACACTTGAAGGATTTATATATGCATGACTCCCTTCAGCAAGAGAAACACTCTGCAGCAGCAGCAGGAAAAGAATAGGTCACTGCAAGCTGCAGAGGTTTTGAAATCCACTGATAAAAACTACAGCTTTTACAGAATTTAATCCCAACAGGAGCAACATCAACCAGATGCCAGAGAAAAACACATTCAGTGTGAGCAACTTTGGTTTTTTCTAACAAATAAAACTCAGCCTCAGACTTTGTCACAAACTACTCCCAATTTGCTTCTCCCACTTATACTTCAGGTGTTATGTTGCTTTCTTGTTGGCACTGGTGATAAGGAAAGGAGCACAGACTGGAGTTCTGTGCTCCTCAGGGAGGGAAAAGAGGAGAAAAGTCTGCAGCAATTTGCTGGGTAAAGGTTTGTGGGCACATGAAGCACGTCCGTGCCTCCGGTGGGAAGCACAGAGACAGAGCCTGGAAGAAGGCAATGCATTTCCACTGAAAATCTTCAGCTCAGTTAGAACTTTTGTATTAAAAAATCCCCAAACTTTCAGCATTTTAGATGTTCTAAAGGTGTTTCACTGCCAGTTTTGAATAAGACTACATTCCAGCCTTGCATGTGGTTTAATACATTTTATACAAAACCGTGTTTACATCTCCTTGATTTAATAATTTATTATTTTTTGCTTCTATTATTGTTTTATGATGGGAATGATAACTACCCTGTCTATCTGTTCCTTTTTTACTCTTGCCAAAGAACCCCAAACTTCATTCCTTTAATATGCACCTAACATGAAAGACCAGTACCTCCTTAAAGCTTCACAAATATGCAGGGGCATAAAAAGATGAGAATTACCCTCCCTCAGATGTTGCTGCTTTCATAAAGAGCACTTTAAATACTCTGCCTCTCTGGTTGTGTCAAAAAAACATGTAATCTGCATTTGAAATATGAAGCCTATTTCATAACAGAATTACAAATTCGAAAGTATCAGGTGTTTTAAATAAAGCCTTTTGTACTAAAACTCTCAAATTTATGTATGCTTTTCTAGCTTTTAAGTGGGGACCTACCTGGTTAGAGCAGACATGTTTTAATGGAAGAAAAACCCCCAAAATAACCCCAAACCCCTACAAAACAAAAAGCTAGAAAAGTAACTTGACTATCCAGGCAGAGCAGGGTGCACCCAGGTGTTCAAACCCCTGCTCTGATGGAATGTACCATTATTTTTGATGACAATTAATGGTCTTAATTCAGCTGAAGAATTTCTCTTCATGAAACAAAACCCAGACAGCACCACTGACAGTGCCAGCCACTGAACAACTACATTAATTTCCTCCAGCCCTTGGTTTTCTCTTACATACCCCCAGTCACAGGGTTTCATATTGAAATAACACCACTGTCACCCTAAAACTCCAATTCTGCAGAAACTCCAACATCTGCCCAACTCTACTGACCTCACACAAAAAAGGACAAGTTTTCTTTCCCTCACACAAAACATTATTCAGTGCTCATCATCAAGCAGAAAAATCTTTTGGTTTTTCTTAAATATCTACTCCACATCATTTAAATACCCATTAAATATCATTTGAATGTGGGAGGATTAAAAGGAGCCCTCTAAGAAACACTCTGCAAATCTCAGTCCTACAAGGGAGATTTGCAACTGTGTCAACCATTAAACATGCATTTCTCTACAATGGTTTAAAAAATAACTGATAACCACCTAAACTGAATCTCATTTTGTTTCAAAACCAGAAAAAAAATCACAGTACAAAATTACCCACAGCACTCAGAAAGCAAAATTGTATTTTTACCTTCCAGGTAACAATAAGCCTAACACTTCAATTTTATTATACACAATTAGACTTTTAAATTCAGCTTTCCCTTCTTGTTTTTGGCTCTTGTTTAAATAGGAAGGCATGGCTCCTCCCTTCCCAATCCAGCTGTGGTTTTTATCTCCCTGAAAAGTTCTCTAGAGCAAGCTCAGTCTGGCTACAGAAGACAAATATGGCACTGAGGCTTGGAGGCTCCTGCACACCAGAAATTATTCTGTACCATCAGGCACAACAAAGACAGAGAAAAAAATTCTTCATTTCAGTCTGAGGCACAGGAATATTTGTTCTAATATTTCCATATAAGGTTTTCTTTAAGTCAATAAAGAGAGGCTGCTGCCAAATTCTAACCACAACATGAATTACGAGTTTGCATTTCAAATACTGGCAAGGAACAAGTGAAGGATTAAAAAGTGGAGCTGATGCTTCCAGTGAAAAATGGAGTGCAAGCACCTAGAAGACTGTAAGGGTCGTTAATTTGGTTTGGGAGTATTAAGGTACCATTATTAATTCTTATAAATTCTCCCATCAATGTACAAAACCAGCAGATGCTTTATCAGTATTAGCTGTACTAATCAGAAATGCTATCAGTACCCTAAGCTAATTTAGACTCTTTGTATTTCTCAAGTCTCCTAATTTCAGCCCTACTTAAAGAACAGAAAAAACAGCAGTACCTTCAGCACATGCTGAGCTCTGAAGGGTTACAGAAGCTGCTTCCTGAACATGACTGACTCACACCACCAACAACTAAATGGTATTTGCTCTCTGCTCTGAAAACTAAATACCTAAAAACAATTGCTGTGATCAGGACAGAAGCCTGACCTGGACAACAACATCCTCCAGCAAGAGAGAAGAGCCACCACTTGTGCCCAAAATCTCCTGTTTAAGGTACATCTAACCCAGCACAAAGCTGTGCTGATTCTCCATTCTCCTACATTAACTATGCCATCATTTAAACTGCAAAAACAAGCCCTTATTTTCAAAGCAACAAGCTCTGGACCTGTCCGAAACACAGGTCTTTTAGTGGAATACTTAAAGCCATGAAGTCAGTATCTATTCCAGGCATTGCTGCAGTCAGCGGGATTTTCTCAAAAAAATAAAATAAAATTTAAAAAGCAATCTCTGTTGTTACTCCCCTGAGAGCTAAATTAGGATGAATAATCACAGGAGAGGGAATGAGGACTCCCAGGCAGAGGATGGAAGAGGAGTTCAGGTGTTAAGAGGTTTAACAGTTCCTGCAGCATTCACTGACAGATTCAAGCTGCAAGAGATCCCTTTTGAATTTACTTACCTTAAATGAACTGTGCACTAAAGTTTCATCTAAATCAATGACCACACACTTCTTCCCATAGTCTGATGCTGTCAGTTCTGGCAGGAGGTATTTAGCTGGTGGCTATAAATAAAAAGAAAAGAGGAAGACAACAAAAAAAAAAAGTAAAACCTCTATGGAAGGGGCACCCTTCTGTCAACATTACTATTCTAGTAACTACTGGGAGCTGGAATACATGACTTGAAATCAAATGATTTTCTGGACTCATCCCAAGTTTATGTATGGATATTAATGGCTCATGCAATTGCAATACCCATACAGACTTTTCTTTTTTAAATTAGAGACTTGTTTAGAATGACCTTCAAAGTGCTGGAAATGAAAATGGTAAAACACCACCACTGTCTAAACAAAAAAAAAAAAAAAAAAAAAAAATCATAAAACCAGGATATTTGATACAACATCTTTTTCCAGTGGCTCTTTTCCCAATGCCTGGTTTGGTGGCTGTTGTTATTCTATTTCCAGTCAATGTCATTTGCAGCCATATCAGGCTGATGGACATTTACACAAATCATTATTTCTGTTTGCCATGAAAAATGCTGAAACTGAGGAATCCACCCTGATGAAAGACAGCATTACTAATTTTATCTTCCAGGACACATCTTCACTCTTGCTTTTACCACTTAGGAGGGTGGTGATCAACTTCCATGTGAATTATGCTCCCAGTCAAGGTGTTAAAACTGCAGTGAAGAACCTGAACTGGGCTCTTCTACAGCACACTGCCCTTACTAAAAATGGCACCAATCCCATGAATTGACAATTTTTCTGAAAGCCAGGCAGACAGTCTCATATTCTTTGGATCATTTCCCACTTCAACACCCCAGTTTGCAATAGAAATGTGTAGCTTTAGATTTTGGTACTGGATACTTTCTGAAATCACAGAAATGGGAGAGAATGCTTCCATTTGGAGCTGAAACACTGCTGCCACTCGGGGGTTTTTTGATGAAAGAAAAGAATTAGCTTTATAGAAAAGCATCAGTAGGGAGAAGCTTAAGACAGAGAGGAAATTAAATTAATTTAGACTTGGGTACACAACTCGAACTCTATTCTTTTCCTTTTTTTTTTCTGTTCACTGTTGCTCTGGTAAGGATTCATCATTTATATTTATTTATGGGTTTGTTCTTTTCAGTAGCCCTTTGCAGAGGTGCTGGCAGAGATCTGAGGCCACCCCTGTGCAGGCAGGGGGGACACAGGTGAGGCAAGGACACTCTCCAGCAGCCAGGACAGATCAATCATCAACCACTGGCTGAATTCAAGTGTCACCTTGATAGATACTGGCCCATGATGCCTAATAAACTCTTAAATGAAGCACCTAACAAATCAGATTCTGGACTTAAATTAAGTGTTTTTTAGCTAAAGCAGGAGTTCTCGGGGGATTTGTAGGAGCATTCAGTGAAATTAGATTAAGTTCCTCACAATTAACATCGAAATCAGATTCTGGACCTAAATTAAGTGTTTTTAGCTGAAGCAGGAGTTCTCGGGGGATTTTTAGGAGCATTCAGTGAAATTGATTAAGTTCCTCACAATTAACATCGACAACAGCTTTCCCTCAGCTACCAAACTGGAAGCTGCCCTGCCTACAAACCACTTGTCTCAGTGCAGTTCCTCTCAGCACACACCTGACAAGGACCTTCCAATTAAAACAGCTTCTGCCCAATGCCTGCAAAGGCTGCACAGCCCCCCAGCCAGGCTGGAATTTATACAACACCTGGCTAGGTTATGGACAGCCCCACAGCTGCTTCAGTTCCACCTCTGTTTGTTGGCAACTAGGACCAGACCTAAAGAATTTTGGTTTTTCCCTCCTATTCAAAGCCAAAAAGGTATTTAGCACTCCACCTCAGTTTTTTCATATTAAGAAGGATCCAAACTTGCAACCTAAAGAAAGTAAAATCTTTTTGAAAGCAAAATCCAACCCATTTAAAAACAGTAATATTCAGAACACATGTTCCAATACTTCCTGTCTTTGAAGATGAAAAAAAGGTAGGAACATCCCAAGAAACCTCAAACATACTTAAAAAAAATTAAAATAGTTCAGTTTATTGTTGTACTGAAAACTCTTATCCCCTTTGAGTTTTTGACTACATTAATCTGCACAGGCAGTTCAAAGCCAGAAATTCCCTCTGCTATGTGAATTCCTTATCAAACTGAAAATATCCGTATCTATGGAAAATATATGGAACTATATATTCTTCCACATCAAAATGCATATATGAAAAACATGAGCAGTGTCTTACATAGGTATCTGAATTTTTTTAGCTGTAAACTGTTGCATTTGTCATCAAGAAAAGGATGGACACACACCAAAGACTACAAAATGCAAGAACTTTCATCTTTGAGAGTCCAAATTCCCTGAATGCACAGTGAGGTGACCTGCACCTGGTTTTTCTCACCCACCTGCACCTCTGCCTTCTCAAAAGCAGTGGCTGGGAGAGGCACAGTTCACCTGTGGTACCCACACAGAGGTTCTGGTTACTGCTGGAGCTCCTCTCTCTCTTCAGCACTGATTTAGGAGATCATGTGCAGTTACTGACCTAGCTTGATCTAACAAGGGCACAACCAACTCTCCCACAAGCTTTGGCATCTTGAGTTCAACCTGATCTTGTTTCCTTAAGTTCACACCTTTGAAGATCAGAATAAATGAATTTTCCATTTCACAAATTGCAATTCTGTTGCCCTCAACTGTGAAAATATTCACCTTTTGATAATAGGGAGAAGGAAATTTTCTGCAGCTGAAGCCACTACAAGTTGTGAGGCTGCTAAATTGCTGGTGAAGGACTTGGGAGCAAGGGTGGCATTTTTGAGGCTTTTAGGAACTTGAAAGGATTTGTATGCAAAGTATCAGCCCATTTGTTTTGCTGTTCAAGCTTTCTGATCTAAAGCAATTTCCACCTGCCAAAGGCAGCAAAGCTTTTAGTCAGAAACAAGCATTACTCAACACTGTGTTTTAATTTTCTCACTAATGGAGACATACCCAAGAAGAGTTCTAAATACCAGATTTCCATTACATTTAACAGTGAGTAGTTATGGAAGTTTGACAGTGTCTTTTTTTTTTTTTTTTTTACACACATCACTTAAAGACATCTCAGATGATTAAGAATATTTAATTGTGGCTTACAGCAACTCATATTTACTATGCAACACTCCCCCAAAGGCTGCAGCCTTCCACAGAACTCAGCAGAAAAATGACACGTGGTATCTCACTGGTTTGCTCTTCAATTCCAACAAGACACAAACTGTACACAAGTTAAACTAGTCACTGTTTGGGATTTATGCATTCCAGCCAGGTCTCATGGCTGATCAGCTCAACAGACCTTGTAGTGAAACGACTGCTGCACTGCTTCAGTCCCGTGGAAATAGTAAATTCCCTAAGAAAAAAACAAAAAAAAAAGGGGATGGTGGCGGCAAGAGAACAGGACTTTTAGTTGAAGCATAAACAGCTGGTCAACACAAATCTTGCAGCAATTCACTGTACAGAACAACCATCAGCTTTCCTCCCTGCAGGCCTGGATTTCTCACAGGTATCAGAATTAATAAGCCCTTTTTTTCCCCTCTCTCTGTACTGGCAGCGTTGTCAAGCCCAAGAGCAGTACATTAATTTACTGTTTGTGCCCTCCTCTGCTCACACTTTGGGCAGCACGTGCAGGGCTAACAGCTTCTCCCAGCAGCTATGTGCAGAATACTCTCACAGAAGATAAATTATTCCTACTTAAAACACAGCTGCCAGAAGATGCCAGCTCCTCTTGTGGAGCAGGCAGCTCCCAAAATTTCTTCTAGAAAAAAGTTTTAATAAGGATTTAGCTAGTGTAGGTGAGGACAAGTGGTAAAAAACCCCAATATCCCTGTGCTAAGATTTAACTTCTGCAGGGATTCTGAGGGATAATTTTGATACCGTTCATTAACAATGGAATTTTAAGCTGAACAAAAGTGGACACTCCAACTCATTTAAGAGCTGAAGTTGGACAACATCTCATTTAATTTGTTGCATAAGCATGGCTTTGTATTTCCATCTACATTCAAAAGAATTCCATCTTCATTCAAAAGAATATAAAATAGTGAAGGTGCTTTGGGTCTACTTCGATTTGGGGGTTGGAAGGAGATAATCTTTTAAAGTTCCTTCCAACCCAAACTATTGTATGATTTTATGATTTCTCTACCATATCCTTTCCAAACAAAGCTGAATAAAATCCATGAAAACACAGGCATCCTGAGCTACATTTATATTTTTCATCACGTCCATCAAAATGTGTCAACTGGGGATATTATGGGTTTGCCGTTTTAAAACTTTTGTGTTTATTTCAGCCCTAAAAATAATTAATTTTGCAGTATAAGGAAAATAATAAATTATGCTGCTCTTTAACCTATGCCTTATCTTGGAACAGTTTCAAAATATGAGTTACAAACACAGTAAATTTCATATTTTAAAAAAACTCCAAAGTAATGCTGCTTCTATTTTCTGAAGCACCTAACCTGAAGCTGGAATATTTGTTTAGCAGCCATCTTTATCAATAACCAAGTGAAAATTCATATTAAGTCAAACTTTTCAATTCAGTGCAATTAATACAGGACAAATCTGATTGAGCAGAAGATCCATTTCACTGAACTGCACACATAAATGCAAATAAAAGCAATGCAAAAACGCACATAAAGCAATGGAAGCTTTCAAACAGGTGACCTCAGCACACTGCCAGGTTTAATACACGATAAAAAGCACAATAAAGCTCCAGAAATCCTCATATTTTGACTGGAGGCTTCAAATTGAAAGTGGGGAGTGGGCAGAGCTCTTTTTAGAGCCACTCAGGAAATCTGTGAACACTTGAACTGATGACATTTGCAACCAGCCCTGTAAAAAGTGAATGTCCACTGAATTGTGACCAAGCTCTGTGTCTGTTTAGAAGATTTCTCTCCTGGTTTGTACAAGACACTGCAGTTCACAGCCCCAGTTCTCATCCCTAGCTAGCAGAGAATCAAGAACTTCTGCCTTAATGGGTCTGAAACACAAAATTAGAGCTGTCTTGGACCAACACCCCTCCTAAGACCAGCAGAGCAACACAAACACAGTTTTAGGTGTTTTTCCCAAAACAACCCTGCATTTTCCTTCCTAGCACTCCCTGCATGTGCAGCTCCCTTGTGCCTTTATTTAGATGATGACACAGTGCTGCTGGCTGGTTCCTGAGAGCCAGCAGCACTTTGATACTGGGAGTAAATGTCACACCAGTGCCCAAGGGCCATGGTTGCCTGACAACACTCCCGTGTCCTGCTGCAAGAAGAAGCATCAGATGGCACTGGAGAAGGGGAAGGAGTGTTTAAAGTCACCTGCTTGCTCAGAACTCTACATCACGACTGCAGGGATAAGTTAATTTTACTGCCTTGTTAGTGCTGGGAATATATGTCTGCAAAATTACAGCTGAGCTTAAGGAAAAAAAAAATCCAAAAAAAACAAAGGAGGGGGAAAAAAAAAGAGATATCCCTTCTTGAATCATTCATTTTCCTACCACTGTCCAAATCTAACAGAGCACTGCTTTAACATTGCAAAGGCAGTGTTCTAACAAAGCACCTGATTTAATTTATGTACCTGTCAAAGCTCTACTCATTTTCCTTCCAAAATTTTCTTCTGTTTGAATCTTATTCTGTTAGTACCTACAGTTACTCTTGGGAAAGGTTTTTATTCCAGGTCAGAGCACAGCCAGAACATATTTCATGTTCAAATAATTCCTAGTGGAGCAACTACAGTCACCTAACAGAATTTGGCAGGTATGTAAAAAAGAAAAGTAGTTTGGAAATCAGTATTTTCTGATTTACATTTGAGGTTTTTCTATTCCTAGACTTGCAGAAATACAAATCACATGCATGTCCATGCCTGCCTGCATACACACCATGCATGAGCCATACCAGAAATAACAGGTAAGCAATAAAGAGGAATTTCCAACAGTTCTCAAACCCAAGAGGAGCTGTTGGAAGAGGGAAGATGTGCACAGTCCCAGGGATCTCCTGGCACTGTTGCACTGCAGCACAGACAGGGGGATTCTTACAGGAGGATTTGGAATGCTGGGCTACGTGAGAAGGAAGGGAAAGAAGAAAAAGAATGGCATTTTGGGGAATATCCAGGTCTTTAAAAGCTACCAAATATCTCAAACAAGAGGGCTGGGTCACAATCTCCACACATCAGCACTGCTGTTTTCTGGGAAACTCTGCAATGATGAAGTATTGTAAACAACAGAGGAGCTCAAAAAAAAAAAAAAAAAAAAAAAAAAGTACTTTCAGCTTTACAAAGCCTAAGCTTTCATCCTTGTAAAAAAAAAGAGCAGCTTTTTGACCAAAAAAGGTTAAAACAAATTAAAAGCTTCAGTTTGAAGGACTTGATTTTTTTCTTTCTTTTATTTAGCTTTGAAAAATAATTCAGATGCCAAACAGCATTCCAAGTTTAATCCAGGGAAGATAAAGAGAAATATTGAGGCTCATAAAGCAGCAGCTGATACCAAGAGCATCATCTCAAACAAGTGCAGTAATGAGCAACAGTCAGTGTGCTCTGTTTTCTTAACATGACTTATTTCAAATAAATGATGCAGTTTCCAACTCTTCTTTTCAACTGGAATATAGGGGAAAATGAGAGGAAAAGGTTTTTGTAATTGTGTCTCACATAATGATGATGAGTCACCTTTTGCCTCTATTAGAATAAATAATTTTCAGACTACCTCATGTGTTTTCAAAATGGTAAAAATTCAGAAGAAACCCAGATAAAACCCAAACTCTTCTTTCAGTCCCTGTAGAAGACATGCAGCTCAATTCACCTCTGGGGATACAACATTACAGACAGAACATAAAATCCTTTTGTTAACATGCAACACAAACCAGACCTGTTAGACTGCAACATAAAATGAATCAAAGCAAAAGTCATGAAAATTATTAAAAGAAAAAGGGATAAAAATACATACACTTGGTATAGGCATGACCTGCATCTGGTCACCCTGGGGAAAAAGAAAAAAAAAATCACTGTAAGGGTAATGGCTTTTAAAGGGTAGAACAAAGGTCTGGAGCAGTAAATGTAGCACTCAAACATTTTAAACCAAAAGTTCAAAGTATTCAAGAAACCAGGGTAAAAAAAAAATAAAAATAGGATTTTGCATTTTAGTTGCTGAAATGATCTGTTAGTATACTGGCATTTATGATTTTTAGGAGACTGGACTGATAAAACCCATGCTATGATTAATAAGAGATGACAATAAGAAAGTACCTGTATTTACTGGAACTTTTTCAGCTTTAAGATCTGCTAATGGGTATATTTGACAATTTGCACTGCAGCAGCAGGAGGCTGAGCCAGAGGCTGGCAGAGGGCAGAACCCCATTCCTTGAACCCAACTTCATTTGAGACAACTGACTTGAAAAACCAGCATTTTCACTGAGGCAACAGCAGAATGCCTGAGAAGGACATGATGATGTTAAAACTAATCCAAGGAATTGCATTTCTCCATCCAGCAGTGACAGTTCTGTTCCCATGGTCTCACTTTTGCACTACACTTGGGAGAAGGCAGGAAATTCTTGGCCAACCTGATTTTTCCTTCTCATCTCTGGACATCCAGAAACAAGGACAGCTCCAAAATGAACAAACCCTGGCTCAAATGGGTTAACTCTCACTCAACTCAAACTCTCACTCAAACATTTAAGAGATTTTTGAAGCTAGAATTCTATTTCCTTCAAAACCAACTTTATCTCCTGGTGGGCACAGCACATAAAAAAAGGAAGCTGATCCTTCTAGCATAGATGTTGCTAGGGTAGATTATTTTATTCTTTAATATTTGGGCAACACAGGCTCTGATCTCCAGCAGAGAAACTGTTGAAAGGGCTGTTTTCAACTTTGGAACAGCCTCTTCCAGCTGAAGAAGCCTCCTGCTTATTTGTTTTCAAGACTACCAGTGTTGACACATCACTGACAAACAGAAATAACTCTGTATTATTTTTAAAGTGTTCTTTTTAGTGCTGCTCATCAGAAATTTTTACTGAAGTTTGCCCAAAATCCTGAGAAGCTGAAGGAGCAACTAGAGAGCAGCAACTACCATGAAATATCAAAAACTTGCCACTAGTAAAAAGTACCTGATTTCTAGAAAAAAACACACACAAAAGTTGGTAAGAATACAAGTTTTCCTCAGGGTAACAGCAATAAGAATAGAAAAAAAAATATAATTCAGTACATTAGTGTCATGTTAGTGGAACTGACTTTCATGGGAACCCAAAACCAAAGTTGCTAAAGGGCTTGCATTACTGTTTGCCTAATTTTTCTTAAAGAATTTCTTGAATTAAATTTAAAAAAAAAAGGGGAAACAAGCAAATTTCTTAAGAGGAACCCTGAAAACACCTATGGAAAAATCAAAACAGTAGTAAGAGAGATGAGAACAGGAAAAACAAGCAGAAAGAAGTGCAAGAGTCTGCTGGGAAAGCAAAAATGTTCATGAACAGGCAAATGCTTCTTAAAAGCAAGTCTGCTCTGGGAAACTTCTTACAAGGTCCTGCCTCATTTCCTAATGCCTTGGAACAGGAAGGGAAATGGGTCACAACAGCAGAGTTTGAAAGAGATGACAGATGACTGCATTTGTTGAAGGCTTTCCACGAGCTCCTGATGTTGGTAACAGAACAAAGCTATTCCTAGAATGCCAAAATTTCCCTATTGTATCCCTAAGACAACCCAGGAACTGATTTGTCCCCAGCCATTGAAATCAGGGGTTTTTTTAATGGGTTTTATTTTTCCATGCTATATACAGATGGAATGATAAATCCTATCTTTTCCTTTAGCTGCATAATTTGTAGTTTGAAACAACAATTTCCAGCATAGTGTTCCTCACTGACAATGCCTATGGTCACGTGTGGCCTCAATGAGCACCAAGTGACAGGCCACAATATTTTGCTTTTTTTCAGAGTAGCCTGTATTGAAAGATAAGGAGCTTTTTCATTTTAGAGAAGAAGCTCACCAAAATAACAGATTTATCCTATTAGTTTCTTTAGCACAAAGCTTGCTCTAGACCATGACCATGCTGTTCTTTTACAACAGCAGTACAGTTATTATTTTACACTTTAAGTGATTTTACAAACTCCTAAGCTGGCTCTTAATAAAGAAGACTTTTTGGGAAGCAAAGAAGATCAGAATGAGTCGGCAAAGAGAGGAACCTCATCACTCTGCACAGCTCCTGAAAGGTGCCTGTGCTCAGCTGGGGCTGGGCTCTTTCTCCAGCAGCACTGACACAACCAGAGCACACAGCCTCCAGCTGCACCAAGGGAAATACAGGCTGGATAGCAGGAAAAAGATTTTCCCAGAAAGGGTGATCAAGTTGTGGAATGGCTGCCCGGGGAGGTGGTGCAGTCACCATCCCTGGGTGTGTTTAACAAAGCCTGGATGTGGCACTGGGGGCCAGGGTTCAGTTGAGCTGTTGGGGCTGGGTTGGACTCAACGGCCTTGAAGGTCTCTTCCAACCTGGGCATTCTGGGAATAGTTTTGGAGAGGAGGTCTTGTTTTCTAAACACACCTTCCTCACCACATCTCCATGGCGACCAACAGAACCAAACACATGGAATTTTCCTGCCCTGATCAGCAAAGGTTAAGCAGGAGACAAAGCACAATGATTTACACCGATCTCAACTATCTGCCTCCACATGGAGAAGGATTCCCACCTCTCAGAAAGCCTGCCATTAATGATGTCCTCACCACAGAGCCCACACTCCTGCTGCTCCTCCAGCATGAAGCAGATGCTACTTTGACCTCAAGAACGTGCTCCCTCCAAGCTGTTTTCCTCATTTTGCTGGGCCCTATTCATGTGGGACAGACAGAAGATCCTTTCCCCTGTACTGTGCTATAAATAGAGATCCCTGAAGTGGAGAAGAGTGCTGGAGACACGACCACAGGGCATCTACTCAGCTTCCCAACATCACCTGGGAGACGATGGCATCATGCAGTGGGGAGAACGAGCCACAAATTTTGAAGTGAGGTGGAAATTCAGTGACAGGAATTCACCTGGGAGATGATGGCATCATGCAGTGGGGAGAACAAGCCATAACTTTTGGAGTGAGGTGGAATTCAGTGACAGGAAAAGCAGAGGGAGCAGCTGTTGCCCCCAGAAAAATCCTCCTCCTAATTCTGTCTTCTTCTCTGTTGCATGTTGATCAAGAGCTTCTCCTCTAACCCAGCAAGTACAGAAATCCTGTTCCTCATTCATGCTTCACCTCATTAACTGGAGCCATCTGCCTGATCTGGATCTTGCTGTGAAACAAAAGCAAGGATGACTCCAGTGGAAGTGGGTTGGGAGTGAAATGGCAAAGTGCCCACAGACTTGTCAGGGCTCCCTCACCCACCACGAATAAAAGCAAAGGGAAAAAAAGAGTTTGTATCTTGCTTTTCTCACCTTTCTCTACGTGGACTCCCCCTTCAAGTCTGAATGAATGAAATCTGTACTCACAAACACCTCAAAAGTCAGGTAACAAACTTACCCAGAAGAAAAAACTTACATGCAGAAAACACAAAAATTGAGTCAAGTTGCTAACTGAAGAATGGAAATTGAGATTTGAATTTATCCCAAAGAAAATAAAACATAATTCTCTCTCACAACACTCTAAAGAATAAAAAAAAGTGGCTGGAAGGTGTTGGGGAGCTGCCTGCTGCAGAGGAGGCAGGAAAAAATTATAAAAGAGTTCATGAGGCTGAATATTTTGTGCTCCCAGTGACACATCTGGCTCAGCATCCAAGCTGCAGGCAGGCTGATATACCCACAAATATCACATCTTACAATGCATCTTCTGCTGGGCTGAATAGCTGCTGCATTTGAAGGAAAACAAATATGCCACAGTTTCAGTAAATACAAGTTATTATTGAAAAAAATGTTGTATTGAAACTTTAGAGACAGAATGGACCATTCATTACCAGTATTAGAGTCACACTTGGACAAGCAGCTGCTCTGTGAGTAGAAGGTTTAAAAGAGAACTCAATACTTTAAAGAAGTTTTTGGGCTTTTTCTTTTTTTTTCACTTATAGAATAGAATTCAGCACTGAAAGTAACTGTTTAATCAAAACCATGCTCAATTTGGTGTTTCTTCCAACCCCATGAAGAAGTGACAGAACACTTGACGTGTCAAGCACATCAAGTCACATCATGAAGCACTGATTAATCTGAAGCACTGATTTCATTTTTTCTACCAGAGCCAAATAATACTAAGAATTTTCTCACATATCACAATTACTCTGAACAAAATTTCAGTGCTGTGTTTTAAACTACCCCATAAAATACTCTTTCCCTCCTTTTGAACAGGTCAGCATTTACAAAAATCAAGATGCCTAGTGAGAAGGAAGTTAGCTTATCACATCAGCTTCAGAACGTGCCTGAAGCAACACACAACACTGAATTCCAGTGAAACCAGCAGAAGCTTCCCCCATTCCTTCCCTTCCTCTGGAGTCTATCACCAGTTTTCATGTACCAACTCCACTGAACAGCACAGACATAAGGGAAGTACCTCCAAGCCATTTTATACTCATTTCTAGTGGTAACTGCTTGACATTATTGTGCAATTTTCCTTGTCCATTTTTTAAGGAAAGGGTCACAACACATGAACTGACTGGGCCCAGCCAAAAGTGAACAGTGATGTGATAAATAATTAATAAAACATAAAAGAGAGAGCAGATTTAACCAAGTGACCATCCGAGCAGCAGTTTAACAGAATTTAAACAATTCCTACCTGGCAGTGAAACTAATGCAAAAAAAAGAGCTTTAATGAAACAGCAGAGGAATTTAAGCAGTGGGTTGTCAGGTTTCATTTTCTTTCCTGAGAGGCAATTTTGTCACTCCTGGACATTTCATTTCACCAATTTAGAATCCAAGGCCCACTGGTGCTTCTCCCACCTTACTTTATTTCTGAATCTAGGCAAGATGCTCAGTGTAACTCCACCAAATTCAAGCAGCCTGCAGAGCTCTGAAACAGCTCTCCTGGTAAAAATCACCAGTCCAACAGTGTAACAATATTCAAACATATTCAAAAGTCTTCAATGCTCTTTTGATTTCCTTAGAAGATTTTCTTACTTACTGTGTTAGCACTCAAAATAAAAACAGTATAAACACATTAATCTTTAACACAGCATTTAAAATAGCAATCTCACAGATTAATTTTACCTCATGAACCACCTGGAAGTTCAGCTCTATTGATTTCTTCTACAAAGATATGAATATCTGAGTGCCTTTCATTCAGTTGAAGAAAACACTCTTTAATTAAATTATCTTCAATATATTCTTTGATTTTTTTAAAATCTTGTACATTTTGATCTGGTCATTTTAGGAATGCTGTGATTTGTGTCCTGGTCTTGTGTGCAAGTATTGCACAACTCCAGAATTGCTCAATGAGGCAGCACAGAGTGAGGACACCTATGCAACCTCTCAAGGCATAAGATATATTTCAAAAAGAATTGTTTTGCAAAATGCAAAATCTGGACACTACTGACTCCAGACCATTTTAACTCACATTTTTCTACAGAAAAAAACAAACTTGGTTTTATGTTTTAGTTTCTACTAAAAGTAGAAGTCCCATTTTCTCTCAGCTGTAGTTTTGCCAGTAGCCTCACTTCTTTTTGCTTTCCATTCCCCAGCACAGTGGAAAGGAAATTTTAGTAGCTTTCCATCCCTTTTTTTTTCCCTCAGATGAATGTGTGCATACATGTTACACACTCCTCAGCTTTCCCTTCAGCACATCCAGGCTAGATTTCCCTCCTTTCACTCAAAATGTACCTTGGCTAGCAGAAGAAGTCTAAAAATACATGTACAATCCCTCCTCTTGGCAGGATTTTCAGGGCATTTTACCTCTGTGAGAGCAGCTTCAGCAGGAACTGTTACAGTTCAGACTTTACCTCCACACAGAAATCTCCATCACTTTCATCTGCTCTCCTTCCCTCTCTCCCACCAAACAGTTCCTTGCTCTTTCTCCTGAGCTTTTCAGAATTCAAAACACAACCATCAGAACTCAAACCAGAATAAAATGGACAAGGGAAGGAAGGAATCAGCTGCATCAGACATGAAAAACTGTGTGAAAAGCAGAAGGATAAAAAGCCCATAGAGATATCTCCATTTCTGCCATTATTCTCCACTATGGATTCACCTGTATTTGCAATCTCAGTCTCATGGAAACTGTATGGAAAACTTGGCATAATTTGCCATATTGAACTAAAATTCTTCAGATCATAACACAAATGCTCTCAGTGTTATCAGATCTATAAAGAAGAAATTTGTGTTGCACTGTTTGTATTCCATCTGTATTTGCATCCAACATCTCCATACATTCATTTGACTCATGAAACAAAACTTAATAACCTAGAAAAATGGCCAAAAGCTGCTACCCCTGAACTCAGCATGTATTGAATGTAAGTGGACTTCTTAGGGAAAAAAAAGGTCTAAGTAATAATAATGGTTCTTTTGATTTGCTTTTATGTCACTGAAAACCCTTTAAAATGATGCTTGGAAGGTTCCACTATGCTCCAGTGGGACACATTTTAACCTTCCTGTAATCAGGAAAAGGAACCAAAGCTGGGGACAGCTCAGCAGTTGAAATTTTATGAGAAGTCTCCATTTTTTTTAGTGTCTTAGGTTTTAAATGTTGGTTGTTTACAGAATGTAAAGTACCAACACCCACAACAGAAATGTTACTTTTCTATTACAGATGAACAGACAGTATGAGCAATCCACCATCAAACCAGTAATTTTTTCCCTGTACCTAACAGCTGTTCCCCACGAGGGAAATCTGTTAGGACAAACCTTTGGAAGCAGAATCAATCCTTGCTTACAAAACACCCACATGACAGCAAAATAAGACAAAATCCTGACCTTCTGAAGTCCTCCATTCTCCTCCACCAAAGGAGGCAGAGCACTGGTGCTGTTGGTGGATGGTGGCTCGACATTGTAGTCACGAAAGCAGCAGAATAAGGTGCTAAAGATACTTCGACTCCTCTGCTTCTTCAAGCTGATATTACATTGGGACACTGGATAAAAAAAAAAACACACAGCAGAAAAATAAATTCATGTGGTACAGACCTGGTTTTCCAGATTACAACAACTGAATTGAAGATGTAAGGTTTCTATACCCAGAAATGTTTATCAAGTCTTAAGATTACTGAGATTTTCCAGCAGATTGAGACTGCTCTTCTTCTTTTTTAACACATTTTTTCCTTGCCAGACTCGTATAGTGACATCCTGGAACTCTGCATAATCACACTGAGACAACACAGAGAGTTTTCCCAGTAACATCCAAGGTGGATACTGTAATTACACAAAATAACTCACTACTAAAATTCATCTCTGGACCCAGGAAGCAAAGAGACCTAAAAACCAGAGACAGCACTAAATGACTGCTGTAGTGTTTCTACACAACTACACAATCATGTGTGGAACATTTTTACAAGTCCTGCAAAGGTCAAGAAAATTTCTGAGATTTTTCTGAGCTTTCTCTGTTACTGTTTGACAGCATTGCTGGAGGACAGAAGACACATCACAGAGGCTACAAGAACAAGGGTGGTAGTAAACAGGAGCCCTGGCTTTGACTTTCAGTTTGTTTACTGGTCTACCAGGATAAAAATAACCCTAAAGTGGTAAAAAAAAAATTACATACAGCTGAATGAAAGCAAGTGTAGCATTTTTAAGGAATGAAAACTGTAGTTGAAAGCAACAGTTTAGAGAGAAGAAATGCACCCAAGGCATCTAGGGATGGCCCTAAGGAAAAAAAAACCCTGAACACACATTAAAATAAAAAAAATATTAAAACAGAAGACTTGTAGAACAGTTTTAGAATGTTTTAAGTAATACTTGATGTGTTCAGCAAATATTTTAATGATTTATTATCATGCTTGTAGATAATGCTTATTTAGAAGTATTTCTTTCCTGCTTTGGGTAGGAAATCAACCCCCTCCAATCCCAAAGTTAGAGGGTGAGTAAAATTCTCAGTAAGTCCCATCATTCCCATATTTGCCAAAATACTTTTCCACTTTAAGGCAGTGAGCACTGCCCAAGTTTAGTTATTAATTGCTATTAAGAGCAATGTGTACCAATAAAAAAACTAAATGGGTTTTATAGACATTCCCCAATTTAAATAGTGCTCCCATAACAGGATGAAGTCGGAACTGTGCCGAGATTTGTGTGCTTAAGGAAGTGTTTCATTACTTTAAAAAACATTTGTAAACTGAAACCAACCCAGCATCACTTATCAATACTCCAGTCAAACAGAAAACACATGAAGAACTGTGGCCACCAGTGCTACAAGTTACAGTCAAAGACTAATTCTCAAAATGTCATATTCTGTTTGCAACAACACAGTTTTAGAAATCCCCAAAGGATACCTGGGCATTTGGGAAGGACATTTTCAAAGCACTCAGAAAAAATGATATTGCAAGAACAAGCAAGTTAGTTGCAATACAATCCGGGCAAGAAGAACTCCTTTCCGACATTAAAAATTGAAATATGCTGAAATTAGAACGGGAAGAACAATGCTGTGTGTCCTGCTGCCTACAGCTACTGCCACAGAAACCCTGCTAAGAATTTCTGGTTTGTTTTCAGCCTCTACTTAAAAATATGAGGGCAAATTATCTCATTTGAGTGCAGGTATCAATTACAGCAGGGTGCTTAAATTCCTAACTCACAGCCTCAGCTGTACAACAGATCAATGGGAACACCAAACCCACTCCAGAATTATACTTGTATCATCTACTTCCTATAGAAAGAGACAATAAATTGTCTAAATAAACAGTCAAAAATCTCTAGACAAAAAATGCTGATTGGTCCAAGTCTTCTAAGAATACTTGGATCAAATCATACATTTGAAATCTGGCCACTCCCTTCACTTAGTGAAACATTTTACTAGGGAAAAAAAATCCTTCACGTTGGTTTTGAGTCTTGACAATTCTGCCATTCATAACACAGTGCTGTTTAAAAAAGGTCTCTGCACTAATTTAAACGTTATTTCAACAGGATTTTCTTTAATAAGCTATTATAGAGGCTTTACAGTGACTTAATGATAATTTTGGATGCAGTAAGGAGCAGAAATTTTCAGTGGCTTTATGAGCTGTGTTACATTAAAATACAAGTACTGCACACAGAAAATGTTTGCACCCAATATCTCATTTTTAGCTCCTCTGACAGTGTTGTGCATCATGGAAAATAGTTCCTCCTTCCTCAGTTACCCTGAGCCACCTGCAATCTGTGTTCTGTTTACTGGATTTCTTCTCCTTGAAGCAGTGACAGCATAAATATAACAATTATAAAGGTGCAAAAGAAGCATTGATGTTGAATTACCAACACAAATTTAGGCATTCCGGATGGCAGCAAACTTTAAAGAGAAAAAAAAGCTGAGGATAAAACCTGGCATTCCTTAAATAGTTAACAGGTGAGAGCAGGTACTAACAATAATGGAAGGGTAAACTGAGTTATCCAAACTGCAGGTCTGAGCAGCATCCAGCATATGGAGTCTAAAAAAAAAATAAATTAAGATTTTCTCTTCTCCCCCCTCCATCTGTTAGAAGTTACAACCTCAGTTTCTGGAGCTGATTTCCTCCCCAGACACTGAACCATCACTACCCCAGCACACCGAACACACTTCAGTGACGTTTTCCATCTCAAACCCTGCACATGGAACACGTCAACACCACAGCCCAAAAAAGCCAGGCAGAACAACCCCACAACATGGAAATGTGTTATCTGTGAAAGCAGAGAAGACTGAGAGCAGCAGGTGTCTGCAGGAGGGTTGAAGAAAGGCTCAGGGTGAGCTGGAGAGCTGCTCTCCCCTCCCACCACCCCAGGTTCACTCCAAGTGCAGTTTAAGGACCTCCTCACCTGAACACACCAAATGTGTGTGTGCAATAATCATCCACAAATTCCCCTTTCAAGGCCTTGCCCCATCGCTTTTTGAGCCTACACCAACTTTCAGAGTCCACAATATCACATGGCAGCGAAGTCCACAGCTCAGCCAAGAGTTCAGCTGCTTCAGAACTCCGAGCATCCTTGTTTCTTACCTTTCTGCAGGCTCTAATTGGTATTTTTGAAGCAGGAAGAGAGGGACTGGAAGCACACACAGTATCCAGGATGAAAGGAAGAAATTCCACCTTGAATTTATACACACACACAGTGCTTTGTTCTCTTGCTTTTCTAATAATTCTTAACATCTTACTTGAGTTTTACAACAAGTGAGCATTGGGCTAATGTGATTTTTCAGATCTGATTATAACACCAAGATCTCTTCATTAGAAGGGATTTCAAGCATCACTGCAAACATAAATCAAGAATTCTTATATCTTTCCATGCAGAAAATGTCACATGTATCTACATTTAATTCCATCTGCTATTTTAAAGGCCAGTCATTTGAAGTCAAGCTGCCTTCCTACAATTTTTCACAGTTAAATTTTAAATGTATACACAGATGCACACATAAACACACACATCTATTTACATGCACCAACAAATACATAACCGTTTCCCTCACTAACTCTGATAATTTTATTTATTTTTCCATGTGGATTAAGGCCATGCTGAAGAGCAGAGTGCACAGATCCAGCACTGCTTCACTCCTGGGGGTCTGCAAGAGCCTTCAGTGAAAAATTTGGTCAAATGACCTGAATTTGTAAAACATTATTTGCAGCCAGAGTCAGAAACAGGAGCACAGTTCTTCATGTCTAGAAGGGAAGTAACTCTGCCCCCAATTCAGGCTCTCACCTGTAATTTCCAGATGCCATTTCTAAGGAGAAGCCTCACTGCCCAGGACCCCTGTGCCACACACAGTTTGAGGGCATGTTAATCCCTGAATCGTCTGGGATCCAAAGACAGTCCCAGAACTGTGCTCTAGGAAGTCTTCTAGCAAGTCTTAACAAAACCACATCACTGCTAAGGCTGGGGAGGAGCTCAAGGAAAGATAAAGACAATTTTTAAAATAAATTACTACAATCACATAACCTTAAATGAGAGGTATGGAGCCATACTGGGTGGTTTCCAAGTGAACAGGGAGACAAAGGCCATAACAAACCCCAAGTATTAACACACAGAGGTATAATAACTCAAATGTCAGAACAGAAATTAATACAAGAGGTGCTAATGGAAGTAATCTACAGCATCTTCTCCAAGCTCCTTTCACACACAGGAAAGAGGAGGCAGAAGGGCTGTGCTGCTCTGCCACCAGGACACTTCCAGCAGCAGCACAAGTTACACAGCCAAGAAGAAGATTTTCCTCTCATGCACTGTACTCTAAATAAGTTTAGTTGAGGGCTTCCCCAATCAGATTTTGCTGTGGTGGTGTGAAATTACAAAAGCAGATTCTTGTGAACAGCCACAGCATCACAAAGCCCTCGCTGCTGCAAGAAGCCACCTCGGATGACTGGAAGGCTCCAAGCCCACCTCTCTGCAGTCAGGAGTGAGCTAATTACTGCTGAACTTGTCCTAATTAAATGAATGCAATATCCAGTTCTTCCCAATAATATAAACCGGGTAATGACACTTCTCTGCTTACAGATGAACTCATTAAATGCAATAAAATGAACATCTGGGTATGGTGAGCTCTCACCATGAGTTTGTTTATAACACAGGACGGGAAGAGGCAAGTCAGAATTAAGTGGTATTAAACAAAGCCTTTCTTCAAAGGAAGTAGTTTTAAAATCTATACACAATTAGAAATGCCTAATTTCTCCAACTGCTTAAGAGGCTGTACCTGATCTTCTCAAAAAAAAAGAAATTTTATATCCCACATGCCTCAAGATAGAAAGAATTAAGTAGAAAATCACCAACTTGCTGACACAGCTCCTCCTCTGTGATGTGACCAGGATAGAAATTGTTTTACAACACCTGGTGCCAAATCTGCATGTGATGCTCTCATAACTTTGGTTTTAAAATGCCATTTGCAGTTTATCATTGAAAGGTTTCATCTCCTCTCTAAACTTTGCAGCAAACACAGCAACAAAAGCACTGTCACATACCTGAAATAACCACCCACAACTGGTTTAACCTTCAAGCATGTAAAGCCCAAGCAAATTGCTCTGTTTAAATTCAGCATGTGATACTCCAGAAGTACATTAATTTCAACTGAAACTGGCAACCTTTCTCCCCCCAGCAGCACAATTAAGTAGAAGTAAGGCTTTGGGTTTTCCACGGAAATTATTACTTTGAAGGGAGAGATCCCAGATTCGTTTACTGAAATAAAAATCTTTCCAAAACATTTGACTCTCCCTCTCCACCAACCTGTTTCCCAGGCCTTCCATTAGTAGATTACTCTGGATGGAGTTGATGGGCAAAGAAAAAAACTTGAATACATAAGGCAGGTGGGGATAGGAAGGAAAAATAATCAAGTAACTTATTTTTCTTTTTGAGAGAATTTCTTTAGGTCAGTGCCCTTGGATTGGAAAAAAAAAAGTCAACATGATTTAGGAACTTCTAGGGGAATTTTAGGAAAAAACTGAACATTACTCTTAGTAAATGATTTCACGATGCTTTGGAAAACAAGATTATGAGTTGCATCTCATAAGCTAGGATGAAATAGCTACACAAGAACTGCTTTTCCTATAACCTATCCTTCTATCTACTTACTCTAACAGAAGCTATCCAGTGGATATCAGAAACTACAGTTTCACTTCCATCCCTCCCAAAGTCCTCTAAAATACAATTTCACAAAATACCTAGGACAAAAATCATCAGGATGGATGTTAATTCATCCATCTACTCAGCTAAAGCTCTATGAAGAAAAAAGAGCTCTACCTAACCAAACAAAGCTTTGGAAATGTTTCTGTTGCAGCAGCTTAAAGCTAAAAAAACCCCCTTATTTCACCCTACATAAATTATTTATTACAGTCCTCAAATCTGGGTAGATTAAATATCTGATGTTGGTTATTGGACGCTCATATTTTAAGGATCAAAGGTAGTGAAATTCTGAAGTCACTTTTAAAAGACACAACTGAGAACTCAGCACTGCTGTCTCTGTAAGGGCTGTGATGCTTCACGAAATGTAGCCAGTAAATGTTAAAAACACCAACTGCACACAGAAGCCTCTTAAATGACAAGGAGGGATAAGAAACCATGAAAAGGCACAAAACAGCACAAGAAGCTGATGGATCTCAAGGCAAATTCCAAAACCTTTTAAAACTGTTGCTACACTTCAGACTTCACACTGTGGTTTGGCTGGACACATATATATATGATGGTATAACTTTCATAGATGCATCAGCTTCTCATATAAGCCATGATTTAAACATCTTTTGCAGTATTCCACAAGTGAGGAGAGTTGCTACTAGGCAAGATCATGTAAAAATAAATTCATCTGTCAGAGCCCACCTCTGGCATTTATTCAGCCCTAAAACCAAAGGCAGATCCATGGCTTCAGGGATATCCACATTTCAGAGCAAAGCTCAAAAGTTAAATACTGCTTTAAGAACCCAATTAACCTGCTGAACCATGTTCTGAGTAAAATACCTTCAAACTCAAATTAAACAGAGCAGATTTTGGCCGCCCTCTCCCCTGCTCCAGTGTCTGACAAGCTGACAGGGCTACACTGAGACCACTTCCAATTCTGAGAAGCAGCACATGCAGATCTGTATCTCCAAAGGACTGAAAAGTAGGGCTCCTGTAATCCAGGAAGGAACTAATTAACAAGCAGCACTTTCATTCTTGTGCCTGTATTGCTTGCCACTGAAACAGCCACTGGGATCAGAAGATGGATGAGGATACAAAGGAGGAGTTAGGAGATGCTCACTCCAGTAACTCCCCCAGCAAGAGGAGCCAGGGAGCTGCTGTACCTTTGCCTTTGACACAAATACCTGGACAGTTCTTGAAGAGGAGCTGAACGTGCCCATCCAGCCTTGCTCTCCCTGGAGCAGCCAGGAGGGATGTGCCCCATTCTTTAAGGATTATCTGTGCACACCTCCTTTTCACACAGGGCTGAAAAACTACTGAGCAGAGTGAAAAAGTTGCTACAAGGATATACAACAATTTTTAATGCACACATACAGTGTTCACAGTAAAATGTTTTCCTAGTATTTGCTTTGAGAAGCGTGATAGCATTTCATAGCTTCCAGAGCAGCCTGTGAACACACATGCTCAAAATATACATATGCTTAAAGAAGTAAATGATTAAATGAAATAAGTAAGTAAGTGATCACACCTCACAATCACCCTTCCATCAGCTGATAGTCTGAAACACGTATAAAGGAAGAGAACCGCTTAAGAAAAAAAAAGATGAAAAATTAAAAGAAATAATGCACTCATCTGACACTACACTTTTCACACTACACTCAAGGCCAGGTTTGCAGCACTGGAGTTCAGTGCTAGCTGGCAGAAGCGATTCAACTCCAAGCTTTTTGCCTTGAAATCTTTCACTCCTGGAACAAAATTCATGTAGTGTAAAAGTGATGCCTTAAACCAGTTTAAGGGCCAAGTAAAACACAGCAAATAATGAGAAAGCAGCTGCAGTGCCACAAGATTGCCATGGTTTGTAACTGGGTGGTAAACCAAGCTAACTGAACTATGCAAGCAATGCTATGGCGATGTATTATGATACAAAATAAACAGAACTTTCTGCAGGGGCATTATGGAGCCATTTTCCTGTCCCTGCAGCACTTCAAGTGTTTTGTCTGAGCCCAATAATTTATAAATATTACAGAGCAACAGCCACACACTGATACATTTACAGCACCAGCACATCATGAAGGTTCCCTTCAAAAATGGTATTTTTTCTAAAAAACAAAACATTTCAGCCTCTGTGCTGTTTCTCTGCTGTTTGAGCAAGGCTGGAGCTGCTGGATCTGGATATTTTCCCAGCGCTGAGGTTTGGAGCGGCAGTTGAACAGGAAATACTGCGCAGTCTGTGCATGCATTACATTCCTGTCCCGCCCCGGGCAGCCGCCAACAAACAAACCTTTCTTCTAGTAAAAGAGAGAGAGAGAAAAAAAATACACTGCACAAAGTTCACAAGCAGATGTGGCCTGTGAATCCAACCCAGCCTTTTCTGCTGATAAAAAGAATTTGATGTATTTGCAATGTTGGTGTAACGTCACGCTTTGGTGGAGCTGGATCAGCAAAGACCTGGCTGTTTAAAGCTGCAAAATCTGCACTGCTGTGGTTCCCTGAGCTGCTGCACCCACGGCAGAGGTTTTCTCTTGAGGAGGGTTTGCCAAATATTAGTAGCAGCTTACAATAAAAAGGATTGTTTTATTTCTATTTTATTCAGCACTTAAGTTTGTTTTCCACCATCAACCACACACAGCAACCAGATCAGATGTTTGCAAATCTCAACTCGATTTCGAATCACTGTTTGAAAAAAAAAATCTGGAAAATATTTAATAATGATTTGTTAAATACTTGGGAAGGAAGACAAAGGAGAAACAAACAAATAGGAACAGGAGCAGCACATGGGGTCAAAATGGCCGGATCTTGGCGCCTGTCAGTCAGGGCTGATCCCCTCTGGCATGGGGAGAGGATCCAAGTGGGAACGCAGGGAAGTGAATGTAAACAAGCACGTGTTTATAGAGCAGAACTATGTCCAGCATCCGCTCCGCTCCAGCCTCTGCTGACGTGGGACACTCTGGGAAAGGCAGGGAAGAACAATTTGCTCCATCCCCAGCAGCTCAAACTCAAGGGAAAAGCAGGAACAGGCGAGGAACCGGCGGCACCTGGAGCCGTAACACAGCCCAGGCAGTAACTGCTGCCCCACACATTAACTTAACTCACAGCTGGCATCATCATCACCATCATCATCATATTTTAAAAAGTCTTAGAACCAATGCTGATAGATGAAAGAGGGATAAACAAGTTTTTCATGAGCTTGTTTGGGAGAGTATTTTCTTATTGCTCCGGGTATGAACAGACAGAAGGATGGACACACACAGAGCCTCTGCAGCCCCAGGCCACATTTTCCTGAAGAATTTATGCCATGAAATTAGTGTGAAGTTATTGAAGAGCTGCAAAAACCTCTTTTTTCTGTGCTTCCCACACAGCTTTTACCCAATCACTGATTTTTTAAGAGAGATCCAAACCTGAAGAATATTGCAGGATATGGTACCTATAATCAGCTTGTTTCCTGATCAGATTGAGTCAGTTTAATAAACTGGTCTTTATATGGATTTTAATAGGGTTTTCTTTCCCCCCAGTGACCAAATTCAGAGCCTGGCGTTGTGAAATTAAGCAGAGCTTCTTCCTGCCTCTCACCACACGCAGGTTGACTCAAATTTAAGTGACAGTTTTAGTTCTTTTATTTGACTTGAAAAGTGTAAGACAAGTGGTTCACCCAACACAAAGGTCGAAGAAATTCCTCTACTCTCTCCCCCAAAAAATACCATTACACCTATAACGAAAGACTTATCAAAACCTTTCTCATCTGAGGAGAATAAGTTTAATTTAATTTTCCTAAATATAACCCAAAGATGTTCCCATAGAGACAGCAACATTCTATATGGTACTTTTTGCAGCAAATACTTCAGCAAGACATCAAATCCAAAGCATTAGTCTATTTTTGCAAGCTTTCTCCTCTCTTTCCTAGGAACAGCTCTTCTCCAACAAATTCATCTTGCAAAAATATGTTAAAGGGTGCTCCTCTGCAAAGAAGAGTTTTGTTTCTCCATTTTGCCTTATGAATTTTTCATTCCCTCCCTGGGGATATTTTTGGGCCAGGCTACAAGTTTAATTCCTGCTAGTGAAATTCACTCATCCAAAGCTTGCTCCCCAAAAGACACATCCCTAATAGGAAAAAATCAAACTGGGACATCTTTTCTGCAGTCCCTTTGACTTCTCTTTCTAAACCCCATTTATTTATCTCACCCACTGGTATTTTGTGGATATTGAGTGCTGGTCTCACAAAACATTCACCCTGTAAGAAAATACACATCTAAAACGATGCTGCTTCTGGTGACAAGTTCTACAGAACCAAAGCCACTTATATCATGTAAGTTCTGGAAAAGGTTCTTAATGGAGCAGGGAACAATGTGTGACCATATTTGAAATATTTACCTCGTTTCTTTGGAAGAAAAACAGAGGTGGCTTAGCTTCAAAAAGACACAGACTTAAACAGAGATGTCGATTTATTTGGTGTCATTACTGTTTTTCCCCATTCCTCCATGCCCCTCCTCAAATTTCTCTGTATTATGAAACCCAGATACAAAGGAATAAAGAGGAATCCCACTCCCCTGGAAGAGGAAGCTTTCTCTGAATCACTGTATTATCTTCAGTGCTTCAGTCATTAATAGAATCGGAAAGTAACAGCTGTTTCTAACAACTAAAAATGCTCTTAAAATCAATTTACAGGCATCATACAGCAAGTATTACTTAGCAGGTTACTGGAATCCAGCCCTTCTGGGAGCAAAATAAAAACATCAGGTTTTGATTATAAACTTATTTGTTGCAGGGATTTCTCAATAAGAGGTCTGGGTTACACTGGAGTGTATCTGCTGGGACAGAATCTCACTTGAAGAAATTGTTGCCAAGGTAATTTCTTCTCCAGCTTTAGCTTTCATGAAGCAGGTTTTACCCTATCTTGGATTACTCTTCATAAATTCTTTTTTAAAGATAATTACAATATTTATAGACATGTAATAAAAATGCCTATTACAGAGAGAAAAATGTAATTTTATTTGCTGCCTTCTTCTTCAAGCTGTTGAATCCACCCTCACCAGTTAAGCTGGAAAGGATTTTGATCAATTTACGTTTTCAGTAAAACCTACACATCTTCTGTAACTATTTTAGATCTAAAGTAATTACAATATCAACCACTGTGGGTTTTCAGTTCAATTGAAGTGTCACCTGCAGAACAGCAGCTCTGCCAGGTATCTCTGACAAAAAATTGAAGCTGTAACAGAGCATCTATTGTTATACACTAAGTAAAGAAGTAAGGAAAAATCCCCCACAGAAGCACACTGCAAAGTCTCATTAATAATTTGCTAAAATATCTCACATTGCCCTGGTGCTGCATCTCTCCTTCACTTTTCAAACTCTTTTTCTTTTTTCTTTTTTTTTTTTTTTTTAATATTAACTGTGTTTTCAACTGATCCCAAGAAATAAGCTGGAAAATATTCAACCCTAGCTGTTCTGACCTTGTACTTTGGAGTCATGAGTATTTTATCCATTCAGCATTCCCAGGCCATTAAAAGCAGCACATTCCCACCTGGAAATATGATATTTAGAAAGCTAAAACTAGATTAAGAATGAAACAAAAGATACAGGAAACTGAAAGCTCTGTATGATAAAGTGACTACAGTTTTGACAAAAAATAAAAGCAGTGAAACTTGATGAACTTCCAGCAATTCCTTTCTAGAACAAAGCCACAGTTCACTGCCTGTTGAGAAATCCAGCTGTAAGGAAAAATATTTTTTAAAAAAAGTTTTACAAGGAGGGGATTTTTTTAAAAAGCATTTTGGTGTCTTAAACAAGCACTCAGATGCCTCCACCACACTGACAATTCAGCTGCAGGTTGGAACAGCTGCAGACACGTTTAACTGCCTCTCTTCTGACCTATTTGAAATATCCTAAACTTTGTACTAAAGGAATGCACAAGATTTAATGGCCATGCTTCAACTCCTGACCATCCTGTAGCACTGAGAGCAGCCCACTTGCTATTTCACAGAGGAGGCATGAGAAAGTATGAATAACTGAGTGCTGTGTAACTGAGGATATTAAATAACCAGTGTCTTTAGGGCTACAAATTTAGAAACTTTAAAAATAAACTGTTTCCTTAATTATATTGGAGGAAAAAAACCCCAACAAAAGCAGTACAGTGATTTTTCAATGCTTACTAGAGCAAAAATTATTATAATTTTAACTACGTTGATTCATTCTACAAACCCCACTCCTGTTATCCCCAAACAAAGACCACATATTGATCTTACCAAAGGCAGACTAAAAGGAGGTAAAAAACTTACACCTGACCCTATTAACAAGGCAGAAACCCTTCCCTAGCTTACTTCTGCAGCATGTGCCTTTGTGCTTATTTTAAGAGAGAATCCAGGCATGAGGCAAGAGAAATTGTTCTAATTCTGCATCTTGTCCAAGCAGCCTCTCTTAGCCTACATTCCTGCCCAAGCTGTTTATGCAGAACACTACAGATCAGCTGGTCTCTGCCCAATCTGGCAAAAAACCCTGCTGCTCTCCTCCAGCACTGATGCAGAGGCAAGGGTGAGCTGTGTATTTAGTACATAATGATGCAATACTATCCCCACTACTTTGCATCCTTTTCTTTCTTGGCATGGAAGACCCAGATTTCCACCATTTACATTAAACAGATCACAGCAGCACTGCATGGTGTGGGCTGGAAGGGACCTGAAAGATCAGCTGGTTCCACCCCCTGCCATGTGCAGGGACACCTTCCACTATGCCAGGCTGCTCCAAACCCTGTCCAACATGGCCTTGGACACTTCCAGGGATGGAGTGAGAGATCTTCCACCCCGTTGTTCTCAGAGGTGAAGGAAGCACATTTCATCTCCTAGGGAGGCAGGAGCCTTGCCTAACCACCAGCACTTTCAGCAGCAGAGGTCCCACTCTGGCTCAGGACAAAGAAGCAGATGAGGGCTACTCAAAGGTCCCACTCTGGCTCAGGACAAAGAAGCAGATGAGGGCTTCTCAAAGGTCCCACTCTGGCTCAGGACAGAGAAGCAGATGAGGGCTTCTCAAAGGTCCCACTTTGGCTCAGGACAGAGAAGCAGATGAGGGCTTCTCAAAGGTTCCACTTTGGCTCAGGACAGAGAAGCAGATGAGGGCTTCTCAAAGGTCCCACTCTGGTTCAGGGCCGATGAGCTCAGGCAGGAGCCCCAAGAAGAGGACGAATCCAGCACATTTCCTGCACTTAGCTCAGATGGGAAACCCCAGGCATGAGGACCCATAAATGCTGGATCACATCACTTCTATACTTACAGAAATACCCATGCACTCAGAGAGCCACACTGAGTTCTTGCTGCTCCTCCTCTCCCAGCAGGTAACAAGGTCCAAGTCGAGGGACCCCAGCCAGCACTGCCACCAGCATCGCTCCCCTTCAGCTACTTCCAGCTCTCCGTGCTGCTCTCACCACCCCAGCCCGTGCCCCTCTGCAGTTCAGGTGGCTGCACTGTCCCCACACACAGGTGTTCACACAACCACCCCCTGCCACGTGGGCTGTAAGTCAGACTGAGGGAAACAGGGCTACAAAACCAACAATTTCTAACTGAAAACCCTCCAGGACCCCCCCCAGCTGTGTGCAGCAAAGCTGCACTGAGAAAAGCAGTGCCTAAGACAGTCACACCTGCACAACTGGGTGTGTTGTTTATCCTGATAGCTTTAAAAATCCCTTTTGGCACCTACAGTAAGTATTATGTTCCGTACCATACCACAGCACAAGCAATTTGAAAGGCTTTTTTCTGGCTACTGGCTGAGTGCTATCAGTTTGGGCAGAGCCCACTTGGCTCCTTCTGCCCAGCCCCAGCACATTCAATGAATTACTCAAATCTAAACAATTCATTCAATTGCCCTCCCAAAGCTCTACAGAGCTGCAGCAGGAAAGCTCTGTATGCTCTGGCACGCCTGCTGCAAAGCAAGATAAATATCTGGCACCTCTCCCGCTCCTACATAACCAGAACTAGGACAAATAGCTGCATTATTGGCTTCATTAGGGCCTGTCTTAGATCTTATTTCTCCTGCTGATATAGAAAAACATGACAAGGGAGATACTGGAAAAGGTTGCCAAAGGAAGCAGTGAATGGCCCATCCCTGGAAGTGCCCAAGGCCCTGGAAGTGTTGGAAGGGGCCTGGAGCAACCTGGTCTAGGGGAAGGTGTCCTGCATGGCATGGGAGGTGGAACTGGATGATCTTTAATGTCCCTTCTAACCCAAACCGTTCTGGGATTCTGTGAAATCCATGACCCAACAGGATTTTCCCAGATCAAAATCTAACAAACATCCAGATTTGTACTCTTGACATAACTCCTGCAGTGCTGCAGGGACATTCTCCTTTCTGCTGAAGAACTGAACTCCAGTGACACATGAGCAGAAATCAAGGCCTGAGTCCCCTCCCACGGGTCCCCACACACACACAAGGAATTCCAGCCCTACAAAAAAAACAAAGTAAGGTCCAGTGTGTTTGAGACACTCACTGCCAAAACCTTCTGCCAAGACCCAGCCAGCTGGTGGGGGGAAGTCTCTGGGTAGTAATGGGTCTTGACACTGAAAAAAAATTGGTTTATTTTCTTGTTCTAACTACATCATTACAGCTCCCAAGTAGTTTCTGTTAATTTTCCCCTCACCCTCCAGGCAGCTCGGCCCAGCTGACCACAGCAGAGCTCACAAAGCCAAGCTGATAAGCACTTGTAGGGCACAATGCATCTCGTTTGTCTACACCAGAACCCACCCTAAAAATGCCAATATTGTTTTTCTTCTCTCCCCTGGGAACCCCTGATGAACAGCTCAGCTGTTTATATTGCAAACATTTACAGTTAAGGGAAAGATCACCATCCCCACATCACTGCTTCAGTCCTTCCTGTAAGTCACCGGAGGTGGCCAAGACCAGGAACAGTCCAGCAAAACTTGCTTATCCTAAAAATGCTGCAAAATAACCCCTTCATTTAATCCTCCTGCTTCTGTGCCCAGTGCTACTATTTCCTGACCACTCCACACTACTGATCGGCACATCCAAAATGGAAAATGTTGTTCATAAGGAAAACAAAACACAGGACTAGGGCTTAACGTGAAGTTCCTCAGCAAGGCTGACCTGGGAGCTCTGGACACATTTTCCTGCTCCTCTCAGGTGCTGCTTCCAGGATTCCTGAGGAATCCTGTGAGTTCTCCAGGAGGTGCTGCGAAAAATGCCACCATACAGAAAATTCTGATGGCGGAACATTTAGTGGAAGATTGTTTGCTCCAAGTATTTTTTGTACCAGCTGAAAGACCACAACACAATTCCCAAAGGAGAGAGCTTACACAAACAGGGCGAAGCTTCTGGATAGGATTTCACAGTTCTGTTTTTTTTTTGAACACTCTTCCTTCCTCCTTTTGCCCAGAGGTGAAAGTGGAAGTTTTCTCAGGCAGAGGATGCCTTGGCCACTGAGCACTTAAGCAAACACATTATCCACAAAACTTGGGGTTTTTTTCCTCTCTCATTTTAAGAAATCAGATTGTTCAAAGGCCTTATTTAATCAGCTGGTGCACACCTACAGCTGAGCCCAAGCACTGAGGAAGCTGTTTCAGCCCAGCCTCCAATGAAGGATGAGCAAAATTTCCAAACACCTGTGACAAGCCACATGTCAAAACATGCTTCCAGCACCACCTGATAATACCATGAGATGATTGCAACACTCTGGGATGTTTGTACCTGCTCTCTGGGCACAGGTTTTAAATTTCCCACCACTACCTTGCATTTTCTCTTCAGTCCCAAATATTATTGTATTCAGGGTTAACATTAAAAAAATGGCAATTTCTATAAATCTGAGACATTCCTCCTGTTCTTTTGCTTATGGTACGCCTGTATCAGTTTATAATTTACACCACTGAAAGTTTCACAGCAAATATTGAAGGAATGTGGCTCCAAGTATGTATCAAACAGGTATTTTCTCTTGCAACCCCAAGTTTTGGACACTCCCATCCAAAGGAAAGACAATTCAACAGTTCCAAGTAATGCCAGAAGGCATTAACTGTACCAAATGACAGCTGGGGACGCAGAATTGAGGCTTTCTAAACTCTGGCTCAAGTGGCAAAAAGACAACACTGCACTGTACTTCTTAATAGGATGTATGTCCTGCAAAGCACAGGGAATTTGGTCAGCCCCACCCATGAAAACCAGTTAAAAGTCCAAAGAGAACCTTGATCCACTTTTCTACTCCACTCCAAATTTCCATTTTTTGGACAAGCAGCTCCCAAGTCTCTGTGCAACAGTTCCTTGCTCATATTTTTTAAACCCAGTGTAAAAACCAACTGCAGAACATTTTCTGCTTCAGTTTTATTCTTAGGTAAGGCACACACACAGCCTTTGAGTAGGACCTTGGGGCAGAATATATATTAAAAACTGAGAGGTTCTCATATAATTTAACAGTAGGTTCTAGAGGAACATTTAGTTTGTAACATCCTAACTTTATTCCCTTATCACACAGAGCAAATATTCCTGCTTTATCCACTGTCTAGAAATGACATTAACCATATCTAGGAAATCCTGCTAGATGAGTCTCAGCATCTAAGTAACATTTCAAGTTAGGCCTTCAATAAGATATAATTGTGGTGTTTGGATATTACTAATTACTGACATTTTTCTTATTAATAAACTAATTGTTGTGTAAGATTCTAGCAAGGCAATGGAAAAAGTATCTCTAGAGCTGCTTAAACATGCAACTTTTTTTTTTTTTTTTTCTGGAGTCATCTCAGGCAACTAAACCAAGCATGATCTAGGAATGAGAAAGTACAAAGGAAAAAGAACACCAAAAATTATGTCCCTTGGCTTATACTTCTTGTTTATAGTTATACCACAGCAGGAAATATAATTACAAACATCAGTCTGTACCGGGTATAAAATATTCCATATTGAAAAGATGCAATATATTACATAATACTATATAGTTTCTCCAAATTCCAAAGCTCACACACATATTTCCTGCCTTAACAACTCAAAAGTACACACAGATCTGCAGGAATACATGGTGTGCACATACACACATCTGCAAAAGCCAGCTTGGAAGTGGCACAAGTAACAAAAATATGCAGCCCAGCCCTGTATCCAAACCAGAGGCAATAATTCTTAGACATGGAGTTTAAGGCAACTTCAATAAACAATCACTCCGTCATTCTAAAAAGCACATTCTAACTGGAATTACCCTGACTTATTTTAGGAATTGAATTCCAGTAACGTTGTATGAATTATTCAATGATTGTATCAGCTTATTTTCAACCAAATTCTGTTTCCCTGAGGAAATTCCAGCATTGGAAATTGCATGCACCACACCAATATTAGCAAGAGCTAGAATCCTTTACATTTTTTCCTTTTTCTATACAGATTATGTATTCTTCAAGCTTATTTCCACCGAGGGGAAGAAAAAAAGCTTTCAGCTTGGCTCTCCTCATGAATAATACATTAAAAATTTAATATTAGAGCACAAATCTTCTTTTTAAGCCTCCAGAAACAGTACTATATTTGCCCTATTACTTTGAAAAGATTCATGTACGTATTTAAATAAGGGTAAACCATAAGCTCCTGTTCTCCATAATTAAGCTGCAACAAAATATTTCACCATTTATCAGCCCAATTCTGAAACAATTCTGTAAAGCTTTGTAACTGTCATTAAAAAAGATAATCCCTTACCGTATCCACAATAAGGAGTGTAAGACATTTTGTTCCATAACTCAGTGTTACAATCTGAAGTGGAACAGATTTTTTTCAGCCATTCACAAAACCCAGTTTTTTTACACGGAGGAGAATCCTGATTTCAAGGAGGTGTCTACAGTCCACGGTACTAACAGGAGACGTTAGTTAAACCCAACCCCACAAGAAAAAAACAGCTGCAAGAATGATGTAAGGGAGGAGAGGGAGGGAAACAAGTGCCTGGTGAAAGGATGAAAACTTCTAGGAAGAGGAGAGTCCTTCTAAGAACAGCAACCACATCGATCCCGTGCCACTTGTTCCAGCCCCGACTCCGCAGGCTGAGGGCTCTGCCACGGCCTCAGGCTCCCAGCCCTTCTCAGGCTTGTACAAAAATAAACAAAAATAAACACACTGCAGAGCACGAACCCAGATGTTTCAGGGATCAGAAAGCAGGAGTCCAATCGTGCTGCTAAGGGAGATGTATTTTTAAGCGCTCGCGTCTGGCGCGTCGGGAGGCGGCACCGCCGGGGCTCAGCTCCCTGGAGGCTTCAAGCATCTTCTCCAGGAAGCCAGCAGCAAGTTCACGACACTCTGAGGAACTGGACAAGGTGTCCTCTGAGAAAGAGCACACACGCTGCAATCTGCAGCACAAAGGACAAATTTAAGCAGCAGAAACTTTGCTTTCACTGTTTAGGGCTGGGCCACCAGGGCAGGCTCAGCACAGAGCGGGACTAATGGTTGGATTCAATGGTTTTAAAGGTTTGTTCCAGCCTAAATGATTCTAGGATTTCCATGTATTGCCTGGTGGAAGGATGAGTCAAATGGGAGAGAAGAAATGGCAAAGAGTTATTTTTATTAAGGTGACTGGAAGAAATGTTACAAGCTTGAGTGTGTGGCTTCAGCTACAGACTTCAGCCAACCATCACCAACCCCAACACTCTTCCAAAATAACTTCTAATTTCTCTTTAAGGAATCGTGTTCCACATGAGTTGGGATACTCCGCTCATTACTACAGCAAAACAGTAGGAAACAAAATGTTCTTCTTCACCTAATTGATCACAATTTTTAAAATTATCATTAGCGACTGGCATTCAACGATTTCACTCTGGGTTGGATTTTTAGGAGGCTCTTTACATTCCCCCAAAAAAAGCAGATTTAAGGCGCAAGACATGGGAATCAGAGACTTTCTCATGCCTCTTCTGCAGAGAATTATCTACAGGCACAGTTTGTTGATCTGTTCCCAGATCACAGATTGTGGAAGTGAGCTGTAAACCCTGTCACAAACACATTTCTAACCCAGCTTTCAAAGGGAAGTGAATTCCAAGCAAGGTTTTGAATCTGCGCTGTGAAGTTGCTTGGTTTTGCAGTATCCACAAAAAAGCTCCTAAAAACCCATGTCTCTTCCACTAAAGACCTGTAAATTTCCTGTGCTACTTTTTTCCCCACGAACTTCTGTCTTCCTCCTTCTCTGCCATAATCTTAAATACAAAATCCATAAGGAGCTCCTGCACCTCTCAGAAATTACTGCTGTTGCCTTCTGAGCTGTTAAACCCACGAGGAGCTCCCTCAGCCAGCTCCTGTGCTCAGCTCTGCACTGCCAGTGACTGTCCCCAAGGTCCCTGGTGTTCCAGAGCAGGAAATCCCCCCAGGAGCAGCTGGCAAGCAGTGCCCTGATCCACACAGATGATGTTTGTCCATTACCCTTTTCCTTTTGGCTGCTGCCTCAGCTTCGTGAGCTCCTCTCCCCTTATACAGGAAGCTGGGGCCTCAAACTTAATCCTGCACATTCAGTTCTCTGCTCTTCCAGCTACCACTACAAATGTACTCTCCCAGAAAAAAAAAAAAAAAAAAAAAAGGCACAGAAAGCTCTCGCAATCCCGCAATCCAATCTTTGCTAAAATTCTCCATGGTGAGATTATTTCTCATTTTTTCTATTTTTTCTTTACAGGGAGAAAACTAAAGGAAAGATTAACAAATTCCTGCAGCTGAACAAACACGCTGAACGTTACACATCAAGACAGAAAGCAGATAATCCAAATCTAAAAGGTACAAACAAACTTTGCAACACCACTACAGCCAGAAAATCTGGAACGTCCCAAGGTCTTTATTCACAGGTTTCAGTGTTACTCAGCAGGCACTTTCACTCCTGTGGGGTTGGGGAAGCAGCAGCAACAGCACTTGTGGGAGATGAGGAGGAAGATGGAGAAGATGTGGTTGAAAGAAGACTGAGCTTGGCCACAGCAGTCTGGGAACCCAGAGCATCAGATCAAGGAAGTAAAATGACGAAGGAGTCATCTACAACTCTAACTCATCTCCTTTTTCTCTGAAAGCTGCTGAGTTTCTCTGCCTGCTTGCTCCATGCCAGCCTGGACTGCACCATCACCTCCTCAGAACAGTTTTCTTCTCAGCTTAAAAGGGTGAACCTTCTTCTCCTGTCTCTTGGCCAGTACAACATTGCCAGGCTCACCCCAGTATGTTCAAGGGGGGAAAAAACCAAACAAGCATCATATATTGAAACAGTGTTTTGTAATGTTATTTGTGGGTGTGTGTCCCCTCCCAGCAGCTTCCTCAATTCCTTCTTCCTGAACCTCACAGCCTAAAATAGAGTAAAAAAGCCTTCCTGTCATCCTTTCCAATTATTCTGGTGCTTCCTCAATTACTGAGTGCGGGTAAAACTCCTACACCACAAATAAAAGACATCTGCAATTTGCTTAAATGCATCCATGGCACTTTGGAAGGGCAGGACTGCCTGGACCCAGACTCACCCTTCCTTCAACTGGGATCAGCACAACTCCACCACAATTTTTACAGGCTTTACACTAAATAATTTTACACCATTTAAGATGTACAGCAGCAAATTGCTGTTTACTGTTGTATCAAGAGCCTCATCCAAAGAAGCTGAAGCCTCTTTGATGCCCGTGGTTGGCTGAGGAACAGCAGCTACTCATGGAAACACCAGGGGATGTGCAAAGGGTACCACAAATCAAGTACTCTCCTTAAAATGGAGATACTGTGCAAAAAGCATTTAATATGATGGCTAAGAAAAAAGGTGCTTTCTGAAAAGGGAGGGAAGAACAGGCCGTGCTTAAAGCACCAGCTGAAGTGATTTATTCCAGGTTGCCTGAAGTGCTGATTCAAGGTGCTTCCCATGATATGAATAAACCTGATGTTTTCAAATCCTCACACTTTATTTTGTGTTCAACTACAGATGTAATGGTTAACAACGGAATAGCAACAAGAGGTGGGAAGAAAGTTGATCCAGGTATAGTCACTTCTTTTCCTATGTGCAGAGTTAACCACACCAACACACCTTTTCTACACAAATATCTGTGTGCTAGTATCACACTACTGTGATTTCTACTGGCAAACTCACTGATGAAATGCTGTAGTCACATCAGTCACAGAAACCAGGTGCAGATATGTAAATAAATAAATAAAAATCAGGATACCCCTTCACAGGACGAAAAGAAGAAATTTTCAGTTTGTTCAGCCTTTTATTGCAGGTCAGATTTTCTACTCTGCTTTCTCCCAGCTTCTTGGAAAGCTCCCAACTCCAAACCCAGAGGACAAAGCTCTACACAGCAGCTCAGGGAAGGAGAAGTCTTTGCAAAACAGGGTACAGCAGGACAACTTTACCATTCCTACAAATCAGCTGTCACACTGGAATGTGTAAACAGACATATATTTTTTTTCTTACTGCTAAGCGTCAGATCTGACTACTACAAATACCTCAGGATTTTCTAAGGTCTACCAACACTACCAGTTGTCTTCTTGCTCTCAATTTTTGCAGTGATTTATTCCACAAAAACTTGAAATAATCTGATTAAGTAATATGAAAACCACATGATTTATGTTTTGTTCCTCCAGTCCCTTTCTGTTTTTAGTGGAAACACCCAGTATGGCTCAGATTTCAGTACCTGCAGATTCAGAGTCTGCTCCCCTGCACCAGCCAGGTCACCAATGAGTGACCAGACCTGGACACTCCCAGCTGCCACATCCCTCTAAAGGCTGTGAGCTGTTGATAAATCAGCAAAGATTTCTGCACCCATTTTATAGCAGCTTACATGCAGACCAATCATTCTTCTAGTTTATGCTTAAAAAGCTTCTTTTCAGCTCGTGGCAATCGACTCCTTTTTCCTCCCCATGTTAGCACATTACAGAATTAAGTTCAGTCTCTGTGGCATAGTTTATTTTTGAGAAGAAAAATCTGCTGGGTATTATGGGCTTCCTTGGTTTCTTGCAATATTTCTCAAGTTTCTGTGTTCCTTTCTGAAAACTGAAACTGGAAATTATGAATAAGGCAGCCTAAGCACTATTTTAGTTCTTAGGGGTTTTTTTAGAAGCTTATTTACTCTTCCCAAGGTGTCAAAGGTAACAGCTCACAGTTCTGAAGCTGTACAGTTTCACACCAGCCACTAGGCATTCAGTGATTTAATTTACCATCTGCTCCCAATTAAAGTCATATCCAAAGACTGATACAAGCTTCCCTCCCCCCAATTTAATACAATATTTCAGTGTCAGAAGTTGGTGACTTCCCTTTCCTGCTAAGCACCACACCAAATCCTTTGTCTTCCTTTCATTACTACAATACTTTGCCAATCCTTTGCCTTCTCCACAGCCAGGTGCATGTTCTGGCAAGCAAAAGACAGAGAACATAAAAAAGTTATTAAGGAAAAATTAAAAACAACATCAAAAATATCAGGGAAGCAAAAATATTCTTGCTCAAACCATCCTTGTTGGAAACTAGGGCAGACTTTTTGCAGGCTTCCTTCCTTCCTCTTGCACTGGAAAAACTTATCAAGTTAGTGAACTACTATATTTCCTATGCTTCATTTGAACTGGCACAGCCTGTGCCCGTCTCCACAATAAAAAAAACCTGTTAAACTGCTACATCATCTTAAATCAAATATTCCTTTCAGGTTTGCATCTGAAGGAACCGAGTCATGTCTCCATCTTCTCAGAGCTTACTGAAGTTTGCCACCCTGCAGCTCACTGATTTTCATGTTTTTGCTCTTTCTCCTTCTGAACCTCAGGTAAATGTCCCCATTTCAGCCACCCTTTCTGAGCCACATCCCACTTCTGTCCTGTGGTGCCTCCTCACCTGTGATGCCTTTTGGGATCTCTCTCAGCTGCCTTTCCTGCATCAAAACCTGCTGGAATATGAGAAGGATGTGCTGGACATCATTCCCTGCTGTACTCCTTCCCCAGGTATCTATTGCAAAAATAAATCACTTTACCAGCACCTTTTGTGGTTGGAATCTTTTCAGCACTCAGCTGTTGGAACGCAAGCCCCTCAGGGCACAGGGATTGAACTGAAACCCCTGGAGAAACTGAGATATATGAAGCCACAAAGTAAAACAGAAATATAGATTTAGAATACAGATTTTTAGCTTTTAGTAGAAACTTATACTAAGTGCCTTGAGTATCTAAAAAGCTGCAGCAAAGAGCAGAGGCCTTTTTGCCCTTAGGCACAATTCTACCATAGTAGTGGCGTTTCTGTAAGGTTGCCTTGCTCCCAAAAAAAATGTAAACTCTCACCCACCACAGGGCACCCACTAAGGGCAGGTACTTGAGAGAAGGCACAGTGAAAGTTTTAAAAGGTTTTCCAAGGAAAACTCTCCACTCCAATGTGACTGTAGTGACACCAGCAGTGGTCATTTTACACCTGTTCTGCTGGGACACACAAGCTTTAATGAAACTTGCCCACTGCTGCAGTTTTCTGGTGCTACCATTTGTCAGTTTTGTTATTTCTAACATTTCATCTCCATCCTCCTTTATTGATAACCCCTAAATGAAACTCAATATTAATTACTGTGTCACAGAGACCCTTCACAGGGCTGCTGGGTGCCTCAGCACTCAACAAGAGCACGATCCTGAAGGTGAGCAAGGTCAGAATTAGGATACATTGCTATGATGTTCACAGTACAGGGCAGCAGCTTTCAAACAGCAAATGCAGAAGTCACTGATGTGCCCTGGATCCTCATCACTGCTCCTCTCCACACCAAGCACATCTTGGTGCCCTTCAGCACGTGCATGAGTCTGAACACAGACCATGGACAGTCTCTTCCAGCATCTCCAAAGTCCTCATGTGGCTTAAACAACAGCCACAGCGTAAGAAGGGCAAGGACCTGCTGGAATGAGTCCAGAAGAGGCAGAAAGATGCTCCAAGGGATGGAACCAGGCTGGGAAAGCTGGGAGTGCTCACCTGTAGAAGAGGAGGTTCCAGGGAGAGCGCAGAGCCTCTTCCAGGGCCTGAAGGAGCTCCAAGAGAGCTGGAGAGGGACTGGGGACAAGGGAATGGAGTGACAGACAAGGGGGAATGGCTTTACACTGCCAGAGGCAGGATTAAAAGGGATATTAGGAAGGAATTTTTCCCTGGGAGGGTAGGCAGGCCCTCTGGGTTCCCAGAGAAGCTGTGACTAGCCTGGATCCTTGGAAGTGTCCAAGGCCAGGTTGGACAGGGCCTGGAGCAGCCTGGGACTGTGGAAGTTGTCCCTGCCCCTGCCCTTGCAGGGGGTGGCATTGGATGGGCTGCAAGGTCCTTTCCAACCAAAGCCTTCTGTGAGGCTGTGACTGAAGAGGTGTCCCTGTCACAGGTGAAGGACTGTCCCCACCAAAATCCCCTCCTGTGACAGACCCTGCATTTTCCTGATCCCTTCCTTTCACAACCACAGCTTTTACCAAGCACAGCATGTGGCTCACTCTGATCCTTTCTCACCAGTGCACAGCTCAGACATTTAAAAACCTAAGTGCTGTAACACATCTCCATGTCCAGATGAAATATGCAAGTCATTTCTGAGAGAAGCACATTAATCCTTAAGGGATGAAACTTACTTTCCTACCAAGACAATTTTAGGTTGTATTTTTCAGAGTTTAAGAATTGCCAGAGAGGCAGAGCAGCCCACAGAAGTGATCTGGAATTCAGCTCAGGTCCCCACAAAAGCACCTCTTGACAGGGTACATTTCCCCTCTGATTCAACATGGACCAGCTCTGCCCTGCTGCTTTTAAGGAAGCTGTCAAAGGGACCAAGGCTCCCCTTCACCATACCAAATCCAACTGGTTTTGTTTGGTGGGTGCTTTTTCAATGCCTTTTTTTTTTTGGCTTGTTTAAGCATTTTTAAAAATTAATTCTTAACTTAAATGCCTTTGAGAGAAGATTAAAAAAAAACACACAAACAACCTTTGTGCAATTTTGCAGTATTTTTAAATGAACTTTTGAGAACAGTGTGGTATTGGTAAAACACACAGGTCTGTACAACACCTATGCACTTCCTTATAGGTAGGCTTTAAACTGGTCACCAACACTTTAATCAGTATTAAACACGCTTAGAAGAAAAGATCAAAATTATTTTGTGGTTGTCCCAGGCTGATTTTTTTTAAAACACACTATTTCTGAACATTACTTTGTATGTTCAACTGTTTGTAACATTAAAAAATTAAGACCTGGAGAGTTCAAGGAGTGCAAAATAAAGAAGAAACAATGTTCCAGGCCAATGATGACACCTCAGAGGGACACCAGTGGGTTCCCATCATGTCTCAAGCAATAACCACTGTCACCACACAGCACAGCTGACATTGGAGGTCCCCAAACTTGAGAGAGGCTCTTGTAACAACAAATGTTTCTACCACCACACTCACTCTACACTGCCACTCGACACAGGAATGCTCAAATCTGTTCTGCGTATATATTCATGCCAAGCAGATGAAGAGAATCACATTTTTAGTGATGAATGAAATGACTGGAGGCACATTTGTCGTGTTCTGTGTCACTGGTGACATGTTCATCTATCAGGTTTTCAACAGAGGCAACCACCTTTCCATCATGAGATGTCTTATTATAGACCCCAGTTAAAGCAACCACAACAATTAACAGCCTGTTTGGCATATTTGTCTCTACAAGTGGGTCATGAAGTCAAAAAGAGTGGGGAGAAAAGGATGAATCCTAAGGAAAACTAGTGGCACTGGTGAAGGTGATGGTAAGGGGTCAGACTTGAGAAACCTCCAGCCTGATGATCCCTTTTGTAAGCAACAGGGCTGTGTGTGCGTAACCCCTTTTAAGAAGACGTAACTGCACATTAATAACTCAGGTTTTTTTGTGAACAGAGGTGTAAAAATACATCTAAACCTCACTCCAAACACACCATTTGCTTTAGGAAATGAGAAGCCACCAACTATCAGTGGCAGACAAGGATGGACAACTACCAGGACTGCACCACAAGGCTCCACGCTGAGAGAAGAACCCCACATGTTTCAAGAGCTTCTGAAGCAGCTTTTCTGAAACACTTCAGAGCACAGGATTGCCAAATGCTTTTACTCATTGAACTTTAAGTGGAGCACTGTTAGTAGACAGCCCAGTGTCCTACATTTTTTGGTACTAGTCAATAAAGGAGCTGAAGAGAAAAGCCAGAAGAGGAACAACCACCATCTGTTCCACGTGGAATCACGTTTTGAAGGCAAAGCCCTATGGAGCATAAAGAAAAAAAGAAAACTTGTGTGGTTTAAGTTTGTCTTTCTTCTCCCTAATACAACTCCTGTTTAAACTTGGGTTATAAAGGGAGCCAAACTCATGAAGGAACAGATGTGGCTGCAGCAGGCTGTCACATCACAGAATCACTGAAGCACAGAATCATTTAGTTTGGAAAAGACCTCCAAGATCAAGGAGTTCAACCACCAACCCAGCCACCAAACCCTCTCCCCAAGGGCCACATCTACACCCCTTTTAAATCCCTCCAGGGCTGGTGACCCCACCACTGCCCTGAGCAGCCTGCTCCAATGCCTGATAACCCTTTTGGTGAAGAAATTTTTCCTAATATCCAATTTCAACCTTCCCTGGTGCAGCCTGAGGTAATTTCTTTTGATTCTGTCACTTGACCCCTGGGAGAACAGCTTGATCCCTACCTTGCTACACCCTCCTTTCAGGTAGTCATAGAGGAGAAGAAGGTCCCCCCCCAAACCTCCTTTTCCAGCTGCTCCAGACCCATTCCCAGCTCCATTCCCTTTTCTGAACACACTCCAGCCCCTCAAAGTCTTTCTTGTATCAAGGGACCCCAAACTGAAGACGGGATTTGAGGTGCAGCAACCCACTAAAAAGAGGTTTTCTGTGCATAGAAGTCTGTTCCACTTAGGTGAGGTGCTTAACTCCATGGATACAACACATGTGGATTAGCTGGGTTTTTTTTACTTCATGAGGCTCCACTGACAGCAGTTTTGCTGAAAATGAGAGCAGAGTGAGTGCACAGAATGATTTCCAGTAACATGTCAAAAATACACTGTCAAAGATTAACTTCTTGCTCCAAAAGCAAAGACTCCTTTAACTGGTAATCTCCCAAACTGCACTTATTAGAGGGACCTCTATTAGTCCAAACCAGAGACACAGAGCACAGTCTATTATAAAATACACTAAATAATGCTGATAAATCAGAGAATACTTTTCCCCAAATGATGCAAAACCTGGCTGCATGGATTCATTTGGCACTGGAAGTTCATGTTCTGAAACACTGGTAAAAATGGACAAATAATCCACCTCCACAAACTTGAGTTTTACTGTAGATGCTTCAGTTTGGGCACTGCTATCCCGTAACAGAGAGCCCCTAAAACACTTCCAGAGATTTTTTTTTTGGTTGTTTGTTGGTTTGGGTTTTTTTTCACTTCTCTTGACTGAACTGCAAGACTATGCCCTGCCTTCCCTTGCCATTTCACTGCACGAGAATAAAGACTGTGTCTTATTATGCAGCTTAATGATATGTTAATCTTAAAGCAAAACACTGAAGGGAAGCACTAATACTCTCCCCAAACAAACAAACAATCAGAAAATGTGCCATTGAGTGTAACAGAGCTGTTTGCACAAATAATGTGAGAAACCCAAGCAGTAATTAACACAAATTGTTTTATTTGAGAGAATTAACAGAGTATAAGCAACCTGCCATCATGATGCAGTTTGAGCTTGGCTTCTTATGGACTAGCTGGTGTTACAGCAATAAAACAAAGGGAACTGCAAAATGTAAAGCTGAAGCTAAAAAAAGGAGATGTCAGAATTTTATTGGGAGATACAAAGGGAATTTTATATTTTCTTTTTTTTCTTTGAAGACAATTCACAGGGATTTGTAAAATGAGGTACAGATTTTCAACAGGGATATCTAGCCTCTAGTTTTTCTCAATCTTCTGCATTGAATAAATAATGTTCATGGTATTCTGATTAATGCTAATAATAATTATTAAAATTCTTTTTGAGGCTGTGAGAATAGCAGGCTGTATGAAGCATTAAGTTACTCCACCTCTGCAGGACCTGTGGTAAAATAAGACCACAGGGTCTTATAGGTGAAAAACAGTACCTAGAACATTGCTGTCCTACATGTCTTAGGAAAGTCAAGCAGGAGGAAAAGTATCCTACCCAGAAAAAAAAAAAATACTAAGAGCCCCCAGAATTAATGCCACAAAATAATTCCCTACTTAATCTCAACAGTTATTTTCTGTAACCTCAGAAGGAAGATGTGACTGGCAGCTTCAGCAAATAAGAACAGACAGAAGGGAAGAAGGGTTGAAAATGCACCCCAAACCCAAAGCACCAAGGTCTCCTATGCTGCCATTCCCTCAAAACCCAACCTTCTCTACATGAAGCCCCCACAGACAACACCTTACAGCAGAACCTCAAATTCTATTTTAAACTGTTATACATTTAGGAAAAAAAAACCCCACAAACACCATTAAAAAATGGAAACAATTGTCAGATATAAATTTATTTAGAAGTAACCCATCATTTAAGCTTCTTCACTGAGCTGTTTATGGATCATCATCTCATTTCTGGAGGAGGCCATAATCACCAATTTTCTGTAGAGCAGGAACACTTTTGCCCAAAGCCTCCTCACATTCACTCTACACTATGGAAGAGCCATTCTCATACTTACTGAAATTAAAAAAACTCAGATTCTTTGTGCTCTACAGAAAATGTATCAAAGTGCCACACAAAACTGCTGCAGGATATTAAGAACTGCTGAATTTTAAAGCAGAGAAAGTAGAATTGCAGAGGTAAAGAATGACATATAAATTTTGAATCCAAACTTCAGCTGAATTCAAGAATGAGGATGAATATACATTATTCATTTTTCTGGATACATCACTGGGCAAATTTAAAAAGTTGGTAGATGAACAGTTGGTATTTTTCTGAAAAACTCTGTAATTTGAGTAGAGCATCTCAAGAAGCAGCACCTTAAATCTTTATCAGAAGAGGGCTGGAAAACAGGAACATCCCTTTCAAAAGAAGTGACTTAACAATTCTGAGGAGGTTTTGACATGTAGTATGACTTAGCTGAAAGTGGGATTTACTCTAGAAAACCTGAAAAGCTGTGCCTGCACAACAGGGCAGCTACTTCCAACAGATAATTATACTATACAAAAAATATGACTTAGATGAGAGCATAATGAAATTGTTATTATTTTTTAAGGAGGAATCTATAGCCACAGTATCTTCAGGAAACACATACAGCCAAGGCAGGTGTGAGGACAGAATGAAGCACTGGCTTTAAAATGAACTGAAAACCACCACAAACAGAAGGATCTGTGCAACTTAATTATATTTAAGTAAACACAGAACTGCCTGAGTAAGAGGGCAACACTGGACAAACAAGCATTTTATTAGTCCTTTAATAACTAGGTTAACAGTTTAGGCAGGTACAGATTCTGAGGAGGTTATGCAGAACATGGACTGAGATTAGTGGAGCTACAGACACAGGAGCAGTACAAGAAGCAACAGATCCTAGCTGCAGCAGGATAAATTTCCCCTAAATATTAACAATTACTGTGGTCAAACACTCAAATAGGGTTCCAGACAGGCTGTGAAATCTCCATCCTTGGAGATGCTCCAAATTTGACAGGAGAATGCTCAGAGCATCCTCAGCCCTGCTTTGAACAAGGATCTCCAGAAATCCCTTCCAACCTGAATTCTTGGGCAGTGCCATGAGCCTGGAACCTCCTCTCACAGTAACTAACTAAAGGTAGGCAACAGGTATTTATCTACAGTTCTTCCACTTGATTACAGGAGCACAAACTAACCCTCAGCTACTCAAAGAACTATTTAGAATGGTTGAAATAACATTAATGGGTTAAAAACCCTCCCACTGCTTTTTTAAAAAAAATCCTTCCCTAACATTAGTCTGCCAGTCTTGTATGAACAATAAGCCTTTTCTTTTAAATTCTTTTCTGCAGCAGAAAATTAAAGCTTAGTATTTTTATCTTGAAAACGTATACTGCCAAGGAAGAAAACCTTAAAGGGGCTTGTGTGACACCTGAAAGGTGACTTTTTTTTCAAACTGACATTTACATCACACTGAACTCCTTAAAGCTTTCCTCCATCTTTCCTCCAGTTTTCTCTTAGTTACCATGCTCTCCTTTTTCTCAGGTTTCTATTTACTGTAGAAATATTGGCCTATCTTCTTTTTCTAGATCCTAACTTTTCAGGCATCCCCATTCCCTTAAATTACTTTCTGGGACATTAACAGTAGAGGTAGAGCAAGCAATCTCACAGTCTGCCAGTGGAAATAAAATACCACCTTGCTGATCAGTGATCACAGAAGAAGGGTGAACAGTGTTAAGAGTTTCACTCTCTGTTAAATGCCCCGTAAATATTTCCTAAATTGCAAACTTTGATCATGAATCTCACCCTGCCAAGCTCCAGCAGTGAGCTGAATTTTATCCTTAGTGCCACACACCAGCCCCTCTAACATCACACCACTGAGCTCACAGCTGAGTCTGCAGAATGATTTAATCTGGTCCTAAGGGAGAATTTCAGGGCAGGAGTTTAAAGTTGGCTGTAAATTCAACCCCCTCCCAACCCAAAACACAAATACCTGTGTTAATGCCTCCCCTTGAACCAGAGCTAAGCTCTCACAAAGTCCTGTACAGGAGCCAAGGCACAAATACCTGCAGGATGAGACAAGATTCCAAAATACCTCAGCTCTAAGTTCACAAGAGGAGAAGGGTGGGTATGAGGGAGACAGAAGCCATGCACAGCTCTGCCAAGGATTCCCCATTGCTGCATCTTTCTCTCCACTGACAAGAGCACCTTGAAGACCAAAATCACTGAAAATCCAATGAAATTCCTTAAAAATAACATAAAGTCTAAGTTCTAAACAGCTATGAAAACTTCATTTCACTGTGAGTGCAGCAAATTTATGCTTCCTGAATACATTAAAAGAAATACAGCACAGAATAGGACAGTATGGAATTCTTCTAGTGGGATGCAGGCTTTGGACTTTTTTATTAGCAGTTCCCTGGACTATCAAAATTTATGGAAGATAAATCCAGTCAGAATCCAGTGTTCATGTGATCTCTCACTTCCCAACAGCATCCCATTTCCCATTACAACCAGTGTTAAGTCATTATCTCAGATGAATCCACGTCCCTTTTCAGACCCGAGTATTGATTTCCCTTCGATGCATGGGAAAAAGAGCAGGAAATGCTCTTCCTTCAAAAAAGCAAGAAATGAAAAAATTTCTTACAAAGACTTCTCCTGAATAATCATGCAAAGCTCCTGATCTTGCAAAAATAATTTAATTCAGAAACAGGCAATTAAGAAAAGATTTCATAGCAATGCTGAAGGATAAACATAAAAAAAATTGGTGGTACTCACTCAGGAAGGCAGCTGACAAAATCCATCAGAGAAAGAATTAGGAGAGGTGATATTTTATCTAATTCACTTGCAGCTTTTTGCAATGGGCGATTTGCTACCATCCTATAGAAACAGTGACATCCCTCCAAAAGGCCCCTGGGATAACACAGCCTTTCCATAAGCCTCTATATTGTTCTCCTGGCTGTGTAACAGACACAAGAAGTTTCTCTACAGTGGCAAAACAACAAGCCCTTGCTGATGCTGGGTTCAGGTTTGCCTCTACAGGACTTCGCTGTGACATGAAACTTCCACAAATCCCAATTTAAATACTCTGCCTCGAGCTCATCCGTGACAAAACCACACAATTCTTGCCTGCAACGGGGAGAGCTTTTAAATCTCTTCCATTTTTACTGATTTACTGTAAATGCACCCAGGTGTTGGGGGTTTGGCAGCACTGATGGGCTTCCAGCAGGCTGAAGCATCGCGTTACCTAACGCTGCTCCCAACACTGGTTTCAAAATCTGAAAGTTCATTTTAACAACCACCCCCAAGGCTGCTAAACTTAGAGAAGCAGAACACCACCACCAACCACTGAATTTCTTCTGCCAAGTTTTCCCCTCTTCTTCTCCTTTCTCCCGTGAAGAGGAGCTAAATGGTGGAACCCTGCAGGTCTGTATCCCCAGTGCCACTGCGATGGAGCCAAACCCCAGTGGTGACAACACAAGGTGACAAAGCTGGTGGCAAAGCTGTCAAATGAGGACTTTGAACTCCATTTAACTTATCTCTGCACAGAAGTCAGTGAAAATCTGTACAGGCTTCTTCACTGTTAATGGAGTCCCCAAGATTCATGTCATCCTACAGCAGACAACTGGGATCAGCTGTGTACAGCACCTGTGATTCCTCCTCCAAGTTTTAAGACAAACCCAATTTATTTACATGCACACAGGACAAAGCCACACTTAAAATTTTTAGTATCAAGTATTATTTTATCAAAAAAAACCCTACCAAAACCAAAAACTATTCAAACACGTGGAACAAACTGGAAGATACCCTCACTTCAAACTTTCATCAACCAAAAAGAAGGAAAATTCTGTTCCTCACCACCTGGTAAAGAACAGGCACAGTAATATTTCCTTTTTTCAGATACGGAAATGGTCCCATCCTACCAGATTTTTAAGTACTGCATTTTTTAGGACCCCTCTAAGCAAGACAAATGACTGAACTGAAAACACCAAGGATGGAAGAAAGCCTTGTCTGGGAGACAATTATTGCCAAATTAGGATGAGCAGAGATGAGCAGGACACTGCCTCTTTCAGTCACACACCCACAGCTGAGAGACAACAGAACATCTGGTTCAGCTTCTCCTGAAAAAGGCTGAAATGGATGGCGAAAACACAGTGGTGTTTGTCAATAAACACAGAAAAAGCCCAAACCAAACCAACAAAAAACTCTCCCCAGCAGAGAGGGGAGTTAGTGATGGGCAGGGAGTGCCCTGGGACATCTCCTGGCATCTCCTGGCTCCACACAGGGCAGGAACAACGAGATGTGGTCACCCCAGTCATCAAAAAGAGTGGCATATTTGGCCACTTGGACCAAAAGGCAGCTCATGGTCTAGAAGCACATTGCTATTATTTCCTGTGAGCGTTCCAAGGGCTGCATTTATCCTCTGGGAAGTGCTATAAATAGATGGGATGTTTTCCAGAGGGAAGGGCGTTAGTGGTCACTTCTACCCAAACATTGCCAAAGAAGTATCTTTAGGTCCAGCATCCAAGCCCTCCCTTCAGCTGACAGGTTTTGTTTCTAGAATTAAAAATCCTAGAATTAAATTTTAATTTTAATTCCAGAATTAAAACTAAAATTTTCTAGAATTAAAAATTCTAGCAAATACTTGATGGTCCCTTTCACTAGAACACAAATCAAGAATTTAATGTGTTCATATTAATTTCTCTTGTTCATTTCTTGTTATTTTTTTGCTATTATTTACCATGCAACACAACTGATTACAGAGAAGTTAATCCATGCAGACTCTGCAAAGAAAACAATTTACAGGTGTTTTAGTTGCTTAGTAAACCTGGAATTTGGTGGGTTTTTTAAATGTGCTTTTGGATACTGGGCCCAAACAGTTACTTCATCACCTGAGGAAAATATTCTGTACCTATAGCAAAAGACCATCAAACCTCAATCAATGTCTGATTGCTTTGAATGAATAAACAGCAAAACCAAAAGAGTTTTCAAAGACATCTGCCTGCTGGACTTAGTAGTGATTTCCACAACTGCACCATTTTATCAGCTATTAGAAAATACAGGATGCAGCTTCCCAGACAATCACAGTTGCTGTACACATATGGTCCTAATTAAAGCAAGAAAAGGAGTTTATTCCTGTTCAACACTTCCTAGCAGCAGCAGCAGCTGCCAATCACCTGATAACTCTGAACGTGTTTTCCACTCAGGATTCTTATGCCTTTGAAACTTGTTATTATTATCCAAAAGAGAAACCTTTACTGACCTTATTAGCAGAAGAGAAGATACAGCCATTTATTACTTGAAGGCTTTCATACAAGGACCACCTACAGTGGGACTTCAGAAATCATCTTCATAACAAAAATTGCAGTTTTTTTTTTTTAAGAGCAGTGTGTATCGGGCTGACAATTACTGGAAAACCATTTAAAAACAGCACCATAAAGTTTTGTTTTCCCACTGACTCCACCTGGTATTTTAAGTGGCCATTGGAAACACTTTACTTCAGCCTTTCACCATCAGCAACAGAAAAAAAAAATCAAGTTTTTTTTTTGTTAATTACTATGTGCATTGTTTGCTGAAAAAATAATGAACTTTTACCTATGAATTTCTAGAATTATTTCAAGTGAATTCCAACACCCCCTATCCACAGTACAAGGATAAACAAAGTCTAAACTAAATAGATATTAACCTTAACAGGAACTCAGGATTATCTCAGCACATTCTGCAATGAGTCAGCCCAGATTTATTTCACTCTTATCTGTCTTTCAGTGCCCATCAAAGGCATTTCCAAAATAAAACCAGAGTTACTTCTATGTTTTAGTATAAACAATACTCAGACAAATGTACTCCCTTGTGCACCAGCATCCCCCTTTCTCAAGGGGCTGCAGAGTGGTTTGTTCAGGCTGAGTGCCAGGTCACCTTGCTAAAAATTGTACTGCTGTGTCCTCCTGGTCACCACCACAAGGTCACCTTCCACATTTCCAGTAGTTTCACATTCACAGCTTAAACCCCTGCTAATATTACTGGGAATTCTTTCTGTGCTTCAGTCTGGTTTGCTTGATTTCAGTCTCAGCTGGGGTTTGTGTTGGTTTTTTATTTTCCTGGCTTTAGGAGCACAGGTAATTCTTCTTTATGTTGCAAAGCCATAATCAATATTTTTAGATTTACAATTTAAGAAGATTGCAAGTGTTATTTGAGGAGAGTTTGGTGAAACAAATAATTTTGTGTGATGAGGGAAAGAGCCAGAACCATCTGGGACATCAGAAATTCACCACTGTGGAAACTGTATTTGAACAGAACCACAACTGCACATGGCCAACAAAAAGTTTTGTACTTCAGGGCTTAATCCAGCATATCACACAAAATGAAATGGCAGAGTTTCATGCTATTTAGGACTTTTCCTGAAAGGACACTTAGAACAATTATAAAGCAAAACCTCCTTGTGATTTCTTGTTTTTAGTTACTAAACACTACTCTGCACCCCGTGGAATGGCACCTGGCTGAGGGATCCAGGGACACGTGGTCCTCAGGAATCTGCTGAGGTTGTTCCCTGCATCTGGGCCAGGTTTGCTCTGAAAGCTCATTTTTCTCCTTTTAATACTATTACAGTTTTGTATCATGAGCTAGTAACAGTATTTAGCTCTTATGTTTAGGATAAACAACTGATTGATTTAAAGGTACTGAAAAGAATCCATCACTGCCACAAGTGACATTTTTAAAAACATTCTGCTCTCAGAGCTCCCCTGCCTGCCAGAACGATGCTAAACAGGTAATTTATAATGATGTGCAGCAGCAACAGCACAAGTAAATACAGGCATGAGACCTGAACAGATTCCTACTTCAAAACTGTCTAGTTTTGTTCAAATTTTTGTCTTTTCTTCATCATGACGTGTTTACCAAAGGGAAAGTGGAGGCAACTGTAGGGTAACATGTTGAGCACCAACAAATATGAAAGATTTATAGGGAAAAATACCCCAAACTATCATAATAGCAACACTGAATGCTCTTTGTAGCAATACTAGTTAGCATGTAATTAGTGTGTACAATTAATTATTAGCAACTTTCCCAGCAGAGACAGCAAGAATTTGCTGGAGTGTTTCAGATTTCTTAGAGGGCAGGGAAAAAAAAAATAAAGCCTTTGAATTTCAGGGCCAAGTTTGCATTAAGCTGTCAGTTTTATCATGGTAATCTGGAGCCAGAAACATTCATGTATTCAATCCACCCTAAAATTCAGAAGGACACTTCCTGGTTTTTCTTAGGTTTCACTTTCAATCTCCATTAAACTTCACCATACATCCTTCTGTGACATATTTAATCTCAACACAAGAGGGAATCTTCCAGAAAGACAGGAGATCCTGCAATGTGAGGAAAAAGGGAGGCCATAACTATGCGCTCACGATAAACCCGATTAAACAAATCCAGTTAAAATCTCATTCCTTTGTGGATAAGCAAAGACCTCTACACAGATGCAAATTGTTTTCCAGTTATGCTGTAAACCCCCTCCTTCTGGGGCTTTCCAATTTATGTCAATGTGTAATTAGCAAATGAATTGCTCTGCAGATTGCATTCAGTATTCTTTTCCTTCTCTTTTCTTAATTCCCCAACTAACATAACCTTCCCCCCTTTCCCCACTTCCAAAACTCTCAAAATCACTTTCAACTTGTGGATTCTCAACAAAAATCAGCTTCACATCATAAAAAGGAATGAGAATTGGCAGCTGGCCAACAAATGACTTGGCAAAGGTAATCATCTTGCAGCACCCATAACCCAGCACAGGAAAAGTGTCAGTGAGTTCAGGATAAATAGAAGCACAAACACTTGATGCGTTCAGTCGTAATGAAATTTTACCCTTCCTGCCTCTACTGCCCCATCCCTGGAAATGTTCAATGCCAGGCTGGATGGGGCTTGGAGCAACCTGATCTAGTGGAAGGGCAGAGGGTGGAACTGGATGATGTTTAATGTCCTTGACAATCCAAACCATTCTATGACTGATGACACACAATTCATATGCTGAAACACAGTCAGTATCTTTATAATACTGGTTTTCAGTACCTTTAAAAGGTTGCATCAGTTATAACAAATGCAAATTGCTGCCAGTTAATCCTGTTTAGGAACTCCCAGATAAACAGTTTTGGAAACCATTTCTTCACAGGTTATGCAGGTCATGTGTATGAGGCATGAGCAAATATTTCCTTTAATCCAAATGGAACAATCTGCCTTTCACTCTGAAGCCATGCTGTACCTTGGGAAGAGCCCTGGCATATTTACTCTATTACTCTGGTTATTTTTCATGCATCTCCTCCCTTTAAATACAGCACAACATCCACTAGAGGTGATAAAAGACTTTTATCTTCCTAAATTTCAACACAGAGAACATCTCTCCTTATAAGACTGCTCCTATATCACCAACTTCCCAGGAGACAATCTGTCCCTACAGTATTGTCCAGGGTTCCTTCTCACTGCACCTCCTCAGCCCCAAACATCCACTTCAACTTCTCAGGGAATCACAAAGCTTGGAAAAGATCTCTGAGGTAGAGTCCAACCTTTAACCCAGCATGGACACACCAGAATTACCCCTGGACACAGCCACCAAACACCTCAGCCCCTGGAGCTCCAACAGCATCAGAGCACAAAGAGACAGCTGCTGCAGTCCAGATCTTCTGAGGAGAAGATAAAAAGGCAAGAAAGCAAAACAAGGCAAGGGAGAGAATTTTAAAAAACCCCAAAAGGTCAAAGATTAATTCCAAAAATCCCTGTGAAATACTTACTTGAAGTGTTTTCCCTGAAATGTTTCACTTTACACTGCATTTATCAAATTGTTAATGTGCATCTTTAACCAATTTTAGTTGAAAGAAGTCCCAGAAGCCCATTTGTAAAAATTTTTAGAAGTTTTGTGAAGGCATAACAAGATACTTTATAATTGTACCCTTCTCTCCAGGTGGTAAATGTTAGACCTTTCTTTGTGCTTGGCTGAAGCCAGTATATAAATGATTAAATATTTTCTAGGAATGTGTCACTATTGACCTCTCCTCTGCAGAATGCCTCTATCTGACTATCACAAGGAAAAAACTGGCAAAGCTCACACTGCAAACCAACTTCAAAATCTACCCCCACCATTCTGAGCTTCACTGAGGTGGACCTGCTGCAGAAACACCAGGAAGCCACAAAAAAAGCTCAGAGAGCTGGAGCACCTCTGGCACAGAGACAGAGGGTCGCAGGTGTTAGCCTGGAGAAGAAAAAGCTCTGGAAGACCTCAGAGCCCCTTCCAGGGCCTGAAGTGGTCCAAGAGAGCTGGAGAGGGACTTGGGACAAGGGACTGGAAAGACAGGATAAAGGAGAATGGTTTAGAACTGACAGAGGTCGGGGTAGGTGGGATACTAGGAAGAAATTCTTCCCTGTGACAGTGGGGAGGCCCTGGCACAGCTTTCCCAGAGAAGGTGTGGCTGCCCCTGGATCCCTGCAAGTGTCCCAGGCCAGGCTGGATGGGGCTTGGAGAAACCTGGGATGGTGGAAGGTGTCCCTGCCCATGGCAGGGGGTGGAACTGGATGGCTTTTAAGGTTCCTTCCAACCCAAAGCCTTATGTGATCCTGTGAAAGCTTTCCTGTAATCAGATCCCTTGGTAACCACATGTACGTGCACTCATGGGTAACGAATGCAAGCATGTAAATATTCAGGCATGAAAATACAAGACAGCTTTTGTGGACAGAAATAAAGCAGCACTGTCTGCCAATTGTTAAATGCATACTCAGAATGACTTTGTATAAAATTTGTGTCTTTTAAAAAAACTCTTTACTAACATTGCTTAAAAAAAAACCAAAAATCACACCTGAATTTTTCTACACGTGTCCACTGTAACAGCACCCTCGTGGCACAATTTCTTTATGGTGATTATGAGGATGCAAACTGATTTATCTACCCCAAAATGTTCCCAAAGGCAGAATTCATCCTCAAGAGCTGGAAGCACATCCCTCCCTCTGGCTCCCGGACGCCAGGGGAGGAGTCCCACACACCAAGGGAACAGCCAAGCTTTGCAAATCATCAAATAAACAAGAAAGTTTCAAATTTTACTGCTGATTACAGCAGGCCAGGAAACAGCAAGATTCGTTTTACTGCCAATTCCGCTGGGAATCCTGGAGGACAAGTCAGGAAGCAGAGAGCTGAGGGGGTGGGGAGAGCACGGCAGCGAATAAAAATCAATACTTCTCTTGCTACCAGGAAAATAAGGTTTGCAACAGTGGCAGCAAACAACTGGCCAGTTACTGAGCAGAGAGGACTTGACTTTAAACAATATCATCAATATGCAAACTGTAACTGCAGGCTGAGGTTCAGGAAATATTTGCCTCCTACAGACCTGTTCTGATATTTTAGGAACATTTTAAAAGTTACATACGCTTTAGATTTTGACAGATCAGGCATCCATTATTTGGGGCTGCTCCTCTGTACAAAATAGGTCCTGCAGAGTCTTATTTTCCCATCTGTCAGGCTTTAAATATATTAATAAACATTCAGAAGAGACTAACAGCTTCTTGAAAACATAAATAAAGAAAAAAAATCTCATTTCAACCCCAAACACCCTTAGAATCCAAGTCTATCATATATTTATTCATCTTTAACTCGCCATAAATTTTCTAGATAATAGAATTCTCATTTCTAGTGCAGCCAATCACTTCTAATAACTGGGTTCTTCTTTTTACAAATCATACTTTATTATCTTGTACAAAGAAAACAATAAGTGGCACTTTGCAAGTGATCATTTTGATAACAGGCTGAATAAAGCCTACAAGCTTTAGAACAGGACTTTCTCTGCTCATTCGGTTAAAGTTGATATTTTTACTGCCTGTATCTGTGTTACACAGTAGCAGAAATAGCAGAAATAAAGCAGCTGGCACTGAAAGGACTGAACTGTATAAGACTCTTAGACTTTTTTTTTTTCTTTTCTTACAGCAAACATCCCAGAAATACAAAAAAAAGGCCAAAATTATACCATGGCAGAGCACGTGGAACATATTTTCACTGAGATCTATTTAGATGCTACTTATGCTTTCCATATTCATCCCATCCATGTCTGTTTCATGCCTCAACCTCTCCAAGTAAAAATAAAGCAAGCTCCCCTCAAACTCCAGCAAAAGCAGAATTTACAGAAGATTAACATTTCCAACGTGAAACTCTAGAAAGTGTCTGTGATTAAAGCACAAAAGGCTCTTCCTCTGTGCCTGCCTGCAGCTCTGGGAGTCCAGCAAATCATTTAAACCCAGTGAGATGTTTGAGCTGAGCACTGGAAACAGAGCTTAGATCAGGAACATCCACTAGAACCTACTCATGGAGATTTAGGAGACTTTGCTGAATGTTTCTGGGAGATTTTTCCAGCCAGGTTTCCACTGCTGAGAGGCATGAGATGGTTGACAATCCTCACCAGCATGATCCAGATGTGATCTGTATAAACATCTAAACAGGCTTCCGTTGTAGTTTTATCAGCCCTTCTCCTGTTTCAGCTTGGAAGATTCCATCCCTTTCTGGAAATTATTCCGAGCTGGGATAAGGGACACACAAAACCACCCCAATGTGTGGGCAGAGACCCTCAGACTTCATCAGGGGAGCACCCATTGCCCAAGAGTGGTCAGGGCAGGCCGGGAGCCCAGCCCAAACACCAAAACTATTTCCTGTCCCACCAGCAGCCTCTGCCCGGGCTCCACAGCCTCCAAAGGCAGGATTTCATTCCCTGTTCCATCCCCCAAAACAGGCTGGAGCACTCTGGCAGCCCTCTGCTCCTTCCTGGTCCTACAGACATGCACATTCCTCTGCCCTCCCAGCAAGATATATCCCCCAGGCAGGGAGGAGAAAGAAGGATGAGCCACATTTTCCCTTACTGATTCACACAGTAGGGCAAAACCTAAGCAAGAATGTAGATAATTAGACATGTCTTTCCTTTTCCTGCCTTTTTTTTTTTTTCCCCAAAGAAAATGTTAGCTGTCTTTCCTTTTCCTGCTTTTTTTTTTTTCCCAAAGAAAATGTTAGCTCTTGTTGACAGAAAAACTTCAAATTGTCTAATGCTCTGTTGGCTGGGCATGAGTAATGGACAAATTCAACCCCTAAGTTACCATTTCCATAGCCAGGATTGCCTGAAACTGCATTTTTAATTGAAAATGTAATACTGACCCCAACCACGGTGGTCATTGCTGACAACTCAAAATTCAAAAAGTATCAAAAGCACATTTGTTTACAGAGAGAAGAGCTAAGATTTGACATATACATAAAATTGTGGGATAGACCTAATTTGCAGCCACTTTCACGTTGGAATGATGACTTTTACAGGACAGTCAAACCCATAAATGAAGCATTCCATGATGGGAAAGCAAACTTCCCACAGTCAAACCTATCTATGAGGGCAACAGGAACGTCCTTCACAACAATGACCAAGGCAGGGAGTTTCATTTCTCCTGGCCTTTTGCCTTCTCAGCATTTCAGTTTTTATCCCTTTAAAGAAACACAAATGGGGCCGTTATCCAGAGGCTTATTTGGAATGTTCAGCTTAAACTCTGAAAGCTGAAGCGTGGCATCGATCACACTGCATTTTACTGATTATGTCAGAAAATGCTGTTTGCATTTCTGAATACTGAATTAACAAAATGTAGGTCAACTTTGCTGGGTAGGGTTTCTTTTTTTTTAAGGCAAGTTAAACTTCTGAACACTTCAGTTAAATCACCACATTGAAACCAGTATGAATTTCAGGTGACAACAAGCACTGTGAAGAAATGATCACACTGCAGGTTACAGACTGACTGAATATTTGATATTCAGGAAAATGATCATTCCCATCTGCCAGTGCACTTCTGCCTGTTAACTGTGACCCTAAATCAAATCTTGGGTTACTACAGGTTACTACAGTCTCCCTGGAACATAAAACCTACTGTATGGCTACTCTGGTTTCATATAACAACTATGTCATTAGTTAATGATTTAAAATTTTACCCTCTGCAAGCAATTCACATTCCAGTGGACTGTTGGAGTGGTTTTCACTTTTTTTTTTTTCCTCCCCTTTAAATGCTACTTTAGTGTTAAAATTCTGAAGTCAATATTATAAAAATCTGTTGAGACAATGTCTCAGGATCATTAACATATGTTCAAGTGTTTGAGTACTCTGAATCCTGGTGATGTAATGGCAAAAAAGTACATTCAAAATATTTTCAGCTATATTCAAAATGGGTTTTTTTATTGAAGACACAATTAAAGACATTTATTTTGGCTTTTAACTCGAGATCTTCAGAAATCCTTATTTAAAATTATAATGAGTATTGCTCTCATTGCTGGTTTTTTCCAACTCTGTTTAAAAGAAAAGAAGGTAAAGTTTGTGAAAACATCCCCAGAGACTCACTCACACTGTGATTTAAAAAAAAAACTCTAATGGTTCAGGTTCCATTGTGAACCTTTTTCATATAATTTATGACAGAAGACAATTCACATCTGTAGGGACACCAAAACATTCTGTTACTCTAAATAACTGAAAATAGACACTCAGCTGACAGGAAAATGTTAGAGAAGTCAGGAAAGATGTAGCTGAAGACAGAAAACAAACCACCACAGCCTGAAGGAGGTACCAGAAGGACTGGACTGTTTTTTACTACTATTGAACCTGGCATTTGGAAACAGCCAAGAATCTGCATCATTTATGAAGATCAAATTACTGCAGGCAGGTAAAAAAAGGAAATTCATTTCCTTGGACTGAATGCCTGTTGCCCATCCATGACCACACTCTCAACACGACACCCAGAGCAGCTCTGTCAGCACTGCTCAGTTTGCTATGCATTTAAAAATACAGATTTTACGTTAGAGGTCTGTGAGTAATATGAATTAATACAAATTTAAAAATAAATTAACCGGTTGATTTTATCTGTACTGATTCACAGAGATCCAGATTTTCACTTTTTCTTCATACTTTTTATTTATATTTTTCTTAGTTGCTCACATTTACCCCAATAAAAAAACCTCCTTTTCACATACTTAGGTGTCCATTTTAGCTTCAAGTTCGTTACTGTCCCCAGTTTCCAAAGTGCCAGATGACCACAACATAAAATATTTCTGCAAAGAACTATTATTTCTGTTACTTAAAAAACTAACAGAGAATTGAATTCTCTGTAAATTTAGTGTCCAAAGTATTTCCAGGCACCAACGAATCACCTCCAGTTGGGAGAATCCAAGTTCCTATTTCCCAGAACTAATTTAACAACACAAATAGGGACCAAAATCCTCCAGCAGCACCACAGGCATTTGAGAACATTACAAACATAATAATAATAATAAAATATGATTGTAGAAAACCTTCCATGCTCAGCTTTCATCTTGACAGACAACTAAATCCAGTGCACCACCATGTGGCAACATATTAGGGAATGGTTCACATACCAAGACCTGGATTTTTCCACCTTCAAAATGTTTTGCTATTTCTTAAAAAATAAATGCTAACAAATCCTTCTTAGTGTTTAATAGATCCCCCTTAACAAGTTGCCACAGCTTCACTCATCTCAAAGGCTATTTTTTAATACACCTGGACTAGCAAGAAAAAGCTTGAGCATTTTTATTTGTAAAACACATTATTTACCTAAAAACACAACTGCCCCAGGACCAGAGAACCAGCTCTGTTTCTTTCCAACCTCGCTCCCTTGCACAGGAGAAATCTGGCAAAAGCCTATGCTGCACACCTAATTCCTCTTAAAACATAAATACATTTAAAATAAATCAAGCTAAATGCTGGTCTCACATCTGATTAAAAGCTTAAAAAAAATCTTGGGAAAAAATCAAAACCTTGAAGGTATACACATGCATTATTTAGCAGCTGCTCAGTTACTCTAGAGCTGCCTCTCTCCAGCTGAACAACAGTAATTTTTTTTTTTCCACGAGAAACACCAACACAAGGTCTCAACAACCCTAAGAAAATCCTAATTCCGAGAGCCAACACATGCCACTTAGTACCCTGGAATTTACTTCTGCAGCCAAATGCTAAACTCAGAGGGGAAAAAAAAAAAAGCTTTTCATTAAACTGAACAGCCTTGCCTCACACAGCACAGTGCTGCTGTATTTCACCTTATCACAGAATTCCAGAATCCAGCCTCAGCTGATTCTGGATTTCATGAAACAGAGAGTTAATTCATTATGCCTTAACACATTTGTGAGCCATTTTGTACCAATACACTGAACCAGCAGCAAAGACTCAGCACAGCCTCCTGCCAGGAGCTTTATCTGGACTCCCCATCTCCGCACTCCGGGCTCTTTCTCTCTCAGCTCACTGGACCTAAAGGCTCTGCTAAAACCGCTCTGAAATCCGACAGAAATTTGGGTGACCATGTGCAGCCACGCCAGGGAGGCAGGCAGAGACACGGCTTCCCACAAGCTCCCTACCTCCAGCACTGGGAAAAGCTGTAGTGGAAGAGACTGGAGCAAGCAGCACTCTCCTTCCAGAGCCCAGGACGGACAGACCCGCGGTTCTCCTGCTGCAAAAGTTGCTCTGGAGTGATGTGAAAGTCTTACCACAGAGCTCATCGTCAATCCAACCACGTTTAAAAAAAAAACACACCCCAAAAGCCGAAAAAAAAATGGTAATTCACCTCCTGCTTGAAGATGACGCTGGAGTTTCCTCATCTCCAACTCCAGGTCCCCTCCTTCCCCTCTCCCCCAGCCCAGCCCTGCTAGCACGAAGCCTGAAAAAGCTCTTTCTCTGCTAAGAAGACCATCACGATTTTCTGCCAAAGACAAACCAATGGCAAGAACACAATGCACATTATGCAAGTTACTGCAGAGTTATGCAAGTTAGATGCATATTTTCACTCGCTCTGCCGAGGACTCCGAAGCCACTTGTTTGATGTGGATGCCTACTCTTCTTCCGAGCTGTCAAATCTTCCTCTGCTTGTCTCAACTGGCTTTTTTACACCGAAATTTCAAGCAGTTGCTACGGATATTAACGAAGCCCTTCCATGACATACAGTAATCTAGGCCATTAAAGCCACAACATCTGAGCACAGTATCACATATGTCTACCCCAAAACAGGTCTTAGGAGAAGTGGTGGGCAGAGCACAGCACCTTCTTTACTGTAGATACTCCACACTGCCAAAGCATCAAAAATCTCTTGAGCCAAACCAGGCCTGGTGGTGGAAGTACCATCTCACGAGCAAAAGGAATTAGAGAGTTACATAAACGCTCCTGTGCCGAAAATAAGTAATTTTTTGTTCAAACACCCCCCCCAAGCCCAATGGTTTGGGTTTTGTTTTTTTTTTTTGATCTACCTCCATATTTCTGCAGTCAGCACTAGTGAAGCAAGAAGACACAGATTTCATGTATGGCCTTACAGTCAAAAGTAACTGGGAGCAACTTCTCCAACAATATAGGAGCCCTAACTATTTCCAAGATGAGCTACACAAGACCACAAGCTTTTTGGGCACTAAATCCATCCATTTCAGGGGGAGATTTATCAATCTACCATTTTAGACAACTGCTCAGAGATCTGACCATACCTACCAAGGAACACGGAGACATAACTCTTTTTATTTCTAATTTCTGCCCTTTCTCCCCTATTTACCAGCACTGCCTGTAACAAAGCATAAAAGTGACATCCAAGTAACTTCCCAAAGCCACGAACCAGCCCCCAAAACTTGAACCCCTCCTGCTCACCCACCAGACACAAGAACACAACCACTTACAGCCCCAAGACTGCTCCAAGCTTCCAAAAGCAAACAAGGTTAAAGGCACTCGTCAACATCCAGACTTCTGAGGGAAGCAGCTCCTTCGGCCAGGCTGGATTCCTCTCATTTGGGAGTAAAACCCAATCCAAGTGTGATGCCTTACGCAAGCAACAACTATTTATCTAAGGAGTTAAACAGAGCCTGCTTTTACAAGTAGCCTGTGTCTCTTTCTGGGAAGCACAAGTAACCTCCAAACAAACACGAAAGCTGCACAGATTCTGGTATGGGAGGCAGGGAGGAATATATGAAAGAAATCTGGTTTAAAAAAAAAAAAAAAAAAAAAAGAAGAGGGGGAATGAATTTAAAATCTTTCCAGCGGATATTTCAAAACCTTCCAACACACCCAGCACAGGTATCCCTTCCCTGAAGCAGGGCACTAACTTCACAGTGACCACCTTATGAAGTTACCTCCCCAAACCTCACGGAACAAGAGTATTTTTTCAAATTACTAATGAAATTCGGTATTTAAACACTTTTAACAAGTTCTCAGCTGTATCCAACAAGCAGTTTTAGAGACCCTTCATGCAAATACCTTCATCACACGAAAAAAAAAACCAACAACCAGCCCAAACCCAACAAGCCCTCCTCTATTCCCAGCTTTCATCACACGAAAAAAAACAAAACCAACAACCAGCCCAAACCCAACAAGCCCTCCTCTATTCCCAGCAGCCTAGAGAGGATTATACGGCCACTAAAGAATGCGAGTTGTTACTACGTGCATTTTAAAACACAGGAGGAAAAAAAAAAATCACGGAGAAAGATAGAAAGCAGCTCACCTTTATCCTGAGTGCAGGACAGGATCTCCTCCTCTTTGGGGTTAGTCACCTGGGTGATAATGGACGGGTTGTCCATGGAAACAGAGTGAGATTCCACCTGGCTATTTCCCTCTCAGAGGCAGGCTTGTGTGCGGGGCGGGGGGGTGGTGGTGGGGGGAGCGGGTTTGTTTGTTTGTTTTAAAAAAAATAAATCAAGGCGCAGGTTTGTATTTGAAGAAAAAAAAAAAAAAAACAAAAAACAACCTACCAGAAAAAAAAACCCCAAAACAACCAAAACCTCAACAAGCAACTCCTCCAGGAGCGAAACCGAGGGGAAGGGGGTGGGAAGGACGCCAAACGCGATGCCACCGCGGCCTCTTGCCGGCGCCAATTCTGCACGGCTAAGGGGGGGGGAAAGGAGCGCAAACCCACCCCCCCCCCTTTTTAAAAAAAAGGGAATTAATCCAATTCACCCTTCCGGGAAGCCCGCCGAGCGCTTCCCCCCGAGCCCCCGCCGCCTCCCGAGGCGGGGGAAGAGCCCCCGTCCCTCCGCTCCGCGCCTCCCCCCGCGGCCTCACGCCGCCCCCCGCATCCACCTGAGCCGCCCCTACATACCCCCCCCCGCCGCCCGCGGGTGGAGCAGGGGGTGGGGCAGGGCGGGGCTTACAGCGGAGGGCGGGGCCGGGGAGCCGTGAGGGCGCGGGGCGGGTCCGGCCGCCATTTCCCGCCTCAGGCTGCGCGGGAAAAAATAAATCACGGCGTCGGAATTGTTTAGGTGGGAAAAGGGATGTGGGATCGGTGGGTGCGAGCTGTGGGTCAGCGTCGCTGTGTCAGCCACTGAGTGCCACGTGCAGGTTTTCCTCAAGCGCCTCCCGGGACGGTGATTCCATCACCTCACTGGAGTGTCCTATGTCTAATCAACTTTTCTGCGAAGGAATTGTTCCTAATGTCCAACCTGAACCTCCCTTGGCACAATGCGAGGCTGTTCCCTCTCATCCTGTCCCTGTTTCTGGGAGCAGAGCCCGACCCCCCTGGCTGTCCCCTCCTGTCAGGAGCTGTGCAGAGCCACAAGGTCCCCCCTGAGCCTCCTTTTCTCCAGGCTGAGCCCCTTCCCAGCTCCCTCAGCCCCTCCTGGGGCTCCAGACCCTTCCCCAGGTCTGCTCCGTTCTCTGGATCTGAATGTTAATGGATTCATGAGCAGGTATAAGCCATCTATTACAAGATGTGTGGAGTGAAGTCTTTTTATAGGTGTCTGTAAGGTGTCTTTTTCAAAAGCAAGTGTGCAGCTCAAATCACAGAATCACTCCATTTGGAAGCGCCCACAGTGGGTCACCTGGTCCCATGTCCCTGCTCCAGCAGAGAGGACCCCAGCAGAGCACACAGCACATGGATGGTTCTGGAATATCCCCACACAGGGAGACCACACACCCTCTCTGGACAATGTGTTCAGGGCTCGGTCACTGCACAAAAAGAAGTTCTGCCTCATGTTCAGGGGGAACTTCCTGGGATCATTCCTGTCCATTCCTCTGGTGCCATTGCTGGATCCCACAGGAGGGGGCCTGGTCCCTGCTCTGAGCTCTGCCTGCAGATGCTGAGGGACATTGGTGAGGTCCCCTCAGTGCATCCTCTCGAGGCTGAACAGCCTCAGCTCCCTCAGATCTTCCTCATAAAAGAGTCCATTAATCTTCCTTGTAGCCTCTGCTGGACCCACCCCAGGAGCTCCGTGTCCCTCTTGTACTGCAGAGGTACTGATGGCAGGCGTGGCTGCTTCTCTCACACCAAATACCCTCTGTCTTTTTCCTAAAAAGCATGTCTGGCTCTCCAGGAATTCCCAGAGCTGCTGATGGCTGGTGCATGAGGATATAAATTATGGTGTACCTGACCTGCTCCCATCCTCCTTGGTACCAGCCATTAGCCAGGGCCTTGGGGATGGGGAAAGTTCATGGGGAAACCCACCCCAAATAATGGCTCTTTTGTGGGGCTGCCAGAGTGTAAAACTAAGAGAAAAAACTTTTAAAAAGCATGGTGGTGTATTTTACATAAATAAAGAATTGTAACCTCCTTTACCTCCTAGAAAAAAACCAAAAAACCCTTAATGTATATTCAAGCGTCTATTGTAACCTTGCTACACTAAAGATAGGTATAATTTTATAATTAATAAAATAAATGGGAAAATCCTTCTGTAGCCAGCAGAGACCTGGGCAACATGAATTATCTTCTTTTTGCACTAAAACAGGAAACCACTGACCATTTGCATTAGCAAAATAGTTATAAATTTATCTACGAGCAATTTTACCTAACAGTAACAAAACCATGGCATTGACTCCTCATCCCTGGAAGTGTCCAAGGCCAGCTTGGACAGGGCTTGGAGTAACCTGGGACAGTGGAAGGTGTCCCTGCCCATGGCAGGGCGTTGGAACTGGCTGATCTTTAAGGTCCCTCCCAACCCCAGCCATTCTGGGATTCTGGGATTCCTTTCAGCTGCCAAGCTGGGTTGCAGAAATGACCATTTTGTTTAATTCCAGCAATTTAAGCAGCTGTTTTTGTTGCAGCTCTTGCTTGTTGTGAAAGAGGACTATGGGCCCAGCCTTGAGGAATTTCTGCTCTGCAGCACAGCCACGTCCAGTTTCTGGAGAAAATGACTGAACAGCTCGGGGGCCTTGTTTCATTCCTGCAGTCAACAGATTTAAACACTTTGCTGCGAGCTTTCCAATCACTGCGGGTTTTTTTCAACGTAGAAAAAGTCATTCCAAATCTACCTGTGCTTTCTGTCTCCAAAACTAACACTCCCTACAGAGCAGTACAGGCAGAGATACCTGTATTGCAGGTTTCTGGGACTCGTATTTTAGGTTTTCCTGTCCTGCTCTTATGACAAACACTTGCACGGGGAGTGAACGCGATGCCACTGCTTGCATTGCATCCAGCTGTGCAAGTTCCAACCTGCTCCTTGGCTTTGGCTTCTCCAGACAGGAGTCTTGCAGTTGCAAACAGTCCCTCACAGGCTGGATTGGGCACAGAGGAACAGGAGTTGGTACATGTTGGCTGCTGGAATGAGCCCTGCTGCCTGTGAAGGCTGGGAGCTGCTGCTCCTGAGCTATTATGCAGCTTTATCACAGCTCTGGTTATGTTGTAACCCTACAAGTTCTTGATCTTTTACCCGCCCAGGCACTGCAGGCATTTTTAATTATCTGAGGGTTAATTTGCATAGGAGCTTTTGCTGAAACAATAAATTCATACCTCTGTTATTATCTGGTATGAGTTTCTGTATCAATATTTATATTTGGGTAAAAAACAAAGAAGCTTCCTGCTACCATTAAGACAAAAGAATTGCTTCAGAGCAAGTTCAGGAGTCAGTCAGCACTAACACCTTCCACCTCTTTGCAGGGAAAGGGAAATTGTAATGTGTGGTGGGAGAACAAGCATTCCAATGCCTCTTTTCCATGCAGGGATGAGGAGACAGAACATCTTGTCGGATGAAAAGCACGTTTTGCAAGGCTTGACAAATACAATGTTCACCTCGAGCCAACGTGGTCTGTGTGATTTTAACGCTGGTAAGATTTTTTTCTGCACCTCATGTGGTAAAACTCCAGTCCAACAGCTCGCTGTGTGTACATCTTCATCAGGAATTTGGTATTTGCTTCAGTTTAGAGGGGGAACTGCTGTTTGTGGTGATATAAAAGGGGGAAGTAGAGTGAGACGATGTGCCAGGAGGGGCTGTCTTTCCCCATGTCCCTTTGCTGCTGCCATGAAGCTCCCTCAGCGATCCAGCCTAAGGTGAAAAGCAAAAAAGCAGGATACTGGCAGCACACAAGGAGCTGCAGAAAGTCCATACTCTTGCAGGGCAGTGGGAAGCAGAATGGAAGCTGAGGAAATGCAGCTGTTCTCATCCCAGCAGCACTGCTGTAACCTCGGAAACAGGTCCCTTCCCTGGCTGTGGGATCAGCCTCTCCCACCCCCACCACTCCCATTCCTGTGCCAGTTATGAGATAGATGTTACAGAATCAAGAGCAATCCGTGTTGTATCCTTTCTGGTTTTACTTTAGGAACACTCTGAAGTGTGTACAGTATCTTCCGTCTATGTTTCTTTGTGTGCTACATGAGCTAAATCCTAAATAATCCCACGGAACAAGGGAATGGTTTCATCTCCCTGTCACAGATCAGAGGTGGAGGTACAGACAAAGCAATACTTAGCAGGGAATTGCAGCACCAGCTAATAGGAGATCCAGGTTTTCATCATGACTTCTGACATTTGTCCTTGCTACTAAAATGTGTCCCTGTCTCAATGCCACAGGATGTTTTATAATGGGGGGAGGGGGGTGTTTTTAGCAGAACTGTTCTACATTAAAAGGAAGCACTTATTTTCATTGGTATCAGCTCTGTGAAGTCTTGACCCTGGGCCCACAATGGGAGTTTTATCCTTGACTTTAATGGGAGAACAATCAAGGTCTCGTGATATTACATCCTAAAGAAAGGAAAATACTGCAGTTTGTATCAATAAGATAAATGTCTCATACTTAGTGTAAGCAGCTATATTCTTGCAATAAATGGTTTATTAGATTGATTAAATGTCTTAACTTCACCTCAGCTATTAATCACTTTTGGCAGCTGTTTACTGCTTTGTATACTTTGAAGTAATGGACATTATTCCTTAATTATCTCATTGCAGCTCAGTCATTGTTTCCTAAATAGTGCCATTAGAATGGTAAATTGCAACAGTAAAACAGTGTCAATAGGAAGTTATGAAGTTCCCATTTTATGATGCATTCATAAAGTTAACTCAATCCACTCAAAATTTGGCTGTGATTTCCACACAGTGACCTATTTGCTATGACAGAAGAGATTCTGATAAGAAAACAGTTGAGCTTTAAGTGTGCTGGGACTCTGCTTTTACCCAAGTAAAACACAGCATATTCCCTGTTGGAATATATGTGCATATCAGAATTTATTAAACTAGTGCTTGTTTGATCACTTTTGGTTTCACTGAGTGCTGTGAATTCTGAGGATTTCGTGCCTTTGAATACAATGCATTTATTCCTGTGGAAAAAAAATGAGAAAACTCCGAGCAGTACTGTCATTTGGATGTTACTATTGTCATTCCACAGAAGGATAAGAGAGAACCAAATCAATCAGAAGAAATGGCTGCTTTTAGTTTTATCTCCAGATCTGGCAGCAAGTCATAATGTAGCAGTTGTACAACAATTTCCATTCTGAGTCCCTTTTTCAGTCAGCTGTAACTGTCCTGAACTTTAACATTATGAGTTGTCTGTTTCAGGCTGAGTTGTTTGGGTGGAATCAGTATTACTGTCAATCTGAGAAAGAGTCATGAAACTGGCTTTCAAGTACTGTAACAGAAATTGTCTCTCTCTTCTTCCTCCCTAATAAAGGTTTTTAGGGAGAAAAATAACATTGGAAATTATGAGTTCTTGTGACTTTTTTATTCTCCTGGGATTTTTACTGTGCACATGATAGAAAATGTAGTTCCTTACCTTGGGCTAAATTAGTGCCGAAGACAAGGTGAACGGTTTTTTACTAACATTAACAATTTATGTTTAATCCCAAATTTCCATAGACTCCTAATCCAGAAGCTTTGATTAAGGAATCCAACTAAAATGAAGCCTGACTGTGCCAGATGTCAGACACCCCCAGGAGAAACGATGCCTGAAGAGTGTTCGACCCAGAGGGAAGCAAACGTATAATTAAAATGCCTGGCTGTAATTTTGGTTCTGGGTTGAAGTCAGCTGGTGACCCACAGCTGGAAGGATCTGAGGGCTCATCACCAGGTGACCTACAAATGACATATCCAGTTCTACCTAGCAAATGCTACTCCTTTGCAAGCCTGCTTTTTGCTTTTTTTTGGCAAGCAACCAAATCATCCTCCAGCGTTGTCAAAGACTGGTGAAAAGTCCTATTTATGTGCTCATTGCATCTTCTAGTTCATCTGGTCAAGTTTAAACTGCCTCCTGCTGCCCTAAGGTGCTCCTCAACCTTTTAGAGCTGGAGGGGAGCTGCTGCCAGGATTCACCTGGCAGAAACATTTGTAACAAAGCTCTCTCAATCAAACCTAGGTGAATGAAGGCAGCAGGTTGAGTTCTTTTGCCCAAATAATTTGTCCTAGACCAGATCAGAGATTACTCTGAATCTTTCAAACTCCAGAAGCAATAGCACAGGGCAACCCAACCATTTATGAGGCAACAGCAACTTCAAGTAGTGCAACTTCTTGTTTATCTGCAGCCTTAGACCATATTAATGCTACAAAGAGGTGGTGGATGCCCCATCCCTTGCAACATTCAAGGTCAGGTTGGATGGGGTTCTGAGCAACCTGATCCAGTTGAAGATGCCCCTGCCCATGGCAGTGGGGTTGGACTAGGTGACTTTTAAAGGTCTTTTTCAGCCCAAGCCATTCCATGATTTTATAACCATTTGATGTTGGTGAGATATGAGAAGTGGAACATGTCAACAGTAGCAGGGCTTCACTTTTGATTGTTCTGCTGTTTCACTTGAGCACAAGAGTGGGACAGGATAAAACGTGGCTTTGCCCTTATCTGGTTACCCATTGTGAGCACTCTGTTCTCCAGTATCCTGCTGCAGCATTCCTGCCAATATGGCTGTAGAGACTTGGTTTCCATTTCAGTTTCGCTGGTTGTCAGAGAGTTTATCTGTGAAACAGATATAACAACAGCTAATCTCATGTTATGGTTCCGTGGCTGTTTATAACTCCTATTAATAGCAACTGTGGAAAGCCTGAGAGTGGATTTTATAAGGCACTGGGGTAACCAGTTACTGCACATTCCCCTGAGGCTACGTAGCATCAAGTGTAGCAGCTTGTCCTTTCCAGACTAGGTCATGATCATCTTAACTCTGGCATTCCCTATCTTTTGAGGATTTGACTTCGTGCATGCTCTTGGTAATTCTGAGACATGATTCGGAAACAATTGATTTTGCTCTATGATTTATGCTTACAAAGATTCCAACTGATTTAAAGGAGGCTCCATAATTAGGCTCTACCTTGTGCACCAGCTCCAGTGAGGATTTCATAGCACTTAAAAGGGATTGACTGGACTTTCACTGGAGGGAAATAGGATGGGTCCATGATGCTTTGATAAGTCTTAGAGGTTAATATTTTTAAGTGCTTCTAAATGTTCAGCATTCTCATTCCAACTGCTGGTACCCATTTTTAAAAGAGTGTGTTTTATCCCCCAAATGTGGGAAATGTTCCTGTAATACCTGATTCAGTGAGGCATTGACCATTGTCACATATAAAACAGGACAACAAACACCTTCTTACTGATAGGTACGTGGTGGGGTTGCTGAGTTAATGAGAGCAATGGTTGACACATGCCATGTTAGTGACACAGTTGTGGTTTCCCATGAGGCACAGCAAACATGGGAAGGTTTTTGTCTACCGATTCTGGGGAAACCAGCTGATGAGCTGTGAGAAAGTCCTGGCTTTGTGGAGGATGAAACGGGATAAGAAAGTCATGACAAAGGCCTGAAACAGCCCTCGGCAAGGACTTCAGGTCATCTCAGCACATGGGAGCAGTAATTTTTTCCAGGAGTCACTGCTGAAATCATTCGTGTGAGCTATGGAATAAAGCAATAGTATGAACAAAGGCAGTAGAATCTGGCCTAATTGAGAAACAGAAAAGGAGGAGTGAGGAACACAAAAGGTCTTGTAAGTGCAATGTCCTGTCATGTGAGTCAACTGATAGTCATGGTAAGTAGCCATCTAATTTATTTTTTAAAGGACTCCTCACAGGAAAAACCTGCTGACTGTTGGAAAAATAAAGTCAAAACGATTAAGAGTTGCAATGAGAAATTCTAGTCACTGCTTAATTCTGTGCCTTTCATTTCAAATTGCATAAATGGTAACTTAGCTTTTGGCCTCATGCCTGGAGAAGCACCTGAGAACACATCATTGCATCATCATCGAGAGTCCACTGGCCTTTTAAAATTATGGGCTGGCTGTGGAAAGTGAAGTGGCCTGGTTGGTTAAGGCTGATACTAGACCCTACTAGCAGTGAGTGACTACCACAAAAAATGCTGGCATGGAAACCACAGGCACTCTTTGAAGCCTTTGGAGCTATGATGCTTCCACTCGCACCATTCGTCTAATTGAAATTTCATTCACGTGGCTGCTAGTGGAACCTGAGAGTGTCAGGAATGTGAAAGAGCATTTTTCATGATGTGGTGTGGTCTGTGTGGCTGGAAGTAGAGAAATCAGAGTGAAAGTGGGGAGGTTTGAGTGAAGGAAAGAGGACAAATTTATGAAATGCGTCTGTGAATTCTGTACACAAGCTATGAAGGGAAAGTGTAGATGGAGGAAATGGTAAGGCAGAGGAAAGGAAAATGGACTACAGAAAGAGGAGGAAATAGGAAATCCTTGAATAAAAACTCCTGAGGAATTATTTCAATCCCAGTCTTTCCCCTCAAATTTCAAATTTAGGGTGGTCTTCAGCACCCGGTTGCTGGAGAGCTGCAAAGAAACCTGGTGACCTTTGTTGGGAAAAGGCACTTTAGATATTGGAAAAGCAGAGATGATTTAAAAGAGTTCTGTGGCTGTCCTTGGAAACACAATTTTGTCTTCTCCAATTGTCTCTGTTGCTGCCTGTGTAATAAAAAGGAATCCAGTTCTGAATGCACCAAGGGCTCCATATAACTTTGCTTTCCTGAATATGTAAGGCAACACAGGTGCTGCTGCTTGACTGGTTTCTGGAGAATTCCAAAGCCAGAGGCACTGGCCACCCACCAATAGTTTGGAGCAATATCCTCCACTTTTTACTGTAAAATTTGTGTTCCATTAAAAAGGCCATGAAAAATGTTCCCTGATAAATATCTACAAATAACAGAAGTGTCTGAGCCTCAGGAAGAAGCACTTATGTAGGACGACCAGGATGAAATTGAGCTTAATAAAAATATTTGATTGTGAGATCAAGATAATTCAGTAATCCTGTCAAAATGAGTCTCATTGTGCTGGGTTCTGTACAAAAAGTAGTAGGAAGTGACCCACAGCATAAAGATCTACAGTTTTAAGTGTCAAAGGAAATATAATTTCCTGTGGAAAACTGAAACATAGAAAGAGTAATTGGACTGCAATTACACAGGGAATTTCTGGCAGGGTTGGGACTAGTCAGTCTGCTCCTTCTCCTATTTGAGGCTGAAGCTACCCTTTAATAGCTTGAAAACCAGCCTGGTAAAGGCACAGGAAAGGCTGTGGTGTGATTAGGTGTGTACCCCTCCTGGGAGACAGGCAGTGGCCATAATTCCTGGTCCTGTCCCCCAGCCATGAGGAAGAGAAGCCCCGTGGGGATCAGTGGGAGCTCGGCGCAGTGAGCAGACACAAAGGGCTCACGGAGCGTGCACGATGGCCTCACGCAGCCCCAGAGCAATCGTTTGTTAGGAAGGTGCCAAGGGTGAAAACGTAACCCATGCTGGGTCAGTGGGTCAGTGGGAAGCCTCCACTTGTTTATTTTTGGATTCGCCATGCCAGCAGGATCCCGCTGAACTGGGATTCCCATAGAAGCCATTCCCAACCTAAAGCCTGTCCCAGGCCACCAACTTCATGAGTGCCAGGGCTGTCATGAACGGCAAAGACATGGCTGGAGTGGAAGAAAGAGGTGCAGCACTCTCTGATGAAGATGTGTGGGCAGCAGGCCTGTCACAGCAACAGAGTGTTGAGTGCTCCAGAGACTGATATGCCCTGTTAATTCAATTAATTGCTTCTTCGGCTTGGTTGAGAGATCAGCCTGTGAAGTACAAATATCTCAAGCCAAACAATTTTTTCCTTGTCTGCTGTGGGTAAAGTGTTCTACACATGTCTGTCTGTCAAGTGTTCACCTGCAGCACCTGCATTTTGATGTTCCCAGGTGATTTTCTCCAGGCTTCACAGGACAGCTATCCTACATCTCACTTCCCCTTGGGTCAGTAAACTAAATATTTTTCCTTGCATACTTGTGTTATGTTCAGTTGGGGATATATTTGGGAACAAGTCAAACTGGTATTTGGAGACTGTGATAAAGCTGGAAAACAGCATGGCAGTGTGTTGGTCCAAGCATCCCTTGCAAGGCTTTGCCCCTGGCCAGTCATCCCACAGCTCCATGCAGCAGGAACATTCTCCAACACATTTGCATGCAGGGGAGGCTTTGAACAGCCTGAATTTTCCCCTTGGCTGAAGGCCCTGTGCAAGATCCACACACTGTTTAAGTTCTTTATGCATTAGCTTTTACCAGAATAGTTAAATAATTAAGACAGTCCGCTGGCCAATATACTGATAAATGAATTACTTGGGCTACCAGTGGCTGTTATTTATGTGGTTTGTTGTTTGCAAGTATTTAAACAGCTCCAGCTACAAGTGGGACTGGTAGAGTCATGAAGGGATGGTACTTTTTGGGAGAGCTGGGTTTTGACCTGGTGGGGACCCTGAGCTCTCTCCCTTAGGAGGGATTTGAGGCTCAGGGGTTGGGTTTTATTTGCAGGGTGCCTGGGCCTGAGACAAAACCAACAAACAGCTCTTAGGACACCTGCTTGACCTGTACTGCTTTGATTTAAGGAAATTAAACTCTACCCCATAGAGAAAGAGCTGAAATCCTGCTGCTTTTGGGAATGTTATTTCAATGTACTTGTTCAGTGAGTTGGCCTGGTAGTTTACAATTCAGAAACCCCGGAGCACTTGTGAATTGTGAGGGAAGTACACTATTCATTATCTGCTGTCAGGCATTCATCATGCCAGCATAAGCTTCAATCCTCTCATCAGGATGCAGAACATTACTTATGACCAGTCACAGGCCATGAATAATGGCTTAACGAAATGAACAGTTCTCCAGCAAATCAGACCCAGGTTTGTTAATCAAAACTATTCAGATCCAGATTCTGGCACCCCCTCAAACACTCTGAATAACCTACCCCCAATGCACCCTCTTACCCTCTTTAGTTTTAATTGTATTTAGAGTTTAGCAAACTTTTTTTTTTTTTTTTTTAAATCTGGCTGACCTCACCCAACAGGCTCACAGAAAAAGCTGAAGTTTGCCTGCACCAAAATAAGTAGTTCTTGTCTCATTTTGCACTAGCACTTGCTGTAGAAAACAACTTTGGCAGTGATGATGAATCTGCATGTCATTTCCAGATGGGATTTCCATGCTGGTCAGCAGCTAAGCACTGCCTAAAGTTAAGCACTGACTTAATCATACCTTTTATTCTTTATGTGGGGAAAGTAAGTCGAGTGACATATTCTTTATGGGACCTCATGCACAGCATTAAAATGGCATGGCCATATTCACCCATGTGTAGGGTTAGGCCCTGTTCTGGTTGGTGTTTCACATCAACATCAGTTCTCTCTTGTGTATTGCCAAACACACTTCAGGCTGCTGGAAAGTGGAATATAGCAGTGTATTTGCAACCCAGTCCCCAAGTATTCCTCTACAAATGTTCACAGCAGCTGGTAGCTCAAACTCTCTTCCCCAGTCGTAGGAGGCATCTTAATTTTTTTGGTATTCTGAGCTGTGCCAAGGAAGCTGGTACTTAATTTCCAGAACCAGGGATTGATTAAGCTGGAACATTTTTTACATGGGCAGATAGTGATGGGGCAAGGGGAAGTGATTTTAAGCTCAAAGAGAACAGGTTTATATTAAATATTAGGAAGAAATTCTTCCCTGTGAGGATGGTGAGGCTCTGGCACAGGTTGCCCAGAGAAGTTGTGGATTCCCCATCACAGGAAGCATTTGAGGCCAGGTTGGACTGGTCTTGTGGAAGGCGTCCCTACCCATGGCAGGAGGTTGGAATGAGATGGTCTTTAAGATCCTTTCCCACCCAAACCATTCTATGATTCCATAACTCTATGATTTCATTAATGGAGAGCTTTCTGAGCAGTTGATGTAAGATAAAGCCATGGAAATATTCAACTGAGTCTTGCATCTCTGGTAATCTCTTAGCATTGCAAATCACAGCCTTGGCTGTCACTGCATGTATCAGGTTAAGACCCCCAGGAGAGGTTCCCCAGTGCTGTTTTGGAGTATGGCACTACCAGCACATGTGGAGGTATAATAATATGTCCAGGATCCTCAATGCATTCCTACTCTTCTAATATTCATGGGATGAAACTCCCCATGAGACCCTCAGGGATGTGGTTACCAACTTCTATTGTGGTCAGACTCCTCTGTGTGTTTGAACAGAGCTCTTTATTTTATTTTACATATTCATTTTTAAAATGGTTTCCAGGGAATAATCTTCCATAACCAGTTCTGCTTCCTGAGGATCATATTTTAGGAAACAGTCCCAGCAGTTTCACCCCTGGAATGTATTTCCCCATATGATTAAATGTTGGTCCCTTTGTGTGGGTGAACCGGGGTTCAAAATGAGAAAGAAAAAACCCTCTGGATCCATGTCAGAGGATCTCTCTATCAGCAATGCCTGGTGCAGGGGAGGCAGAGCTTGCTCTGGATTTTTTTTCCACCAGATTACATTTTGATGCACTAGCTGCAAGGAGTGGGAAGGGAAGGGAAGGAGCAGGGAAAAGAGTGAGAAAAAATAAAAGGCTCTCATCCAGAGAAAAACCAGGAGTGCTTATCTCTCCCTCTCCCTCCTCTGCCTTGCATTCAGTGCCATCAGCTCTTCATCATCTCTTTCTGCCCTCAGGGGTATAAATGTAGGCATCTGTGGGGGAACAACCCAATACAGGGTTTTGTCTCCTCTTGGAAGTTTTTCAGCAAATTTTCATTTTGGCCATTTCTTTTCTTCAGGCATTGTATGTTCTTTATTTGAGAAAACAGAGGAAAAATGCAACCCAAACAACATTTCAGTTTCTCCAGCAAAGTTTCTATTTTGATTTATTGAAAACTTGTCCAACCAGTTATTTATATTTTATCTGTGAAAGACTCAAAAAATTTCATCCGAAACATATTTCCATGGAAACGTCCATCTTTGATGAGATGTCGTTCCTCAGATGTTTCAGCTGAAGAATTTTGTCAGTTCTGGCAGAAAAAAAAAAGAGTGGGGGACAGAACAAAGACCAAGCTCCCAGGAAAACATGCAATGCTTCAAGTTAATGGGCTAAAATGTCAGCTGGTAAACTGCCATAAAGCCAGAGAAGTCAACCAGTCGACCCGAGTCAATGGAGCTATGCTAATTTACACAGAGGATCTGGCCTTAGATTTTAATAGAACCAGCCAAGCAAGCTGTTTCTCCACTTACCCATCCTCCTCCCTTTTTAATAAGCTCTCAGTCATACTCGGCCTATCCTTTAATAATTCACCCTTCTCTCTTCATGATCCCTCTTCCCTCTCTGGAGATAATGGGATGGGATTTTCTGCGTGCAGCCCTCACAGAAATATCGTAGACAGGTTAAACTCTGCACAGCTGGCTACTGGCTTCTAACATATCCCTGGTGCCTCTTCCTGGACTCTGATATCCATCTTCTCTTTGGTCTTTGCTTAGCCAGTGCCAACTGACTCCAGTGCAATTTGCCATATATCACGACGCAGCGCACGGTGCCGTAATCTATGGATCCCGGGATATTGAAGTATTAAGCTCACAGAGCAATCAATTACTTTAATGGGACGTGTGTGCGTCTGGCTGCCACTCTGGAAAACAGATCTATGAGATAGCTCCAGGACACAATCCAGCCTCTGGACCAAGAGGTTCCTCTACTGCAGAAGTTTTTCTAGCTCGGGGCCGAACACAATTGGCAAGATGTGCATTATGGGCTCTTTTTTGTTGTTGTTGTTCTGTGTAGCTACAGCTTGAATGACCGTGTGAAACTGCTCTGTCCTATGTAACATGTAGCTGCATGAAATAAATACTCCATCATCACCAGTTACAGAGTTGCGAGTTTCTCACCCTGTCCCCTTAAATTTTTTAAGACCCACCAGACTACTTTTCTTAATCTAGTTCTAGTTTCTTGGTGACCAAGTTCTTCCCTCTTTACTGCTTTGGTTAAATACAACAGAGAAGTGTTGATGCAGAAAGACTGCCTTGCAGACCTTAAAAGCCTCAAGCATGTTGGAAGATCCTCGTTGAAAAAGGAGTGACTCCTGATTGTTTGCCATAGAAGTAGTTCTGAGTCCCCAGAGGATGTGAGCCCTTATTTTCAGTGAGTATTTAAAATACTTCAGTTATTTGTACCTGTTTTGTTATTTGCTCTTGTTCACATGGAGGAGTGAAGATACCATGCAGAGTCTAGATGTGTCCTGTGTTGATTTCTCAGACACCCAGAGCATGGAGCACATCTTTTGTACACCTTTTCCCAAAGTAGCTGAGATGATGTTTGATTGCTCCACATACAGAGCTGTAACTGCATCTTCCAGAGAAATAAAAAGTAATGTGTGAGAATGGTTCCCTTACTGAAGCCCTGTGGACTTTGCATTGATTAAATCAGCATTTTGGAATGACAGAAGTGTGATTGATGTCATTTGAATTTCAGCTCAGCATCTTGATTGGCATTTTTGTGTAATGACTTTTCCTTATTTGTTGAATTTAATTGATGGTTGTTGCATTTATTTCCAAAGAACGTTGCTTTAATTAAGAAAAAAATCTCTGCTCTACAGAAATTAATATTCCCCATCTACATGGCACAAAAGGGTGTGTGGTGAACAGAGAGAATAATTAGTAGCTGTAGGAGGAGAACTTATGAGAAGATGATTATGAATATGTAATAGAGGAAATAGACTACAAGGAAATTAAACCAATAAATTTATGAGTGAATAATTGACCTCTGAGTAAATATGAGTGTTCTCTCCACACACTTGACGTGTTGTTAACCACTCAGTATGTCAGAACATTAACCACCCTTTTAACCAACCACTTCTTTGCTGTTGGCAAGGACTCACTCTCCAGAGTTGCCTTCCTCTTGCAGGGTGATGTGTGCACCATGCCATGAACACACGTGGTGCCAGAGCTTTGGGGTGGGTGGGAGAAAGGTCGTGATCTGTTACACACATGTAAATCTGCCCTTCCTTAGCCAAAGGAAATGTTTGCAGGGAATAATTAAATCTGCTGCAAAATTATGCAGTTCAGAATGAGAGCAAAATTTTATCAACTGCCACCAAATGAAGTCAGGTCTTTCCACTGTTAGGGCATCAGCCCAATGCTGAGGTTTTCAGAATTGGTGGTAAAGTTTCTAAAGTTGGTTTTCAAAATTTTCAAGATTTCCATTTTCCCTTAGACATGGTGACAAATTAGGAATTTGTCTACTACTTCAAAGAATGTAGGCTAGAGATATCATCTTGTTCCCAAGAAAGTCCCAATATCCTCCAAATGAGAGGCCTGACAGATGTGAACAGATGCATTAGCCAGAAGAATGGACTTGATGATGTTTGTATTTGAGAGAAAGTTTGGATACTCACAGGGCATCCATGAGTAAGGGCTAGGCCTTAAACCTGAGTTGTGAGATGTAGTAAGTGGTGTCACAACTCCCTGAAGAAAGACTAGCTTTTTTTAATGATAAAAGATAATATGGTGACATTTGTTTGCTGAGAAACTTGTATTAGAATGGTCCCTGGGGAATGAGGTGTAATGGATGTATATTGAGGATAAAGACTCTTTTCATTCCAGACAGATAAGCTATTCCATCTGGTTAGGGACCAAATAAATTGTGAAATTACTGCCAGTTTTACACCAAATAAATTGATAACAAAGATGTGATATCAGGGGAGCTTTGCATTTCCTCCTCCTTCCTATTAGCTGGTTAGTGCACCAAACGTTTCTTACATCCTAGAATAGAGGGCAAGTAGTTATCTAAAAAATTTAATGATCAACTACAATATGTGACTGATTGAATCAGGAGGGTAGTGTGAAAGATGAGGTTCACTTGCTGGCCTTGGCCTCTTTGTTTGGCAAAGAGAGATAAGAAGACAAAGCTCAGTTTTATCAGAAGTTAACAAATGACTAAGTAGACGAGAATCTCAAATCAGCTCTCTATTTTCTGTGATCCAAGTAATTAATGGACTGTGTTTGGATGTGGTAAAAGATCAAATATAATAAACTGGTTATCAGCCCATTCATCTTTGCTGGAACATGGAGTAGTGTTGGGAGGTGCTGTCTGTATCAGGGAAGAACCTTTGGGTTGGGAGGGAGGTGGGCACTGAGCTGTTTCTCCTGCTTGGAAAGCCCTCATCTCCAAAGCTGCAGTTTATGTGAGCCCACACTCACAGTCCCAAGTCCCACCCTCGTCTGTCTTGCTGAAGTCAGCAAGTTTGGGCAATTCAGTTTACGAGCTGTAAGAATGAAATCTGAAAGGAAAGAGGTGGATGTGCTCCTCTTCAACACAGCCTTCATCAGCAGTAAACACTTCTCTTTCTTTCTGGGAAAAGGAGAAAACTCATAAGATAAAAGTAAGTAATCGAAAGAGATCCAGTATGGTTTTCCATTATATACTGATGGGAAGATTTTAAAGCATACATCTACAATGGTGAAATAGTTTTGAGCCCATAGAATTTGCTTTCTGTTGTTAGAATTATCCCTGGCACAACTTTTGGCCCAGACCACCTACGCCTGTCCCAAACAGTCTCCAGCTGGTGTTTGGAAGTTCACATGGTTGAGGGATCTTTCCCCACAGGCAGTCTGGATGGAGTCACCCTTTTCTGGAGGCTGGAGGACTCTGACACAGCTGGACTCTGGCAGTTGGCTTCTGGACCATAAAATGTCCCCTGGTTGAATTTAGTCCACTCCAATAAGTCAAAACAGACATTCAGGGGAGATCCTTCCTCAGTTTCCTCTCCAGCTAAGAACATCTGGGATAAGATATAAGAGGGAGAGGGAAGGTGGGAGAATTCTTACACAAATCATCCACATTAAAAATGACAAGACTGTTTGGAAGACTTGACACCACTTGATTTGAAATTTAGTACTTTCTGGAGCATTCTGCTTTTTTAAAGAGTTTTTGTGGAAAATACAAGGCATGATGGAGAGTTGGGATACAGGAATTGAGGGTACATTTTGAGGCTCTGTGGTTGTGCCCTATTTCAAAACAAACAAACAGCAGCAAAGGCTTAAAGGTCAAGTTCAAACTGGGGGCTAAGACTGAGATGCAAAAGAGGGAGCAGCAGGGCAGACTCCAAGAAAACATGCTTATGCACCTCTTCTAACAGGTGAACACATATTCGGTGCCTGACGCAGGGCCGAGCCGCGCTGCGCTGGCTTTGCACCTGCTGCGTAATTGCGCTCCCGCTCGCTTCAAGATCGGGCATGTGATCTCCAGCCAGGCTGGGAACAGCTCTGCTGGAGCAAAAAATCCGGTTAAAGGGAGAAGTAGAGCGGGCTGTGAGCTGCTGAGTCATTCCCCAGCCCTTGTTGGGTAGCCTGACACCAAGGCAGAGGATCAAAGGTGAGGTGACCTTGTGCATCCGAGGTGAGGCAAAGTCCTCCGCAGGGGCTGGAATGTGCTCTGGAATGCAGAGAGGCAAACACTGCCTCTGTTAGCAGCTTTAGGCAGGGGTCTAAGATCGTCTGTCTGAGGGGAAAAAACTCCACATGTGTCCAAAACCCAGGGAAGTCAGTGGGAATAATTCCATCAACTGTGACTCAGGTGCTCAGAGAGAATATTCTTGGATCTGTTCTTCTGACCAGGGCTGTGGTTAGTCTGGGTGATGCTTAGTTTTGGTCCACTCTGTTTTGAAGCTGGATGAAGCTGTTGGAAAGCCTCAAAACCTCTCTTTAATTTGCTAAATAGGAAACTTTCATCTCCTCCTGTAATTCCACAGTTCTCATTATGATCTCCAAAGAAACATTAAAATGGGTTGTGTTTCAAAGATTATTGTTTCTCATCCCATCTCCACTCTGTTTATTTCAGTGGACTAAATATCAAGGTTGTTATTTCTGGGTGTGAATTCCTCATTCTGCCCCTGCTGTTTCTATACCCCCTTCTGGGTTTGGTAATTAAACCAAGCAAGCTTTTGGCTACTTTTAGAGGATTTTCTGGTAAGGCCTGTTTCACTGCCTTTTCACCTTGATCCAAAGCAACAAAGAGCCCAGTGCTGTTTGCCACCTCTTCTCCATTTCTCTGAAAGGTGTAGAACATAGAACACAAAGGTGTTGGCCAAGATGAAAGAAGGACTTTGGTTTTCTGCTTAGATCCCTTGTTTAGTTTTGGGCTCACAGGTGCTGCTACATGGTAAGATTCATCTCCTAACTTCTGACATCTGTAGCGTGGACATTTACTTCTGAATAGTCATCTTGGACTCCCTTTACAGTCCAGCAATGTACCTCATCCTGGATTAGACATTTTCAACACTTGCCCTATTGGGTTATGCCCTAAAAACCCCTGGTTGTCTCCCTGTACTCTAGTGGGGTCTATCAAATAAGCTCAGGGACAGACATCTGCAGCTGAGACATTCACATTTGGTTGGAGAGCCTCAGGTTCAGAGCCTAGTTTTTACTGGATCTCAGATATTAAAACAAACATCTGTTCAGTCTATTTTCACTTTAGTAAGTCACCTTTGGAGATGGATTTTCCTTCTTTTAAAGACATGATGTGAACTCAGTCCCTAAAATTTACACATATGGCTCTTTGCAGAAGTCCTGCTTTCACAGGTTTCTTGCACTAGGGCATACCTGTCTCTCCAACAATCCTCTAGGATGTATTTTTAACAGAGGAATATAAATGGAATGGTTATGCTTCTTTCCATCATTGTTTGGGACACCACCACTGACCAGTACATCCATGAACAAAGAAGCCACCAGGGCAGAAAGCCCAAACCTTCCACAGTCCCTAAAGGCGCCCTGTAAGAGGAACTTTTGACCAGGGCATGTAGTGTTAGGACAAGAGGGGCTAAGCCTAAATGGGCAGAGGTCAAGTTTAGATGAGGTGTCAGGAAGAAATTCTTCCCTGTGAGGGTGGGCAGGCCCTGGCACAGGGTGCCCAGAGAAGCTGTGGATGTCCCATCCCTGGAAGTATCCAAGGCCAGGTTGGATGGGGCTCTGAGCAACCTGGGATTGTGAAAGTGTCCCTACATAAGGCAGGGGATTGGAATGAGGTCATCTTTAAGGTCCCTTCAAGTCAAACCATTTCATGATTCTGGGATGTCCTCATGAGTGAATGCATTTGCAGAACAGGAGGGCAGCATCTGGACCATGCCCCATAACACACTGAGGGATCCTTGGGATGAAAGAAGCTGCACAAACATAAACTATCTGCATTGATTAAAAATGACAGGGAAAGGGAAATGCGTGATTTAAAGCAGTGCCAGCTCTGCTTTAGCAGCAGATAAGCAGCACTGGGGCTGTTGGTCAAACAGTGCTGCTCACTCTTCAGTGCTCATGTTCAGATGAAATGCAGGGGAAGGATATTTTTTCTATCAATGCCACAGAGATCTGAGTGTTCCTGTATGTCTTTCCTACAGAGATAAAGACATGGACACTGCTGACATGTTACATTCCCCTTATCTGGGGTGATTGTGCAATCCCCCTGGTGTAAATCTCCTGCTTCCTAGCATGATGCAAGCAAGCTCTGCCTCTGCAAAGACTGGGGGCAGTTTGGCATGGCCCTGCCCCCACAAAGCAAGAGGTGTGACTTGTCAGCAGGAAAATCATGGAAGCGATTCTGCAGGAGGTGACAAAAGGTTTGGAAGTTAATGCAGGACTTTCCAAGAAAGCCCCATGCAGTCTCCACAGCAATTCCTCCTCTCCCCGTGTGTCTTATGTAAGGTAACAAGAGACTGACTTGCTCAGCTGGGCAGCCTCCCGAAATTCTGGGCAGGGCTGTCACGCTGCAGGCTGCTGCTACATGATCCATCTTTGGAAATAGAGGCCCATCAGGAGAGCTTCCAAATGGGGTATTCCTAGGTCCTGCTGACCTGGGCACTTTGGAAATGATTTTCAGCTCATGCAGCTTCAGGGGGATTAAATCAGTGACCAAGTGCTGCTTTGGATGCCTCATGTTAGCAGGAACACGAGGCTGTCACCTGTGTGACACCTGTGTCCTTCTAGAAGCAGCCAGAGGCCAGGTAAGATACACCAGGGCACCCCAAAGGGCTTGAAGTGCCTGTTTTAGGCACCTGTCTTCCTTCCTGCACATCTACACCCTCTGTCTCCATCAGAGCTGGGCTGTTTTTGTGGCAGTGACATAAGTTCTGATAAGGTGGGGTTTAGCCAAACTCTTTTAGACACCTACTTCAGTGAGTTTTTCCCTAAACACCACAGGCTGTCATAATTAGACTTCTGTGACTGTGAAGGGAGCTCAAATTTAGACATTTACATACAATCAGCCAAACTCCATCCCAGATCTGGTCTGTCTCACGCTGACATTAACTTAATACCAAGAAAACAGCAATCCACGGGCCTGATTTTGCTTGTAATTACAGCAGTGTTTATGAGATTAGGTACAGAGCTGCCACTTGGCAGTTGTCCCCCAAAGTAAGCTCTGACAGATCTTCATTATGGTAATGTTTTCATGGCTCCTTTTGTAAAAACAAGAGTTTCAGTTAAGAGTTATTTGTTTGGATTCAAGCCAATTGTGAGCGGCTTCAGTTTTAACAGGGTGTCCCACGATGCTTTCAATTACAATGAGGTGAGTAAGAGATGTTTTGGTTTGCTGGCGATGCTGAAAGATAATTGCACATGTCTATATTGTTCCTGATCTAATAAAAAAGTTTCACTCCATTCCAGAGAAAACATTTCAGTTCACTCTTTAAGGATTTTTCACGTTAAGAAGAAAAACAGAGCGAAAGGAAATCTCTGAACAAAGACACATTTCATAGTGAAATCCATCTCAAGCAACTTATGTTTTTTAACTCTAAATGAATTCACTTGGCAAAACTGACAGAAATTCACAGTGTTGCTGCTTTCTTTCACCAGAAAAAGCATTTATCCCGCCCAAAACACGCCCACACTGTTGCAGCTGCAGTGCTCTAAAATCCACAGGGCTTTGGACCCTTGCTGGCAGGGCTGGGGGGCCTGGGGTGATCCCTGCAGGTTTTTGACAGCAGGCTGACAAAGAGCCCTTGGATGCCTTCCCTCCATGATAGTTCCACAAGGTAAATGTTCCTGGTATTATTTGCAGCACAGTCATATGTCACAGCAAATGCCAGGTACAATAAGACCCAGACAGCAAAACAGTATAAATAGATGAGGGAATTCCTGGCATTAGTTCTAGAGCAGTTTGGGACTGGAACAAGTGAAAAAATACAATTTTTTCATAAATGGAAGTTTCCTGTAAGTAAAAGAAAATCTCCCACATTTCTGCCCTCCCTTCTTTCTCCAGATTGCACTTTTTCACCAGGGAGAATCCGACTGCTCCAAGTGAGTTGAACCAGAATTTCATTTTGCTGAAGTGGCCTGATTTGGGATGCAAACCATCTCTGAAAGGCTGAAATTTCCCATGGGAGGGGAAATTTTCTGAATTTTGCTCATCTCTGGTTACTGCTTGTACAGAAATGGCCTAAAGCAAACAAACAACCCTCTCCTGGAGCAGCCAGGAGAGCAGCCTGGTAAGTAGGTTAATTTGGATGGGGTTCCTGGGTGGCAGCTCCTCATCCTCTCTCCTGCCTGGGGAAACCTGTGCAGTGATCAGCTCTGCAGACAGGGCAGTGACAAGCCTCCCTTCAAGGCAAAAATAAACTTCCACATTTATGAACTCAGAGATCTTTCCCTACAGGAGTCATTCCCACCCCAGGGCAGGCTGGTGTGGCCTGACACAGCTCCACTGGCCTCTCCAGAGCAGAAAAAGCATCACCTCATTCTAGATAAGAAAATATTCCATTTTAGAACAAAGCCAAGTCCTCAAAGGATTTTTGGTAGGGTCTACAAAGCAGCTGATAGCCCAGATGGGAATTCATAGCTGTGGTTGGTTGCTGAGAGCCTGCCAGCTGGTGATGCATCCCCGTTGGTGAGGTATCAGCATGTTATTGGTGAGGATCAGCAAACGTGCCAAGGCTGGGAGCCTGGGGGGATGAGAGATGGACACGTGTGAGAGGCTCTGGATGGAGACAGCTGGCTCCTTCTCACTGCCTCTGCCTCCTTAAAATGACTGCAAGGAGATACCAGCCTCCAGAGCTGCTGAGAGGCTGGGGCAGGGCAGCTGTGGGGAGAGCTGGACCCCAGGTGCAGTGCTGGAAGGTTTCTATCCAGGTGTACAGGGCAAGGCAAGCAGTTGCCCCTCCTTGCAGCAAAGACAGATGTGCCCTCTGAGCACTGCACTGTGGTCCTGAAGTGTTCATGGCCTGCCATGCCAACCTTCAGCCTTCTTGCAGCCTTCACTTCACTTCTCATCTGGGGAGAGAAAAGTGCCCTGCAAACAATTAACACTCAAAATCGTCCAGTGAACTAGGGAAGAATTATTTCCTCATTTTTACCTGTCTGGAAAATGACACAGAAATTAATTGACTTCTTCAAGGTCAGTCAAAGAGTCAGTGGGAGATTTGAAAATGGGACCCAGGAGTCCTGACTGCCGGTCTTTCCTAACCACTAGATACCTAACTTCAATTGCTAGAGAACCTGCTCTTAGGCTTTACAATTTTGATTAAATATTCAAAAAAATATTGAAGCTTTAAAGGAAAAATAATTCACTACAACTTTACCAAGTGATGTGTGACTGGGCACAGCCCCTCTGGGAGCACAGACACTTTAAGAAGAGTTGCTCTGCTCGATGCTCTGCATACACATGAGGTCCCAGGCTCCATGCCAACAGACACTGGCACAGGTCTGGCTCCTGCCACCACAGGCTGCTCAGGTGGCTGCCAGGGCTCTGCTTTCCGTGTCCAGGAGATGAGGTCCTGAACTGAAGCAGCAGCAAGCAGTGTGTGCACACCTCACGCTGGGCTTTGGTTGTGTTGTGTGTTCAAGAGCGATCTGGCTGCTGAAGATGAGCAGCCAGGGCTTTGAGAGTAAAACATGGAGTTCAAGGGGTGCAGAAGCAGAGCAGGGAGTTGGCTCCTGGCTTAAAACCATCCTGTGAGGGCAGAAAGCACCTTCCACCAGGCTCCTCATTCCCTTCCCTGGGCTCCGACCCCATGGCCCTGCGCTCCCTCAGTGACCCATTTCTCATGTCACCTCATGTCTTCTCCCACCAGTGCACAGAGACCCCCTCCCAGCACCCCATAGCTCTGTTTGAGGCAGCCCAGCCCCACAGGTGCCCCATAGCAAGGACAATGAGGGCAGTGCAACCAGCCCCTTCGTTTGCTCTTGCCTGCTCTGACCTCCCTGGCATCACCACCTGTAGCCATGATATTATGAAAATCCTTTGCTGGGATTTTTCCGCTCCTGAGAAGCTGAAGAGCCTCAGGAGAGAAATGTAAACAATTACTATCTGCTGCTGTGGAATGCAACAGGTGCATCCATGATTGGTCCATGTAGATTGTTTTCCATTGATGACCAATCACAGCCACCTGTGCCAAGGCTGTGAGCAGTCACAGGATTTTTGTTATTCTATTCTATTCTGTTCTTGTTGTAGCCTTCTGATCTTTCTGTTCTTTTAGTATAGTTTTAATGTAGCATTTTAATATAATATTTAACATAATAAATCAACCTTCTGAAATGGAGTCAAACCTCGTGTCTCCACACACAGAGAGGAGTCATCAACAACCACCTCCATCCCCTCCACCAGCATCAACACAACCCATCCCATCAGCTGGCCCAGCAGCCTGACTCACTGTTACCCTCTAGTGCTGGGCCAGCTGGAGACAGGCATCTCCCTGGAGAGCTCAGTGCTCCAGGCAGCACTGGGTTGTCCTCTTCACTCCCAGACACCCAAAATTCAAGTCCTGGCCCCAGTGACTCATCACAGGGTGCTGACTTTCAGCCCCTGCATGGTTTGCTGAGCCACTTTCTCTGCTCTTCCATGCCAGACAGGCAGATTTGTCACACAGCTGTTGGTGGCTTGGACAACCCTTTGGTTCTCTGGATTATGTTCCTGCTGTGGGTTTTGTTCTTCCCTTCTTTTTGTTTAAGGATCTCCCTGTCATCTTGAGTTTTGTTCTCCAGACCTCATTTGCTGTGGTTTTAGTGGAGGGACCAGTAGCAGGTTTGCCCACGGAGAGACTGATGGTGAAACGCCTGCCAGGAACAATTAGGGAAAACTTGTTCTGTTGGAAACTCCTATTTTTATAGGGAAAGCACTGTTGGTGAGAGGGACCAGAGTTTGCTCCCAGTCTGCACCAGTAAGAGCTCAGACTCAGGAAGACGGTGAAAACATTAAAGCCCTCTGGATTTTTCCCTGCAGTCTCTGAGAATATTGACATTAGTTTTCAAGGAACCAGGACCTTCTCTCTCTGTTGGGAAAGGAGGGGTTGAACACCTTTAGAGCCTTTGTAGACAGGGCTGAAGACAGCTCGTGGGGATGGGAACAGAATGCTGGGATCTGGCCAGGGTGGAGTGAGGAGCTTGAAAAGGGGATGGCTTTCCTGGGGGGAGTGGAGAAAAATAATCCCTTGCAGCAACAGCAAAGCTCTAACCCTCCTCCTTCCCTGCTTCCAGGGGAAGAGGGTTAGCATTTTTCCCTAGTAGGATTTGTCAGAGTTGGGCACACAAATTAGAAGCCTTCTTGCCCTAACCAGGCCACAGCCCTGAATGCTAATGATTCACACTGGAAATACTGGTAAAGCTACTTTCCTTTTCATGGTTTTCCGTTCCTTTTCTTTCTTAATGAGTGCTGCCAATTCCTTATTTCACACATGCCAACATGGATTATAACTTGCTCCTCTGAAAAGAGGCCAACAGCCCCGTTGGCCACGGGCTCGATGCTGTGTAATCAAAACCTTTCTCTGGCTCCTGACACATTTGGACCCGTTTTTCTGATAAGCTGAGCTTGTTTATGGCCATGCATGAAATGTAGCTTGTGGTTTTCTGTCCTAGTGCATCTTGTTTGACTGTATTTTAACTTCACTGAGTGTTCCTGGTGATAGAATAAACATTGGTATTCATATAAATAGTTTACCCTTTGAGATCCTGTGATAAAACACAGGAAAAGTGTCTTGCCTGCACTAATGAACTGAGCAAAGCAAACATCCTGGACGATAGGTAAGGATCATTTGGAAATTTTATGGCCAGAAACAAGGTCTTTGAGTCTGAGCATTTGTGTACACACGCCACAAAAACTCACCCCAGTATTTGTGCAATGCATTCTTGAGTAATGTGTGTGTTCCTGGAAAACATACCGGGCACTGTTCACTTGTCTAAATGGAGTTGTATGGAGTTTTTTTGGGATGCTGTGAGAATCTGAGGCATACAGACAAATCTGGCAGGAAATGATGGAGGCCAACAGGCTCCCTCCCTCTTGGAGCAGCTGCTGAAAGCTGGGCAAGATAGCCCCAAGACCCTCCAGGGGTGAGAGATAGTGATGTGCTGTCAGCAGAGCTGAGCTCCCTGCACGGTATGAAGGGTAGAGCTCAGAGATGGAGAGCCAGCTGGATTACAGTGTCTGCAGGGTGGTGTCCAGTGAGCAATGGGTGCTTGTCCATCTGTCCAGGCACCCCAGGGAGTGATTCCTTTGGCCAGAAGAACAGTGCTGTTGGCTGTGTTACAAGGAACTCAGCTTTCTGAGCACTGGCATCTTTTAATTTGTGAGATGCTCCAGTCTGTCCCAGCCAGTACATACCATGGATTCCTCTGGCATCTGCAGTGGCAGACATGACAAAGGACTTAAAGGACGCCCAAGTCTGGATGACATCAAATTCCAGGGAGATGAAGGTCTCCATAGGTTCTTTATCATGTCAGCCAGCAGAAATGTGTGCAGATACCCAACACATCCAAAGAGCGCTGGGCAGTTTGGAAATGGAGATGAGCACCAAAACTGGAGTTCATCTCTCCTAACTAGACATTTATAGTATAGTTATATCTAACATGGCCTCTCCCAGCTCCTTTTGCCATAGGTGGTAGGAAATGTGCACTCCAAGGGCACGGTTCATCTGCCCAGTTAGCAGTGTCCTCTAGAGAGATCAGAATAACCCCTTGGCTCTCCTGAGCACATTGACTAGAACTCTCCAGGGTCTAAATGTGCACATCAAGACAGAGTTAGTGTTGGCTTTTCCCTGTGGATACAGGAATTAATCAGAAGAATTGCACCTTCAGGACATAGACAGTCCACCAATTCCTTTGATAGATATTCTCTGTGACTGGTAATTGTCTCATCTGAATTTGCCCAGCTCAGTTTATGTCCTGCTCCTCTTCTGCAGATTGAAGGATCCTTCAGCACTGCAGTGAGTCACATATTCTGATATTCCCATTGATAAAATGAAGAGCTGGAGCTGCTCAAGGCTTTGACAGAGTGCTTAGAATCCTTGAGAAGTGAGATAAGATATTGTTGAGCACACTGTTTCTGTCAATGAGGACAAATGGAGCAAATTATTAAGTAATTCTGTGTTATGAGATAACTGCCCTAATAGCATCATCATGGTACAGCCATCTATGACAAATCAGAGGAAAGCTTTGTGCAAGCAACTCATGGATGGGAAAGTATATGAAGGTGTGTATGTGTCCAAAGAGAGTCAGAAGGACCAGAGAAATGGAGGGAGAATATCCAAAGGATGTAGTCACAGGAATGCTGTTAGGATTTGCTGAGAACAGGGAGAGAAGGGGAGCAGTAATTCCTTTTACCTTCACATCTTGAGTTATCTGGAATGGAGTGGAGCTGGGAATTCAGAAACAATCTTCAGTTCTTTCTCATCATTTACTTTCACATCTTGAGTTATCTGGAAAGTGGAGTGGAGCTGGGAATTCAGAAACAATCTTCAGTTCTTTCTCATCATTTCTAGAGGAAGAAAAAGAACAGGATTGTGCTGCAGAGGTCTTGATTCTGCTATAATTTCTCCTGAAGGAGCACAGAGTTGCTGTGCCTCAGTTTCTCCGTCTGCACAGTGGAGCTGTAGGATGCTACTGAGCATCTCCTCAGCTGTGGGGAGTCTACCTGGTCTAACTCAGACCTCTGATGGTGTAAATCAGTTGCTGTGGTACTTACTGACAGGGATTCTGGCCTGCAGCTTGCAAAGCAGCCAGACATTCCCTGGGGCAAAACCCACTGCCAAATCTGTGAGCAGGAGAGGGACTTCCTTGCTGGAAACATCACAGTGTCACCCTGGAGGGTGGAAAAGAAAAGAAGACCATTTACTGCCCTGCTTCTGGGCAGAGTTTAGTTGAATTTTAAACAGCCACATTCTAACCTTCCCCCGTGACAGCAAATGTCACTTGCAAAGTGTGTAATTTGTGCCTGCAGCCTCGTGTCGCTCAGGTCACATGCAGACGTGTGCTCCCTGCTGTTCCCATCTCTGCTCCCAGGATGCAGGTTTGGCAGTGCCTGACATCCCAGCGAGGCACCCACCCACAGATCCAGGGCCTCTCCATGGCAAGGGTGGCGTGATGGGCTTTGGGGAGGCCCAGATGTCCCCACTGCACCTGTGGTGAGCCCAAATGTCCCCACTGCACCCATACTGACCTCTGTGCATGCACGGCTTGGGACACTGCTGGCAGCAGGTGTCTGCATTGTCCACGTCACCAGTTCTTGGGGCCTGTGAGCCTGCAGGGTCTGCTGGGGAAGAGAGTTCCTGCTTTTCCTGGGCAGATATCCCTTCTTTTGTCCTTGGGCTGGTGTTCTCCCTGGCTGACAGACCGTTCCTCCCTCCCTCGGCGTCGCCGCGTTGGCAGCACAGACGGTGCTCGCAGCACCCTCTTTCCCAGCCTGACCTTGCAGCCATCTCTTCTCCAACTAGACAGAAGACACTGCTGGTTGCTCTGCCTCTTACAAACCCCACCTGTGCTGGGAGGGAGCTGCCAGACCCATGGGAAGCCCTTGGCACCTCATGTTGTGGCCTTTTACAACGGGAGACCCTTTGCAGGTCTTCAACGCGGCGCTGGCCACACGCTGACAGTGTTGGGGTGGGCAGCTGTGGTGCTCACCGTGCTGCACAGCCCTGGGCATGCCCCGGTTCATCTCAGCCGTGGGAAGCCCTTGGCACCTCATGTGCCTTTTACAACGGGAGACCCTTGCAGGTCTTCAACGTGGCGCTGGCCACACAGTTGTAAAAGGCAACTGTGCTCACCGTGCTGCACAGCCCTGGGCATGCCCCGGTTCATCTCAGCCTTAGGCAAGTGCTTCTTCTGCTGGAATTATTTAAATATCAAAGAAAACCTCTGGTCCTCAACTGTTTGGTCTTTTCTCACGGTGAAACCTCGTCAGAGTTGAGTAACTGCATGGCTCCGTCCAGCTAAAAAAGTGTTTAGTGTTTCGTCATTTTGGGGAGTGAAACTTGAGCTTCTGCAGTGAACCAGCCCAGCAGATGCCTTCTGAAGCCTGTTTGTAACCTAAGCAGGCACATGGCTCTGCTGGAGGTCAGGGAGATGTCTGTGAGTGTGCCCTGATGAATGAGAGTCAGGAGCCACCAGTGGGTGAGCCTGTGAGGCAACTCAGTTGCTGACTGAATTTCAAAGACAACACGAGTAACATGAATGAAAGGCTCTGTGGCAGTCTCTAGAAACTCCTGCCTGGGCTAAGATCCTATTTACCAACCAAGAATAATGAATTTGTACACCTTTTAGAAGGCACTTCAAGATCTGCTTATGCTAAGTATCTTAGAAAAGCCAAATACTGCTATTATTATTTAATCCGATGTCAGAAATGTGTCCACACCTTGTAGCCAGTGAGACCTGACAATTCCATCAGCCAAATGACGTCCATGGAGTAAAAAGGAGTATCCATGCCTCCCTAGCTGTGCAGTGTGCATCTGAGTGAGGCTGTGACTCACTTATGGCTACCAGCAATATGTGGATGAGGCAGGACTGATTTCAGTGCCACAACCCTTGAGGCTGTGCCTGCACTGAAGATCAGGTGAGGAGGGCAAAGCAACCTTCGCAGAAAAGGTTCTAGTCCTTTCTTGTCTCCATGCAGAGCTGTGGGGATGCTGGGCAGCGAGCCTGTGGCCAGTGAGCTTCCTTCTGTAGCCCTCAGAACCATATTTTATTCTCTTTTCAGCCCAGTTTAAGCTTCTGCATCCCTGCTGCAACCCAGCCCATGCATGTAAATACCTGTGACAGACAAAAAAGTTTCCTCTAAAATACTTTCAGGATCTAAAGTGGTTTTTATAGGTTCTTCTACACCCTCTTCTTTTAGGTGAAATGTAAACTTTGAACTTCCATTGGGAAAGGAGCAAAACGTTTCCGTTTGAAAGCCTGAAACCATGTGAGGGACACTGGGCTTGCCCAGCCCCGTAGTGTGTGAACAGGGAAAGAGCCGGGTCCTCATCACATCTAACGCCTGTCCTTAATTAGACACGCTTTAATCTGTGGTGATTAAGTAAATGAGGGCTCAGTGGGAAGAGGGAAGGTGCTCGGTGGTGAGTCATGTCCTTGGTGCCAGCCCCAGGGCGGGAGGAGGAGCGGATGCGCACTCCTCAGGCAGCACCGGGCTGAGCTGGCAGAGCAGTCTGGAAAAGCCTGTCCTGATGGGGGTTTGGTCAGACACCAAGAGAGGGCTTCAATTTTCATGCATGTCAACCTCATGCTTTCCCTGAAGGGCAATGAAAAGGAGTTTCGTGTCCCAGGGCTGAGCTCTGCTGGCCCATCACTGAACTCAGGTTCACCAAAGCTTGTGAATCCCCTGATGGATCTGCTCCTGCTCCCACTGAAAACATTGACACCAGATCAGCTGAGATCAGATCTAGATCTGTAGAGGGAAACCAAAGTGGGTTTTTTTGTTTTTTTTTTGAGGAAGTATTTTTCCTAAAGATAGTTTTTTCAAGCACTTTGAGTTTTGTTATTGCATTGCTGAACCCCCTCTTTAAAAACCAATGAGTTAAGCAGGGACTCTCTTTGTAAGGCTTTTTTTCTATTCCACTCTGTGCCATAGTTCTGTTCTTCAATGGATGCCACTCATAAATAAATCCTCCCTTTGTCCTCTCCTCCTTTAAGCCAACCCAAGGGAACCAGATAGCACTTTAGCAAGCCATTATTAAAGTGATGGTTAATCCAAACCCTTGATGGAGAGCTGTGGTGTAGGAACAGCTTGCCCAATTTTGTCTGAGCTATGGAGATGTGTTTGTCATTAATAAAACATCTTGTTGTATGGTTTTTAATTATTTTTCCCATCTCAGTGGGGATCGTTACCTCTGCTCACATGAAAGAGCAGATAACTTGATGAAGGTTCTTGTAATAAGCATTGTTGGAGCCATCATCTGCCAGAGCATCTTGGTAATTAATGGTTTCTTTAAATTCCACTGCGTAATTGTCTTTGCGTTCTTGACTGTGGCTGTTGCTTGGGTCCTAATGGAACATCTGTAGGAAAAGCAGGAGGTCAGTGGGGGTTTAATTAATCACAAATGTTCATGAGCCAGGTGAGCTTCAGTGGTGTCACGTCCCAGAGGTGCCACTTGGGGAACAGCTGCCCTAGCTCCAGGAAACAGAATCTCTTTGCTGGGCTTCTGGGCTGGGATCTTCCAGCAATTTACAGTGCCATGGTTTAGGAATAGGACTGAACCTTCTGAGCTAAGATCAATGGGATTTATTTTTTCTGGTGGCTTCTCCAAACACTAAACACCACCCTGTGTGACAGCAGAAGGTACCTGTACAGGCAGGACAAGGAGATCTGATTCTACTAAATATTTTCTGGGACCAGCTGGTATCCTGCTCTTTCAGCCCTCAGTCCAGCTAGGACTGGCCCCAAAGCACTGCCCTCACTGGGCTCTTTCTCCTCTACAGAACAGCATGAGAAGACTTCTGTCCCTTGTCCTTGCTGCAGCCCTGCACACGATTTGCACCTTGTTTAACCTGACTTTATTGTGAGACCAGAAATACCTGCTGCTGTGTTCCCCACTCCCAGCTCTGATCCTTGTTGAAGTAAGTAGGTGTAGACATAAAAAAAGGCTTCTGAGCTTTGTAAATATGGAAGAGATTTTGAAAACATCATCCATGCACAGCTTGAAATTCTTTTTCTTTGTGAAAAAGAACTGCTAAAACAAAAAAATACAAAATGATAGTGACATACATCTCAGGAGATGTAAATCCTGAGGAGAGGAGAGGAAAGGGACCAAGGGGTCTGCTCACACTGCTTTGAGGCCAAAGGGTCATGGCATTAGCTGTGTCAGGACTGTCACTTTGCAGCCAGTAAAGCATTTAGTACAATTGCAACTTGACAGATCCTGAAGTGCAAAGCTAATTTCAGTAAATGACAATTGCTAGATGGGTGCACATCCTCACTGAAGAGGTTAACACTGTTAGCTGAGCAATAAAAGCATCACTGGAAACCTCACTCTCTCTGTGCCTAGACAGTAAAGAGTGAGAAATTCCTCCTTGGAAGGTGTCTGTGCCACAGGAGGCAATGGCTAGAGCTGGGATCTCAAACAGTAAATAGAGGTTTTTACACCCCAACGACTTAATGACCCATAAGAGCTTTCATGGCTCCCTGCTGTCACCAGTTCTCATGCTGTAGGACAGACGGAATCCTGGTGCCAGGAAGGGATCTCTCCTCCACTGCCACAGGTCCCACAGGTGACCAAGGACAAGGTGCCTCATGTGAAACTCCCCTCTGAAACACCCACTCACCAATGCCTGCTGGGTATTTCATTTTCCAGCCAAAATATTGAGTAGCTGTTAATTCCAAGATGACAAGTGAGCGGCTCAGAATCATGTTGTTGATTATTTTTGGGAAGCCCCCTGTTACTGTGGTGACAGCCTAGAAGGAGTGAGTTTGCTATCTTAAATGCCTTTGGGCACTTGTGTGTGTGAAAATGTGCTGTGTTCCCAGCTCCGCTGGCATCCAGCTGTGGCCCTGAGCCAGTGGAGCAGCACAAAATGATTCCAAGTGATGACTGGGAAGAGGGTGAGCATCATCAATGGTGCCTGTGGGCGAGCATCTCACCTGTCAGGATAGAGGTGTACAAAACATCCAGCTTGTCAGAGATGCTTCTTCAATGTTTTCCCAGGGAAATTTGAGCTCTGGACATGCTAGGATGGTGGGAACTCAAAGAAGTTCTCTCCTCCCAAGGTTTTGTCCTTTGAGAGCAAGCATCAAGCAAGAATCCCTTTGTGAGTTACCACGGGGGAGTCAGCTTGCAGAACAAGGCCCAAATTTAGCTGCTTTTGAGTCACAGAATCCTAGAACAGTTTAGGTTTGAAGGAACCTTAAAGATCATGTCATTCCAGGTTGCTCAGAGCCCCTTCCAGCCTGGCCTTGGACACTTCCAGGCATGGGAAGGAAACAGCAGCATCTCTCTCCCTCTCAGGCACCCGTGGCTTCTCTCTTGTGTTAGCTGTCATCCTCCTCCTGTTTCTGCAAACGCTGTAATTCGAAAATAGAAAAAGGAGAAGAATGAAACAAAACAACTGCTTTAAAAGCCCTGTTAAAAAAAAAAAAAAAAAAAAAAAAAAAAAAGGAACCTAAGATATAATTATGCCTCTTGGATGATATTTTCCTCTGGAAAAATACTAAACATGTTCACGTGATGTTCTGGTGTACAAGTACCTGCAGCATGTCTCCCTCTTGCTCTCTCCCTCCCTCCCTCTCTCCTGCTCTGAGTCCCAGGAGCTGCAGCACGTTCTGCACAGACCCAGCTCAGTTGTGAGCCCGCAGCACCACTGGGCTCGGATTTAGGGACCGCTGCACAAACATCACGAAACCCACGGAATGTGGTCACGGCATTTTTTTTAAAAAATGACACTTTGAACCCTCTTTTCACCCAAATTTCTGGCTCATTTCTGGGAAGCTTTGACAGAACAGAGGCACCAAAGGGCTGGGAGAGTTGATCCATCCCTAACCCATCTCCCCTGAAGGCGGACAAGCCCCGGGATTTCCCGGAGCAAGACAGGAGCAATTCCTGGCGGGATGGTGGATGGATTTTTAGCACCTTTTGGTTGGATTAGCGGGACAGAGCACCATGGTTTAAGCGAGGTCTGAGAGAATATCGGCAACAGAAGCTCCTGCACTCAGTGGCACAAACAATCCGACTGGTCCCTGCTCCTATTCCCTGCAGGATCAAGCCAGCTGCTGGCTGTGCTGTCAAAGCTCTGCGGGAAATTCCCTCGCAGTCCTGGGGAAGCTTCTCCTGACACCCTCCTGGGGCTAAAGGATCCCGGGTTTCATTTGTTCCCTGCTCTCAGACCCGGGACCTTCGCTTTTCCTTTCACTTCTCCCCTGAGAGAGGTTTGCAGTAGCTGAAATTCAAACCCTGCAGCAGCTCACCGTGTTTTGCACTAATTTAACACGAAGCTCTGGGTACTTAAACATTTCTCCAGTCTTTGAGCACAAAAGTGGCCTTTTTTCCCCTTTGCCGCCATCCCCTCTGTTATTCAAGCCCCGTTCCAAAAAAAAAATATTGAGGAATGAGCCATATTGCTTGTTGCTTTCTGGCATATTTTATATATTAAGAGGAGTTTTTCCACCATGTTGCAGAAGAAGACTCATCACTGGGCACAGTCCTTAGCAGGCTCTTGAGAACCCAAGCTGGATTTAAGGCTGGTGAGAAAACCTGAAAGAAGATCCGTGTCCTAAAAAACAGAGTTTGAGCTTAGGATGTTTGCACATCTCAGTTTTGGGGACTTGGTGCTGCCCTGTGGGGTGAAACCCAGCACAGGAGGCTCCCCAGGGGTTAGGTGACCCCATAAGGATGCAGCCTTTGTAAAAAGCTCTTTTTTTTCCTGTTAAAAGCTGAAGCCTCACATCTATCACAACACTTCTGAGACATCATTTTCTTTTAGATAACTCTTAACCTGTCAGAAAAATAGATGAAAAAAGAGCAGACCTTTCTCCAAACAGGGTGTGGCAAAGTGAAAAGTCAGAGCCGAAAAAAATGGAGATGCCAATATAAAATAGGAAAAGGAATGTTTTCATATTTTTAAAAGTGTTTTTTTTTTTTAACCTGTTATTTTCAAAAGGTGCTTAAAATCAACCAAAGGCTCTTCCTTCCAGCTGCAAAGGTGTCATCCTAAATTAAAGCTCCCATGAAAATCCAAGCTGCCTTGTCCTCATCGGGTTTTTAAATTGAATTAGTCAACTGAATTAGGAATGCTCTTTGCTTTTCTGTGTTTGGTAGTGGCTGATAAGCCTGCAGCCACAGAGAAGCCTGGGTTTGATCCCAGCTGCTGCCTGGACCTGTGTGTGGAATTGGTTAACCATGTGCAGGAGAGCCCTTCTGAGCCAGGCCCATATTTCCTCCATAAATGATACTTGTGACAAATACCTGGTGTCATTGATATTCCATTAGTTTCCTTCTGTGAAAGATCAGACAGCTTTAAAAAGCCAATAAATTCCCACAGATTGTCTCTGAAAGGGAGAGAAAAAAGATTCCTTGGCAGGCCACACACCATTAAGCCCAAGCAGTGAGCAGTGTTTTATGGTTAGCACAGCTGAGGTCACTGCTTCTGGATGGGTGCAATTAAGATTCACTGAAGCTTCCAAAACCCCACTATTCTTCAGGTGCTGGGGCAAAGACACCTTGTTCAGACAGCAGCAGCCTCAGCTTGGAGGAGGGATGTTCTGCACTGCTGCAGCTGTGCTCCAGGCTGTGCTGGTCCTGGGAGAACCTCCCAGTGCTTAGAGCTACAAACAGCACAGATCCCACTTAAAAAAAAAAAAAGAAGCTTTATGAAGATGCAGGGAAATGTCATTGAAGGCAGAGATTATGCTTGCTTTGCAGACTAGAGGCCATTTTTAAAAGGGGTTTTGGAGTGCTGTTAAAACTCTGCAGCTGACAATGTGCCCACCTTGTGGTCACCACGTCTCTGTCACTCCAGAAAATGTCTCAAAGCCACGTGGCTTTCTTTTTTTTTTTTTTTTGTGTGCAGACAATCCATATGTGCAGTATGAAATGGCAGCAGCTTCCTCATTGCCCAGGAAATCTGGATATTGTCAGGTTTTGGGTGCCATTTCCTGACATTTGGGTGTCCTTCCATCCATCTGTCTGCTGAAATGATTTCCCCAGATCTTGCTCTAGCTGCAATCCTTCAGCAAGTCCTTTGTTCCCACTATTTTGCCTATGCCTGAAAAATTATGTTATTCATGCCCAAAAATATCTTTTAGCCATTTGCACCCAGACTTTGAATTTCAAGAGCCATTGATGAGGCTTTTTGATTTTATTTTTTTTTAAATGTAATTTTCTACAGGTAAACCAAATCTTTTTAGCTAAGTACCAGAATAAATGAATATGCAGAATTTTTTTTTTCTCCAAATGCATGCTTTGATGAATGACTCATTCCCTTTGTTACAGAGGAATTGTTGGAGCTCTGGTGTTTTCAGGCTCTGAGCAAGGCAAGGTTGGGAGGAGGAGTTATTGTCTTTTATTAGACTAGATGATATAGTTGGAAAAAAAATCAGGCAGGATTTCAGGCATGTGATCCTTTCCTTCAGGTTTGGAGCTGCTTTTGCTGCCTTCAAGCTGACTGCAAGTTAAAAACAATCCTTGCAATATTTCACTGGGTTGAGCCAAAGTCAGTGCAGTTGTCCTCAGCTTTTCCTCCTGACCTGGGAAAAGAGTCCTGGAGTTCTGTGCCAGCACCACCTCATGCTAAAGCTCCTTATCATTTCACCCACTAAATGATAGCAGCCCCTTTGAACATATTTATACACACATCTGTTTGCCTTCCAGTGGCTCCTTTATATCTGAGAAATAAAATCAATTGGAGATACTGAATTGCATTTCTGCCTTCTTCCTCCTGACATTTGGATGGAAACCCAGCCTTCAGGTAATTCCAGTCCCATACAACATTTGCACAGGAGGAAAAGGAGGGAAGGGCAGATGCTGGAATTTAAAACTTCTCTCTGAAATAATTTGGGGTGGAAAAAATTCCCCAAGTTGATAAACCTCTGGGTAAACCTACTGGGGAATCTGTCACATCTGTCTCTCTCAGAAGAGATCCTGGGGCTGGAGAAGTTTTCCATCTGGGGAATGAGCAGCACAATGGGGAGACACCCTGAGGTCGTGGTTGGGGTAGGCTGTGGCTGGGTGAGTGGAAGCCAAGTATTTTGCACATCCCTGGAGGAAAACTTCCAGCCCCCATCACAATACCCCACTAAGACAGGTTAGTGTGTCCAGGCAAGGTGCTGCCTGATGGATTTTGGGGGAGATAACCAAACAGACCTCCATAACCCTTCGGGTTTGCACAGGGACTGGTGTTTTTCAGGTGTCTGCTCTGGGCCAAGCCAGGCACTGCCTGTTTGTTTCAGCCTGGCAGGGTGTGGGAATGCTTTTCTCCCCCTTTCCCACTGCATCTGACTCACAAAATGTTTGAAAATCCCAGGTTTCTGCTGTCTCCTGCCTCTCCCACTCTGGGTAACAGGAGGCTGAAGGAGAAGCAAACAAAGGCATCCTTATGCTCTGGAGAGCTGATGGGTCATGAAGCAGCAGCTCCTCCTCTTCTCCTGCTGCCCTCCCAGGAATCTGGCCTCCCTATTGTCTGCAGCACTTCCAAGCACTTTGAAGGCCTCCTTGGTGTGGCTGAGGGCTGTTTTTATCAATTATCCAAGCTGAGAACACGTCTGAGCCCTTTGCTGTGCCCGTGGTCCATGTGCTTGCTGCTGGGCTTTGATGGGTGCAGAGGTGACAAAGCCAGAGAAAAAGGCACTGCAGGCATCTCATTACCCTGCTCATCTGCACTTGTGTGCTCACTCCTGTCTTAAAATCATCTTGCAAGTTTCTTGGAGCCAGAGTTTCCCTTTTTTTCAGTGTTTTTGTAGAAGCAAGCACTGCAGGACCCTGTTCCACGTGCAGGAAGCGTCATTTGAACGGAACGAGTGCCACTGTACAGCTGTGAGTCCAAGGGACAGAGGATGGCAGGTGGTTCATTTCCAAAATCCAGTGCAAAAGCAGGGACCAGATGTGACCTCATCATGGTCTGCAGCTTCCTCCCGAGGAGAAGAGGAGGGGCAGGCACTGATCTCTTCTCTGGGCAGTGGCAGGACCTGAGGGAATGGCCTGAAGCTGCATGGAGCGAGCTTTAGGTTGGATATTAGGAAAAGATTCTTCTCCCAGAGGGTGGTGGGGCACTGAACAGGATCCCCAGGGAATGGTCACAACACCAAGACTGATGAGACTGGATTTAAATAAGGGGAAAGACATCTGAGGGTCTACACAAGGCAGAGCAAATCTGGAACTCCTTTTGCCTGCCTCTCAGAAGTCCCATCTGCAAACAGGGATCAACCCCTTGCTATTTTGCTATTTTTATTTTCAAATAGTGGCTCAGATACATGAGGAACTGCATCAAGCTCCCCAGAGCTGCAGCACTGGGGTCTCATAAGAACACAGGGAAAAAATCACAAGCTCTAGGTAGAGTCACTGTGAATGTTCAGGCTGGCACCTGGGAGAGACAAGAAGAAGCATTTCCAAGAGATCTGCTGGGGAGGTTTTTGAAAGTGTTTTCAAGCCCATGACCTTGTCAGTAGAGCTTCTGAACCCTGTGATGGCCAGCAAACCTTCATCCCTGCACGGTGTCCTCATCCTCTTTATATAAACCCAAGCCCCAGGCGAGGGCAGGCGGCCAAGCAAACACAAATTCCTTCCTTCCTTCCTTCCCTGCTTCCACCTGCGCTCCGCTCAATGCACGGGCCCGACATGGGGCCTTGGAGAGAAAGGTCAGGACCATTTGGTGTCCTCTTACTTTGGCTAGTGAAAGGGTGTCTCTGGCTGTGCAGCCTTCTAAAAATAAGCCAGGCTTGCAGAGAGGTTTTGCTCTCCACCACGCACGGGAATAAAAGGATAGGAGAGGTAGGGAAGGTGTCGGGCGAGGGAGGTGTCCAAAAGCTGCCACGCTGCTTCCCTCCAAACCACACATATGCTTCCTCCTTTTTGGGAGCATCCTGCGTGCTGAGAGAGGGGCAGAGAGGGAAGCAGAGGCCTCAGAAAGCCTCTCTTGCCACTGGCAAGGAATGCAGACCTGCTGGGGGGGACACAAAGGGACCCCTGCAATGGTGAGCAGGCTGGCAGCAGGGGCTGGGGACACGAGCACCATGCCTGTAGTGGGCAGGGTGCCACCACGGCTGCACTGGGGACACAGAGCAGTGCCAGCATGCTTGGAGGGGCTTTGAGTGGCTGCAGTTTTGGGGGAGACCTCCTGTGAGAGAACCATGGGTTGCTCAGAGCAGTAACAGCTCCTGCTCGGGGGAGCTGCTGAGCTGGGTAGATACAGGGTGTAATCCTCTGGGAACAGGTTTGCCTTGTCCCCTAGGACAGGTCACCAAGGGAGACTTTAGGGCTTTAACCCCTTCATGACCTTGAGGGGTCCAACAGCACAGAGCAGGTTGCAGAGGTGGCCATAGCACTGATATTTCCGGTCCTGGTGAGGATCTCCCACCACCAGAGCTGGCCAGTATAAACCAGTTCACTTCAGTGTTCATCTTCATCACTTCTTTTTTTCCTTTGGCTTACCATGCAAATATGTCCTGTGACAGCACTTCTCCCATGACTCTGAGCACTCAATCCAGCTTGATGTTCTATGAAAGGCATTTCTCACTTGACTTTTCCCAGGCAATCCTGCCTCGACCAATTAATTGCTCATCTAAGCAAGCCCACAAAGTGTGACAAAGTCAGCAAGAGACAGTGGAAAAATGTGCCAGAAAACCACGGATTTACCCCGGCTTTCAAAATCAGGAGAGTGTTTCCATCATGTTTATGGAGGGCTTGGAAGTTTTCATCCTGAATGCTGCATGTGGGTCCCCTGGGTAGAAGGAGGGGGATTTCCACCCAAAGGAGTGTGAAGAAGGCCAGAGGAATGGAGAGCCAGCACTAGGAGAGGGGTCTAAATCCTCCTGGTGTTGTAGATGGATTTTAGTCATTATATGAGCAGTATTATGTTTTATGGCAGCCTAAAACAGCTGATCGTGGGATTTGAGAAATCACTGGCCATATATTCTACACTGTAATCAGGAATTAATCTGGCCAACTGCCCACAGCTCTGTGATTGCATCCCTCCGAAGAGCCTTATAGTATTCCTTGAGGTCTGGGTGGATGGCAACACTGGGAGCAGTCATCAGTCTCTGACAAAGCAGAGCAAGAGATGGTGACGATAAATAAAGTGGAGATCAATCCAATTTCCTGTCATGGGCCATTTGTGAGAGGGAAGGGGTTTATCTGTGTGTGAGAACCCCCTGATGTTGTCCAGGCAGCCAGCCTGTTAACCATCCCCTCCTTCAACAGGTAGGGGTGCAAATATGCCTGCCCAAACCCAGCTGGAATTTTACATCCACAAGTCCAGCTCAGGAGCTGTGGAAGTGAATGTCAGGAACACACAGTGACAGCCCTCTGGATGTGTTTAAGCCAAAACCTGGGGAAAACTGGTTATGGGAGAGGGAACCAAGAGCTCTTCAATGGGTTCCTGCTGGGTAACTGCTGTGCTGTAGATCAAAGGTGCCCAACAGTCCAGCAGCACAGGCAGCACTGTGCTTACACTGCAGGACAATTCACCCAGCCTGGCTGAGCTGAAGAGTAATCAAAAATAAAAGCCTTGGTGGTAACCTGGGAAGGCTGCTGTTTCCCCAGGAAAACAAAAGATTTTGCTAAAAACCTTCTTGTTGCCCTGTTTTTGACAGGAATCACCAGGAAAGGCACCATGCTGAGCTGTGACTGCAGCTCTCACCCCAGCTCTGAGCTTGGGCCACTTGTTCTGCCTTTCACTGTGTCCTCTCTCTAAGGTGGGGAGATTCATTGATGGCTTTAGGGTGAAAGGGGGTAGATTTAAATTGGATGTGAGAAAGAAATTCTTCCCTCTGAGGCTGGTGAGGAACTGGAATACATTGCTGAGGGATGTTATTGAAGCCACATCCCTGGAAGTGTCCAAGGCTGGTCAGGGCTTGGAGCAACCTGGGATAGTGGAAGGTGTCCCTTCCCATGGCAGGGGTGGAACTGGATGAGCTTTAAGGTCCCTTCCAACCCAAACCATTCCATGATTCTATGAATCATACTTACAAAAACATTGCAGGGTTCTCCAACAAGCATTTGATAACCACAGAATGATCTTATTAGATGCGTTGGGTTGACTTGGATGATGTCCTAGCCAACATTCATCTCCCAAACAAAACAGAGGTGAGCCAGCTTCAGGCTATAAACAATAGCTGTGGTGGGCAGGAAACAATGCAGGTAACACTTACAATTCACAGCTCAGCCATCACTTAGGAAACACCTTTGGTCACAACCAAACAAAGCTCCCAAGAGCTGATTTGATTCCTCTTTTCTCCTCAGCCCCTACGTGCTGCTGGAAACCCGATTGCGTTGCGCTCTGCAGAGAGGGGGGGAAGGAAGCCAAGGGAAGCAGTATAAAATCTGCCTCTGGAGGTTCATTTCAAGGGAGCTGCAGGGACTTTCATACACGTATAGAAACTTATTAATAATAAACAGAGTTGTCTGGAACATTCCTGCATCCCGGGTAGGGGTTAGTGCTTCCAAGTCAGGGAAATCTAGCAGAGGAGCAAAGAGGGACTGCGAGGATAAACGGGAATGTTGGACCCAGAGGCTTGGATCTCTGGAGGAGGGGATGGGGAATTGCCTGCCCCCGATTCAGCAGAGCCAGCCCAGAGATCAGAGCCAACAAAGGCTGTTATTGCTGGCAAGAGCAATGAAATTAAAGAGATGTTTCACTATCCATCATCAGGTGTGTCAGTTTTCAACACTTAACGGCTGCAAGTTAAAGCCTTTCTCGGCTGCATTTCCAGTCATTGGCTTTTAATTTCGGGCACAAAGGAGGGAACTACATTGGAAGTACTGCAGGTGAGATTCCCTCCCTCCTGCCACGCATTTCCACGGCAATGCATCAGTAATGAGACTTCATGGGCAGAGTCTTCCTCGGCAAAGCAGAATAGTTAATTCCATTCTTTACCGGGTTGCTTGTCCAAAATCCCTCTGGGGTAATGGGATAGAGACTATGCTAGTCCTTTCCTCTGCTATGTGACAGCCAAATGCCACACACCAGATCACATCACCACCCCTCCTGGCAGAGCTGGGGTGCCTGAGGGGCAGGGCACCGTGCTGAGATCTCACCAGAAGTCTGTGCCTTGTCTCAGCCTCTCCAGATGTGGCTTGCCTCTCCAGGCTTTCCTTGGGCACCCCAGGCTGAGGAACACATCCATGGGGCACATGTCAGCTCAGCTCAGCACAAGCAGTGTTGAAGAAACCCTGCTGAAGCTTTTGCCCTAGGTTCGGCCCCCGAGTGAAGAAATGAACAGAAGCACACAGAGGGTGAGAGCAGCAGGCATGGAGCATGGGAGGACTGAAGAAAAGAGCCCCTTCGCTTCCACAGCCACATGAATGTGTGTCAGAGAGAGATACAGGCTCCCTTTTGGCATTTGCCAGACAACAGCAGTTTTTCAAGGCAGCATCATATGGATTTTCCTTTTATAACCATCTCTCTCGTGGAAATCCCCATTGGTCCCTGCTATGCCAGCAAAGGAGAGTGTCTAATTCAGCTCATTTTCCCCCAGGAAGATCCAGCTGATTATGCAATAGCAATGTGTACCAGCACGTTAATGGTGCTTGGCACCTTCCTGGGCTGCACGGGAGGCAGGGGATATTGCTGTCATTATGGAATTAGTCATGCTGGAAACACCGCGGGGTTTGTTTAATCCAAGGAGAAAAGGAAAAGAATTGGTGGGGTGGGGTGAACAGAGGCAGCTTTCTGAGCCAGACAGAGAGGGAGCCAGGGCAGGACCTGGCACCTTTGCCAATGAGGGGGTGTCCCAGCAGCTCCCCCTGTTCTGGGTGCCTGGGGTGTCCGTGGGGTTCAGCCAGCTCCAGGCTGCATTTGGGGGGTTTTTCACTATGCAAGAGATGGCTGGCTGGATTTTAGCAGGTATAAAACAGTCAGGTCACTGCAGACCCCCATGGGAGGAGTGGTTTGGAGGGAAAGACCATGCCTGGCCTTTGCTGACTGAGACACACACAGGTGTCTGGAGAGCTTGGGCTCACACAATGGGGATGCTCTTGTGTTGATGAGGGGAGGAAGGTCCAGGCCAGCGCTCCCTGCTCTGCTGCTCTCCAGCTTTCATCCCAACACTGCTCCACAGTCAGTCCCCTCTGCCTCCCCAGGTCTTTCTGGGCTCAGCACCATTGTCACACACTTCCCCTCCCATCCTCTCCCCTGGAAATAAGGCACAGCCTGAGGTGACCAGCCCAGTGACCTGGGTGTGAGCCCTGTGTGTGACCACCCCTGGCCCAAAGAAGAGCTGTGCTGGCTGCAGGTGCCCCACGAGGTGCATCCAGCTCCTTCTGCTCGTTCAGCAGACATCCCTGCATGTGAGCTTGCAGCAGCTGGGGCCCACTCTCACTCTGCTGGCTCTTCATCCCACCTGGGCCCGGGCACCTCTGGTTCACAGCTGTGTGCAACCCTCCCTGTGCCACTGGCTGTGTGCTCAGTGCCAAGGCACAGCTGGGATCGTGCCAGATGGAGATTGCCTCCAATCTCCTCCTCCCCAGCCAAGATTTAATGGTTTTGCAGCAAACTCAGTCCCCCACCTGTGCCTGCATATGTGCTGCTTAGATTTCATGTGCTGTCAAGGCCCTTGAGGTGCTGCCAGCTGAGCTGGTCCTCACAGGGCCAGGAGAGGATTGGTCTGGGCTAAATTAATGCACAGATAGGTCCCTAAAATTGCTGTGAGCAATTCAGCCCACAGGAAACACTGCCACGTGTAATGGCAACCAAGCCAGAGGACTTGGCCTAAGGAGAAGGGAAGTCTGATCCTCCTTCACACCATATCCCTTCCCGTGAGTGTTCCTGCTGGGTGCAAGGTCCTGACAAGGGACATTTTCTACCACTTTCTTCTGGTGCCACACAGAAATGTCTGCAGCAAGCCTGGCTGTGTGGTGGAGCCTGTCCCCCTCTGTCTGTCATCTCTGAGGGACGTGGAGCAGAGCTCCCACCAGCTCTCTCCATCCCTCACTCCTGGGGAGGGGGGAACAAGATGTGGTGGGGATGTGCTCTCCCTGCTGGGCACTGCTAATTAACATAAGAAACAGCACCAGAGGCTGTGAGGCATCGAAGCAGAGTGTAATTAGCTACATGGGATTTGCTAAGTGTCTCAGCAGCCCCGACAACAAGAGAGAACCTCGGGGCCAGCCTCTGCCGTGGAGCTGCTGTGTGACAGCAGAGCCCCCCGAGGGCTGCTTAGTGCTGCCCTGCCTGCTCCAAGGTTGTGTTGGGATGTGTGGAATGGCCAAGTCCCTGCTCCCTGCCCCAGGTTGCCAACAGCACAGACATGTCTCTCCTCCTCGCTGCAGCTTATTTAATATTTATGCACCCAAGTGCTCAGGAATATCCTGACAGTTCGTATGCTCAAAAGTCCAGAGCTCTGCTGAGATGTTTTGCTGCCTGTGTTTCCTTTCCCTCCTTTTCTCCTTTGCAGTGGGCTCTGCAAAGGTGTTGTCAGTGGGTCAGTCAGTTCTCTGCCTGGGGAAGGGAGCAGGCTCCCCAGCTGCTGTCAGGGTGTCTCCTTGCCACCCCCATCTGCTTCTCCCAGACACAGGGAGGATGTCCTGTGGGATTTCATCATCCAAACTCCCTTTGCCAGGCCATGGAGATCCAGTGAATGCCAAGAAGAGGGTGTCCAAAAGCTGCCAGGTGAATCACACCTCCAGAAGCACCTGACCTTACCCACTGAGCACCACAGTCAGACCCAGGCAGGTTGTCACACCCCTGGGGACTTGGGCACTTTAGGGACTGTGAGCCCAAAGTAGAAAATATTTTATGCTGCCTCTGGTCTCCATGGTCACCTTGTGATGGGCTGGATTTAAACATGCCTGGTTTAATCTATCCTTTATGGGGATAATAAACCCACCCACTCGAATCTCTGAAGGCTTTGGAAGCCACAGACAAAGGGATCTATCCTCAAGAAGCTAAGCCAGAGGCAGTAGGACACCTCCTCTTTTGGATTAGCCAAAAGGGGACAAAAATAGCCTCAATCCCCCCGGAAGCCTGAACCTGGGTTGTGATTCATGCCCTGGCTGGCTGCCCACGAGGTTTGCACAGGAATTTGTGAGTGGAGCTGTTGGATTTCTGGCCCCAGCTCCCCCGAGTGCCTGCAGGAAGGATGAACCCTTCCCAAAACATGCCAAGGCTTGGAAAGGAGCATCACGTCACGCCTGGCAGGAGGAACCTGCTCCAAACAAAATGCAGCTTCTGTTCAAGGCTTCCTTTTCTATTTTTACATGTGTGGAGTGGCGTAAAATGTGCTTTTTTATTTTGCTTTTAAAGAAACCCCTCATGCAATGGAACACACAGCAAAAGGACTGGAAAATGGGTGATGGAAAAGAGAAAACAAGGCAGCAACCAAAAATCTGTCACCTGCTGGTGATGTTAGATGAGATGTTTGGTGCTGTTCCTGCTCTGTGTGTGCTCTCCTGCTTCCAGCCTGGCAGCCTTTGCCTGTCCTCCAGGAAAAAGGAGTCAAAATGACTCATGGGAGTAATGCTGACCCTGAGTAAGGCTTCATGGCGAGGATCTGGGGTGAGTGGGACAAACCTGTGACAGCTTTGGCACTGAAATATTTCTCTTTCCCAAGGCTTCTCACCTGGAAGCCCTTTCCAAGGCTTTTTGCACTGATTTTAGCATCTTCTTCCCTATTCTAATGGAAGAGAAACTGATCTGTAGGCCAGAGATCAAGAAAGCCCCAAATGAGGGGAAAAAATTATATTCACTTGCTTAACATTTGATAAAATGCAGTTCTGAATGAGCCCAGGGTGATTTGGTTTAACCACAGTGTGCAGGGGAGATTTTTTACATCACTTTGCAGACAGAGGCTGAGTCTCTTGGGTCATGCTGATATCTCTGGAGCAATTACTCTTGTCCATGCTGGGGTAAATGAGAAAGAGTTTGGAATGAGGGAAGGGGCTCCAGGTGCAAGGGAAACCCCAGGGATGGTTTTGAATGGCAACTGATTGCCTGCACTGAGATTTGCCCAGAGGGTGAGACATGAGTGCTCATCTCCTTTGCACACAGGGTGGGAGATTCTTTCATCGTCCACCTCACATCCCCCAAAAATTAATAAAAAAGTGTCCCTGGGCAGAAAAGCTTCATCTTTTCCCCATTCCCTGTGCTTGCAGTAAATAAAAGCTGCTCCCTGCTGCTCCTGTCACCTCCCTGATCTCTGGTGTTTCTCAGCCCTGGCCTCACCCCAGAGCTCTGCAGCTGAAAGCAGAGAAGGTGGGATGGGGCAGAAGGACAGATGGCACAGGGAAAGACAGCACATGTGGCTGGGGTGGGACTCACTTTCCAGCTGGAGGCACAGCCCTGTGTGGGCTCTCATCTCTCAAACCCTCTTTGTTTCTTCTTTTTTTTGGGAGAGAGCAGCTTCCCCCTCCCTCTGGAGGGTGAGATCTCACCTGAGGTGAGGATCACGCAGACGTGGGCAGGACTGTGCCTTGGTATTTTGGTAATCAATGGGCTGAGTGACTGCAAATCCAGTCACTTCTAACCTCAACAACGTCTGGGGGTCTCTGCTCTGCCCTTGGCACTGGGAATTGAGGAGCAGGGACTGGTCAGGAGTTACAGCTTCATTTTGCTGAGGATGGTGCTGTAGCTCACTGCATTGCTCTAACACTAGGAGAGTCTGGAAGAGCCTTTTAATCTTGGCTTTTAAGGGCTTTTGTCTCTGTCTTAGAAGCACATCTGCTGAGTCTGTGTCACCTAACCAAGACCAGGGCTGGAGCCTGGGCTCCTGTGATCATCCACAGCATGTGTGCTGTCCCAGAGCAGTTCATTCCCACACAGGAGGTGCCCAGTGCCACTCCCAACACTGCAGCCCTGTTTGGGACAGCAGGGAGATCAGTCAGGTAGAAATGTTTGGTACAGACTCACCTCTACATGAGAAAACAGCATCATCCCCAAAGTGAGCCAAGGCCATCATCCCCCTGCAGAATTGCCTGAGCTGTGAGAGTAGATGGATGTTTTGGGAACTATGATCCAAGGCAAAAATAAGCTGGAAAAAAACAAGTTGGGAGCCAAGCCCAGTGGGTTCCTTAGTGCCTCATTAGCCTCCTGAATGCTGTGTCCAATCTGCCCAGAAAAGCACAGAAAATTTCTCCTCTGGATTAAGCACCAACCATAAAACTCCTGGCAGGGCCCTGGCCACCAAGGCTGGCTTTGTCTCCACCACCCATGTCCTAAGTCACTGGTGCTGAGCTCCACTCACACACCCCCTGAATCAGCTTTATTTTTTAGTGTAAAAACCCAAACAAGGACTGGAATAAACTGATTTAGGTCCAGGTTGGGTTGGTGCAATGGGATGTGCAGGCATCTCTGCTGGGGCACTGTGGGCAAGGGGTTCACCCCACTGGGCTGGGTGAGACCCTGCAACTCACAGGCTGCTCACGGTCACTGCTCATCCCCTAAATCCTCTCTCAGGATTTTGAAGAGGAAGAGGACTGGGAGAAAAGTCCTCTTATTTGTTTATTTGTTCCTTCCTCTCATCTCTGGAGAGAGAGGGGATTTTTGGAAGCCAGTCCAACTCCCTTAATGCCTTGCCTGATACATTTCTCCCCATCCTCACTTTGAGGAGGAGCTCAGGCTGATGCTGAACCCTGGGATGTGGAGGAAGGCACACTGGGAACAGGAAACATTGCTTGGGGGGTGCAGTGACACTCCTACAGCTCTTCCCACTGGGACACACCAGCAGCAGAGGCAGGGATGGGAAAAGGTGCCCTGAGGAGTGCAGGCACCATTCGTGGGGATCTGCTGCCCCAGGGTGCTCACAGACTCCCAGGCTCTGCAGATTTCCCCCCACCTGAGCTCATTCCAAGGGGCTCCATCAGCAGCTACCCTTCCTGGAGCTGGAAAGGGCTCAGAGGATTGTTTTTAAGGAGGCTCTGCCTTGCTGGAGGTTTGCCTGGTGTGAGCAGTGCTCTACACCCTCCCTGCAGGCAGGGCTGCCCCCCCTGCACTCCCCAGCAGGTTTGGGGATAAAATATGGAAATTGTGGGTTGGTCACTGCCATGCCCCACTTGAGGATGGAGGATCCCTACAGGAAGGCAGGGTCCTGGCACAGAGAAAGGCAGCAGAGCCTCCAGCCTCACTCCTGGAGAAGGTTTGTTCTCCACATCCTCCAGGGCACTGCATGGCACCCACTGAGCTGCAAGGCTGGGATATTTGGAAGGCTCCTTCCCCCCACTCCTTCCCAAGGGCCCAGGATATGATTCAGCCCATCCCAAAGCAGGGCAGGTGATTCACATCCTGCCATCACCTGGATCTCCTCCTCAGCTCCAGGAGAGCCTGGGATGGAAGCTGAACTGAGCATCTCTGGCTGCTGGATCAGGCCCTTCATGCTCTGGAAAACTGAGCAGCCCCCTGGCCTTGCAGGAATTGAAACTACTGGGACAGAGGATGATCCTGCAAGGTGCAGCATGTGCTGGAAAACCACCAGTTCTGCTGGATTTGGGGCTGCTCTGTGTCCTGACTGCCTCATCCATTAATCCATGCAGCCTGACAGGATATTCCCTGTTTAAATCTGCTACCCAGCTTTAATTTTTCATGTTTCTTATGCTGCAATTTTTTTTTTCCCTGAGAAATTATTTAGGCAGATGGCTGAGCTTGATATTAATATACTTATTTCAACATTTGCATAGAGCATCTGTTAGGGGGAAAAAAAAATCCTAAGTTTTGCAGGTTTGAAAAAAAATATTTTTTTTTCATCTTCAACTTGAATTCCAAGAATCTCAGAAAACGACCACCCCTTCTAAGAATGCTGAAAAGTTTCATTTACATGCCAGTAAGATGGCACTCCACTGAAATGTCAGTCACTAGCAGATGATTTGGAAGGGGAGAGGGAAATGAATGTGTGACTTGAACTGATCAAGTCTAGACAAAAAAAAGGGAAACTTTGAAAAGCAAGATCCTCAAAGGGTGGCTGAGATGAAGCTGCTGAGAAATTACATTTTTTCTCTTAGAGAAGATCTGACAGTTTGTCTGAATCCCACATACCTCTTTCTTCTCTGGTAAAATAACCTCCTACAATAATTTTAGATTATTAATTTTTGGGCTAGCCACAATAAAAATAAAACCTCATGATGTGGTTCATCACTGCATGTGAAGAAGGAGCCATTCCCTTCTGCCCAAACCCCCTGGGTCACCTCCCTATTAAACCCCCAGTGCCAGTGCCCAACTTCCACCCAAAGGACTGTCCTGATGCTGAGTTATTTTATTTCTCCCTTTTATGACATATGGAGCAAAGTCAAATAGTAAATATCTTTCAGATGTTTTCAGCTGGCCTCCCCAGCACGGGGTCTGTCCTGATGAGCTTTAATAACAATGTCTGCCCATCCCTGAGAGCTGCAGGTCAGGCTCAGCTCTCAACCCAGACGTACATTTGTGTAATTGCCTCTGCAAAAGGCTTTCTCTCTGCTTTAATACCTGCTTTAATAAGAAGGTGGCTCTTTGTGCCTTCAGTTTTTACTCTGTCTTCCTCACTGTTCCCCCTCAAGCAGCACAGAGGGTGCAGCCAGGCAACCAAGCTCCACTTTTTTACTCCTGATGGAGACTGATCTCAGCAATTCTCAGCTGGAGTCACCCACTACACCCACGTTGATTCTGGGCAGAATCTTTGATTTGGAGTCACTCTGGATTTGGAGCTTTACACTGCAAGGGTAAGAAGAGCTTTTGAGCTGCGCCTCTGCCAGGTTTTCCCTTGGTTTGATCCATCCCTGTATCCAGCATCACTCCAGTCTAGGGTACTGCAGCGAGAGGCAGTGTTATAAATCACAGCATATACATGCTTTAATTATTTTGTCAAAATGATTTATAAGCTCTAACTTACTGGAAAGTACCAGGCTGTACCCGTGGACCAGCCTTTTCTGGTCCTTACCTGTGTTAACTCTGCTCAGCACCTCTTCCTCCCACATCCCTGCTGGGGGAAGGTGCTTCCCTGAGTTTGGCAGTGCCTCACCTTGGGAAGAGCAGAGGGAATGGACCTGGCACTGCAGAGATATTCCCCAGCTCCAGCCAATGTGCCCCACACAGCCCCTGCCATCCCCCCCTCCACATTCCCACCGTGGGGTCACTCAGTTTATCCCAGAACAAACTTTTCTGGCAGGGTGGCAGCTCAGGCAGGATAATAAAGATTTACAGCTGAGGCAATGCCAAAAATACCTGGCATAGCAGGCTGCATCCCAGAGCACAGGTGAGGGGGCTGGGATGTACCTCCCTTGCAGTGAGGGAGGGGAGAGCTGAAGGGTGCTGCTTTTTGAACGTTTTCCGATGTTTTTTTGCTTTTTAATGACCTGCTTAACCCGTGGCTGAAGGGTGTAATTTATGGCTCCGAAATACAACCAGGGGGTTCACGGCCTTCATGCTTTGGCTCCCTCTGCTTTATCAACCAGTTCATTCCTCACAGTTTTGCATGACAGCACAAGGGCTGAGTGCCATGAATGGTATGCAGATAAAAACAGGGGGAAAGGCTTTCCTTCAAAGTCCAGCGCCGGTGGAAGAGTGGAAGGGAGGGGGAACGTGCTGGGGGAGGCTCCGGAGGAGCTGTGAGATGCCTCTAGAGCAGGCAGTGGGAGATACGCAGAGTGGTGATGGAAACCAAGGGCTGGATGTGTCCCCCAACCCCAGGGACACTGAGGGGCAGGAAAATCCCTTTGGCACCAGGGTGGTGGGGCAGAGGCAGTGGTGGCCACGCAGGGGTGTCCCGTTGTCCAGCCTCTCTGTGCAGCCACAGGGGTTTGCTCTGGCCTCACCTGCTTCAGCCTCAGCCCATGCAAAGTGAAGAGACCCTGCAGGAAAGCTGAATGCTGTGCAGGGAAAGGCAAGGAGGCATCCCTACACCTCCCTTCATGGCAGCAGCTTGGGGGTCAGAGTGAACACGAGTCCCTTTCCTTCATCCTTTAGTGGGGAACTCTGCCTTCCCTGCTCCTCTCCTCCCTCCTGAACTTCTTCCCCTGCAATTCCATCTCTATATTTAGGGGAGAGGTAACATGAGGGGCTGTTGACATGCCAGAGGATTTGTTTCCTCCTGGGATTTCCAGTCGGGAGCAGAGCAGCAAAGCCTTGGGACTGGTTATCTCCCTGCAGACGGACCCAGAGGAGGCTCCTGCTCGTGTCTGGGGGCTGGAGCTGAGGTCCTGCAGCTCCTCAGCTTCCCAGCCTGCTGGGATCCAGGTTTGTCAGCAACAGTGGGGCCAGAGCTTAGTCACAGCTCTCTGCTCTGAGTGGAAGGATAAGGCTTTTCTGTATTTCTGTATTTATTTCTGTATTATTTCTGTATTTCCATATTTCTATATTTCTGTATTTCTGTATTATTTCTATATTTCTGTATTTCTGTATTATTTCTGTATTTTTCTGTATTTCTGTATTATTTCTGTATTTCTATATTTCTGTATTTCTGTATAATTTCTGTATTTCTGTATTATTTCTATATTTCTGTATTTCTGTATTATTTCTGTATTTTTTGTATTTCTGTATTTATTTCTGTATTATTTCTGTATTTCCATATTTCTATATTTCTGTATTTCTGTATTATTTCTATATTTCTGTATTTCTGTATTATTTCTGTATTTTTCTGTATTTCTGTATTATTTCTGTATTTCTATATTTCTGTATTTCTGTATAATTTCTGTATTTCTGTATTATTTCTATATTTCTGTATTTCTGTATTATTTCTGTATTTTTCTGTATTTCTGTATTATTTCTGTATTTCTGTATAATTTCTGTATTTCTGTATTATTTCTATATTTCCATATTTCTGTATTATTTCTGTATTTCTCACCCCAGCTCCACCACAGACAGAGTTTTGCCCCACTGGAAAACACTGAGTGGTGGATTCTCTTTATGCTCATGGCAAATCCTTGAGGAAGGTCCAGGCCAGGCTGTGGAGAGCCATCCATGCCCAGTCCCTTCCCTGATCTCCATATATTCACCCAGAAAATAAAACCACGCCACTTTGCTTCCCTCATGTTTTTTGTGGGGGTCCAGACCTAGAATCATGCTCCCTTGCTCTGTCCATTTCCATAATTAAAGCAATAAGCAGTGGATGGGATTTAAATCAAGCCTGAGCTCTTGAAAAGCCACCTGTGGTGTTAAAAGCAAGTCCAGAAGTGTGTTAATAGAAGCGTTAACATTTCAGCCTGCACTGCAGCGTTAATTACAACATTCCCCACCAGCAGGGCTCAGTGCCCCTCAGCGAACAGGCAGCGGGGATGGGTTTGGCTCTGAGTGCTGGGCTCAGCAGCAGCACGGGTCAGGAGGGCAGCAACGCCAAGCTGGGCAGGCAGAAAGCATGAGAGAGACCCCCTAAAGAGAGTATCCCACCCTGGGTGCTAGAGCCACTGGCTACCTGCAGGATAAATGGGATTTAAACATGTCTTTGGCACACTGAAAGAATCCCAGCACAAGAGAGTGGACTAAAGCATCCTCCAGGCCATCAGTACCACCGCCCTGGGGAGAAACTCCTGCAGGCTGTTTGCAGCCTTTGCCATCTCTCCCTCAGGCTGTCTGTCCTGCTGTAGGGCCCCAGTGATCTCCTCAGGCACAGCCACGCAGCTCGTCCTTCGCTCATGAGGTTGATATAATTCCATTTATACCCCCTCTGACAGGCAGGAACCATTAAAGGTCTGGGAAGGGGGATTCCAGCAGCCAAAGGAGCACAGCACCCTCTGCCATCAGTCACTGCTGTCCAGGGCTGGTGCTTTGGGATACTTGAGAACAATTTGGCCCCACCCTGGCTCCAGAAGAAGTGCAGGTGTGTGAAGATGTGCAGTGCCCAGCTGTCCCCTGGGCTGCTGCAAACACCTTTACCCATTTACAGCCTTCCTTTGCCCAAGGACTGGAGAGCTCAGTCCATGGGCAGCTTGACCTTGATACTGCTCGAAGTGGAAAGCAGAGGGAAATAAAAACCAGGAGAGGTTTACTTTCACCAGTGCCAAATTGTTCAAACCAAATAAATTTGTCCTGAGTTTACTGTCTGGGAAAACATTTAGAAATGCTTTGCTTTTCCAGACTGTTGTGATGTGCCTGCTCACATGTGCACAGGGACAGGCTCCAAGGAGAAACAATAACATCAGGACCTTCTCAGAAAAATCCTCATTTAGCAGGGTGCTTGGCACATGCTTAAGATTAAGCATGTGCTTAAATCCACCCCCAAGAGCACAGCCCTCAAACGTAGTGGGGAATCCATCCTGCAGCCAGTAACTGATTCTCCAGAGCCATCAGCTGGGACTTGAAACTGTCCTCAAGTGCTCTGCGAGGCAGGGGCCAAAGTCCCACTGAGTCAGCTGAGTCTCTGTCTCTCCATTTTTAATTAAATTCCATTTTTACAGAAGGCAAAAAAAAAAAAAAAAAAAAAAGCTCCCAAGCAGTTGATTAGAGCTTTTCCAGATCTTTTGATCAGCATGGGACAGAGGACATGTTCAGTCTGTCATTAAACATCCTCTAATGGCTTCTAGAAGTCACATATTTGTCTTAAAAATGTGTTATATTTGATTTCTCTCACTTCCATGCTTGCTGCTTCATTATTTCACCTTCTCCAAGGAGACCCTCAGTGGGTATGGAGGACAGAGCAGCATTTCTTCGTGCTCTGCCCCACAAAGTCTGTGATCTACACAGCATAGATCCTGTTTCTGCAGAGTTTTAGGGAGGTGGCATCCTCACCCTCACTACACACATGCAAAATGGAGTGAAGGATGTCCAAGGGCATGTAAAAGTTAGCAGCACAGCTGGGAATTGGGATACTTTGACAGCAAAGCCCACAGCTTGCTCTTCCCTCATAAGACTCCAGTGTCTGCCTGTCTCCATCTCTCAACTTCATTCAGCACCTTGAATTACTGATTTTTTTTTGCAGGGAAGGTCTTGTAGGATGTGGAGAGCCTGGTACTACTCTGACTGCTTCTTTGGCATTGCTTTACCATGACTGATTAAAGCCTTGATAAGCCCTGCCACTCCCCACAGAGGCAAACTTGCTGTTTCCATCCTGGCTGCTCTGCATGTGCTCAGACTCTCCTCATTTCCAGTGTATCCACACGGACTTTATTCTTCACACTAAGACAGACTGAAAAAAACCCTTCCATTTCTTCACTGCTGTCCCCTTGGCCTGCCACTAAATATTCTTCATCTAAGGGTATGTTCTTGAAAAGCACATAGATTCAAGTGCTGCCTCTCAGGGCTGCCATTTAGCTGAGATCTATGTGTTATTATTCATCTCTCCCTGGAAGCCAGTCCCACTCACCAGCGTGGCTGGATTCCCCTGTTACACATAACACCTGCCTTTTCCCTGGATGGAGGTGTTATTTATTGCCTCTTGCTTGGCTGCAGTGAGGATAAAACCATCCCAGCAGTTCCCAGGCTCCTCTGAGAGGTGCAGTGGCATCGTTCCTCAGGACTCCAGCCGGAGCTGAGGCGAGCACTGACAGCAGAGATGAGCTGTGAGCACAAACCATGCCAGACTCACCAGCTTCTCCACAGTGAGGATAAAACCATCCCAAGCAGTTCCCAGGCTGCTCTGAGAGGTGCAGTGGCCTCGTTCCTCAGGACTCCAGCCTGAGCTGTGGCGAGCACTGACGGCAGAGATGAGCTGTGAGCACAAACCATGCCAGACTCACCAGCTTCTCCCAAACTCACCAGCTTCTCCCAGACTCACCAGGCTTTCCCAAACTCACCCCTAACCCTGAGGGTGAGGCAAGGGCTGCTGGTGGTGATGGGATGGGCAGCAGCACCAGAGGGAATTTCTGCCATGGTCACTGACCATGAAGAGGGTGAGTGCTCAATCCTGTGCAGCAGTGCTTTGAATTTCACTGATGACAGCAATAAACTCACCCAACCCAGCTCAATTAATAAATTTCTGAATGCATGCAGCAGAGTATGCAAGATGTATGGACCAAACATCATGATCAGAAGATGGACCCACCTCCCTTTGTCTCCCAGCTGTCTCCTTGGTACTTCCACCTAGACCAGGGGGAATATCAGCCAAACTGCAGGCAGTGATTCCCCAAGGACTTTGCTCTGTGGAGCTGTCTTGGCTTTCTAATTGTCTGCTGAGGAAGGCAGGAGTCTCCCTTGAAGTGGAAAATGTAAAGCCCTTCCCTCCAACTTATTATAATTTTGAAATTAAGAGCCTCTCAGGCAAAGATCTGGGAGCAGGAATAACAGTTCTTTACTAGGAAAATGAAAAATACTAATGTAATAGTACAAAGAGAAAACAAACAAACAAACAAACAAAACAAACAACCAATAAAAAAACCAAAACCAAAACACCACGGCCAGAGTGAGAGCAGGAGCTGAGCCCTGTGGTCAGGGTGGTGGCACAGTCCCATCCCATGGGGGCTCAGCCCTCCTGCAGTGCCAGCTGTGCTTCTGCTGGAGCAGGGATCCTGCACAAGGCTGGAGTTTTCCTCTGCAGCTCCAGGGCTGCTGCAGATGGGCCTGCTCTTCCTCTGGGAATGCAGGGCAGGAGAAAGCTGCTCCTCTGGGAATGCAGTGGGCAAAGGCTGCTGTGCTGTTCCAGGCTCAGATTGTATCCAGGTAGGAATGCTTGGCTCCTGCCCTGGGCGGAGCATCTCCCCATGGGATGCTGGAATTTGATCAGCCCTGCATGGACACTCAGTGGCCATGGACAGCAGAGATCTGCTGGAGGGAGGATTGGCTGTGGGAGATATAAAGAAAACTGCCCCATGGACAGAGGAGAACTGCCCCAGCTCTAACAGATGGCAAGAGAATACACAGCCCCAGCTACATCTTTCAACCTAAGAGAGGGGCAAAGATCTTCCACTGCAGGAGTAGGCAGGGTCAGCAGAGCATCCTTGTCTCAGCTGTGGCGTGAGGGCAGCCCCAGCCCTTCCTCTGCAGGCAGAGAAAAGGACTTGGGCACAGCCAAGGGCAGAGCAACAGCCCCTGTTCAATTTAAACATCCTGTCACCTCCCCAGCCTCACCCAGGCCTCTTGCTGCCTTGCTACTCCCAGAAGCCTTGAACCACCCCAAAATTCTAAGTCAGACTTTACAGCCTCTTGAGATTAACTGAGGAAATAACACCTCCATCACATTTAATTTTTAAAATATAAGATACATGGGATACTTTGCCTGGCTGGCTGCACTGTGTAGGGCTGGGCTCTGTGCTGCTGTGGTGCTTTTCTCTTTTTCAGTGTTCCTTGCAGGGATGAGAGACTCATAAAATTATCTTAAAAACCAAAATGATGTGTCACACAGTTTTCAGCTTCAGGATCCGTGGGCTCATTTAAATAAAAAAACCAAACAGATTGGGGCAGCTGGGGAAGCTGGAAAAGCAGATTCCAAATCGTACACAGGCTTGTTATCAAATGTCAGCAGCACTAAAAGAGACCAAGGGAAGGAAAACCCAGGGAGAGGTAAATCCCTCTGCAGAGCTGAGAAATCCAAGGCTGCAGAGCCCGTTGTTCCCCTAGCATGTTGATTTGGGAGGAATACTTGGAGATTCAGTCATTTTCCTGAGCAGGACGTCAGCTGCTTAATGCTTGTTAGTGCTAATGAAAATCATACAGCCCGAGCTGTGCTGCAGCCAGGAATTCCTCTAAGTGCTGCCATCTTCACTGTCATCTCAGGGAAGATGCAGCAGCAGAGCCTGAAATATTGAACTTTAAATCAGTGCCAGCTTTAAACAAAGCAAAGCCATTGCAGAGGATGCAGAGAGGTTTACTGGGTTGCCCTTGAATTTTATCCAGCTGGCTAGGGCAGGCCACAGTCACCTGCCTTTATAATGGTCCTAATAAAAATAAAAGTGCAGAATTCTCCACTGGGTTCCTAAGAAAACTCTGGGGCGGCTGCAGGGGGAGAGTTCTCATCCTGCCACTTGCCCATGGGGTCCTTGTCCCACCAGCCCTGTGCTGGTCTCTGCAGGGGACAGTAAAGCTGGCGGAATCTCCCCCTTAAAATCATGACTCAAACCTTTACTCTGTCTTATCTGCCACGGGCAAGAAGCCAGTTTAAGGATTTGTTGGTCAGGAGTGTCCATAGCACAAAGATCACCCATTTCCTCTGTGGTCTTGGCCAGTCCATTCACCTCTCAGCCTTAGCTTCCTTACTTTTAAAGTCTAGGCAGTAACAGCCTCTTAGAGGAAGGAAGTGTGAGGATTTGTATGTTAATATTTGTAAGACACTCGAGGGATAAGTTGAGGAGCTCCATAAAAATGTCTAGCAGCGATGAGTGATGATTTTTCTGGGCGTATCTTGAATCCAGCCCAGGCTGCTATTGTTCCCAGAGCACCTGTGGGCACCAAGCGTGGGGAACACATTCCTCAGCTGCATGAGGATGGGGAAAATGGGAGGCAAAAGGAAAATCTCACATTGCTCCAGCGGGTAAAGCCTTTACTCACAGCTATGTATATCAAATCTGCACTAAAATCTGGATTAATTCCCAAAGATTTTTTCCATTTTTGGTTTATTTCTTCAATGTTTCCTTTGGTGGCCATGCTGGGAGCTGGCTGGATCTGATGTTTTCCCTACTTATTCCATGATTAGGGATCTCTGAAGTGCTGTGACTCTCCTGACAGGTCTCAGCCACAGCTCTCATTTCATACAGAAGTGGGGCTGAGAGTCCCTGCTTGGTCTGGTTGCTCTGTTGGAAACATGGGCTGAACAGCAAAGGTGTCAAGGGAGAGAAACCTGAACTTCCCATTCACGTAGCTGGGAAGGGAATTTATTCCAAAACATGCTATTTTAAGCCTTATTTCTGCTCTCAAAGAATAAGACCACTGTGAAAAGAGAAAAAGCTTTCATGGAAAAGTGGCTGCCTGTTGGTGGGCAGCAGAAGGTGATCCATGACTTTACTAATGAATAGGGTGGTGCTCAGGAAACGAAATTTGAAAGTGTTTTCCATTCTAGGAAAGCACTGGAAAAGCCTGGCTCTTGCAATAAGACATGACTTCACTTGCTTTGCTGGGTTGATCTATTGCTTTGCAGGGCTGTACAGCCTTGCCTGTGGATGCAGCCACAAGGACAGAGTTGGGAGGAACTTCTCTGCTTGTCTTTCTGGATGAGTTGCCTTTTCATGCACTGATTAAATATGTAGCACTGTGGAAAGCCTGATTTTCTGCATGGCAGCCTGGAAGTCTTAGGCCCAGGGAAAAAAAAGACAATTTATCAACGACACCTCTTTTACCTGGAGGGATCAGCTCCTGGGTGTGATCCTGACAGTTCAGGAGAAGCTGCAGAAATGCAGCAGGGCCAAAAGCAAAGCAAAGCACAGGACCTTGGGATTTTGTCCATCTGTGATGAAAAACCCTGCTTGAGCAGCGAGGAATGGAGAGGCTGTGGCTGCAGATGGCTTGCACAGGAACCTTTGCACTCCCTGCCTCCCCAATGGGCACGGGGATGCCAACAACCACGCAGTCATCTGCTCCTTTGCTGCCAGGGTGGCTTGAAATTGGTGTGAGAGCTCAGCCCTGGCATGGTGACAGGGCAGCACAGCAATGGTGACACCATCCTCGAAAGAGAGAGTTGCTGAGGACATGGGAACTGCTATAAATAACCTGCTGCTCCGTTGTGGGCTGTGCAGCCTCCAGGCAGATGGGCAGAAATTTGCCTCGGGCCGGCATCCTCAGACTCAGGGTTGTTCAGGCTTACCTGTTACAGAGCCAGGAAGCAGAGAAGAGCAGGATTAGGCCAGAATGATGATTTTTAATACTTGTGAAAGGTGGCTGTCAGGCCTTCCGTGTACATATTTGCACGATGCAGAGGCAAACACCAAACCAGCCGAAGCCCAGGGCAGCCCAGTGAGGAGTCCTGGAGGGTACAAGACAAAGTTTTCTTGCACTTTGAGGAGACAGCTTGTGGAAACAGATCTGCTCTGACAGAGGCTGGTTTCTGTAGCTGGGAAAAGAGTGTGAATCCCAAAGCAGAGGGCCCTCGATGAAGCACAGCTTGCTGCCAAGGAATCCTCCTCCCTCCCCCTCTCCCTCCTCTGAGGCTCTGACACTGGAAATGGTCCTGCTGATTAGACAGTGTCAGAGCTGCTGAGCCTGAAGCTGGAACATGGAGTACTGTTCTGATGCCCACGTTTTCAGAAGGAAGTTGAAAAATTGAGGAAGGTGCCAAAAACAGCCACAAAAATGATACACAGGCTGAAAGAAATGGCTGATGTGAGATTTGCACAGCTCGAGCTGTTTAGCTTATCAGGAAGAAGATGGAGAGGACATTGTAGCTCATAAGTACCTTCTCTTGAACAAAACCAAAGCAAAACCAGGTATTAAGTATGTCTTTAATCTAGAAATTGGTGCTGGAGTGCACAGCCAGTCAAACACCAGGCAGGGAAAAGGATTTGTGCATTCCCCTTAACTGTGAAGGTTAAAACCACTCTGGGGAGGGGACTCCATCTCTGGGGATCCAGGCAGAGCATTTTCTCATCATGCCCCCAGATCCTGGGTGCTGGACCTCAGACAGATGGGGTCTGCTGGATCCTGGAGCTCGGAGGAGAGAATACAATGATCCCTTCTGGCTCAAGGCTTTCTCATCATTCCCAGCAAGGCAGGAAGAAGGAGAGCAGATGTTCAGTGGCCACAACCCACACCACAGATTTACCATTCAAAGCAGGCTTATTTCCTCTGACCAAAAATACCAGCCCAAGGCCTGATCAGCAGCTGCACACCCTGATGTTCAAAGGGCTGGTGCCCAAATGTGGTGGGGTGTGACATCGAGTGTTCTTCTCCTTTGTGCAATGAGAGACTGCAAAAATCAGATGAGTCTTGGTTCTACTGTGGGCAATCTCAGGTCAGAAGGCCCTTAACCCACCTGTGACAACCTTCTCTGGTGGGACTTCCAAGCTGGTGCCCCCACAGGAGTCTGTGCATGGAGAGCTGTTTGCTTTTGCTCCATGGCCAAAGCTGGGTTGAAAATAACTCCAGGCTTTGTGTGATCCAAACTCAGCAGCAGCCCCCAGAAATAGGCAGGACCCAGCGGCGTGGTTGCACATACCTCTGTGGGGCAGGGCTGGCCTAAAATAAGGGCTGACCAGAACAAGAAAATGACCTACTGGAAACAGCCTGGCCCTGCTCTGCACAGGGCCCTTTTCCACCTGTGTAACGAGGTATAAAACATTCCCCAGTCGAAACATTAACTTGTTTATATGCTGTCTCTGACTAGGTGTAAATACTTACTCAAGGCACGGACAAGGAAAAAAAAATTTTAAAAAAAAATCTTTAAATGTTTTAACATTCAAGAAAAGTACTGTGTGTACCAGGAGTTTCAGCGATCACTCTGGGAGAGCCAAGCGCCTGAGCAAATTAGCCTTGGATCTGAACAACCTTGCAAACGGCTGTCTGAGAGTGAGCAAATACCATGTTATTAAAGACAAATGAAAGTAGCAATTCAGCTGAAGAAGACAAAGAGTTTTGCTCATGTAGATGCTTAATAATTTTTTCCTGCGAGCGCTTGTGTGATCAGAGCTGATAAGAGCCAAGCCTCCTTTTGCATTCATCGGCCCTCAAATGATTGTTTAGTGAAGGTCTGATGCAAATTGCACGTGTCACAGTCCCCACCGCTATCTGGAGCCCGTGATTCATTTCAGCCTGAAGATTATGGTGCAGTGTGAGGCTTGTTTGTTCAAGAAATGCTCCTGCTCTAACCTTCTCGGAGGGCTCCATTAAACACAGCGCTTCCCACTTCATCAAGAATGTGTCTCCTATTTCCAATAAACACAACAGCAAATTAGTTAGGGAGAGGGACCCAAAGAAAACAAACACGCTTGGAGCACAGACTGGAATTTCTGTAGCCTTTGAAGTTACGGGGAGTTTTTGCAGCTGGGGAACACAGCACTATGCAAGGACCATCTCACATCACTGGGCTGGGCACCTGTGAAAGCCAAGGCCAAGGTGCTGTGCCAGGGCAGAGTTACTCCCCCCACGAGCTCAGATTGCTCTGGATGTAGCCAGAAGCCCATGAAAGCTTGTGCCAATGTGTTCCATAGGGCTTTAGGGCCCTCTGGGGTATGATATAAATTTTCTTTCACGAGATAATAAAGAGGCAACATACTGCCTCCTTTCCCTTCAGTGTGTTTTCTCCCTGAACCTACTGCCAAGGGAATGATTTCTGAGTCCTAAAGCCTTCCTACATCAGCACAGAAAGGGTCTGGCTGTCATTATGCAGAACATCACCCCTGAAGCATTTGCCCAGGCATCAAAGAGGCCGTGACTAGGCTGGTGTGGAACAGGGCATCCAAAGCCCCCTGTGCTCCCAGGAGAGCTGCGCAGTCCTGGCTCCCAGGTGGGCTGCCTGGGAAGCCAGATGTGCCAGACACACGCTGGGGCTGAGGGCATCACACCAAGATCCCTGGGTGAGCCTGGAGGGCAGCACAGGCCGGGGGACGGGGCTCCACATGTGGAGGCCTGGGGGACACCAGCTGCGGCCAGGCAAGCTCCTCCTCTGCTGCTGCTGCCATGCACGGGTCCACCTTGTTCAGCAGGGCCTCTGCGGCCTTGGGAGAGCTCCCCAAGGCTGTTGTGTGGCTGTTCCCCCTCAGGGCTCCTCCTGCCTCCCTGACCCTGCACGGGTTGGTGTCATGGGGCCGGGTCTTGCTGTGGGTCCTGTGGGAGCTGCAGGAGCAGGGCCTGCAGGCTTCACTGACACTGCTCCGCTGGTGTCGCTGCTCAGAGCCTCCACATGGATCTGCTGCTGAGCCCTCACTCCCATCAGCCCTGAATTTCCAGTTGAAGCAATCTCTGCAGGGAGCATGCTGTGCTCTGGCTCTAGAGATAGCTAATCTTGCCCAGGACTCCTCCTAGCAACAAATATGTTTGTGCCCAATGTGATAGTAAACATCAGAGGTGGAGTGAGAAGCACGCAGAGCCAGCAGACTGAGGGAAGGGGCTGCCTATCTTGAGCAAAGTAGCTGGCTTGGTTTCTCTTTTTTTAAGCTTGGGCTGATTTCATGGGGAGAACAAGACATCAGATATTTCCCTTTCCATGTCTAAGTGCGTCAGATCTTTAGGTCTCCATTGGCTCTGCCAGAGGCAGCAGTGGCTGCCATGGCCAAGTGGGGAGTGTGGTGCATGCAGCAAACACACAAAACTCCTCTCACCACTTTGCACACTGTCAGAATCCTGCACCTGTATTCAGTCAATCCTAATTCTGCAGCTTTTTTTGATGGGGAAGGGCCGGAAGCTGCAATCACTCCTTTTTTATGTACCCTGGTCTGAGTATATGGCAATAATTGTTATATGTTTTACTTATCACATATATTGAGATGTGGACATCTGAAGTGCAAAGCTGTGATTTATGTTTCCAGTACAGCTGGATCAAAAAAACCAGAATGCAGCACATGCTGTCAAACTGCTCCCAAAGTCCAGCCTCGGAGCTCTGTGCTGATGAAGTTGTGGCCAATCCATCAAGATTAAAGAGGGTCAAGGTCAGATTTACACCCACTGGGTCCAATCAATACCCAGCTAAAACCATTGATTTCATGGTTGTTCAGCAGAGGAGGATCTCAGAGGCCTTGGAGTGGACAGGTTCTCTCTTGCTCTCACTACACTGAGTGACTCAGGGCTCTGGATCTTTATGGCAAAGCTGCTTTCCTTCAGCTTCTTTAGGAACTTCATCCCAGGAAGCACGGTGTCCCTGCCCATGGCAGGGGTTGGAACTAGGTGATCTTTAAAGTCCCCTCCAACCCAAACCATTCTGTAATTCTGTGCAGAAACAAAAACCAGACTCCAATGAGATGAACCCACAGGGTCTCTGGCCTTCCCCCTGCCTGCCCTGCAATGATGACAGCAGCAAATCTCCATGAGGTTTTGTGGGCACCTGATCCTCTTCCACTGCTCTCACCAGGCAGCCCAGCCCAGATCTTCTCTGCAAGGTTTGGCTGAGCCAGTTCGACTCATGACATTGGAAAAAAAACCCTATTCTTGTGTTTTTTCCTGGCAAAGTTATTTTTCTCTCTGAAGGCACTCACAGAGGAGTCCAGCAGCCACAAGGGAAGGAGGACAGGAGAGCTGGGAGTGAGGGAGTGGAGGGGTGGGAGGAGAAGCAGGACCTTTGTCTCCTCCCTGGTCCCAGGTAATGGCACTTGCCAGTAATATCTATCTGTGCTCAGCATGGGATTACTCACTCCAAGGTATTTTACCTCTTCAGGATGTGTGAAGAAGAGGTGTTCTCTTGCCCCATTAATAAGAAACTCCCTTTGGCTGCTGCCATGCTGGCATTTCTCCTTGGGGCCAGCTGGTTTTGTCCCAGCACAGATCTGGCCCTGGCACTGCCACAGGTCTCAGCCATCACATTTCCCATGGGAGAGGACAGATGTCCATTCCTAACTCTGTTTCTGCCTGCCTTGAACCAGTGTCTCATGTAGGTGCTGGGTGATGGTGAGGAAAGAAGGGCACAGCACCAAGCCTCCAACCCATCAAGGAAAACCCTCTAACCAGCTCCAGGCTGCCTCCCATCTCCAACTGGAAAATCTATTCACTGTACCTTCTCTTCTTTGATCATTAGACCTCCATCTCCCATGACTTACAGCTCAGACTCTGGTGATTCCCAGTCACAATTCCCCCCACCCCACCCAAGTGCCTCCTCCTCTGGATGTTTTGTCATTAAAAATCTTTCTAACTTTTGGCTAATTGGCAGAGGTTACGTGCATGCTTCAGGAAAGGAGTAAATCATTATAACCTCATGCCTCTGTAGTCAATTATAGATTGTTTTCCCAGCTCAGCTGATTTGGCAGGCGGCGGCTTTGCAGTAAAAAATGAAAGCCTTGAGCCAGCGTGCCTGACGTCTTTGCTCGAGAGCAGCTCAAACCAGAACCCTGCACTCAGCCCTCACCCCAGTCTGGGAGGGATGAGTTTGGATGTCAGCCTGTCCCAGGACAGGCAGACTGGGCAAGTCTCTTACTCATTCCTTTGTTCCTTTTGCCCAGGTTAGAGCAGCTCCTCCAATGCCACCAGGCTGTCTGCTCCAGCCCCTTCCCACCATCTCTGCAGGAGGGCATGTTCGGGTGCATCCTCACCACTGCTTTGCTCCCATCCCTTGGTTTCCCTTCCCTGGTGCAGAGGGGAGATTCCCTCCCACCTGGACTCCACAACGACCTTTGTGTCCGAGAACAAATGTCTGAGGAACATCTGGGATTTGTGTTCACAAGGACTCTTGTTATCTCACATGCTCCAAGAATTATTTTGCCAGAGCACTGAAATTTCTTGGCTAGACACCTCCTGTGACGGTGCAGGGGCACAAAACCCAGAGAACCAACAATGGACTGAAGTGTCTGAGTGTCCCTTTGGCCACTGCCACTAAACAGAAGCTGAACTATTTCTTTACTCTTTAGAAACTTGAGAAAAACAAGGTATTTGTCCAAAAGGCAGGAGTGTGGAGCGTGTGCCAGGACATCACTAGGCAATGTCCAAGTGCTCTGTTTACCAGCCCACCACCTGCCAGGGCAGTGCTGATTGTGCAGCCGGTCAGGGAGTGACAGAGGGAAACACTTTGGGAGGCTGCTCAAACCCAGAGCAGCCAGACAGAGCCTTCCCGACCATCTGCTGTAGGGTTGAGCATGGTGCAGCACAGAACTGCAGCTGCCCCTCTGGTGGGTAGGGACAAACCAGGATTTCCAGCCTGTTTTGCTCCATGACTTTCACAAGTCAGTTTTTGCTTTCAAAAGTCAGTTTTTGCTTTCGCATCACATTCTGAGAGTTGCCCGTGCTGGCAAACCACCCACCTTGCCTTTCCCCCTTAGAACCCCATGGAAAGGGCTGGATCACATTTTGGGGCTTCCTAGGACACATCACCAAGGCAGTGCTGGATCACCAGGTTGTCTCAGGTTCTCAGAAGTTTCTGGGTGGGCTGGACCTGAGGCTGTGTGGTGAAACCTGAAGGACAGAATTCACAGCAGGTCTCAGAAGTTTCTGTGATTGGCATCTGCCAGTTAAATGGATGCCTGGAAAATGTTTCCTAACTTGGGATCTGTTGCTGCTTCTGCTGATCTTATCAATGAAAACCTGAATTTTCTGCTTGGCTGTGACAAAGGTGTATCTCCTTCACCCTACTTGAGGTTCAAGGTTTTCATGGACATAGAAGACCCAAGGGCTCCAGCCATCTGGCAGAGTGCTAAAAGTGCCTCCAGCCCCTGGAAAAGGACCAAATCCAGGCCTCTGAGGCTGTTTGGGAGCAGACATTTGCTCCATAGTAGGAGCAAAGAATTAAGTAGTTTGGTCCACACAGCTTATCCAACAGAAATTTACAAGGCATTGAATATCTTATATTGATATATCTGACAGTGTCTGTGCAGGGAACAGATTTTGGAGGACAGGTAGCCCTTGCTGGGCAGTGACCAGAGGGTGAGAGGCAGAGCCAGCAAAAAGCAGAAATGAAATATAATTTCTAACAGCAGATTAACCAGTGAAAGTGCTTCCTTACAACTGCACACAAAGCTCTTAAATCACGTCTGGATGTTTTTCTGGCTGATAGACTGTAACTCAGCCAGAGGTGATGAGCCTTTTGAAGCATTCCCAGATAAAAGGCCCTGAGCAGGAAGAGGTGAGGGGATGCAAAGAGCAGTTCCATCTGCTGCTCCTGGTCCCAAACATGGAGAAGAGCAGACCACTCTGGGTTGCCTTCACAGCCAACAAGCCCAGCATGGGTTTCTTCTCCTAAATCCATCACATAATTTAGGGCAGAAAAAGCTCATCCTAGAAGTGTTTCTTTTTTTCATGAAGCATAAAGTGAGTCTGGGTCACAAGGCAGTTTGAGGGTACCTGAATTAAGGGAGGTGCATCCTGTCAGTGTCAGGAGCACGTGGCCCTGCCACAGGATGGGTTTTGTCCTCTCCTCCCCCTCAATTCCATCCTTTCTCTGAGGTTTTCAATCCCCCCTTCTGAAGGGCTTTGAAGAAAGTCTTTGCAAAGGCACTCGGTGAGGCCCCGAGCTCAGTTTGGGATTTTTCCTGTAGGACAGCAGCGTCCTAATAATATCCTCAGCACAAAGCACAGGGACACTTCAGGAGGAAAGGAACACAAGGTTCTGCTCTTATTCAAACACTTCTGAACTGCAGAGCCAGTTTTTTTACCAAATCTTTTTTTAGGGAAAAAAAGAAATTCAGCTATCCAGAAACGCCATGCAGATTTGCGTCAGCTTTTGTTGGATTGTCTAAAATAACATTTCTAATTTTTTTAAAGAGTCTGTAGGAATTATGTTCAATAAAATCTGATATTTGCCTTTTAGGATTATAAAAACAAGAAAAAATATTTCACTTACAATTAGTTTCTTGGTTTTAGTGTTTTCCTAATTCTACCTTTTACAAGTGTTTCAAATCTTTCCAAGTGAAAAGAACTCCCTTAGTTCCCAGCTAAAAGAAATGCTTTCTTCAGCAAGTTTTTTTTTCCTTATTAATTGATTGATTCTCTTCAAATTTTTCTGAGAATGGCATTTCTGGTTAGCTTAAATCTGAACTTTCAGTGAACTACACCAGTCACTGAGCTGCTTTATCAGCTTAATTAGTTAACAAAGTGCTTGTTATCAGGTTTCTTTGACCCAAATTCCTCACACCTAGAAATGTAAATAACCCTCCCCTCCAAAATAATTCCTGAAAAAAAAAATCACATCAACCGATTCATTTAAACACACCTAATGGCTTATATTTCTTGGCCAGTTAATATTGATTTATTTCAGGCAGTAATTAACCACTCTGTGAGTAAGGGATGTTTTATTTTTTTGTCTGTGACAATATGCAGTTATACAGAGGGATCGATACTGATCCAGCCAAACCACACTGTGCTGAGGAATTGCTGCTGTTTGCATTTATTATTTATGCTGTTTTGGAGGTATCCGAGTGCTCAGTGTGCCAGTGCACTGTTGATTTAAAAGTGATAAAAGATCCAGTTAATTTATGCGTTTTGGTGCACTTCCCCTCCCTGCAGAGCACGTGTGCACTCATCACAGTGGTGAGCACAGCCCAGTCCTGCTCCTGCCCCTGATTTCCTGACCTGCTCTGATTTCCAGGGCAAACTCAGCTGGGCTGAACTCAATGATCTCAGAGTCCTCTTCCAACCTTGATGATTTTACCATTCCATGAATTTAAACCACTGAATTTTCCACATCTCAGCATCTGCCACCAGCCTGCCCTGCAACAGGAGCACTGAAAAATCAGCTCTGGGAGGTTTGGAGCTGGTGTGGCTGTAGTTTCTCTGTCCTGGTTTCACTATATCTGGGTGACACTGGAGTGCAAGAGCTCTGCTCACCCCTGCACTTCAGCAAAACCAAGCATGCAAGCACCATATATCCTAAAAACCCCCATATAACCCAGAGGGCAGAGCTGTGCATCCTACAGGAGGCTCTATAACCCAGCAGGAGAGCACCATATATCCTGAAAAAAGCCCATATAAGCTATGAGGAAAGCACCATATAACCTAAAAAGAGCCCTTCTGATGAGCCAAGGTACACAGTACTTTTTTTCACTCCCTTTTCTGCATCCCTGAGTTTTCTGCAGGGCCCAGATTACAGCAACTGCTGCTATCAGGGAGTTCCTCTCTCCAAAGGAGATCTCTAAAGTAACTCCACATTATCTTCAATGATAAAATACTCATTTTTTTCTTTCCTTTTCTTTAAACGCTGTAGCTGGATGTTCTAATCAGATGGTATCAGGTGATTTAAGGTTGTATTTTTTTTAAAAAAGACCCTCACATTATTTATTTATGGTGTTTTTGCTCCCTATTCCAGCCAGGAAAGATTTTGCCTGAGGGTTGGTACAATAGCCTGCACAGTGTCTCACAAGCAGGCAAACACAATAAGCAGGCAGACACAAGAGTCAACTCTTGCCACATATTTTCCTCCTCATATTTTAGTGTTGTGGGATTAGAGTGTTTATGTTAGATTTGCTCTCTGTTATTTTCTTCTCTGTGTATGGTGGCTGGAGAGCTGCAGTGTGACTCAAGCACAAAATACATCCTTTACAACTTACCTTTCACCCGTGGCTTCATGCAGTGCCTGCTCAAAATCCCTAGCTGCTGGAACCTGGTGATTATTTATCAGTTTGAGAACTTTTTTTCCTTCTTAAATTAAGAAAAAAAAAAAAGTTTCTCTCCCTCGTGACCGGAGAAAGCTGCTTGAAAGAAACTCATCTGTGAAAACAACTAACACGCATGGTCTTTAAAACCCTGTGGTTTTTTTCCAAATCCAGTCTCATGATTTTTCTGTGTTGGCTGCGGGGAGGGAGATCTGCCTCGTGATCCTGGGCTCTCCTTAGTGGCACTGTCACAATTGTCACGTGTGGGAATGTGCAGCTCCAACACAAAGCACAAGTGCAGCACCCCTTGTCTCCCCCACAGGGCTGGGGTGAGCCAGGAATCCCCACGGGATTCTTGGCACATTCAGGGGGATCCACAGCATGGATCAGCCTGGTCATGGGGTCATAGGGTCAGCCACCTATGGAAGTCAAGGCATGGCTCGCCAGGAGTTTGAGTTAAATGATGGATTTTTGGCACTTGGCAAGTTGTATGTGTTCAATATGTTTAATTAACACTCCTCTATTCATCTGGGATAATTATATCAATATCAGAGTTAATTATGAGTAATATTTATAGTGTTGCACTGAGCTATGTGTGCTTTTAGAAATAATGCAAAGTAATTCTTAATTTACCAGAAATGCAGAAGGGAAAAAAAAAAAAAAGAAACATGACAGTGATCTAATAGTTATGAACCAAATACGTCTAAAAATACATCCAGAAACTTGAATTGTTGTATAGAGGAAATATCAACATAATGACATTTTTTTCTTTTTTCAGAAAAGCCTCAGAATAGCTGAACTTTTTGCAAGTAAATGTGGGAGGGCTGAAGTGAGACATTCCAGAGCTTGGGGGTTTGCCTCAGTTTACAGAGGTGGAGAGTGAACAGAAAAGTTGAAGGAGGGAGCAGTGAAAAACTGTATAAAATTCCTCAACCAAAGGAAATGTTTCTGGGCACCTCAAGCTGCATCGAGGCAAGAGAAAGTTTCTCATAGATAAGTTCTGCTAAAACTGTAAAGGCCTTGCAGTGACTTGGATCCCAACAAAATCTCCCTGTCCTATGGCAAAGTTTGTATGTCCACATGTCTGGATTTGAAAAGCCAGGTGTCTGCTAAGGAAGGCAGGAGCCTCCCTTGAAGTGGAAAATGTAAACCCCCTCCCTCCAAATTGTTATAATTTTGAAATTAAGGGGCTCTCAGGTAAAGATCTGGGAGCAGGAATAACAGTTCTTTATTAGGGAAGAAAAAAAACCCCAAAAAACAATGCAGTGATACAAAAAAACACTGCCAGAGTGAGATCAGGAGCTGAGCCCTGTGTGTCAGGGTGGTGGCACAGTCCCATCCCATGGGGGCTCAGCCCTCCTGCAGTGCCAGCTGTGCTTCTGCTGGAGCAGGGATCCTGCACAAGGCTGCAGTTTTCCTCTGCAGCTCCAGGGCTGCTGGAGATGGGCCTGCTCTTCCTCTGGGAATGCAGGGCAGGAGAAAGCTGCTCCTCTGGGAATGCAGTGGGCAAAGGCTGCTGTGCTGTTCCAGGCTCAGATTGTATCCAGGTAGGAATGCTTGGCTCCTCCCCTGGGCGGAGCATCTCCCCATGGGATGCTGGAATTTGATCAGCCCTGCAGGGACACTCAGTGGCCATGGACAGCAGAGATCTCCTGGAGGGAGGATTGGCTGTGGGAGAGATAAAGAAAACTGCCCCATGGACAGAGGAGAACTGCCCCAGCTCTGGCAGATGGAAAATGAATACACATCCCCATTTCCAACCTAAGACACCAGACAAGATCCACCTCCACCCAGCATGCAGGTCCCTCCTGTGATGGTGACACAGTGCCCTTGGCCAAACTGCTCTTCATGTGTTGAGCTGCCTGTCCCCCAGTGCCACAGCAGTGCCACCACCCCTCTCTCCATCTACCAACCCTGGGTATCCCAGGATACCCTGTCCGGGCATCCCAGCCCAGGAAAACCCAGGTTTGTCCCTGGAGAGCAGAGGACTCAGGGGATGCAGCACCCAAGGCTTGCACCCTGGGAGCAAAAGGTCAAACCCTTCCCCACAGAGAGACTTGATGGAGCAAAATTTGTAGTGGAAAAAGTTTAAGAAATAAGAGCTTTGAAGTCAGTGGGAGTGATTTACACCAACATGTGGCCTTACTTGTAATCCAAACAGCATGAAAAATAGATATCTGGAGTGGCTTGGTTGCTTTTTTAAAAGGCAGATCAACTGTTATTACTGGAAAAAGCGAACAAAGGTTCAGGGATACAAGGACATCTTCAGCCTTCAAAGTCTGAAACATTTCTTTAATTTCTTCAGCTGTTTCAGATAAATAATTCCAATGTTTAAGACATTCAAGTATGCAACATATAAATAATAACATGTCAGTTATAAATAAAACTATGTACAGTATATATTCAATTCCTGTAGAATTAAATCATAAACCTGATATATTTATGTTAATATTATCAGAAACCGTGAACATTCCTTATTGGAAAAAAAAAAAAAGCAGCACACCCACACAGACACCTAGGTACAAGTTGTCCATGTTTTCCTTCTGCATCAAAGAGCTTTGAAAACTTTGGGATCCAGCCTTGGGCGTGTCCATCATCAATCTCCTTTGAAGCTCTTGAGCACTGAGGATGCCTGAATTCTTGCAGGAAAAGTCTCTGAAAGTTTTTGGACCTCAATTACAGAAGCAAAATGGAATGAGTTAGGAGTACTCAATCACTGGGTCACTTTGTGCTTTGTTGAAATGAAGAAAAAAAAAGAAAGAAAGAAAATCCGGGGGAATTGTTTTTATTGTTATCTCCTGTCTTCGAAATGCTGTAGCAATAACAAAAGCATCCTCCAGCACACAAAAGAGAAGAAATAAAGGTTAAATCTGGGTGGAACTTCATAATTTTTTAAAAAAATCTTTTTACTTTAATTGCCAGTTGTGATGGCAGCGAAAAAAAATATGTAAAAAGCAAGAATAGCTAAAAATAGGTCAGATAAAAGGCAGTATATCTAGCCATAAATTATCCAGAGCCCAATAAAAGCTCAGTGAATGAGACAGTGGAATGTGTGGGGGCATGAAGACATAATGATATTAAATTAGAGCTTGCCTTCCAAACTGAAGAGGGCTGTGAATTACTCTCATTTAAGAGCCTTGCAGTAATCGATAGCGGCTTTCGCTGCCTGTGGACAGAATCTCATAAATCCCTTTTTATTTTGAGTGGCTGTGCAGGAGGAACAGACCACGGATGCTTCAGGAAAAGCAGGAGGAGGAGTCCCCAGGTGATCACAGCAGTGCCCGGGCTCTCGGTTCCAGCCCGGATCCGCTCCCCCTTCCCACCCCTGCTCCCGGAGGGTGCTAAACTGCATGTGCTAATTGCTGTGCCATCGCACTGCAGAGGGAAAGCTGCCCTTCAGAGGCAAAAGTGCCCAGCTGGGCTCCCTTTGGAGGAATTAGATCTCCTTGGAATGCTCTGCCCACACCGTGTGCTCCCTGCGGCTGGAAAACATCCCTGTAATGAAACATCCACTCCCAGTGCTCTCCTGCTGCTCAGACCAGGGCAGTCCTAGCACAGTTTCCCTGCACATAATTAGGTGACCTTCCTGTGAGTGCCCAAAGAATCCAAATTATTTCTGTCTGCATCCACCTGACTTTACCAGAGCACCTTCTCATGAGACCCATCCTTTTCCACACAGGTGTTGCTTGGACACGGGTACGATTTCCAGGCTTAGACGTCCCCCCTGTTCTGAAACTTGCCAAGAAGTGCTGGTGTCCTGATTTTTAGTGTGGGTTACAGTAGTGAGAGAGGTGTCTGTGGGCACAGAAGGCCTGCAGAACCCATCATCCCATAGCCAAGGCTTACTACAGGCCACAAAACTCTTCCTAACCCCCTCTTCACACACTGAAAACCAAAAATAAAAGTAAAATGTGCCACAGGAAGCGAGGAAGACACACAGGGGCTGTAAGGCATAGATTTATTGGATTTCTGAGGTTGGAAAAGACCTCCAAGATAATCGAGTCTGACCATTAGTCCAGCAACACCCTGCTCACCACAAAATCGTGTCCCCAGGTGCCACATCCACACAGCTTTGGAACACTTCCAGGGATGGTGATTCCACCACTTGCCTGGACAGCCTGTTCCAAGGCCTGGCCGCCCTTTCAGTGAAGAAATCTTTTATTATACCTGATCTAAACCTCCCCTGGCACCACTTGAGCCCCAGAGGGACTCATTAAAGGCCTCCCAGAGGGAGCTGGAGAATGAGCTATGCCTCCTACTATGGAAAAAGGTGACAAATGCCAGCAATCCCAATAAAGCCCCAGGATGAGCCAAGCTTCACTGCCTTCCTGGGATATTTGCATTGCCTCAAATGTGTGTTAATAATTAACAGGAATCTGCTTCCAGGGCCATTACCTTGGGCATGTGCTCCTCTTCCTGGTGGGTTTACGAAACGAGCTCTCGGCACAGATGGGCATGACCCTCAAAGGCACAGATGGACATGATCCTTGGAGGGGATGAGTAAGGAAAGGGCTCAGCTTGGCCATGAGAAGGAAAACAAACACTTGCTTTTGGCAATGGCAGCAGGCAAAGGAGTTATCAGGAGCGTTATCAGAATCTCGGGAAGGAAATTGCCGTGCCCAACATCCCCTGTCCACCCGGGCTTTTCTCAGCCCTCAGTGTGAGAAAGCAGAGGCCCGTGGTTATCTGCATTCCTCTCATTCCACCAACAAAGTCTCCCTGCGGTTCATTTCCTCCAGAAAGGTATTAAGGAATATTAAGGGGATAGGAATCTGCTCATTAAGGACACGTCCGGCAGATCCCTCGCTGCAGAGGAAAGACTGCAGGGCTTAATTTACCCAATTGTTGATGATTGATTAGCAAGGCCATTTTAAAATGCTTTTGATCCCCAAGTCCCCATTACAAGCATGGCTAGGGCTGAAGCCTTGGACAATTCCCAAGTAATCTGGGAAGATGAGGGTGCTTTGAACAAGTTTTTATTAATATTCCAATCGATAAGCACAAAGGGGAGGATGAAGAAAGGCATTTTCCCGGATTGCATCCACCTTGCCAAGTTTTCCACAGGCTTGGACGGCTCCAGTGGGCTGCTGGTGCTTCCCCAGCTGAACTCTGGGTGTGCAGCAGGCCCTGTGCATGCGTGCATGTGCAGCTGCAGCAGTTGTGCAAACACAGTTTGGATCTGCCGAGGCTGTCACAGCTGCTGGGAATGTGTCTGGAACACTGGGCTGCAAGGGAAGCAAACAGGGAGTGCTCGGGGATACACAGAGGCCCCCAGGTCATGCTGGTTTTAAATGAGGCTTTTCATCTGATGTGCTAAAATTTTATGCCTCTCACAGTGAGAACGTGGTGAAGTTCAGAAACTGCTGAACAGCCCAAGGAGAGCCTGTTCTCAAAGAGAAATGTCTTTTCTCCAGTCTGAGTCCCCAGCCAGGCAACAAACATTTCAGTGAGAGGAGGGTGGAGAACAGGCAGAGAGATAGCAGGACAGGTCCTGCCACAGGAGGTAGGGAAAATGCCAGGAGATTGGCATGGAAAAGAAAAAAAAGAGAAACCCTACATGAAGCTGCCCCTCACATGTGTCTTGTGCCTCAGGCCATCCCTAGTCTGATCCCAGACCTGCCCCTGAATATGCATTCAGACAACCTCTAGATCTGACTCCAAAATTATGCATCTGAATGCTGGTTTGAGTCTGGTCTGCTCAGGAGACACATGTGGTGCCAATTTGGACGTGGGTCTCCAGAGACTTGTTTGCCTGCAAAGTGATCACAGGTAACTCCTCAGACACCGACAGCCACGTGAGACATGCTGAGATGTCTCAGCTGCTGATGAGAAGCCTTTTGTAGAGACATACAAATCATTATCAGTCAAGGTCTCACATCTTCCCATCTGCTTCTGGTTCTCAGCCTGGCTTGCAGGTGGCAGGGAGCTGCTGAGTCCCACCCACAGCAGCCCTCTGGTCTTCAGTGCCCACCAGTGTGAGCGTGGAGAGGATCCCTCCCAAGCTGTGTGTGCAGCTCTGCCCTGTTCCTTCACACAGGTGAAGGTGGGGATGGTTCAGAAATCAGAGATTGCATCCCATCCACCTCTCCTTCGATGGCTCCAGCACCATCGTCTGTCTCTGAAATTGTCCCAGGTCCCTCCTTCAGTCAGGGGACTGAAACAGGCATTTTAAGACGTGATTCATCTGCTCTGGTTTAGATGCCAACTCCAGGATGAATTGTGTGCTAGTCTCCATTGCCCAGACTGGTTAGACAGATCTGAATTGTAAAAAAATTATAAGAATGTGCAGGTTGAAAAGATTAGAGGTAGACATCTACAAAGGAGATAAACCAAATGAGATGATCCTAGCACAGGCATGTGGAAAAGTTTCCTGCAGCTGGAGATTGGCAAGGTCTGCTTTGGACCAGAGGACCTTTCTCAGCAGAGATTCCCATGAAGAATGTTAATAATAAACCCCACATTCCCTGGGTACAGTCTCCTGCAGATTGAGAAATAACTACACATGGAGCCCCATGACTGCACTGCAGTGACTGAATTACCGAATTTAAGTCCTTGCATGTGCTGAGGACTTAGGCAAAGCCATGACACTCCTCAGAAGGAAATCACTGCTCTGTTTTTCATGGCTCCTCTCAGCCTGAGGAAGGTGTTCTGCAACACCTGCCCTGTCCCAGGGGAAAGGTGTGAGCTGTGCTCCTGGCTGTGCCCACAGTGGTTACTTGTGATGTCCTGGTGGGCTGTCCATGAACATCTCCCTCTTGGAATGACCTGCTGGCAGCCAAGGCAAAAAACACAGAAGTGGCCATGTCTGGCAGGGATGTGGTGGCCCTAGAGGAAGTTTCAGATAGCCACATCTGATCTGAATTTGTTGTCGTGCTTGTTTTTGAAGCTTGTCAAAGTTTTAGCAGCAACACTAATGCTACCACAACTTTTAATGCTGACACAATTTTAAAGGACTCAGTGCCTAAGAGCTGAACCCCAACGTGCACAGCAAGGACACTAAAGCTCAAATATCAAGGTACCAATCATGTTCTTGTAGCTATAGTGACTGAAGTCACTATGAAAACATACAATAGCCTTTGTGTGAGCAGAAAATGGGAAGCAGAAGAAATGCATTTCTGAAAATCGCCAGCAAGTTCTCTTTGCTCAGAAAGAAGTGCAGTTAAACAGAACAAGGAAAGGGCAGCACATTCAACCCTCAGGTCAATTCTCCTTCAGACTTCATCAAGAGTTGCATGTCTCTTGTGTATGTGGCATTTTAGGTACCATTGACCAGACACAAAAGAAAGCACACCTCCATCTCTCCTTGGCAGACCCATAAGGTTTGTTGCTTTTCTTCCATTTCCCTGGGGTCAGGCAATTACCAGGCCCTTCAAGGTTTCATTTTTTTCAGGAAAATATGTTTTAAATTCCTGTGGTGATGTAAGAAAAGGATCAGCATTGAAGATTCAGAAGGACCATTTTTGATCAGTGGGAACACCCAGCTTTCCTGAGGGTGGATGGGGTTGGAGTCATCATTTTAAATGATGGTGTTGGTAATTCTGGACCAGCACTGCCCAAATCAGCCTCCTGGCCTCCCATCACTCAGCAGGTGACTTAAAGGGAAGAAAAGGTCAGGTTTGAGCTGGGAAAACACAGATAAAGGCAGACCTGAGGAAGACAGCCACTGCAGCTTTCTCCTTGCCTGTGGCAGCCCCACGGTGAGTTGTGAGGGCAAACACATCCCGTGCTGTCAGGTGCTCTGGAAAGCACTCTGAGCAAGGTGAGCTGATTGACTATCAACAGGCTGACTGTTCTCTCTGACCTGCTCTTCAACATGATCTCTCACCAAAACACCATTTTATCTTCCTTTCAGCTCAGAAAGCTGATTCTGTCCTTCCTCACGTGAAGCTCAGCTCTCAGTCCCAGCTGGATGTCCTGTGCACTCATTTTAGGGGATTAGGAGACAAGTTATGCTGCAACATTTCTCCATGGCACAGACTCATGGGATGCACTTATCCAGATGGACAGTGAGTGAAACTTCCAGCCTGCTTTTACTTATCAAGGTGATGTCTACAAGCTACATTAATTCTGGGACAAAATCTGCCCTGTGAGACTCACGGGCAATGCCCATTTTCAAAATCCTCTCTGTCCTGATGGGATTTACCTCACCCTACACATCACTGTAAAATCCATCCCTCACAGAGTGCATCCCAGCACATCTCAGTTACAATCAGTGCCAAAGTCAGGAAACCTCTGGCTGTGTTTTCTTCAGCATTTAGGTTAGGAAGGGAGATGTAAGATGAATGTTACTCAAGAGAAAGATCCTGTTATCCTTCACTGGCTGCAAATTTGTAAAGAGAATCTTCTCCTGACCCAAGGAACTTTCTGGAAAAAAGAAGAGTGTATCAGCCAGAGTAACAAACAAGATGCAATGCAGGACACCACAGCCTCTGGACTTTGGTCCTGCAAAGTTCAAATCCTCTGCAGATCTTCCCACGTTTGCTCTTCTGAACCTGAAATCGTGTTCTGCCTGTGACCTTGGCAAGGAGCTGGGTCCAAAGGTTCCTCAGTTCCCTCTCTGCAGGACCAGGGGCACCAGCACTTGTTTGTGGCCCTGAAGCTCTCCAAGTGCTTGCAAATTGTTCAGACGCCGAGTATGATCCAAACAAACTGAGCTGGGGGTTGTGTAAACTATCCATGCACATAAATCGGGACATTTAAGAGGAGAAAAGGAAGGTTTTGTTTGTGTATTTTTTTATTGCTGGGTATAAACAGGCAAATAAATAATTTACCATGTGATCCATGTTTTAAGGCAGCCCAAAACCATTCCTGCTGTGTGTTTGAGAGCCCTATTCAAAGTCAGAGACAGGCAGGGGAGCAGCCATACATTTATTTTATTGCTCTGCAATAAGCAAACAAGCTCAAAAGAGTTGAAAGCAAGGATGGGAAAGAGTGTGGCCATTCTCTTCCCCCAGGTCCCAGGAGGAATCTCTCTGTGTTCTTGGACTAGGATTCATCTCACCAGCCTTTAGATGTCCACAGCATGGATGTCTGCTAAAGGACAGGTCATGGAAGGCTCCCTTTGTGGGGAGGAGGGCTCATTTCTGCAGCACGAGTCACCAGATCTTGTCTGAACCCTTCTAGACAGACAAGACCATAAGCATCATGCCCTGTCTTCTGGGGAAAGCTGCAGCAGGGCCATGGACTGGCAGTGCTTGTGGGCTGGGACAAGAGGCTCAGAGGGGAGGACAGGCTTCTGCTTGTTCTCATGTGGCTCCAAAATCAGAGAACTGGACTCCTGGGGACTGCAGGTTTAAAATAATTATATTTCAACACACCCAGGTAAGGCTAGATTTGTGCAAGAAGCAACCAGAGAAGGCAGGATCTTTAAATGTGCTTTTAAAGGTGGTGGGAATGGAGATGCAACCTGAAAATGTGGCTGAGAAGAATTTTGTTGGATCATTTGGTCTCCTGCCCCATGGGACTACACTGGGATCCATCTGGATTAGTCAACAGAGTTCCCAACAAGGGTTCAGCTCACCACCACCACCACAAGTTGAGGCTGCATCATTTCAGCCCCAAAACAACCATGAGATAGGAGAACAAACTAGAAGCACCTAATTACCTGCTCTGAACCAAACCAAGGTGAAGGGGATGCTTGGACATGGACCCTTAAAGCTGTTAATGCAGAGTTTGGCTCAGCATTGGTATTTGTATAAAATTGCCCATCACCTTCCCAGGGTGTCTCTGCATCACAAAACCTTTGGTTTTCTTAAGTGTATTAAGGAAAACAATTTCCCTCCTACCTCTGGCTTATCACCTAAACCAGGAGATTTGCTGCTCTAGAAAGGATACAAAATGAAAGCCACAAGACAGGTAGGAGTTTTCTCTGGAAAATCCAAGCTCATGATGTCAAATGTCTGGGGCAGTGTTGCAAGGAAACTCAGTGAAATGCAGGGAAAGGAAAACCCATGTTCATGTTTCAGTAGGTCACAAGGTGCAATAAATGTCCATATTATTGAATGCAAATATGTACCCTGGATCAGTCAACTGGCTCTTGGAGTTTGGTTATTCAGTTACAGAGAAATGGTTCTTGCTTTTGCCTTTCCAACAGTCTTTGAAAGAAGATCTTGATTTTTTAAATTTAGACCAGATTTGTCTCTTTTCAGGAAAAAAAAAAAAAAAAAGCCCATAGTATCTATGGTACAAGGCACTGCCAAACCTATTTTGTACAAATTCTCTATTCATCAAGAAGAGAGAACCAGAGCCTGGCAGGAGAGTGGGTGGATGAGGTCTCCCACAAGATCTCTGACCTAAAGGTCAAAACTCTTTAGCCCACTATATTTTAGCAGCCACAGAATTCAGCTTCCACCTAGAAACAGCAAATGTTAGCATAGAACCACAGAATCACAGAAAAATCTGGTTGGAAGAGACCTCTGGAAATTATCCAATCCATCCCCCTGCTCAAAGCAGGGCCAATTTCAACAGTTGCTCATATCTTTACACTTCTTCAGCCTGTGTTCAGAAATAAGGTCTGTGACTGAGTTTGTTCTTCTTCAGCAGGAACTGTGTAAAAATTCTTCTTTCCAAGACCTAATCCAGGGAGATCTTGGCAGCACAGCAGACTGTGTGACTTTTGCCTATATATTTCCTCACTAGTATTCTAAATATCATCTGAATTCCAGCCCCACAAATTCAGTGGCAGCTATTTCCTTTTCATCCACACTAAAGCAGCTGATTACCCTCCAAAACCAGCCCAAAGCTCTCGAGTTGCCCAGAGTTTAATGCACTTTCTGACACTTAGTGACACATTTAGACCTGTGATCATCTTCAATTTCCAAAGCTGGTGCATGCTGCAGAAAGAATTACAGAAATAGTGACAGGTCAATATCCTCAGCACCTGATTTTTGCTCATAAAGATGGGAAAATGACATTAGAGATTGAAAACATTGGTTTGTACTCTGAGGAAGGGGAGTGTGTAGTCCATCCTGCAGACTTGGCTTCTCTTGCTGTCCTATTGAACAGCTGCTTCCATGGCTCTCCTTTTTTTTCAGTGTTCACTCAGGTTTGAAATAAAGATTATTCCCCATGGCTGCATCCCATGAGTGGCATTTATGTTCCTTCTCCTCCTCCTGTCCAAGAAGGAGAAGATCACATGCAGGGTGAAATGTGGGAGCACAGGTCACCAAAAAGCTGCAGCACAAAACCTCTCCTACAGGAATCTCAGTCCTTCTGGGCACCTGAGGATGGGGTGGGTGAGAATACTCAGCTTACTCTGAGGAAGAAAAGCTGGAGGGGGTTTTGGTGTTAATGAAAAGATTTTCCTGGCACAGCTGGAAGCAAAACCCTGAATAATTTGAATCAATTCCGGGTCCCATCAGCAAAGCTGGTCATAAAGTCATTGAATCACAGAACATCCTGAGTTGGAAGGGACTCACGAAGATCATTGAGTCCAACTCCTGGTCCTGCACAGGCCAGCCCACAGAATCAGCCCCATGCCTGAGAGCACTGAGCTCTGGCAGCCTCGGGGCCATGACCATTCCCTGGGAGACTGTTCCAGTGCCCCTACACCCTGTGAGTGTGGAACCTTCTCCTGATATCCACCCTAAACCTGCCCTGGCACACGTCCAGCTGTTCCCTCAGGTCCTGTCTCTGGTCACCAGAGAGCAGACCTGACCTTCCTCTTCCCCCAGGAGGAAGCTCAGTGGTCAGGTCTCCTCTCAGTCTCTTCTTCTCCAGGCTGAACAAGACAAGTGACCCCAGCTGCTCCTCATATGGCTTCCCCTCTAGGCCTTTCATCATCTTCAAAGCTCTTAAGCCTTCAGTGATGCCACAGACCAGGACTTGACCCTTAACTGGCATTCTCTGTTCAAGTCCTGCTAGAGCCACATCAGATAAATCCCTCTGCTTTTCCCCCAGCTCTAATTTACCAACACAACAACCTCATAGAGGAAAGACACATCCTCTGCTTCAGTCCAGCAGCTGGTTCTGAGAACATCATGGTCCCCAGCACTGCTGGATGTAGTTGCTGCTCTGAGAGGTTTGGGAGAAGCCCTTGGTGAAAGCAACACCACCTTGGCTGGAACAAAGGCTCAGCAGCGAAGCTCGTAACACACCATAAACATCCCCCTCTAAACTCTGAATTAAACACCCACACAGCTGAAACGTTTGAATGATGAATATCATCATCTGGGGGCAGGGGGGAGGGAGGGAAATCTAGGCAGCTTTATTTTTTCCAGTGCTGCAGAAAGAATTTCCTTCCTGCTGCAGATGTGCAGCCGGGGCGCTGGAAACAGTTCCCTGTCAAGTTGGAGCAGCTGTACTCATGTGTCACCAGGCAAGGAGGCTCCAGGCCTGGGCTGTCAGCTCCACTATTGAAATTAATGGGCCAGACTCCTTACATTAGTGAAAATCATCCCAAACAAACCCCCAAAAAGCCAAAAAAAAAACAAACCAAAAAACCCCAAAAAACCAAAAAAAACCCCCAAAAACCCAAAAAAAGCCCAAAAAACCCCAAAAAACCAAAAAACAACCCCAAAAACCCAAACCAAACCCAAACAAACAAAAACAACAAAAAAACTCCCACAAAAACAAAGAAAAAACCAAAAAAAAAAACAAACCAAAACAAAAACAAAAAAATCCAAAAAAACGATTAAAATGTATCTTTTATATATTTTATTATATTAAAATATATATAAATATAAAAATATTTTATATAATATATAAATCTAGAGAATATTCTTATATATAATTATTATATAGAATATAATATGCATTTTATATATAAACTATATATTATATATAAATAGATAAATATATATTTTATAATATAGAATATAACTTATACATTTATATATTTAATATATATAATAGATTATATATGATATATATATACATTTAAATATATTTTTTTATATATATGTTATGCTGGGTGCAGAAGGCAACTGCAAACTGGCAGTGTGGAGGGAAGGGGAGTGGGTCAGGAGGGAGAGGGAAATGACAGGGTGTAAAAAGAGAAAATCCAGGAGAGGGAGAACACATCCTCAGGGGAATGATATTAATTCATGAAAGAAGTGTAAGGAAAGCCAAGAACTGATCAGATAGCAGGGAAGGAGAGAGAGAGAGAGGAAGGCAGTGATATGTATGGATAGATAGATGCACAGATATTTAAGATCTGTGCAAGAACAAGCTCGGTGTGGGACTGTATCAGTGCCCCAAACGCCAGAGGTCACTTGGATCAAATACCTACCAGGGTCAGAAAAGCTTTCAGCAGCAACTGCAAACTTCAAACCACAGAACAAACACAGTCCAGCAAGTGATTGGGCTTTTTTTCCCCCTTCCTTACTTAGTATTCAGGAGAAGCAGCATTTTTCTGCAGCATTTAGAGGGAGTAAATAATCAGGAACATGCTGCTGGAGGAGCTGGGAAGGGGCCAGAGAGCAGGGGTGTGAGGCAGGAGGTGGCCAGATGCTGGCAAGGCTCCCCACGTGCAGAGGAGGACAGTGGGGACCTCTCCCACCCCTCAGGAACCCAGAGCTGCCACAGGGTTTGGGACCACGAGGGCTGGGGGCACCTGCAAGGTGCAGGGGGACAGTTCAAGGCTTGGCAGAAACCTGGCACTCCACCAGGAGAGATGCTGGGCACTTCTCCCCGCCTTTGAGCCATCAGGAAGTATCAGGAACCGTTTTTGAGACAAGCATTCCTGTTTTCCTGAAAAGAAACAAAAAGAAGAAGAGACCTCATCTTGAAATCAGATGCACCATCCTTCAACAGAGGGTTTAAAAATGGAGATAACCCAGAATTTGGTGATGACAATTTATAAGGGAAACTATTTCCTCATCAAAATTATTCTGTTCAATCCCTCCCTAATTTTTTTCTTTGCAATCATAAACATGGAGCTTCTGATTTGGGAAAGAATGCATTTTTTTTTCTTTTTTTTCCTGTGAAAAGAGTTGCATTTTTTCACAGTTCTTTTCCAAAGCTGCTGCTGCTGCTGCTGCAGTGGAACAAATCCCCTTCTCCTGCCTGCACTGGTTGGATGAGAGCAGGGGCTGGGGGACCATCAGATTTCCTTGCATTTCCCCTCAGTGCAGCCATGCAAGGGGAAGCAGAAATTATTCAGAGGTTAAATACTGCCATGAAGAAAACATCAGCCTGGCCTGCATGTGGGAATCACAACTCCAGGAGCCTGTAAATGCATTTTTGTTTGAAGGAGTCGGTGCCACGGGGGTTGTCTCAGCTGCTGGAGAGGGGAGGGTGGTTTGTGAACAGATCCCAGAATTCAAATGACAGGCATTAATGGGCCAGGAATGCTGCAGCTGTAAAATGGGGAAAACAAAACAATTCTGTTTTGCAGAAGGACTTAACCAAAGATGACTCCAGCGAGCACACGATCCACCAATCCATCACCTCCCAGAATCCCACATGAAAAGGTGGGATAATTACTATAATTTTAATGTACTCCATGATGATTTAAATACACTGGTAAACTAAAAATATCCTGCTTTTCCATGAGGGCTCTGACTTTCTGAGGTAATGCTGCCCCAGAGCTGCTGGTGGTTCATGTGCCAGCCCCTCCTGTTACCCCTCAGGGTGCCATAAACCTCATCACAGCTTTGCCCAGTGGAAAGTCTTTGCCTCCTGCATTTTGCCTCTCCTTTGGAAAAAAAATAAATTAAAATCCTGTGCTTTTTCTCTTGTAATCTGTGGTAGAGCTGCAGAAGGAACAGAGGATGGAGAAAAGGATGTGAGCAGCAAGGGTGGGAGCAGGGAGCTTGGGCCAGCTGAGTGCTTCAGCATGCTTGGAAGTGTCAGTGAAGCAAATAGTGTGTTTCTAACACAGTCCTGAGTGTTGAAATACTGCTTAAATTGCCTCCAGAGCTGACATGAAACCCGAAGATCTGGAAGCATCTGCCGTGATTGATTGAGTGGCTGATTGATTTGATTATATACATTTTATATGTGTGCGTTAGGGCTGGGCTTGGCTGTCCAAACACCATTTCCCAGAGCCAAGTTAGAAGCTCTGGGATATCCAGCCCCAGACTCTAGCTCTTGCTTCTGAGGGCTGCTCATCCTCCCTGGGCTCTATGTCCCTTTGCCAGCACTGTGGGATGTCTCAGATACACAAGGGCATCTCAGATGGCACCAGGCTCCTGTGTGTGGGCACTGAATGCCACCCTCTGAGTCATTAAGGCTCACAGAGATCATATTTTCAAAGTTCCCCTCTGCAGTCACTGGGATCAGAACTTTACCTTAAAAATAAACAACATCCAAAGCCAAGAGTTTCCTGGATAGTCAATTAATTTTTTTGTGGGGGTTGGTTTGGAAGCATTCTGAAATCTGATCCTCGTTGTAAAGTTGGGAATCTTGGCAGCCATGTCAAGAAGCAAACTGTGTATATTTTGCCTAGAATTGTTTCCACTATATAACCAGGAAATAATAATAAAAAAAAGCCTCTTCTACTCTAATTTATTTGCAGAGGTTTTCATGGGTCCCTTGCTTGACCCCCATCATGCTGGAAAGAAGGAAACCTGAGATGAGGCTGGTTCTTGCATCTGTGCAAATGCAAAATTCTTAGAATCAACGTGACTGTTCATGTGAGGTGGCTTTAGCAACACAGGAGTTCACTGGACCATTCCTATGGATACCTCGTTTAATAAACGAGGTAAAACAGGCTTCTGCCCTGGATGAGGATCAAGGCTGGGCTTTTCTCAGTGCTGGGAAGGCCTCTGACTTGGAATTCCAGAGTTTTTTTGGGTCTTGGGGAAAGAATGGGGACAAATGGGTCCGTCAGGTTTTTGTGTTCATTTGTAGGGTCTTCCTCAGGAGACCCACAGGAGAAGCTCACAGTGAAGGAAACAAAGGATTTCACAAACTCCAGCTGATACAAAACCAGTGACCTTTGTTCTGCTCCTTGGTTGACCACTGAGAAATTATTATTGCAGAGATAAAGATCATAAATTTTTGTGCCTGGCTTTTTTCCTAGATCCTGTTTAACAGTGTTTCTTGGCAGTTTCTTAGTAGATACTTTTTAGCTCTGGCTCTCTTCCTGGAGCTCTGGCAATTAAAGATATTAACATTCAGCTTTAAAAATAGCAAGGAGTGGGTATCCAGCCTCCCCAGATGAACACCCCTGAATGTGGGGAGAGCCTTCAAGGATGAAGAGCCCGGAGCTGAGCCATGCAGACCATGGAGAGGCTGCCTGGGTTCTCAATGCCCTTTCCAGTCCTTGATCCCAGGACTTCCTCACCCTCCTTTCTGCCTGGCAAATTCACGCCCATCCCTTCCAGATTTTTCCCCCCTTGGCTGGTTTATACAGAAACCCTCATGTTGACAGGATGTCCCTGTCTTTAAGTGCTACAATTTAGGCTGTTTTGCTCCTGGGTAGAGCCACCTACCTCTGCTGTGTTTTCCAGGATGCTGAAGTATCTCTGTGCCTGTTGAGCTGGGAAGGGAAAAACCAACAAACAGCACTTCTCCTCCCTGTGCTTGAGCTCTGACAGCACGAAGTGGAAATGACCTGGCTGGTGAGTTAGTTCTGAGCTTCCCTGCCTCTCTTGGCCCCTCTAAAACAGAGGAAACACATTGTTCCCTTCAGGTCCTGAGGGCTGCCCAAGGAGAAGCAGACCCCCCTGGGAGGAACATCTTCTTCTCTGCTTCCCTCCTCACTTCTCCATCAGCAGCTGGCAAAAAGGGTCTGGGAACAGACCCAGCTGTTAAGGGAGCACAGAGAGAGATGAGGGCTGTGTACCCCAAGCTTCACTGTGGGTCTTTGATGTGTGTCCTTGAAGTTACCCAGTGGCACTCTTCTTCCAGCTTGTTCAGGGCACTCAGGAGATGCTCTGGACTCATTTCTCACTGCAGTGATGCTTTCTCTGTTGAGGACCATAAAGCTCCCTCCTGGGATATTTGGATGAGGCTGAGAGTAGGCAGAAGCTCAGGCCAGGATGTGGCAGATGGAGGACAAAAATTCCTGCACACTTATCCCAAAGGGAGCTCACGGGGCTGAACCACAGCAGGAAGGGCTCTGGAATCTGGGCACAGTGAAGATGTCCAAGGACAAGGAAAGGGGCGGCTTGAGCAGGGGGTCTGCAGGTGATCTTGGGAGATAACCAGCAAAGGAAAGCAGCAGCCCAAGCTTCCCTCCAGGAGCCTGCAAGAGCCAGCTGCCAAGGACAGCCCTGCAGAACTCGCTGGATAGAGCAGGAATTTTGATTTGGAACCCGTGCTAGCCAGGACACAACCAAGGAGAATTTGAATGTACAAATAAGCTCGTAAAATATGGAGTGAGGGCACTGGAAGGGATGTGACTTGAAGGGCAAGAAAAGTCCTCCTGCTCCTTCCACTGGTCACCCCATGGCTCCTTCACACCCCCTGAGCACACAGAGCTCCCAGCTTCTGGCATCTGAGGGATTGTTTTGGGGGAAGGACAAAGGCAGCTTTGGCCTGGAAGCTTCCTGACCAGGAAGCTCAGAACATACAGCACTGAGCATAATTTTGGATACAGAAGAGCCACTTCCAGTATGGGGGTGGTCTGTGCCCCTCTCCTCTGCCAGGCAGTCAGGGGTGGGGGTCACAAAGCAACACTGCAGGAAGAACCTTAAGGACAAAACTGTGACTGCTCTGCCAAAACCTGGGCCCCAAACCTGGACACTCTCCATGCAAAGGATGTGGCTCAACACCTTGGCGAGGGTGAATCTACAGGTGGTGGAAATGAAAGGGGAATTTGGGGTCTCTAAGGTAGGAGTGGGAGGCAGCAGTTGTGCAAATACCAGTGAGCTGGTGAGTGAAAAGGAAAAGGGGTGGTTGCAGTCACCCTGTTTTGGGGAAGGACGAGGTTCCCAGGACCTGGGGATGTCTTTACCCCTCTCCGTGATAGGTGGTTGTCCCATAATTTTAAACAATATATTATTTGCTCTTGAAAACTTGACCTTTTAGCCCTCAATTCTTTGAAATCAACAGGAAATCTATGGCACTATCTCACAACACCCAGTGCTTGAGGCGACGCCTTTCACCAGACATCTGAGCTTTTAATCACTTTTGGTTATTCCTCATAATTTCAGTTAATAAATCCAGGGTGGTTACAGCGATGATTCATGCAGGATGCATCCTGTTTCTTCTCTCCCACATCTCTCTGGCAAAAAGCTGCTATGGATTAGGAACCTTGCCCTTCATTTTTGGAAATTGCTCTCCCACTATAGACTCCAAATGAGAATTGCTGTGGTATTTCACTGTGTGCTATTTCAGAGCGCTGGCTGCTTTGATGCAGTCATCATCTATATGGAAAAGAGGTGTGTGCATGAATCAATGGTATAGTTCAGCTGCATCTGCATTAGAAAGGCATAAAAATGAATGAAATGCAGGAACTGAAATGTGCTCTCCCAGGATGCTGTGCTAAATCTGCACTTCAGAAATACGCCAAGGCTCTTTCCGGGCGCGGGCTGCAGAACCAGGAGGGTCCCACCATTTCACACCACACTTCCTACATTTCCATTTTCACCTCTGGTGACTGGAGCGTCTCAAGGTTTGTCTGAGTTCCCTGGAAGTTGCATGATATGTCTTTCATCTGGTATTTAAAAAGGTTGGTTTTTGTTTTTTTTTTTTAATGGCTGGTTTTCTATTTTCCTTTCTTTTGTCACTGCCCATTTCTAGAAAATGCTGGTGGTTTTCAGTTTCTGGGGGAAGGCTGCGCTTCTCTATGAAAGGTTTTTGGTTTTTTTAATGGCTGCTTTTCTATTTTCCTTTTCTTTTGTCACTGCCCACTTCTAGAAAATGCTGGTGGTTTTCAGTTTCTGGGGGAAGGCTGCTCTTCTCTATGAAAGAGGCAGCTTAGCAAACTGTGCCAAATCAGCTTAATACGAAATGATTGGTCCATGCAGCTTTAGACATCTTAAGAGGGCCCTTTGCAGGAGCAGGACCAATTCTCTGCTTTGAGTCTGCTCATCTCACCAGCTGGGATGGCAGAGCCACACATCCCAAAACCTCTTCTGCTTCTCTATTTGATCAATTAATAATCACAGCAGTTAAAAGATGAAGCCTGAAGCCATAAGAGGAGCAGATAATCTGAGCTGCCTTCCTTGTCCTTCAGTAACAGTGGGGGGAAAAGAAAATAACCTTAATTTTACCCAGCCTAGTCCTGTTGCTCCTCACATGAAGACAGGCTGCATCCCTCACTGAGAGGGGACCACAACACTCACAGCAAGCACTGGGGAGGAGTTTGTCTCTCTGGGATGTTCAAGACTCTGCTTGGAACAGTGGAGAGCAATGGGAACTGCTGGAACATGATTAATTTAATCCCAAAACTGACATTTAAATTAGGTGCCCTTAGGGACTGCCATTTTCTCACCCATGGCTCTGAAGGGCGCCTGGGCATAGCTGTAGAGAACTGCTGTGAAAATCCCGGGTGAGGTGAGTCTCACCCCTTAACTGGAGGGATCTGAACATGGTCTGTAGCTTCCTCTGTGGACTCATGGAAAGGGGATGAGACCAAAGAAGAGGCCATTAGGCGTCATCAGTAAAGGAGGGTACAGGGGAGCTGGAGAGGGGCTTTTGACAGGGGCATGAAGAGACAGAACAAGGCACAATGCCTTTAAACTGGCAGAGGGGATGTTTAGATGAGATGTCAGGTGGAAATCCATCCCTGTGAGGGTGGGAAGAGACAGGACAAGGCACAATGCCTTTAAACTGGGATGTTTAGATGAGATGTCAGGTGGAAATCCATCCCTGTGAGGGTGGGCAGGCCCTGGCACAGGGTGCCCAGAGAAGCTGTGGCTGCCCCTGGAAGTGTCCAAAGCCAGGTTGGGTGGGGCTTGGAGCAGCCTGGGATAGTGGAAGGTGTACCTGCCTGTGACAGGAGGGGGAATGAAATTATCTTTAATGTCCCTTCCAGCCTAAATCAAGGATTTTATGATGATTGCTCCCTTGATCTCCTAATGAACTGACAAATACTGGAGACAGAAAAGACTGTTTTGGCCTCACCTTTGCATCCCAAACCAAGCTTTAATAGCTGAGTGTCTCTTTGCCCTGGTGCTTTCATGTTATGAGGAATGGAAACATCCTCACTGCAGTTGAAGAAGCACAAAGCATTTCTCTTCACTGTCAAAAGCACAGAACAGAACAGGTAGAAGAGGAAATGAGCAGCCAGCTCTATCCAGTATTAACAGCTCTGCTGTGCAGCTCAGGAGACATGTTCAAGCAAGTTTATCTCCCCCAAAAAAACTGGCAGGTTGAGTGAAAACACTTGGTAGAAGAGTGACCCCGGGGAGGATGAGATACCTTCTGCATAATTATCTGCAGCCGGGGTTTGGCTCTGCTGTGCTAGATGTTAATCTTTCACACCCACTGTGGAACAGCCAGAGAACAGCCCTTGTGCTGAAATACATGAATGGGAGGCAGAGGAATGCAATGTTCCTCTTGTTTTGCATGGTTCAGGATCAAATGCAGCCAACACCGGGAGCACCTATCGCAGAAGGGAGCTGTGCCTTATCACCAGCCTGCATCCTGCTGGCAATCCCAGCACCCCCAGCCTCACAGCTGGAACTCCTATCACGCCATCTCTGCCCTCAGGATCGTGTAAACTAAAAGGTGAAGTGGAAGGAAAAAAGAAAAAGAAAAAAAAAAAGAAAAAAAAGAAAAGGTTGAAATGCTAGGAGAGCTCTGAGCTTTGATTCAGCAAAGGCTTTGAGGATGTGTCTCATTTAAATGAGCCCTGAAATTGACTCCCATCAATAAGCCTTAAGAAGATTCGTATGAAAATAAACCATGACTATTTCTCCCCTCAGAAAAAGACAACAAACTAGAGCCAAGTCCAAAGTTATGAAAATAATCTCCAATAATTTACAGCCTAATCAGCTGTGGGAGATACTGTTGGTTTCCACAGGAAAGGCTGTTATCTACCAGGATCACTAACCACCTTGTAGTAAAGCCTCAAGGTGCTGGCAGGGGCAACCACAATATTCCCTGCAATTGTTGCTCAGCTCCTATTTGTGGGAGTGTGGTCACAAAAACCAGCTGCAAGAACAAATTCAGAGCTGGCCTAACCTGACAGAGAAATTTTGGGAGAGGTACCCACTCCTGCTGAGCCTGAACTCTCAGGAAGGAAAAAAAAAAAGCACTTTGGAAAACAGTTTTTTCCCACAGAAAACCTACTAACTTGTGGGGGAATTGGGTGATGCTGGGTTGAGCACAAGTTTGGGATTCACTATCAGTGACATAGTTGCAACTTTCATTTCTTTGGACACTGCTGACTGCACCTTGTGCTAAAAAATCTCTTTTGATGTGACCCTTAGCCTTGGTCTTCATCCTGGGACTTACACGGGCCTTAAGGAGATAAGGAATGGACAGCTATAGCTGCAATGAAAGAAATTAGGTGAAAATGCCACCTTGCCTTTAAGAGGAACACCTGGCACTGGGAATGCAGCACACAGGGCTCAGCTATCACCCTGTGACTCTTTACACTGTGGGAATTGTATCCTTGAACCTGAGACAGCAGGCTGAGAAGGAAGGGAGAAGGGCACTGACCCAAGGTTTGATAAAGCACTGCCTGACTGGAGTCTGGTAAATCCAGCGAGGAAAAGTGAGGGGATTGTGCCAGTCTGCTCTGTCCTTGTGAGACCCCCCTGCCCTGTTGTGTCCAGCTCGGGTCCCTCAACACAAAAAGGACACAGAGCTGTTGGAACAGAGTCCAGAGGAGGTCACGGAGATGCTGCAGGGGCTGGGACATCTCTGCTCTGGAGCCAGGATGGGAGAGCTGGGAATGTTCACCTGGAGAGGAGAAGGCTCCAGGGAGAGCTCAGAGCCCTGCCAGGGGCTGAAGGAGCATCCAGGAGACTTGGAGAGGGACTGGGGACAAGGAGGAAAGACTGAAAGAGGCAGGTTTAAATTAGATATTAAAAATAAATTCTCTTTGAGTGTGGCAAGGCCTTGGCACAGGTTGGCCAGAGAAGCTGTGGCTGCCTTGAAACACTTGTTTAATGTTGGAAGGGGCTTGGAGCAACCTAATCTAGAGGATTAAACCCCACTTGGAAGGGGTTTAGGAAGTGGATTATCACTAAGGTGGCTTAAAACCCAACCCATTCTGTGACTCCATGACTGAAGGTGTGCACAGGCAGCCACAGTTCTTGGCTGGGTCAGTGTCACCTGCAGGGAGGACATCAGTGCTCAGTGCCCTTCCAGGGGCAGGGCCTGCTGGATGAGCTCACAAGTGCAGTTCTGTGACCTGCAGAAAGCCTTCACCCAGGTCCCTCCTGGTCTGTGAGCTGATGACCCAGCATTTTTTCCCCTCTGAGCACTGGCCATAACTTCTGTTTGTTGGTGTCCAGGGCATTTCCCTGCTCCCTGCCAGCCCTGCCTCTTGTTTTCAGGTTTCCTGCAGGCAGAGGAGGCTGAAAGCTTTCCCTTCCCCCTCCTTTCCCTTCTCCCACAAAATCAGGCACTGAGACAGGGGGATCTCAGGAGCTCATCCCTGCCTTGCAGGGGAAGGAAGGGCCTTGTGCTGTCCTTGTGCCCTCTGGTGCTATTTTGCTTTATGCCTCTCCTAAATCTGTCCCAGGGCTCGGGGTGGCTGTAGCAGCCCTAGGGCTTGGCACAGGGGTCTGTTTTAAGGTTGCCACGGCGACTGCCAAGGCAGCATTTAAAAATGGCACAGGCTGTTATTTAATGCCAGCTGGGCCGGCATTACAGCGAGGGTCGGTCAGTGACCCAAAGTGACCCATTAGAGACTGACAGCCCTTTACAGCAGGATTGTCCTGGGCACTGGCTGGGAAGGGGGATTCACCCTGAATCCACAGGCAGCTGAGCATTTTGGCTGAGTTTTTGAGGAGTTTCTGTGAGATGGACTAAAATTTTAAGTCAAGCAGTGCTGCGACCGAAACTGGTCTCGAAGAACAAGGTGTTTTATCTGAGAGCAGAAAAACCTGCTTTAATTACAGATACACAGGAAGGAGGGAAGGCAGAGCTGGTGATAAGAGACGTGCAGCAGCCCCAACAGAATTAGCTTAATTTCTCCTGTGCCCTTAATTATCTTAGAGGAGGAAGGGCTGGAGGGATATAAATGGTTGGGGAGGTAAGTGGGAAGGGAAGGTGCCTTGCAAGGCTCTCAAAACTTCCCCAGTTCCCTGGCTCCTGCAGCCATTCCCCAGGGATGGTGTTGTCACTGCCAGGGACCATCTTCCAGAACAAGGGATGCCTACAACAACCTGCAAGGTCACCTTGGGGTGCAGCTGACTTTGGTGTGCTCAGAGAGGGAGTTTGCACCTCTGCAAAAGCCATGGACATAATTTTGGTAGTACACATCTAGCAAAGGGCAGTCACAGTGCCCAGTGACAAACTGAATGACAGTGGTGAGACCCTGGCACAGGTTCCCAGAGAAGCTGAGGCTGCCCCTGGATCCCTGGAAGTGTCCAAGGCCAGGTTGGACAGGGGTTGGAGCAGCCTGGGATAGTGGAAGGTCTCCTTGCCCACAGCAGGGAAGGATGATCTTAAGGTTCCTTTCAACCTAAACCATTCAGTGACTCTATGAATAACAAATCATCATCACTTTAATAGCTTGGTGGGATTTGTACATCTTCATATGATTGCAAATTGTTCATTCTAAGGCTGTATCAACAAGCCCAGTCCCAGGCTGTGGCTGTGGGAAGAGGACAGAGAGCACAGCTGCCATGGCATGGGGAGGAAAGGTTTTACAGCTCTTTCCTCCTGAGTCAGCCACACCACAGGGTGCTTGTACTGCTGTCTCCTCTGCCCTCTCGTGAGACTGCCCTGATGTCTAGGGATGAGGAATCGAGAACTGTTTTTCCATTTGAGGTCAAATTTAGTCCTACCTATCTGTTGTCTTTGTCTTGCTCTCCCTGCAGCAGTTCTTCCACGGTCCATTTGAGCTTTCCTGGGAGAGCCAAAAACACTGGGCTTTTCTGCAATTGCTTGAGGGCGAGGCTGTTTCTCCAGGCAGCAGGATGCGATGCTCTGGGGGACACAAAGCTCTGTGCGTCCCTACCTTGGGGTTTTTTGGTGACTCATCCAGGCAGGAGGAAGATCCCATCACACAAGTGACCTCTTCTAAGATCGGTCATCCTCCACTAAGCAGATGCTGGGGGCATGCTCATAATGAAGCAGGAAATAAGGAAATGTGTGCCTGTAGAGGGAAATGTTCATTCAGTCAGGTGTAGTGTTAGTCATGGCCATGGTGTGCATCTCTGGAACCTCCTGGGCATGCACAGGGGCCAGCACAGACAGGGAATACCCCCAGCACGTGGGATTGTGAGTATCCACTGGGCTGGGTGTAGGGGGAAAAGCCATAGTGTTGTTTATGGATACAGAGGTTAAAATAAAAAGGGCAGAAAATCGTCAGGCATGATAAACAAGTCCTGCTGCCACCTCTCTGGAGAGTGTCTGCATCTGCATCCTCCAGCCCATTATTAGTTACCAATAAACTCCTTCCCAGATGGACGTGCCAGATTTACCCTCCCAGTGAACCCACACCATTTATCTGAGTCATAAAATCACAGAAACACAGAATAGTTTGGGGAGAAGGGACCTTAAAGCCCATCCAGTGCCACCCTCTGCCATGGGCAGGGACACCTTCCACCATCCCAGGCTGCTCCAAGCCCCATCCAACCTGGCCTTGGACACTGCCAGGGATCCAGGGGCAGCCACAGCTGCTCTGGGCACCTGTGCCAGGGCCTGTCACCATACAAGATTCCATGGGACAAGGAGAAGTGGCTTCCAAGTGAAGGAGTTTTTTATCATAAGGGTGGTGAAGGACTGGCACAGGATCCTCAGAGAGGTGGTGATGCCCCATTCCTGTAAATATTTGAGGTCTGGTTGGATGGGGCTCTGAGCAACCTGGTCTTATTGGAAATGTCCCTGCTCATTGCAGGTGGGCTGGACTAGATGGCCTTGGAAGGTCCCTTCCAACCCAAACTATTCTACGACTCCATGACTCTAGGATTCCATGATTCCATGATTCCATGATTCTGATTCCATGATTCTATGATTCCACAACTCTGTGACCCTCTGATTCTGTCTGTGACTTTATGACTCTCTGATTCCCTGGCTCTAGACCCCAAGCCCCCCCAGACCCACAGGCTGCTCCCACCTTGATAACTGCTCTGCTCAGGGCCCCACAGGGAGGAATGTTCATGAGGGGAGGGGAACATCCCTACCTACTCCTCAAGACAAGAAATTAAAGAGTTTTTTTCTTCCAGACCACCCAGGAAATAAGTGGCAGTGCAAGATCAGGATTTGGCCTCCCAGCTCCATCTTCCAGCCCCAGGCTTACACCATGAAACAAAAAAACCCTGAAAACCTGAAAACCAAAAATGTCTGCAAACCACACAGTCTCCTGCTAAAAGATTTGAAGAGATTAAATTATGTTAAACTCTTAATCCTTCAGCCTTTTCTAAGGCCCAGCTCCACTAAAAATCAGAAATGCAAAGACCTTAACATCGGGCTGCAAGAAAAACAAACGACAGTGGTGGTTTATTTTAACCCACAAAACTGCAAGAACAAGTAATTACCCTAAGCCTACAGCATTCCTGGGAAGAGAGCTGTATATAAAAAACATCTCCTTATGACTTTTTGGGCCAGCTTTGTAAATTTCCTTTTGGAATTTCTGACACAGAAAGGGAGTTTTTTATCTGTATCTGTGAGAAGATGGTATGGCTTTCAATTTCCAGAGTGGAAGCGTGAAAATAAAAACTTCCATGTGAGCTGATAAAGCTTTAACTTTGCATATCTATCTTGATTTCCTCTGTGAGAACATCCATAAAATCCTTACAGCTGGGGAAGCATAGGCCTTTAAATAAAAATGCTGAAAAAATACATAGTGAAGGAGGGAGTACAGCATCCTTAATAATTGAATTTTGTTTATTGCAACAGATTATGGATCTGAGAGGAAAATAATTCAAGAAATAATTTTGTCTTTAAGATATAACAGGATAGCCATTATGAAAAATATAGGAGCTTGCTGTTTATAGGGGAAGTTGTCTTAAAATTGCTGTCCCCAGGTTTTCAGAGATGGGAACCCCATGAAATACAATGGAGCTCACTGCAGGAGCAGAGGCAAAGAGGGATTTGTGAAACATGAGGGGGAAGTTTGTTATAGTTGTTTTATGCAGACAGACTCTTTTAGGACCTTAGCTGAGGCACCAGTCCAAGTCAACATCCTGCAAAAAACGAAATTCTCCTGCTGGCACTCAAGGTGATGAGCCATGAAGTGGAAAGGCAACTCCTCCCCTTGTTTGCACCAGCATAAATCAGGAACAGCTCTGTTGATGTCCAGGGTCTTGAGGGCTTCCTCCAGAATCAAAGGATCAGACCCAACCATGGACTGTGGTGGTGCTTTTGGCTTTATGGGAATGTTTTAAAATGTGTGCTTTATTGTGCTGCAGCAGAACATCTCAGAAAAGGCCACGACTGAAAAGAATAATTTTAATAATGGGGGGAAAAGTTATGAGTTTGAGTCAACAAAAAGACAGCCTGCATTGGGACTGCAAAGGCAAAATGACTATTCAGACTTATTCTTCACTCACACAACTGAAATAAAGGGGGAGTTGCTCAGGTGATAGTGGGACTAAATCATTGTAAGAAACCATCAGGCCTGAGATTTCATTCCTCACAGCCTCAAAACCCACTGTCTCCCACGGGCTAGATTGTGCTTGTATAAGACTTTCCTTCTTGGCTTTTTTGTGGTGATTTATGGTTCCTTGCAGTGTGTTATTTAGCCATAAGTTATACCTTTGTGCTGTAGCACATCCCCTGGTAAGCAACGAGACAAAGCAAGAACCGTTTTTTTTTTTGTCTCTAGTGACTGGAATGAGGCTTTTCTCCATATTTCCTAGAATTTATTGGGGGCTGATAAAAGGAAGATTTCCAAGTGCTCATGCTCAGTGATAAACAGGAAGATAAACTCCTGGTCCTGGGAATAAGGACATGTCAGTGCAAAGAGGCCACGCTGGGTATTAGAGGAATCCACCAATGGTTCTCCAGAGTGAACCTTAGAAATAAAAAAGGAAATAGTCTGTGTTTTTATTGACACATTACACCATGCTACATCACACATGATTGCTGCACTTGTTTATCACCCAGGTCTCCAAACCAGATCCTGGTTCTTCTGCATCCAACAGCTGAGTTCACAATGCAAGCAGAAAAGGAGAGTTACAGAATCACGGAATGGTTTGGGTTGGAAGGAACCTTAAAAATCATCTCATTCCACTCCCCTGCCATGGGCTGGGACATCTCCCACTATCCAAGCCCCATCCAGCCTGGCCTTGGACACTTCCAGGGATGCAGGGATATCCACAGCTTCTCTGGGCAGTCTGTGCCAGGGCCTCCTTAACCTCACTGGGAAGAATTTATTCCTAATATCCAACCTAAATCTTCCCTCTTTCAGTTTAAAGTCATTACTTTTGTCCTGTCCCTCCATGGCCTTGATTTGGGTTGAAGGAGATCTCTGGGGCTCACCTTGCCCAAAGCCTGCTCAGAGCAGGGCTGTGGCAGTGGACAGCTCTGAGGTTACTCTGAATAGCTCAGGGCCTCAGCACTGAAACTGCTCAGCCAACTGACAAGGGTGTCTGCGATTCCCACAACTATTTTTTTATTGTTTAAATCATCTGAGGATTAAGAAATAACTTATCTTTTAATTAAGAATCAGTTTCGTTTCAGATTGCAGCATAATTTAATTTATTCAGAGCGTTCCTGGAGTTAATTGACACCAAGCCATACACAATGGCACTTTCTGTCTTGGTGCATTTCCCAGTCTCCTCCATTCTGTGGTCTGTGCAGCCCAGATAGCACAGATACATGAAAGAGGAGATCACTGGTGACTTGAGGCTGCTTCTTGCACCCTGAAGTCACATTGACTTCAAGGGAATTGGATGGGTTGCTGCAAGGTGAGGTACTTCACAAAAGGACACCTGGCGTCAGCAGAGCGTGAAGAACATCCACACATGTTGGTTCATGGCCCATCCAGCTCTGGTCCTGTGTCCACCAAGGGTTCAAGAGTCAAGGGACTGAGCAGAGGATCAAGAGCTTAGAGCAGGGTGTGAGAGCAGGGAAAACATTCAGTGGTATTGCCTTGAGCAATAGGCCTTGGGCTCACTGTGTGGTTCTTGGACTTCCAGAAGTGCTGTCCCTGCATTTAACAGCCCTTCAGGAATTTTTCTCCCATGACTTAGCTGAGCATTGTTTACAAAACCTGTAAATGTTCTGCACTCGCTCTATGATCAAAACCTGATCACAGAGGCAGCACGAGCTGCAGGGGAAAGGAGACTGAGGCATTGTATTGGATGTGGAGCTGGCTGCAGAGTGAAATCTGTCAGCACAGGGTGGCAAGCAGGTCATTCCCTTCCACTGCAAAACACTGAGCAGAAATTGCTGCAGAAATCAGTGAGAACAGAAACCAACACTGAGCAGCTCAGGAAGGTGAGGACCCAGGAGACAGCACAAACACTCAAGGATTTAGATGGTGTGACCCCACATTTATGCTGGCAGCAGGGAAATCCAGTGCTGAAGAGCTACAAAGATGGTCATGGAATCAGATCTCACTTTTCAGCAGGAGCTGGATGATTTCATTCTGTTCTAAGTAAACCAAGTTCCCATGCAATGTGAAGAGAGTGACCTGGTGAGGCCCTGGCACAGAGTGCCCAGAGAAGCTGTGGCTGCCCCTGGAAGTGTCCAGGGCCAGGTTGGACAGGGCTTGGAGCAACCTGGGATGGTGGAAGGTGTCTCTGCCCATGGCAGGGGGTGGAACAGAATAATCTTTAAGGTCCATTCCAACCCAAACCATGCTGTGACTGATAAAATGCCTGAGTGCCTTCCCTTTGCACCTTAGTCAGTAGGTTCAATTCAGGTTTAAGCTCCAGATTTGGCATCATGCATGGGGGGCCCATACACAAACAAAGAGATCTCTTATTGCTGTGATCCCCTGGAGTCTCTCTCCTGATCTCCCACCAAAACTCCAGGATGCTGGAGATGTGCTGCAGCCCTTGCACTGAGCTGGCAGGGATATTGCAGATCCCTGGTGGCATCTCACCTGCACCACTCTGCGTGAGCAGCAAAATCAAGCCCCCAAATGTGGGGAGAGGATTTGCACAGGAGCAGCAGGGTTTCATCTCACCACTCTGGTGGCTGCTGGTTGCTTTGGACCCTCTGCCTCACCCAGGTGTGAGGCAAAACATGCATGTTCCAGGCTATTTGCATGGAGTGAACTCCTTTATTCACCACAACCTCGTGGAAGGATCGCTGTCTGTGCAGCAGCCTGGGCACACCTGCTCCCCATGGGATGCACACAGGCTGGGGATGCTGCAGTGGCTCCAGCTGTGAACCTGCAACATCTGTCTCTCCATACATTTGTCTATCTCACCTTACTTTTTTTATTTTGTACGACTTCACACATCGAGACAGAGTGATGAGGTGATGCTGTGGTGAATCTAAGCACACTGGTTTTACCTCAAATAATTTCTTAATTCTTTTATTAACATTTAATATTTTATGTTAAATTCTATTAATTATTTAGACTTTTTATTAATTTTTAACCCTAAAGCAAATGGACAGGTCTTGGTGTGGATGAGGATCTCTTCCAGTGCTCGTATCATTTTATACAAGCTGTTAAGTGCTTTGATGGTCTGATTTAAACCATTAATACCATTAAGTATTTAATTAAGAAAGTGAATATTAATTACATATGTTCATACAATAGCAGTCCTGATAATACTATTGCTAATGAGCAATAATTAACGATGGGCTGTATTTGGAGAGGCAGTAACAGGACTGACACCACTAGGATCAGGAATGTGCTCTGGGAATGGTCACGGGCACTGATCAGTCCTGGCTGTCCCTGAGGAGGGAACAGAGAAACATTCCTGGCACTGTATCCAGCCTTTCTTCACCTTCCCTACCTCAGCATCACCCTCAAGGACTGTGGACCTGGGAGGGGTCCTGGTTTGGGCAGAGCAGGTGTTGGGAGCAGGAGGTGGACCTGGAATATTCCAGGGTTCCTGCACCTTCTCCTGTTATGCAGCAGGGTCTGTCTCCCTTCTCCCCATCCCTCACCAAGCTCAAACACACATCTGTGCTCCCCGCAGCAGAGCTGAGAGAAACTTAACAAGAAACACTCAAAACCTACCCTTACCCATTGTTGTGCACCTTCTGTCAGGCACTGCAATTACATATAAATAATAAAAAAATTAATAAAAATATGCCAGTTCCCTCCCCAAGTACAGGAGTGGTGAGTTTGCCAGGGGCTGGTTGTCACCAGTCACTTATTGTCACTGTGTGTGTGCTAACACAAGCTGCTCCTCTCTGAGCTGAGGGCTATAAATAAGAATTAAATAATGGTAGCTGCAGTGGGGAAGATGATGGCAGTGTTATTGTGATAGATATCCATGCTGGACCCTTTGTGGGCTGTGGGATGAAATGTGAGCTTTCTACACAGTCAAGAACAGCTCAGAGAGCGTTTGGAAAATTCCAGGGGAAAAACTGATTTGATTTTTGGCCTTCCTCAGGGAGGAAACTCACAGGACATATTTTCCTGGCTGTGGGAGTAGCCTGTGAGAGGGGTAAGATGTTCTCCATACGTATGTCCCCGTCTCACTTTGCATCCTCAGGAATGCAAGGTTAGCAGGAAAATGCAGCTGGGAATCTGTAATGAAAAATTCTGCCGACTCTTCAAAGAGCATCTCTGATCTCTTTCACAGGCACGCTCATCTTGCACAGAGATGCTGCTGACGTGAGAGGCTCCAGCTCTGAGAGCTGCAGGACCACGCTCCAAATGGAGGAGAAGTGCTGGACCAGGGGGGAGAGGCTGTTGGGAGAGGGGAAATGTGGAGCTGTGGGTGTCAGTGGGACAGGGCTGTGCTGGGGTTGGTCATGGTATTTTGGGGTGTTGCACCTGAGTGACAGTCATGCCTGCTTCATCCATCCATCATCCATCCATCCATCCATCCATCAATTCATCCATCCATCCATCCATCCATCATCCATCCATCCATCCATCCATCCATCCATCCATCCATCCATCATCCATTCCTCCATCCATCCATTCCTCCATCCATCCATCATCCATCCATCATCCATCCATCCATCCATCCATCCATCCATCCATCCATCCATCATCCATCCATCCATCATCCATCCATCATCCTTCCATCATCCATCCATCCCTGCATCCATCCATCCATCATCCTTCCATCATCCATCCATCCCTGTATCCATCCATCCATGCATCCATGCATCCATGCATCCATCCATCCATCCCTGCAGCCCCCAGCACGGAGCAGAAACCCCTCCCCAGGGGCTCTCAATGACTTGTGCTGTGCTTTTTACCCTCTGGTGTTTGTTCTCTTCAGTTCCTGTGAATTTCCTCCCTCTTCCATTATCCGGTGGCCAAGGTTGCTTCTCAGAACAGTCAGGATGGGAGAGGAGAAGGCAGGAACTGGCAGATAAAGTGTTTCCACGGACTCCTCCCTCCTGCTTCCCAATCAGAGCCTCTGTGTTAAATCAGCAGAGGCTTTTTTTGCCCTTTCTCCTTTCCCCAGAGGCTGTCCCAGGACAGCTCTACTCTGGGAGTCAGAAACATTCCTGGAACCACTCAGTCTCATGGACTCACTTTCAGCTCTTTTGCCCTCAATTTTGCTCTGCCTGATCTTTCATGTTTACCCCTGAGATAAATGTGCAGACAGCAGCTGCATCCCATCCCAGCTCCCATTTCAGTAGACTAAGCAAGCTTGGGGAGCTCTTTTTGTGGGGCAGAAGGTTCATGGATCAAAGGCTTTGCTTTCACTTGCACCAGGCAATTTTCCCTAAGAGCAGATTTGTCTCGATATTATTAACATAGCTCACAATAAGGGAAAAATAATGGAATGTCCGTAGTCCTGGTGATGCCAACTCCATATGCAGAAATGGTGGGGTTTTTTTTCAAATTAATTGAAAAGGAAGATCCATCATGGCATCAAGGCTTGTGGAAAAAAAACTTGTGCGTTCTTTTTTTTTATTATTATTATTTTTTGCATGAGCAATCCCATTTGTAGACCTGTGCTAAGGGAGCTGCTGGAGGATGAGAGCTTTCAAAAGTTAATTGATTAGAGGAAAATCCCACCTCCTTAACAGTTATTTGACTCATTTCATATTTTGCAGCTATTACATAGTTATAAAGTAGCTGATAGAAAAGCCCCTGTGTTACAGATGGAAAACTATTTCTCATGAAAAGATCAAAGTCCCAGTTTCCATATTTGAGCACCTTTATCAATAAATCACATGCCAGGATAAGAAATTTCAGTGTCAGCTTTTTGCTTCCAGACCAACAAGACTGAACGAGTACTCAAAAGCAGAGGGTTTAATTTTAATTAGATTTCCAATTGTTTTAAAATGAGGTACAATAAGGATATTGACAGTTAATATTCTGTTCAGCTCTGTCATTTAACCAACCTTTTCAAAGAGATAACCCCTGGCTCGGGATCAGCTGTGGATGGTCACCCTTAGGAGCATTTCTTCACTAAATATGAGCTTATTTCACTGACAAGTTACACTCCTGTGGTGACAATCCATCATTGCTCACAGTTCTGGTGTTGTCAGTAAAACCTTATTTACTGCTCCTCTGACCAAATAAAAGCTTTCCAAACAGGCAAGAATACGCATGTCTCTAGAGAAAATGAGAGACCTTGGCTTCTGGGAACAGCTCAGCCAATCCTCCAAAAGTCTGAAAACACTCTTTACAGGCTTGTGCTGCTGCACAAAATAAATCCAGCCCAGAGAACCCTCGATCTGCCAACAGCACCAACAAAGTGCCAGCACAGTTGGACTCAATGATCTCAGAGGTATTTTCCAACCTTAATGATACTGGGATTCTAAGAAAGTCAGGGAAAACTGTGCAAGGCTGAACTTCTCTGGAAGGAGAAAATGAGGAAATTTCTTGACCTCCAAGACTCGTGGAGGAAGAGCTCAAGCCTGGGTAAGATGCTGCAAAGTGACAATTCCATCTCTCACGATTTTGTCTGGAGTCTCAGGCTGCCATGCTGGTGGTGGGAAGTCCAGAACAGCCCCCTGGGAATTTCACTTTTGACTTCCATGAAGGTCTCATTTTTTTCCTTTATGTTTTTGCAAAACTCCAGTCACAAGTCTATGAGGGTGTGAGAATCACAGCTTTCCATTTTGGGCTGAAGGGCTCTAAATGTGACTTTTAGGCATGCAAGCACAGATGAAACTAAGAAGGAGTCACAATTACTAATTGACTATCTCAGACTGAAGACTGGCCCTTGAATTTTGTCTGCTCAAGGCTACCAAAACTGCTGAGGGAAGGTAATTCTCATCCTCCCTGTGGAGTGCTCTGATGGTCAGGAAATGTGAGGTGGTTCACCAGCCACTTATCTGGATGTCTGTGATATAAATGCTTGTACTGAGAGAGGGTCACAACCCATCCCTGGCTGACTGGTGCCATTTGAGGTGGCCCAGGATGTCCCAGCTGGCCTCCACCAGGCCAGAATAGCACATGCCTTCTGCAAGTCCTAGGCCAGGCTTGTCAGCCCCCTGTTCTGAATGCTCTGGAGCTTTTCAATACTACTGTCTGCTTATGTCAAGGACTGAATTATTCCTCCATGTCAGGGTCAACCTGCTCAGCCTGCAGCTGCCAGGGACAATCCTCTGTCCTGTGTCTTGCTGTGCCCACCCAGCCTCTCAGGATTGAGTATGAACAAAGAAGCACTTAACTGGTGCTGAGGAATCTCTGGATCTTGCCTGTTTGGCTACTAATTCACTGTGTGTGAGCGGTGAAGGACATCCCTGGCTTTCCTTGAGGGGCAGATGTGAGAAGAAAAATTGAGAGTCCAGCACTGTCCCTGCTGGGGCTCTGTGAGCCAAATGGGGATGGTCTGCCATGATCAGGGGACATTTCATCCCAAGTGCTGCTATCTCACCCATCAAGAGCTGCATCCTCACCCTCCTGTGCTCTCCAGGGGGAATCTGGGGAGTCCTCACTACCTTCACAGCATTGGCAAGGAGGGCAGCTTGAGAGCAAGGGAGCACCAGGCATCCAGGGCAGGGCTGGAAGGCAGATGGGGCTGAGCTTGAGCTGCAGCTTACCCAAACCAGCCCGTGGTTTGCAGCAGCAGTGGCTGATCCAGGTGCTCTCCTCCCCAGCTTGGAGAGGGCAAAGCCCCTCTCACCACTCAGGCCATGAGAGAGATGTGAGGAGATAAAAAAAGGGAGCTAAACCCTCCACCCTTTGCAAGATCAGATCCAGACCATCCTTTTCAATTGCCTGACAGCTGTGAAACCTTCTCTTCCCTTCTCCATCACATTGTCCCGCCCGTAATTATTTCATCAAATCAACTTCTTCTCCTCTCCTTTTCCTCCTGCAAGTTTCAAACTGCCCAACCCCACTCTGTGACAAATCTGCCCGAAACCACAGCTTCTCCTGCATCCCTGGTGCCCAGCCTGCCTGTTTTTATTGAAAGAATAAAATAAAATAAATTTTATTTTATTCTTTCTGTCAGACACATACATGTATACACAAATGTATATTTTTATGAGCCTCTGTTTTCCTCCCAGCGCTAGTTTCTTTCCACTGTCTTGCTTTTGCTCCCTCTCTGGCCCCATAGGGCCATTTGTCACTCTTTGGATGTTTTTTTCTTTTATCAAGATGTTTTCTCCTGGAATGCTTCCCGCCAACGCAAGCTGCCTGGCCCATTAACTTCCAGAGTTCAGCTGACAGCCTGGACTCCAAGGCCCATTGCCTTGTGATACTGAGTGCTTCTGAGATGCAGGAATTAGCTGGTAAAATGACCCAGTCACATGCACAATAGGAAGAAGAAATACAGTTTCAGGGTACAATAAGATAATAAATTTTGCAGCTGTGCTCAGATCCTTTTTTTCCTCTCTCTCTCTCTCTCTCCCTGCTGCTTTTCACTCCTTCCCCTTGTGTGATAATCTGATAAATGGTAGTGGAAGTTTGACTGTTTCTTAGCTGGAGCTTTATTGAAGCATTTGCTGCTGCAGACAAATTGTGTTAAATTTCTCACAAACACGCCAAAGCCTCCAATCCATTGTCATTCATGGAGATCCATCAGGCTTGTGCCCACACTATTGATAAGCAGAAAGACCTCTGAAATCTTTGTTTAAGCACTCAACTGGTGCCATGAATTATCTGTATTTAAATTAGCAAGCCTGCATTTGAGTATTCATTATGCTTCCCTGCTAATTGGGTCTTGCTAATGATCATTAAACCCACGTCCCCACCATCTTGTTAGCTGACAATTTAAAGGGATCGTAAAAGGCAGCCAGCAGGGAGGCTGCACAATTCCAGAGGTTGTTAATGGCTCTGGAGCTGCTTCAGCTCTCAGCCTGTGCTTCGATGCCAGCTCAACATGTGTGTGTGTGCCACAGAAATAATTGCTGTGGCAGACACCACTGAAGGAGAGGGGACACGAGGTGATGGCTCCTCAGGCCTGAGGAATTCTTCTGAGGATGCTCCAAGGTCTCTGGGTGTGGTTTGTACACTGACAAACCTGAACACTGAGGAGATTCAGGCTACGAGGCCTGGGTTAAGGGGATCTTTGTCATTGGCCACCACAAAATTAATTATTTATCTCCTCTGTCTTGCCCCAGGGTAGGGGACACTCACGGAGAGCCCAGATGGGAGCATGCATGGTGATGGATGACCCTGGCTCCTCTAGGGAAGCATTTCCCTACAGCTAATGCAGCTGATCCAACCTTCCATGGACCATCCTACACTTCTGTGGGTCACCATCCCCTGCTCAGCCTCGTCTCAAGACGAAATTCTGCCTCTGTGCTTCCTTAGCAGGGCTGAGGGATGCGACATGCACCTGCCTTTGTAAGGGGAGAAAACAGGCTGGGTTTGAACAGGAACAATTTGAATTTTGAGCACTGGTAAAAAAAAAAACAGGCTGGGTTTGAACAAGAGCAATTTGAATTTTGAGTGGTGGTAGCTCTGGTTGATGCAACCATCGGGATCTGACTGGGATTATCTCCTTCAGCACCTGGGTACCCACAGACCTGGGGCACTGCTGCAGCCTGCCAAGCCTCCTCCAGGTGGTCAGCCCTAACAGCTGATGCCTTGGGAGCCCAAGGGGAGAGAAAAACAAACGACTTAGGTAGTTAAACCTCCCTCCACCCCGATGATTTAGTGATAATTACATATTGAAAAGCAAAACAAGCGGCTGTTTGCATAGCAACTGCAATATAACTGCAGTGTAATTACAGTTCTGCCTCAGAGGGATTGCTGGCCCTTTAGAAAGCTCCTGTCCTGCCTCTGCTCCAGTGTGCATCCCCACATGGGAGCAGCAGATGGATGGACAAACACAGCTCAGGGTGTGGGATGGATGGTGGGGGCTCAGAAATACCTGAGCTGTGCAAGGAGGGGTGCTGGAAGAACCAAGGAACACACTGCTGGAGCACAAGGCCTGGGTTGTGCAAGGTGCCCCAGGAGAGGGCTGGAAAAAGGAGTGGATGAAGGAGCCCTGGTGTAGGTCAGACCACACACCAGCTGTTCCAGCCAGAGTTAAGGGGCACAGTCCACATTTGGGGCAGAAAGGATCAGAAACTGTGCGTGGGTATGTGTGGTTTCTCTGTTTGAGATTCCACGTGGCTGGAAAGCCAGAGAACCAGGGCAGGAAGGTCACAGAACCATAGAATGCTTTGGCTTGGAAGGGACATTTAAAGGCCATCTAGTCCAGTCTCTGGACCAGTCCATCCAGTCCAGTCCAGACCATTCTCTGGTCTGGTTGGTTGACGGACATCTCCAACCAGCCCAGAGAATATACACGAGGAGAGCACTGAAAACCAAATGGGCCAAAGCACTCTTCAGATTTCTTAGGAATGGGTATAGCCCTAAAAAACCATGGTACCACTGAGCAAAACCCACAGAACAGGCTGATATGGAGTTGTAAATTATTGATTCCCACAGAATTTTCTGTGGATGAGTTTAGTTCTGTGGCCTGTTTAGAGCTAAATAACCGTGTATGGATTCTCCCAAAAAGTAATGCATCTTTCTTTCTGCCAAATGAGTGAAAAGTCAGCCTGAAAGTGTCCTACATATTCCTAAACTTTTCCTGGGGTCTCAACACAGAATGAAATGCCAAGGCACTTAAGCAACAGCCTCTCCTTGACCTAAAGAGGGTCCCAAAAAGCTGAATATCCTCCTCTGTCAATCCTGAGCTGAATCTTTACCACCTTGGGGAGTTCACAACTGGTATTAGGTGACAAATCCCAAGAGATTTTAGGTGTCGAAGCTTTAATAAAGCAAAAATGAGAAGCTCTGCAGGCCTGCAGGCACCTTGTGTCCTCTCAGGCCTCTCAGGGGACCAGAGACACACATGGGAAGCACAAGGGGGACACCTGCAAGCACAGTATTTTTGGGGACAGTTGGTTGAGGCCCTCGACTGTGCAGATTCTGTAGTCCTGGTTGTAATTTATCCCAACACAGATGTTGAAAATAGGGCAGATGAATCATGCCCTAAAAGTGCCTGTTCTGCTGACAAAGGGAGCCCAGGCTCTGCTGGAAATGTCTGCGTTGTGGATACATGAAGTCAGGTGAGAGAAATCCCACATCTCCCACTGCTCCACCTCTGTTTCTTACCTGCAACAGTCACTTCTCAAGATAAAAGGCTATCCCAGGCTCCAGGGCTGCCTAATCCTGCACTGAGCTGCTTAGATAAATGGCAGCGGTCAGCTGAGTAGGAATTCCTGCAGACTTGTTTGCAAAGTCAAAGTCAATTTTGAAGCAAGGGTGTTTTACTTTAGTGCAGTGGACAAGAATCCAGCAGAAATCTCAGAGCTGAATGAAAGGTTTTTAGTGCAGCCAACAGGAAGATGAGTGATGCAATTGCCCCACTCTTCCCAGTCTTTCTTACTCAGATTAAATTCAAACTATTGTATTCCACCCCAACAGTCTGCACTTCCCACAAGTTCTTGTGCTGACTTACACATACTTCCCTCATGAGAATTATTGTGGGGGTAATGGGAGGAATTTGGGCTCCTCTCTCTCCTCCACCCCAAACAATCCAGTCCTGTGTCTTCCCAGGAACAAGCAACTCATCTGAAGGCCTTCCATCAAAACGAGCCCTAGGCTAAGTGTTGATAAAGATTAGATGTCATCAAATTAAACCTCAGGTAGACTGGTGGTAGAAATAATACATTTAAATGTCATCATTAGGTTTCATTGTGACCAACCTGCTAAGAGCTGCAGCATCTCTCACACTGGAATTTGCAAACTGAAGGAGGCATCAATGAACTGGTTTCCTACGTCTTCTACGAGAGCACGTGGCTCAGACTTTGTGTTGAAACCAATTAAATTTGTGGTGGAGAGCCTATTGAGTTTTGTTGGGTTTTTAGTTGGTTTGGGCTCTTTTTTCCTGCTGTGGAAGGGAGGGGTTTGGAGAGGTAAAGAGGAGAAGCTGGAGAGAAAGCAGCAGTTTGCTGGTTTGACCACGCATGCCTGACGACAGCGGGCTGTGATGTATAGACTCGTGCAGTAGGAAATGGACTGGAGCCACGACAGAGCATCTGTCAGATGATAACTTGCAGTCATTTGCAATCTGTGCTGGAGGCAGACCAAGGGCCTGAGCCAACACTTCCAGTTATCCAGGCCTTGTCTCCGGGCCTTAACTCCATCTTCTTTACATCCCATAGAATGAGGCTCTTCTGCTGCTCTACTGTAGCACAGCAGTGACATCCAGGGGCCATTTCATTTGCTGTGGAGATCAGCCTACTGATATCCAAGAGCATACGTGCCTCAGCCAAAAACCCACTGGAGGAGCTTGGAAAGATCCCCATCAATGTCAACAACTTTTGATCCATCTGCCTTTCCTCCATGGTTTTTAGCAGTTAGCAAAAGAAGGGGCCTTGTGCTCCATTACCTTTGTTGCTACCTTTTTGGCTGAGTAACCTAAGAAAAATCTCCCTGTGCCAGCCTTCTGTTCAACACACAAAGTGACTTTGTGTGCTGTGATTCACCCAGTCCCCCAAATCTCCCCAAAACCACGACCTATAGCAATAACAGGAGGTCCACCCACATCTCTGGGTCCATAGTGGCATAACCTCAAGCTTTTGCACCAAAACCCATCCATTCTACTTCTCCAAAGCTGGGGTCAGCCAATTACTGAGCCAAAGGCCACCTTGATGAGCAAGCAGATGGCATGAAAACCCTGCCAACCTTTAGCTGTGTTGGATGCTAGAAGGTCATCTGGACCTCGTGGGGGAAACCTGACCTCTGCACAGCTGGTTTAGATCTCTCACTTGGATTTAATCTGAATTTCCCAGACTCCATCTCATTACAACTTTCCTTGATGCCATTTCCAGGGCTTATACCTGTGCAGATGTTGATAACCTGCAGTAAAGCCACTTCATTTTTCCCTTGGATATGTTTTTCTCTCTCTAAAGTAGGCTTCCAATGCCTAAAATCACTCTGGCAAGAATCTTTGCTGTTTCCTTAAGATCTTTTTTTGGACATGTGAACATCAGAACTAGACATAACTTTTCAGAAATGGTCTCACTAATGCTGTTTACAGAGATAATATCAGTTCAGCACTCCCACTTCATATTTGCCGTCTGCGCAGCCAAGGATTACTCCAACCTTCTTGGCTAAGGCATTGCTGGGAGTTCAAACACCAGCAATTGTCTAGCAGGACCATTCCAGTTGGTTCTGAGTCACTGATTTCCAGGATGTATCCCCCCTACACACATCCCCTAAGGTGTGACCCCCATCACTTGCTCCAAAACGTTCGCCTTTTCCTGTGGCCACACCAAAATGAATTTTGTGTGGTTCCCACTTCAGCCAAAAGCACCTGCCCGCACAACCAGGCTGTGCCCATGGCTACTTGCCACCAATCTTGTTTTCTTCTTCTCTGCAAATTTTACCTGCTTTCTGGTTGGGTTTTTCTTTTGCAAGTAAGAGGCTGCTGCTCTGTGGTGGTTATCGGATCGTTCTGCAGCTATTTGCTCCTTGCATTTTTCTTCCTCCCACTTTTCTCTCAGCTTTCACTTCCCCTGCCATGCTTTTACTCCTTTTTGCTAACATCAGTTGGATCTGGTTTTGTTTTCTGAAGGTGGCTTGTTTGGCTCAAATCACTGGGTACGAGATGTTTGGGTTCGAGGGGAGGTGTAATGAAAAAGGATCACACTGAGAACATGCCCTGCGTGTCTCTGCTCTGCCTAGACCAGATGTGCACCATGTGGCTCAACACAACAGTGATCAAGCACTGAAATCGAGAATATGAAAATATTCCTCAGAAAAGAAGTGCATAAAGCTACCAGAGGCGGCTCACCAAAAATCTCTTATTCTCAGCAAAAAAAGAGAGGTTTCCCATGGCCCAGTAACTGTTTTGATAACCCTTTCACTGGTCTAGCAGAATACTAACAAATAGGTAGCAAAAGAAATATTTGTGTACAGGCTTAATTACAGCAAGGCAAGCATTTTCTTAATTTTAATTTTTCTCCCTTTGTTTTTGGGCTTTCTTGACTGGGCAGGGCAGGCTGGAGAGATGGACTAAGTGCTTATATTAAAGAACAAGTGGAGATTTTGCATTTGTACTCTTAATTCCTGGTTGGGGTCTGCTGGGTAGTGAGAGAATGAACTGGGTGGGGGAAAGGAATTAAATTATCTGTGTAAATAAATAAGTATTATGTACCCAACTTGAGTGGAAACAGGTGACAAGAAACCTCTCACTGGAGCCATGTTAATGCACAAGCAAAAGCTGGGCTTTAGGGTTTTCAAAAGCTCTTTGCACTCCTCATTTTCAGCCACTAAGAGAGCTGCCTTTGTAGAGGATGCAATTATGGAATCATAGAATGGCTTGGGTTGGAAGAGACCTTAAAGACCACCCAATTTCAAGCCCCCTTCCATGGGCAGGGACACCTTCCACTATCCCAGGTTGCTCCAACCTGGCTTTGGACACTTCCAGTGATGGGGCAACCACAGCTACTCTGGGCACCCTGCGTCAGGGCCTCATTGCTCTTCTAGCAAAGAATTTCTTCTTAATATCTAATCTAAATCTACCTTCTTCCACCTTAAGGTTATTCCCCCTCCTCCAAAGCCCCTCTCCAGCTCTCTTGTAGCCCCCTTAAGTGCTGGAAGGGGCTCCAAGGCCTCCCAGGAGCCTTCTCTTCTCCAGGCTGAACAACCCCAGCTCTCTCAGCCTGTCTAGGATAGAATTTCATCATCTTTCAATGGTTGTAAAGCCCCTACTGCCCGTGCACATGTCCCTGTTCCCCACTCTGCACTCAGAGAGCTGAGGCAGGGCAGGTTCAGCCCAAGGTCCTGCAGACAGCCCATGGCAGAGGAGAGGATGCTCAGAAGTTGGTGCTGCCCCTGCTGCCCATCCTCCCTCCTTCCCAACCTGACCCTGCATGGCATGGCAGGAACTCACTGTCCCTGGGGTGAGATGCTGAGGATCATCTCCTGATTGCAGACTGAACCAAACATTTCAAAAGGACTGTTCTTCCATTCAAAAGCATATCTTCTTTGGATCTCTTATGGAAAGCATAAAAAGCTTTTCAAAATAGCCAGCATGATTATTCATGACTACTCATTTGCAGCAGCGCTTGTTTTCCGTGGTAGCACCAATGAGCTCACCTGAATAAAGATTTTTTGGGGGAGAATGGATGGCTGGAGGTTTTGCACAAGCCAAGATGCGGGCTGGCACAGTCCCACTGCACTGGGCAAAGACCAGAGACCTCACTCCCACCCCATCCTGGTGCTGCTCCAGCTGCTGCCGTGCTCTCCCACAGCTGTGCTGTGCCTCTGGCACTGGGAACCCATCCCTGTTTGCTTTATTTACCCGCATCCAGTGGAGGAAGGGCTGGGGGCACGCTGGGTTTTCCAGGGAAGCTCCTGATGGATGGGCACACCTGATGGAGGGTGAGGATTCCTGCCAGAAGAACCGGCAGTGGTGTGCCCAGGGCTGTGCAAGGAGGATTTGGCAGTGTAGGGGAGGGAGCCCAGATCACCAGTAAAACCCAGCCTAGCTCAGGATGATTTCCCAGCAGGCAGACTATCCCTTCCCCTCCTGCTCACCCCTGGCCTCCATGTACTCCGACCAGCAGGCTGCCGGGACTGGAATTTCCTGGCTCCTGAGACCTCGCCTGTGCTGCAACACCCACTGGAGTCTCCTTCGCTTCCCCCTCAGTTTTGTTTGTCTGTGGTTTTGCACAGGGGAAAAAAAAGAAAAAAAAAAGCCAAAAAAACCCCAAAAAACTTAAGCAGAGGTTTCCGGGAGCACAGGGAGATATTGGGCTTCTGTGATCAGTTTATTGTTCAGCCCAGGAGCTGCGGGTTCCAGCAGCTGTGAGCAAAGCAACACAGCCCAAAATCCAGGCAGGATTTGCTGGCACAGCCCAAGCACAGCCCAAAACCCAAGCAGGGTTTGCCTGCACAGCCCAAAACCCAGGCAGGGTTTGCCAGTGCAGCCTAGCACAGCTTGGGCTGTCTGCTGAGTGATGTAAGCCCTGCTTTAATTTGTTTTCCAGAAAATTCATTTGGAGGAGAGCTGTGCGAGCGGCTTGGCAGCAGCCGGGGGAAGCGGCCGGGGAGGACATCAGCTGTGAGCCCTGGCCAGCAGGATGCCGTGGGGGCTTGCAGGGCTGCTCGGCCTGCCTGGGAAAAGCCTCTGGGTCCAGTCCACAGCCAGTTACTCACGGTCACCTGCTGTGTCAAGCTCCAGAACAGTTATTTGTATGCCCCAGAGTGGCCAGCACAGAGCACTCAGCACCTGTGGATGTGACAGTAAAACCAGGGGTAAATAACAGTCCAAGCAGGAGCCAGTGCAATTCAATCTGGATTAAGTGAATGCAGTTAAGTGGGGAAGGATTCTCAGGCTGGCTGAGAGTGGCTTTCCTTTCCTCTGTGGGTCTAAGGATGCATGTCCAGGCTAAAAGTATTTGGAGGATACAGCACAGAAAGCTTTGCCTGCTCTGTTCTGCACCATTTGACTCTTTATCTGTAGGAAAAGAAGGGAGCATGGCTGAGAGAGGGAAGCACCAAGTGTACCAGCTACGGTGGGAAGGGCACAAACTGGCAAGTGATCTGCTTGTCTTTGTCCTTCCTTCCTTCCTTCCTTCTTTTCCTTCTTTTCCTTCCTTCCTTCCTTCCTTCTTTTCCTTCTTTTCCTTCCTTCCTTCCTTCCTTCTTTTCCTTCTTTTCCTTCCTTCCTTCCTTCCTTCTTTTCCTTCTTTTCCTTCCTTCCTTCCTTCCTTCTTTTCCTTCTTTTCCTTCCTTCCTTCCTTCCTCTCTCCTCATGTTTATTAAGATCCCACTGACTTGTGCTGAGGTTCAAAGCCCCGTTACATCTTCTCCCTATCTTGGAAATCAAGGAAAGCTGGGTTGTTCTTTCCCATGGACTCAGAGCTGCAGGGGACCCCCAAGGCCATCATGCCCACCTGTGGTTTCAAGCAGAACTCACCAGGTCCAGCCTTAACAGGTGTTTCTGTAAAAGAAGCAACAACTGGTGCTTGCTCCAAGAGACCTCCCCAACCTTCTGGGGAGCAGAAAGGTCTCCAGCAGAAAGCTTTGCCTTATCCCAGATTTCCCTTGCTTGTAGCATGTCCCTTGCTTGTCCTGCCCTTCAGGGACATGGAGACTGTCCCCTGGTGTCCTCAGGAGGAGGACAGGCTGGAGGACAGGCTGCTTTCAGGAGCAGCCCTTGGCCTGTGTGCCATGTCCCAAATGGGATGGGGAGGTCAGTTCTGCATTTCCTGGCACTGAATATGTGAAGGAGTGTAACTGTTTCTGAGAAAGGAGGTTCAGGCATATTTTCCTCCCATGTGCCACCCCCTAAGCATCATTGGTGTCATCAGGGAGAGGACTACAGGGGTAAGACCACTGGAAATCAGCTCCCTAACTTCTTCCATGACTGCTGACCCCAAGGCTGGAAAAATGGGCACAGGTGATGACCTTACTGGCTCCAGTGGGATTAATTGGACATGTGCCTAAATGCTTTTCTGGAGGAGGTCAGAGGCAGCTGCAGGGAGACACTGCAAGGTGGGATGGGAGAGCAGTGATGACTTTCCTGGTCTCTGGAGCATGGCAGTTGCTGGGAATTATGGCTGAGCACTGCGGGTGAGCAGGACAGAGCAAACTCCTCCTCACTACCTTGCTGCAGGTCACCTCTTCCATAACTCACTGAGTCACTTCCCCCTGCAGAGAAGGACAAGCTGAAGAATTTGGTTGGCCAGATTGTATTTTTTTTTTCCTTTTGGAAAAATAATAGCACAGCATTTCCTCTGCCTTGTCCTCTCCCATGCTGTACTGGTAGCTGCACTGAAGCTGATTGATTAGTTTAATAACAGTCAGTTGATATGCAGCCATAAAATTATGCACTTTTACTCATCAGGCTGATTGAACTCCTCTGCTGACTGCACAGGAGCAGAATGGCAGAGTTAAAATAATGAGGGAAACAGCCAAGGGAAAAGCAAGCCTGGTGGTGTTATTGTTTTAAAGCTGAGGAAGAAAATGAGTCCAGGGAGGAGCTTTTCCAAAATAAACACCAAAATACAGAGGGAAAATGTTAAGATGTAATTAGCACTGGTACAAGTGCCATTAAATGTCTGCTGGGGTTGGAGAGCTTCTTTTACACCCACCTGCTCTATTTTGGGCTTTCAGGAGGTTGGGTCTGACCCTGTTGAACATCCCAGGTCCCCTCGTCCTCAGAAAGGGTGAGAGGGGCTGAGCCCTTTGCAAGGTGAATAAACTCAATGGGAAAAAGATGGGAATTCAGCTTGTTGTTTAGCTTGGGGCTGGTTTTGGTTGTTTTGGTTTTTTTTTTTTTTTCCTAATTCTGACCAAGGAGGGAAGGATATGAGGATGGAGCTGGGAAAAAAACTTGACTGGGAAGGGATTGTTCCCTCTGCCCCCGCACTATTGGCGTCAGTGGAGGGGAAATGGTGTGATGGGGACTAGCAGGGCTCCTGCAGCCTGGCCTGGCAAGGACAGGACTCCTCTCAGTGATGTCCCCACGGCCCTGAGCTCTGCTCTTTGTGGGCACCAGGGAGCTGAAGTCAGCCTCTGTCCTGCAGGGTGTCAGTCACGCTCTCTGAAGCCACCAAAGGGAATTGAAGGTTCCTGCTCAGCCATGAATCAAAATGCAGGAGCAGGCAGCAGGGCTGGCTGATGAAAAGCCACACAGCCCCCATCCATGCATGGAGAATGGCATTTAAGTCTTTACATCCCAATAAAATATTTCCCAGCGCCCCAGCATGGCTTGCTCGGGTGACAGGCTCCCTGTTTGTCCTGCAAACATTAATTTTATTTATAAGACCAATTTGTCTGCAATAGGTCAGCCAGCTCCTTGTGCCCATGATCCCCATTGCTCCCACTGCTGTGAAACATTTTAATTGAACCTGCTCACGTGCTGTGTCCCCAGCACAGGGCTGGCAGCCTTGACCCCGGGCCCAGTCTCCACCCAGAATGCAAAACTAGTCAGATTTTTTCCTTTGGGGCTCATCCCCCGAAGGAGGGGATGGGGACAGGGGAGGGAATAAGGAGCACTTGGTGTTTATTTTCTCCCAGAGAAAAGCTTGGCAGATGGTTTCACATCTCTTCTTGCCCTTTCTCCCTGACTACACCCCATCCAGGTTGTTCCTGGGAGCAAGGCTCTCTTCCTCATTTGCCTCAAAGGGTTTTGGGTCAGGCCATGTGTGGTTGCTGCAGATGACACGCTGACATATCCAAGGGTGCTGCTTCTCCCGCTGTTCATTATGGGTGCTCAAGAACCAGGAGTGAAGTTCTGGGTTCTGGAAGCCCTGATCTCTGCTTTGTCTCTCTGCAGTCATGGGTATTCTTCCTTCCTGGCAGCCTGTGCTCTTCCTTGGGCTCAGCAAAGAGGAGGCTGGACCTGAATCCAGAGCTAAGGAGCAGCTCTGACTGTGGCTCCTTGTCCTCAGACGTGGAATGGAAAAGATAAACACAAACTGTGTTGTAGCAAAGACTTTGCTTCTATTTGTCTGTGTCTAAAGTAAAAAGAGACCATGCAAATCTCTAACAAAATGTCTTTCTGCAAGTGCAAATCCTGGTAAAAGCTGTCAGGGTTTCTTTATACAATGGAGTTGGAAGCTAAATTTAACTGCTCCTTCAGGCTTCCCTCCCCTTTCTTTTGTTTTCTGGCAAAAGCCCCATTACCAGGATGGAAAGCTTAAGTATTGAAATTTTCCATTTAAGTTTTAAAAAACAACCACCAACAACCTTTCCAAAAAAACCAATAGTAAAACCTACCAAAACTTCGCTCCACCCTCTCCTTATGCTGAGCAGGTGCAAAGAAGAGTCCTTTCCAAGGTAAAGAGAGGCACAGGAAGAAAGCAGAAGAGGAAGCAAGGGAAGGTGACATGTGGACAGGGATTGCAATAACAAACAATATTCTGACTCAAAGGATGCTGCAAACACATTGTGCATACTCAAAATTACTTTTTAACCATTTTTAAACTGGTTTTTGCCAACTGAGAGGGGAAGCCTAACAACAAGTGCCTGGTTATTTCTGATTCCTTCTTCTACTCTTGGCAGAAGATTTGGCTTGGTGATCTCCTGAGGTCCTTTCCAACCTCATTTAGTCTCTGATCCTGTAAGCACAAGTCTTTGAGCTCACCAGGGTCCTTGTGCAGATTGCACTAAGGATGATGAGGAGAATGTGGCAAGTGGAGAACTGAATGAATTCAGCCCATGCTGAACACCTTCCTCCAAACCTGAGTGTCACAGAACCACTTGGGTTGGAGAAGACCTTTAAGGCCATCAAGTCCAACCATCAATCCAGCACTGCCCAAGCCACCACTAAACCCTGTCCCCAAGTGCCACATCTACATGTCCTTTAAACCCTCCAGGGATGGTGATTCCTTGGCAGCCTGTGCCAGGGCTTGGCACAACTTGAGGCCATTTTCTCTGGTCCTACTGTTTGTTATTTGGGGGAATAGCCTTACCTCCACCTGGCTGCACCCTGCTGTCAGGGAATTTTGGAGGGCCAGAAGGTCCCCCTGAGCCTCCTTTTCTCTAGGCTGAGCTCCCACAGCTCCCTCAGCTGCTCCTCATCAGATTTGTGCTCTAGATCCATTCTCAACTCTGTTCTGTTCTCTGGACACGTGCAGCACAGAAAGGAAAGGGGAAAGGAAAGGGGGAAAGGGAAGGAAAGGGGAAGAGAAGAGAAGAGAAGAGAAGAGAAGAGAAGAGAAGAGAAGAGAAGAGAAGAGAAGAGGAGAAATGAGAAAAAGAAAAAAAAAAAAAAAAAAAAAAAACAAGAAAAAAGTTATCCCAATGATTTAAAAAATGTTTTATAGAAAGCAGAAGGAATATGGTGTGAGGCAAAACGCAGGTCCTCAATCAATGCCCCGCTTGTGCTCTCCCCTCTCTGCGGGGCGCTCCGCGGCCGCCGAGCGCTGCTTTGTTTTCTTCCGCCGAGTGACCTCCGGTCACTGCAAATGTCACCGCGGCCCGGGGACCCGCGGCTCCCCGCAGCAGCCCCTTCCGGACGGGGAACACTCGGTCACCGGACGAGAAACTTGGCTGCAAAGCCCAGAGAGAGCAAAGCAGTGTCGGAAACAACCGAGCCTGGGAACGGGGGGAGAGAGGGGAGCTCTCCATGATCATCGTTCACCAGCAGCACCAATTCTCCAGGGACTTCAAAAACATCTTCAACAGGCCACAATGCCCCTGTCAAATGTCACCTTTGGAAATTGGGGGAGTTTTTCTGTGTTGCTTCACATCCAGACTTTGCCTCTCGATGTTCTGGTCAGTCTGGAGCTGCATGAGCAGCACAGGGTCTTCCCCAGGTGGCACAGCTTTATTCTGTGGTTAACATTTAGCTGCAGCTGAGATGGGCATGTTAAAGCCATGAAAAGGCAAATATTTGCTCGGCATGGAGAGCTGCTGACGGGTAAAAATTACCTGATGTTACCTTCAGCATGCCTTATGTGGCAAGAGCGGGGATGCATGGGCTGGAGCCAGGAAAATCCCAACCTCTGGAGGTTCACAGGCTGTTAAAGGTACCAGTCACCCCTCTGGGAGCCCATCTTCTGGCTCACAGCTCCATTTGCCACGTGAGAGCACTGACTTCAAAGTGTCAGGCACTGCATTCATCTGCTTAAATCTGAAATCCTGCTGGAGCAGCTGATGGGGACCAGGAACCTGTTGTCCCCATTTGCAGCAGGAATCCAAAACAGACCAGATGAGTTACACTGCCCTGAAGGTGCACTCCAAGGCCTGCTGGCTGCACACAAGGTGTGGTGTGAGGAACAGAGACTGCTGCCCTGTAAGTGTGCCCTAATAATTTGTCAGCATCAATGTTACCAAAGCTGCCTCCTCTGGAATACAAATTCCCTTGGACCTGCTTGCCAGCTCTCTGCTGTGATCACATTTTTCTCCCAGAGGTCAGCCAGCCCTGTATCCTGTATCCTCTCCCCTCGGAAGCAATCCTCAGCTGTAATGAAGTCCACTCCCAATTTTAGCTTTTGTTTGTTAGCCCTCTCCCTGTGATAAATATTTATTATCACGTTTATTATCACATTATTTTGGTGACTCACCATCCCTGACTTCCCAGCATTGTTTTTGACAGGAACTTCTCAGTACCTGTTTCATTAACACTCTGCAGGGAATAAAATTTACCTCTGTCTCCTATGGACTGAGCCCCCAACAAAACCCTTCTGCCCCTCCTTTGGGGTGAGTTCATGACCTGCTCTTTGTCTGCTGTGATCACTTGCACTTGCACTGTCACTGCTCTCCCCATGACCAGATGGGGCTGTCCTTTCTTTGAATGTCACTGGCCATCAAACACTAGTCCCAGGGCAACCATCAATTTTCCCTCCAGTGCTGAATTAATCCACAGCCACCATCCCGAGTTCCCCAGATGAGTGATTGCATTTTTGATGTGTGGTAGTGCATGTTTAGCAATGGCCAGCTGGGTTTTTAGAAACACTGGTGCCATCTTTCTCCTGCAGCACAAGTTTCTCAGGCTGAAATCTCTGTTAACCAAAGTCTTCTTTTCATTTCTACAAATTAACATCCAGAGCTCTTCCCCACTTGAACTCAAAGGCTCATCACACATCCTGCCCACTCTAGGGTAATGTTAGCACAAAGATGCAGAGGCATGGGAGACTCTCAGGCTCTGAGGTATCAATAAATCTGAAAAGAAATGGGTATTTTTTTATTAATAGGTGTGCTCTGCTCCCTTTCCTCCCTTTCATCTTCCTCCACACTGCAGCCCATTATTGCAGCACTCCACTCACCTGAATCCCTCATGCCTCACCCCAGACTCCCCAGAGCACTCTATAAACTCCTGGAAATCTCTCCTCTGTCTGGCAGAGCTTCTGTCTGCTCATTACACAAAATCCAGTTTTGTTCTGCTTTTTGCCTGCTTTAGTCCTGCTCATTTTGGTGATAAGTTCAACACCTTTTTCTCTTTTCTCGCTTGCATTCTTTAGTCTCCAGCCAAATAAAAAACCCCCAAACCTGTCCTACCCAGGAGCTTTTTGTTACCTGCCCATCTTTGCCTCCTTCCACAAACCCAAGGTTTTCAGCTGCTGCTTGCAGAGCAGCTTGCTCACACCAGTATTTTTTGCTTTCTTTCTCAGTCTCTCAGAAAAATCTCCCAGCTGCTCCCCCCTCCAAATTATTCCTTTTTCAGACTCAGGGGTTCTCTGCAGTCTGTGCTGACCTGTGTAACTCCATGTGATGCTCCATCTGTTGTTGACTTCTTTGTGTTTACTTACTAAGGGGAAACTGAAAACACAATTTCCAGCGCTGGCCAGTGTTCCTGCCATTCCTCAAAAATGAGATTTGTTGTGGATGGAGCTCTGATTTCGATCTGCTCAAGCCTGTGGCTCAGCCCCAGGGATGCTGGCTGGGGGAGGACATGTGAAAAGTGTCCTGTGCAGTGCTTCATGTCCCCTGGGACACATAATTCTCTCTGCCTCAGTCTTCACACTGAGATGTCAACAGCTGAACCTCCAGTTCAAGTGTATTTATGCATATTTATCCCTGCATGGCCAGTGAGGTGTATTAAAACCAGTTTATTTCAGAAATAGCATCATTTTTCCTGGCGAGGGAGAGAAGCTTCTCTAATTTTCTGTGCCACTTGTATTTTTGGGCTTAGTGAGGCAAAATGCCAAGGAGTGACAGCCTGTTTACCTAAGAGCAGCTAAAAGAGCTGTGTGGCAATCAAGGTATTGAGTGGGTTGGGCTGAAAATAGATCAGCTTGGGAAGGCTTTGATCAGAAATATTCACTGGGGGCCTGGCTGGCCCTGAGCACCAGTGGCAGCCTCCCAGGGGATATATCCCCCTGCACATGTGCTAAGCAAGGTACACACTCCTCCTCTCCCCATGAACCCCTGCCATGGAATGGGATTCATTATCAGCAATGTGATCATTTTTTCCCCGTTGGGAAAACCTCTTTGGGAAGGGTTTTTGTGGCCTCACTGGGATATCACTGAGCCCTTCTCCTCAATCTTCCTCAGAGAATGATTGTGTAACCCCTAGAAGCTGTCCTGAGCTCCCACCAAACCAGGCTCCAAACCTTTCCCAAGCTGTTTTGCCTCTTTCTTTCTTGACGAGCAGACATGCCAAGCCCAGCCTACCCATATGATTACCAAACTATTTGCCTGCAGCCTCACATATCTCACTTTATACAGCCCCTTGTGCCAGCTCTCTTCTCTGGGCATGTCTACATAGCAGTTTTGGCCCAGGCTCCAGGTCTGGCGTGGCTTTTGGCATCCTGACAGGCAGGACAGATTACAGAAGAAAGGGTCTGGGCTCTTTTGGTGGCTCCAGGAAAGCTCTCACCCCGAGATAGGAGAGCATGAGCACAGACCAGGCTCTGGCTTTGAAGGTGTGGGATTCAACAGGTTCAGTCACAGGCCCTGGGCTCAGCTCCAGAGAGACCAAACAGCATCACATCTCTGTGGCACTGTGTTCAGGAGTGTTCCTGCTCCTCAATTGCTGTATTTTGCAGCAAATGAGGCACTATGGGCTTTTTCCTTTGCAGTTTTCCAGCTGCAAACACCAGGGAGAACTGGCCCATCCGCAGGGTTACAGCACTGTAAAACCAAGGGCTCTCCTCAAGCTGCCAGCCACAGAGCATGTTACAGACTCAGTGCCCACTGTTATCATGAAAACCATGGTTACATCAGGAATTTTCCATTTCCAGGGCTGCCAGGCCCTTAGTTCTACACCTCATCAGTGGGGGAGAAATAAAAGCACCGCCTCAGGGTTGTTTGAAGGCTGCAGAGCATGCCAGGTCCATCCCTGCTGTGGATGACAGTGCCTGTACCTGTCCCCAGCCCTGCTGATGTTTAAGGCTTTATCAGACTCCACAGGAAGAGAATTGAATGTGGGCCAAGTGAATTCCTGAGGTTTTCCAGCCTCCTGCTGCATCTGGCACAACCCAGCTGAGGATCTCAGGGTCACTGGCTCCAGGCCTCTAAACCATGTCACACATCTTCCAAAGGCTGGGGTTGTGTTTTGCTCTATAAAGGTATTAAAAAATAAATTATTTTTTCAACACAATGATGTTGCCCATGCAATTCTCCTTGCAGATCTTGGGAATTGCCTTGCTATCAACATCAGTCCTTCCCTGGATCAACCAAAAGCACAAACCTCATTAAATCCCACACTCACTGCTGCATGCCTACAGCCCTGAGAGACTCAGGGAAGAGAAAACCCAACTGTCAACACATTTGGGTTCAGAAAAAGGAAATCAGAATGAAGAATTTAAAATGGCAGACTTCTGCAGTGCCACTGTTTTTCTCCTGGGCTCAAGATGCTGTGCTGGATCTAGAGCAAAGCTGAGCAGATTTCCAGACACTCCAGTGGAATGAGGATCAGTAGTTTGCTGAGCAACTTCTCATCAGGGAAACCAAGGGATGGCAGCACGTCAGTGACATCCCTTAAGTGAGCCCAGAGAGGCTAGATCCTCAGCTTTGGCTGCAGTTCCATGGAAAACAAGACAGCAATGGAATATGTGACCTTCCAGCATCAGCCTGGAAGTCCTTCCTGCCTGCTGGAGGAAGCAGCAGTGGGGCTTTTCTGTCCAGCAGTGACTGCACACAGGACTGTGTTTCCCCACTCACATCCTTTAGTTAGAAGTGAATGTGAAAGGCAATTTCAAGCTTTGAAATGTTGAAAGCCTTGAAAAAAAGGAATTTCCAAGTATGGGGACCATGTATGGGTTTTAGCTGATGCCTGAATACTTTAGGGGTTGTATTTTGGGATGTTCCTTATGCTGCTGAATCACAGCCCAGACACTGAGGTTTGAGAACTGCTGGTTGAGGGAGATGGTTTCAGACACTGAGGTAGAAGGTTGGGAGGCACAGCAGGCACTTGGTTGGTTACTGGGATCAGCTGACACTCTCCAGTTTGTTAAATCAGGTAATCTGACCTTAAATTCAAGCCCGTCAATGCAACCATGGAAAGAGCACTTCCAGGAATAGGCCATTTATCCTGTCACTGTGCACAGAATTACAGTAAGATAATAACTCTGGGACATGGTTTACTTCCCTCTGGTTGCTGTGCCTGGATGCTCAAAAGAAGGCTTTTTCTTGCCTTGGTTTTTTCAATTTTAGCTTATTTTTATTTTTAATCCCAACACTGGCATTCCCTTACTTGCTGACTCCAGTTTTAAAATGGAGAAAACAAATGAAACTGGAAATATATTAGTGCTGCCTTTGTGGGAAAGGTGCCTGCCAACATCCCAGCCCTGCTCTGTTCATAGCATCCAACTTTTACCTTCTGTCCCTGTGAAATGACTGCTCATCATTGTGGGCTAAAGAACCAAAACCAGCACATCAGCTACACAGCCCAGCCCCTGCTCCAGCACATTAGCACCCCCAATAAACCTTGTGCCATTGGAAATCCCAGGTGCCCAATAATCCCTGTGTAAGCAAGCACAGGAATCAGCCCAGCAGCCAACCTCTGACTTGTTTGCATTTGATGGGCTTTAAAAGCAGGCAAAAAATAAAATAGTGTGAGTGGATAACATTCCTTGGAAAGTCACTTGTACTTCAGATCACCTCAGCCTAGTGTCACATTCAAAACTTGCCAGCAGATCTGGGGAAATTGTTGCAGGGCTATGAAAGCTCAAAGAACAGCTCCAGTCAAGGACCCTTTATTCCATGGGGTTTCCAGGCAGGGTTTATGCAGTTGGCATAGGGATCATGGTTTTTTTCAGGAAAGAATTTCAGGGAGGAAGACTGGTAGGTACTGAAAGCAGCTTTGTGTCCTGCCACTAGATTCCAAGCAGGACACCTGGGTCCCTAAAAAATCCCCAAACAAACAGGATCCTATTGCATCCTTCTGATCCCAGGGACAGTCAAGAGTGGCTGATGCTGCTCCACTGGGTCACAGCTACAGCCCCTGAGTAAATCTCCCTGTGCTCCCTTTCCAACCAGGAATGACCCTTGTAGAGCACAGCTCATCTCACCCCAAAAGAGTCAGCTGGAATAAGTAAAGAAAATTCCTACAAACCCCTCTTATAGGCTGCTGCCTCCTGCAAGGATATTAAACTTTTTCCAGTCATGTATGAGACCCCTGCCTTGGCCAGGGCCTGGGGGAGAGGAGCAGGACAGCTCTGCTCAGCCAGGCAGGAGGATTTGGGAAGTCACAATGTCCTGGTGACCCTATGCAAGTTTTACACTTAGTTGGGAAAAGCCCCATGTGATGCTTTTCAAAATTATCAGTAAAATCATTGTTTCCTTTAATTCCATTGCTTTCTTTAATCCCAGAGGTGGAAAGGGGAGTCTGTACAACCTCTCAAGCATTTCTGTCTACCATTCCCTTAAGTATCCTCAGAGCTTTCCTCATGGCTCCTGTGTGGCCAGAGGTGCCCTATCAGGCCTAAGAGGGAAGGAATGCCCACGTGCTCCTCACCCGATCTATACCTCTCCAGGTAAATTAAAATTATGCCTTTTACTCCTGCTGACTTTCTAGCTGCTTCCTCTTGGTCTAAAAACATGGAAAATTGGGGGTTTGGCATAGACTATTATGGGTAACATACCCAAAGTACTCATCAGCACCTTGGGATTAAGTAGTCCCTGGCATTTTTGGCAGGAAAACAGGCAGATGTGATCAGACAATCCCTCTGTCACTTCCTGTTCACTGTTTGTGAACCAAGGGATAATTTCCAGCTTTGTTTGATGGTATCTTTGCATTCCCAAAGAGCTGAAGCCGACAAGGTTTGGGCCAACAGGCAGCCAGGTATAGAGGGGAGGGAGAGAGAGAGAAAAAAAAAAAAAAAGGAAATTTACTATTTCTGGGACACAAGAAATCATCCAAGGGTTCAGCCTGAACTCTTCCAACCAGGGAAGACCAGGTCATGTATGGGATCACTCACTCCTTCAGTGAATGGCTTCCCACTTGTCTGTTACCTACCCCAGGACCTGCACCCACTGCGTCACCTCAGACAGGTTTGAACAGGGGCTAAGACCCACAGCAGAACTTCTCTGCCTTACACTGAGCCCTCCCCATCATCCTTGTCCTGCATGCACAAGATAACAGAGGCACAAGGAGTCACTGGAAGTGGTTTGAAGCCTGGTGGTTCCAAGTGATGGAAAACACGAGTGTACACGTGTGGGTGTTGGTGTTGTGAGCCACCCACAGCCACAGCCTGCCTCCAGCACATCAGGCTTCAAATCTGCTTTTGTTTTTGTGTAAAGCAGCCTGTCCCTGTCCAGGCACGACAGGGATAGAAGCCAAGCCAGGCTGCAGGTACTGAGGGGACAGGAAAGAGCAGCTGTGGGAAGCAGCAAGAGTCCAGCCCAGACCATCTGCTGCTGTTGGATTAATCTCTAACCTGCGCTCTTAGCTGGCCAAGGGAAACTTGTTAGGCTGAATTTGTATCTCTAGCTTCAGGTTACAGCCTGGCATGTTAAAATAAACCATCCCTGACTTTGTGTTAGCTTAAAAAGCTGGGCTGTGGATTAGAGATGTAGAAGGAATTGTGGAAGGAGCTGTTTGTGATCACCAGTGAGGGGAGGAGGAGACAACTCCATGCTGCCAACAGCTTGAGCATGGCCAGAGCACCTCCTTGAGAAAAAAAAAGAAAGGATCAGAGCCCCAGGATAAAGGAGTGTCTGAAAAGAGCCTTCCATGAGGAAAGGCTCTCTTCTGCTCTGGGATCAAGTTTGTGGGTTCTGAAGGAGCAAGTCTGAAACAATTTTTATTCTCTCGTTACTATTGTTTCTCATTACCACTATTTGTCTTGTGTTTGCTTGCAAAGCATCCTCTGCCAGAGGAATAGCAATCTCGAAAACTTGGAAGTATTGTGGAGGAAGGAAGAGAATTTTTTTTTTTAATTTCCTTTTTAAAAATGAAAATAAACAACCAAAAAACATCAGATGTTTTCCCTGCCACTGAAAAGTACGGACAGAAAGAGAAATGTCTGGGAAAAAAGCTGTCTCCCAGCTTTGTTGAATGCTGGAGAAGGAGGAGATGGTTGAAAAGCACTAATAAAAAGCAAAGTTTGAGGAGTGGACTTGAAGGCTGCCTCACTGCTTATCTGATTCCCCACGAACTGGCCGGCTGTCTCCCAGGATGGTTTCAGGTAACATCTGCCCGAGCCTCCTGACTCATCCCTGGGTGGGTTTTGGATGTGCTGGAGCTGAGCTGAACCTGCCAGGCTCTTACAGTTTGCTTTTACACACATGGAGGAGAGCTGGGCTGGTTGGACCGAGCGTTACAAAGCCTCTTTCTAGGAAAGGAGCTTTGCGTAACAGAAGGGAAAATAGGTCGTTGTCAAGGTTTAGGGCATTTGCAGAAGAAAGTAAACAAGTGGCGCAGCGTGGCCGGGCTAGAGGGGAGAGCAGGATCTGCTCCTGCTCTAGACAAGGCTGTGCTTTGAAGGAGGGTTTGGCTGGGAGCAAAGACAGCCTCGTGTTTACGGCAGCGGGACTGGGATTCTCCGCGTGATCCTTGGCAAAGCATCCCATCCCAGGGCTGAGCCTGGCTGCAGGGAGGAATCACTGCCCCACAGCACCCCAGGCTTTGGGTGCCAAGCTCTGTGGGGCACGACAGAGCAAACAGGGCCTCGGAATGGCTGAGGAGCTGCTGCGGCAGGGGGAGGCTCACGGAGACAGAAGACCACGGACGTGGCAAAGCCAGAGCCAGAGCAGAACCTGCCCAGGGACACTCGGAAAGAAACCCCCCAACAACCACTATCCTCCTGCAAAAGCACCGCAAAGTCCTTACAAACGCCCTGGGGCATCGGCCAAGCAAAATCCCAGGGGAGATTTTTGGGAAGAGATCCAGCTGCCTTCCTGGCTGATACAGAACCACAGCACGTTACCTTCCCCAGGGCCGGGGGAGAGGCCGGGCACCCACCCAAACACCAGCGGCCGGCTCAGTGCCGGCAGCCCGGGCTGTGGCCGTGCCCTCCCCGCCAGGGTACAGCCTGTGCCGGAGCTGTGGCACCCGGGGGGCTCTGCGGAACATCTGCCAGCTGCCCGGCCCCCGCCGCCAGCCCGCCAGGACATCTTGTTTGTGTTTTTGTGCTCAGCACACTCCCAGCGGGTTATGTCAGAGGTGAGGAATGCAGGGCCACCCTGTGTCATGAGATCAGACTCACATTTTTAGGCTGAGCTCTTACCGTATTTGCTGGGAAGCGGCGCGGGGGCCCCGCAGGGGTGGGAGATCCCCCTTCGCCCGCATCCCGCTTTTCCAGCCCTCGCTCCAGCGGAGCCGGGTGGGGCGGATGGGGCCCGTCTGCTGGAACAAGCTCTCCCTCTGTTCCTCGCAAGGAGCAAGAAAGGAAACGCAGTGAATTAAGGCGAATGAAAAGGCGGCAGTGAAAGGCGGCCGGGCGCGGTGCCAAGCGCGGGGAGAGAGCTGGTGGCGAGCTGCTCTCTGCCGCCGGGAAAGGCATCGGCACCCGGGGCTGCCCCACCGGGAAACTCACCCAGCCACCCCCAAAACATCTCCGTGCCGGGGGCTGAAAGCTTGAGGAGCCACATGAACCCCCCAGGGCAGCGAGGAGGCTGGGCTTGGAGTCCTTGGGGTGAAAGCACTTTGATCCAAAACACCGCCCAGAGCAGCGGCTTTCCCCCAGGTCTGTTCCTGGGATCCAACCCTTAGGTCCCACCTTTCTGAAATTTCTGGGTTGGTTGGTCCGAGTCCTGCTCAAGGAAATCTGAGCAAAACAGCTCTGCTGATGTCACACAGGGTGGTTGCACTGCCTGTTCCCAAGTTTTCCTGCTTAAAATTTGGAGGCTCCTATGCAGCTCTGCATCCCACCAAGAGTGGAAAGAGATGCTTTGATCCTGGTGCCACTACAGAGAAAACCCACCAAAGCAGGGTCAGACCGTGGCACACGAAAGGCTTCTCTTCTCTGCTCTAGTGTGGCTTTTATTTTCTTTTATTTCTTTCTTTCCCCCCCTTAAAAAAAAAAAAATAATCCTGAAATAGCTACAACAGTGGATCTTGAGACTGAAAAGCCCAAAACACTTCCACAGACCATGTCCAAAATGCCACTGCTTGATAATTTTTGCTTTGTTTGGTTTGGGTTTTTTGGTGGTTGTTTTTGGGGTTTATTTGTTTGTTTGTTTGTTTTGTTGTTGTTGTTGTTGTTGTTGTTGTTGTTGTTGTGTTTTGCGAGAGTTTTGACATGGTGGTGTTTTGTTCTGTGTCAGAAGGAAAACAAACCCTGAAATACCAAAGTCTTTCACACAATGGTCTTTCCCTTCTCTAAACATCCCTGTAAGCTGGGCCTCTTGCAGCTCTCGACTCTTCCCAGAACAGGAGAACAAACACTAGGAAATCTGGAGGGGTGAACTGCACGGATGAGCTGCAGGGAGCTGGCAGCACCAGCTCCATATCATTCCATGTCTCCAGTGCTGCCTGGTCCTCACCTGGGGGAGGCAGGTGAAACCTCCAGTAAGTGCTGATGGCTCCTGTCCCACTGGGAGTTTTCTGCTGAGCACCTCAGTGTCCTTTTTGTGTCCCTGTGGGACGTTACTGGACAATTTCAAGTCCTCATCTCTTATCCTCTGACATCTGCTGTTTTGTTGTGTCACTCCCAGACTTCTTTGGTCACTCTACCATAGTCCCAAAAGTCTGTTTGGGAAATTCTCCCTTTCGTAGCATGAAAATGAAAATGCTGATTTTAGGTCCTCTCTAGACTTGTGGTGCTGTGGAGGCACCAGAGAGTGTCTTGAGGAAATGAGAGAGGTGACCATCAGGGACAGAAGGGACTAGCAGAGAGCTCCAGAAGGACCTTCAGACCCAGAAGCCTCCCCTGTTCATCCACCAAACACAGAGGTGATGTGTTGACAGCAAGGGGCTGGTTGCTGCCTCATAAAAATAAGGAGGGAGGAGTGATGGTGTGGGAAAATAAGGCTTGTTTAATGATTTAGGACATTATCTTCTTTTTCTTTCCATTCTCTTTGTCTGCCTTGCCCTTCATAAAGTTGTGCTTTGATAAGATTTTCTTTTTTATCATCTGGAGTGGAGATTTCAGTTCATTTCCTAGGATTCAAAAAGGAAGGAAAATGGGGCTTCATGCAGCATTTAGCAACAGCCTTGGACACTGAACCAAGACCAGATAAGACCTGGAGAAGGGGTTGCAGGTCCACCTTGGCTGATCCAGAAGACTTCAAATGACACAAAATAAGGATCTTGGCTTCCATTAGATTTTTCAGCTGCCTAGAATGCTTTAAGAAACAAAAATCTTCAGTAGCAATGATTATATATAGATATATATATATATTTAGATTTAGATTTTATATAAGTTCAGTTCTACTGCAGCGAACTCATTCGCTTCTGCTATGCTCCTTCAGTTTGGGGGAAAATCACTGCCATTGCTTAGCAACCTTAAAATCATTTTGGTAAAGCACAATAATGTGGGAAGGATGAAGTCAATGTCTGTTACCCTGCCCCAGGTTACTTGATCTCCCAAATATTAACTTATCTAACCTTCTTATTTGCTTCTAATCACTACTTTTTTCTGAATTGCAGTTGAGCATCCTGAAATCATAGAATATCTCAGGCTGGAAGGGTCCCAGAAGGATCCTAGAATGGTTTGGGTTGGAAGGACCTCAAAGATCATTTTGTTCCAACCCCCTGCCAATGGCAGGGACACCTTCCACTATCCCAGGCTGCTCCAAGCCCTGTCCAGCCTGGCCTTGGGCACTTCCAAGGATCCAGGGGCAGCCACAGCTCCTCTGGGCACCTGTGCCAGGGCCTCAGCACCCTAAAAGTAAAAAATAACAGGATTCAACAAGTCTCACTCCCTGTTCCTTGCAGGACTGCTATAAACGTGCATTGCTTGACTTTGATGTTGGGTTTTCACTGCCTCTGCAGTGTGGCAGAACACCAGGCTCTCTGGGGAGATCCCACAGTACAAAGCAGCAAAATCTCCATCTGACCCAGGCAAGCAGCTGCTTTGCCTTGCTGCAGCTCAGCAGTGGGATGTGTTGTGCCTGCCAAAGCAGATACTGAAGGTTCTTTCTTTCCTAATTGTCACTTTTTCTGTGACTGCTTCGAACACAGAACCAAGGAGCACGGAAAGAACAGTGCTTCCCCTGTCAAGGATGGGGTGGAAAAGGCAGAAAAAAAAAAAAGACTGAAGGAAGAATGTGGTGAAAGGCACAACAACATCCAAAGGCTTGACTCTGATTTGCTTGAAGCAGTGTAAACAAGCAGGTTACAAAACTTGGAGCTCTGAATGGTGCTGGCACCAGAAAAACAAGGAAAACATGTTTTAGACCAATTATACTGCAGAAAATACATGAGATTTTCAAGACACCTAAAGCCATCAGCATCAGACAGTGCAGTAATTTGAGTTTTAGGGCCAGATGTAAACACCAGGGCTACAAGAACCAGATACTTAACCTGATATAAAGTGACTGTTGTATTGTTTTTAAAGACTTTGCACTGTTTGAAAGATTACCTATCATAAGATCTCTCTGCTGCTCTTGTAACCTCCCTGCTGGGATGTCCTGCAGCTGGCCCAGGCTCATCTTCCCCAAGTTCTTTACCCATCTTTCTGCTCTCTGTGCTCCAAATCTAAAACTTACTGTGACACTCCATGCAAACTCTCTTGAGTTTGCCCTTTTCTGCTGGATACTCACCCAACCTTTCCTGACCTATGGCCATATTTCCCCACTCTTTGTGACCTACATCCATAACAAAGCTCTCTGCTCATAATCAGGGCAGGACTGCCCTGGCTTGTGCTCCTTCCTATGAAACTCACTGGAAGAACATCCCACGTATTGCACTTCTCAGCAACTCAACTCACCTACACAAAGAAAAATGAGGCAGAGCTGGTAGGTCTGAGCAAAGGGCCCAGGTCAACCCCTGTGGAGAAATAGGACTGGACTTGCAGGAAGATCTTGTTCCTTGATGTTCTCCAGGTTCCCATTGGGAGCCAGGCAGAGCTTCCTGGCTTTCATCACCATCTGGTGTCTCCCCATCCCATGATCAAGCAGGTTGTCCTGCTTCCTGATACATCCACCCTGGAGACAGCCACAGAAGTCCATGGTGGTTTTGGTTCTCCTGAGCTGTGATTCATTGCTCCAGCCCTTTATGCTCTTATATCCTTCAGAGAAAAAGCAGGATTCAGCTCTCTGTCCCTCCAGGTCACCTCTCCACTGGTCCATCTCCATCTGGTGTCTCCCCATCCCATGATCAAGCAGGCTGTCCTGCTTCCTGATACATCCACCCTGGAGACAGCCACAGAAGTCCATGGTGGTTTTGGTTCTCCTGAGCTGTGATTCATTGCTCCAGCCCTTTATGCTCTTATATCCTTCAGAGAAAAAGCAACAATCAGTACAATGGTCCATCTTCCTTTACTAACCCAGCACACACTTCAGCTGCCCTACCCTTCCCAGAAGGGTGGATAGCTGGGAGATGGGAAGATATCTGAGAAATCATCAGTGGTGCTCCTGCTCCAGAAGGGGGTGTAGGAAGTTTCAGGCAGCCTCAGCACGGTGATTTCATCCCCTTCAGCAGGCCCTTTGCCAGACACATCCTGTCCAGCTTGTGCTGGACAGACTGGCCATGAGAAGAGTCAGTGGCAGCCAAGTCCAAGTGGCCAAGACCTGCCTCTTTCCAGAGCTCGGGAGCTGATTCATGTTTTGGTTTTCTGCCCCACCCAGTCTAGAGTGAGTTCAGCACATCCCTCTGAGCTTCAGTTTCCTGCTTTTAAGGCTCTCCCTCCTTCAGAGATCTTCCCACATTCGTGGTCCAACCCAGCCACCACCAACTCTCTTTCTTTTCCTGGACTGGACACCAGGGCAGCAGCCAGGAGCTCACTGGCTTTGATTCATCCTCCTCTAGGAAAAAAGCTGCTGATCTTGCTGGTGATGCTTCCTCTTGACCGTCTGGCCCAGCACAAAGACTTGGTTCTCATCTCCACCCCTGTCTCGAGAGGAGAGGCTACTTCTGAGGGCCCCTGTCCCTACAGGGCACTACTGAACTTGGAATGTGGGAAGTGGGAAAAAACACAGCCTTGGGAGCATGGGAACACATCCCTATCCCACCAGCTTTGTGCCATCAGGCAATGCTCAAGTTTGGTGTGTGTTAATAATGAAAACCTGATGGTTTCCCCCAGGACTCAGGCTCCTGAATGACGCAAGCATTTGTCGTCTCTCTCCTTAAATAACTACAGAGCAGAGCCAAATGGGTTTTCTCTCCAACAGATGGGCTGCTGACAGGTGCTGCTGGAGGCTGAGAGATGGAAAATCAAGGATGCTCTGATATGGTCTGTCACTAGCTTGAAGAGAAAAAAAAAGCAGGTGAGGTCTGGTCTCCTTCTTCTGCCACATTATTCAGATGCTGTAGAAGTATAAAACCACAATATTGTTGTGTTAGGAAAATATTTTTACCTTTTCTTAAAGGCATGGGAATGGAATATGTCCTAAAGATGGAGGACTGGGATATGTCCTTTGGGACAAGGAGGATCTGCTTCCATAACACAGGTCCCAGAATAAGCAGGGATCTGTCAGAATGGCATTGTGTAAAATAACAGAAAACAAAAGCCTTTCTTTGTCCCTAAATAAGTAATTTCTGTTCTTCCTTTGTGGTTCACTCTTAAAGGCTGGCTGAATACAAGGAGGATGTGGTCACACTCATTGGAAACTCCAGATGCTACAATATAAAAACACAAATCTGCATTAAACCCACATTTTTAATGAGTTAAATCTCATGTGCTTTCACTCTATTTTTCTCACAGGGTGATGGCAGGCTGCTGCAGTTTTCATGTCCCTTGGAGAGCATTTGCCCAGTTCCTCAGAAATCTCCCCCTTGATTTTTTTGACAGGATAAAGTCTTTTGTTATTTACTGATGTCACTGTAGCCTAGGAGAGAAATCAACAGAGTCATGAATTATAGACTATGCTTGTAGGACTTTTCACTTTGTTTGATTTAGTGTGAACAAATTCCAGATAATTGGAGATGAGTTCAAGTTACAACACTTCACTTCTGTCTTCTGAGTTGCCCTAAGTGGTGAGGAGTGTCTGGGTTGAGTATTTTCACAGGGGTCATTGGGAAGGTGAAATCCTTCTGCCTGTAGGTCTCAGTTTTGAAGAAGCTTAATATTACAGCAATGCACTCCAGGCAATGCTCCACTCAGGAAACACATCAGACTTTGGAAAAAAAACTCAGAATCCCCAGGGTGAAAACACCACATGGTGTTGTGTGGGTTTTCTTCAGCTTTAGCTGTGGCATCCACCAAGTGGTTCTTCACCTGCAGGTCATTTCCATCCCAGCTACCACCTCCTGCTGCTGAGCACTTGAGAGATAAGGAAAGAAGCATCTTGGCTTGGGTTTTTGAGATTTGGGACTGCTTGGACATAAAATGTACCGTCTCTGCAAAGCTTTCCACCGTCATCCTCATTTCGTGCGTAGAAAAGCAACTCCAGCCTTCCATTCAAATTAAAAAGCCAAAAACCAAAACAAAAAACCAAACAACCAAAAAATGAAAGCAGTATGGGAAGAGGCCAGGCTCTTGCTTTCTTCTTGAACAACAAAACCCGTGCCTCAAAGCAAAATCAAAGTCACTTCATCATGATTTTAGAAGATGATGTACAGTGCTGTTGTACAACAGCGAGGACAGGGTGTCCCTGAGCACAAAGCCACCCTGGGGCACAATTAGGACACTTAACTGGACTTTTCCATCTAAATGCTCCATTTATTATCAATAACCACCATTTTAATCATAACTCACTGCCTGCTGGAAGTCCTTTGGTAATGCCTTCTGTGGGTACTGAAGACTGGGGAGGACAAGGTTGTGTTGGTTGTTTGATGGACTCTTTCAGGAGGGCTGCGTTCAGTTCTCTGCATCTGCACAAAACACCACAATTTGGAAAGACTAGGTGGTCTTTGGCAAGGTCCTCTTCATACACCCAACTACAGCACCAAACACCCCTTAAGATAGTCAAGGCATAGGTGATGCACTCCTGCCTACCCTTGGAGTTTATAGCTCTTACTGTTGGTTAAAAATCTGAAAAAACATTAGGCCAATATGTGGACATTGGGCCTGGAGGATGCCTCAGCTCAAGTTTTGAAGGTTTAGCTCATGATTTTTAACTCCTGGACATCACAGGGGCAATGATTTGGTTTGCTTGCAGTCTGATGAACCCCATGGTTTCCAGCCAAGCACTTGACCCAGAGAATCAAGCCAATAACTGTGACTCACAAGGAAAAACCAGCAACAAGAAGAATAAAAAAATCCTTGGAAACAAGAGTGGACTCCATTACCCTGTGAAACACCCCAATGGCACAGTCAGTTATGGAGCAGCACTTTTACCACCTGGGAGGAAAAGAGGCATGGACCTTCTTTGGATGTGAAAGTAAAACTCTGACTATTTCTATCTCTTCAGGAGAAGATGGGATAAGGATGGCATCAAAAAACTAAAACCAGAGAAGGAACAGAATGAATATTTAAGAAAAAAAATTGCAGCATCTGGCAAAATATTTCCTTTTTATATCCTTCCTTGGGGTAATGGTTATTCACCACCTGAATGGCACTGGTGGTGGTGACTTCTCTCAGGATGTAAATCACAGAGTCACAGGGTGGTTTGGGTCGAGAGGGACCATAAAGATCATCCAGTTCCAACTCCCCCATGCATAAGAAGAGCAGCTGTACTGCATATGTGATGGGCTGAATGGACAACTCAGTCCCTGGGGTAGTGTCTGGTGACGGGTGGCTTTGATGAGGCTTACAGGAAAGCCACTCATGGTGGAGAGAGGCACTTGGGGTCCCAGCTGGTTCATGTTTTACATGCAGTCATAAAAAAAAATCAAACAATCGTTTAGCGTGCAATAAGCAGATGGTGGAAGGTTTTTTAAACCAGAGTCACAGCAGGTCGTGGCCAGTACTGATTCCTTGCTGTCAGAGGTCCCCTCTGATGCACGGGAGGACTCTCCTATCCTGTGCTGATGTGACCTGGAAACCCCTGTGCTCTTGGAGTTCCCCTGGCTCCAGGCCCATGCAGGGGATTGAAAGCACTGATTGCTATTCAACATCCTGTCCCACCAGAGACTGGATGGAATATATTGATTTCCTTTCAGAGGAGGCACATTCAGAGATGCATTTATGGAGGGCTTGTTTCTCCTTAGAGGCAAAGGGAATGTAAAGACAAAGCCCCTTTCCCTGTCATGTTGAAGGCTCCAGGCATGGAGCAGGAAGATAACTGATAACACTGATAACACAAGGCTCTGTAATGTGCAAGATCCTGGTTTCCTACACCAGACCACAACAGAGACTCCCAGCTCCTTTGTCAGCCACCATCAAGCCAGCAAACATTAAATTAAATGCTGACTCCACCAAGGTGCTGACAGTCCCAAGGTGACATCTCTTGCTGCTCTACTGAATTCAGGGTGCCCCCAATGCAGGGAATGATTGGCATCTGACTCCATGATTCAGAATGATGAACCATTGCTTTATGAAACTATATTATATTATATTACATTACAGAGATATTATATATATATATACATTATAGATATATTATACTATATTATATTACAGAGATACTATATTAAAGAATACTAAAAGGATACTATACAGAAGATACTAAAGAAAAACCCGTGACTGTCTGAGACAGCCAGGACACAGCTTTGACCCAATTGGCCAAGGAAACAAAACAATCCTCAGCAGAATCCAAATGACAAATCCCTTCAGGTAAATAATCTTCCTAACACATTCCACATGTACAAAAACAACAGGAGCAGCAAGTAGAGATAAGAACTGTTTTCTCTTCTTCTCTCTGTGCTTCTCCAAGAAAAATCCAGGGAGAGAAAATGATGTCTCTCTCTGTTCAGAGAATGTGAATGCCACACTGCTCCTTCTACAAAATGCCACGTCCTCTCTGGGGGTGTTTCCAAGCTAAGGTGCCCTTTCAGACCCGAGCTTCGTGGCTGGGAAGAAGACCCCTGGGAGCAGCTGCAGAGGCAGAAGGAAACATGACTAAGGAGGCACGAGGTGTTTGACCTGGTGACAGCAGTAATTGGCTCAGATTCATTTGGCTCGTGGATATTCACTAGTGCCATTGGAGGTGGGATGTGAGAGCACCACCAGCCCTGAGGTGCCACATTCTTCTGCTCATGGATGCAGTGAGTGCCCTTTTGAAGGAGGTTATTAATCTTTGCCATGTCATTGCTTTGAGCGATGGAGCAGTGAAAGACCTGCTCTGCAGCACCTCGAGAGGAAGCCCAAAGACCTGGCTCCTCCGAAAACAACTCACATCAACCCACTTGAAGGACAGAGACTCCTCTCTAGAATTTGACAGCCACTTGGGAACTTCGGAACCTTGAGGTTGAAAGCCCCTCCATGGCACATACCTGGAGAAGCACTTCATCTTCCCTGGCTGTAAGAATTTGTCTTAACTAAAGATTTTCAATTAAAAGTCAAGACTGAATTGCTGCAAAGTGCCAGAGACAAGAGTCATTAATACTGGAATGCAAGTTTTAAATAATTTTTAATGTGCTCTGCAAGACATCCATAAAAGGCCCTTAATCAATATGCGCTTCAATTCCTTGCATTAGGGTTTGAGGAATTTAAATTCATGGCAGGGGAAGGGTTGAGAAATCATAATGAATTTCCATCAGAACTCTTACACAGCCAGACCTGGGAGATCATCAGGGTCCAAGCTGTTGGGAGGGTGTGACCAAATGGATCAGACTTTTTTGGTGGTCCCAGTGTTGGAGAATGGGTGTTGTGGCTTGTCATTGATGTGGAAGCAATCCCTGTTGGTGACAACAGCTGTGATTTTCCTTGGCCATTTCAGCCAGTACCAAATATTCACTGGCACTACTGGCAATTTAAGCATTACCTGACTGTCCCCTGGTGAGAAGACCAGAGAGGATGAGGATGGGCTGCGCTGTAGACATCAAGGGTGATGCAGCAGGTGCTATGCTTGGGGACCCCAAATCTTCACATGCCCTCACAGATTTGATAACTCTCTTCCTGCACACATACAGGGTTAGTTTTGTGGTTGGTGCACAAGCAAAGCAAGCTGATACTCCTGCTTCCCACTGCCATCATCTCACAGCAGGAGCATGGAGAGGCACGAGTTTTCCCAAGGCGAGGAGGACCAAGAGAATCCGACCCAGCCAAGAAGACACGGTGGCAATGCAGGTTTGAAGCTAAGCCTGAGCTTTAGCATTTGGCTGGATCTGGGCCAGAGGTGCAGAACAGAAATTTCCAGTAAGGACAAACCTCTAGGAAGAACCAAACCCTAAAGGAAGCTCAGGGTGAGGTTTGTGCTTCCTATTTCAGTCTAAAAAAAGCCCTGTCCCAGGAGGGGGTGAGTTTCGGTAACATCCAGAGCGTCTCCCACACACGCACTCCAAATATTCCAGTTCTTCATATCCAGCACAGGGCTGATGACAGTAAGGTACACAGAAATTCCACATACAGATGGACCCTCAGAACATCCTTCCCTGCAGGTAGCCCAGGGATAGAGCAGCATCACCCTTGGAATGGCTCCTAGGAGGAGGGACACACTGAAGGGAGCAGAGATGGTTGCAGCCAACTTGACCCCCAGAGATGATAACAGGGCCTAGAGATTTATCCCGTGGTTATCTGCATGCTCTGAGACATGGGTTTGGATGAAGGCTAGGTATTTCTCTCACCATTTTTCCTTGGGGGAAGGCAGGAGCTGGGGGCTGTGCCCTAGGTATTTCTCTCACAATTTTTCCTTGGGGGAAGGCAGGAGCTGGGGGCTGTGCCCTAGGAGCAGGCTGGATGCAGCCACACTGTTTCAAAGGCTGAAAAAATGCAGTCCTGTAGAGGAAAGCCAGGTGAAGCTATTTATAAGACTGCCTTAGGCCCTGCCTAGTTTACTGGCAGCTTAAAAATCCCCCAGTGCTGGGAAATCAGCTTGGACTTTGTGTGCACGTTGCTGCAGCTCAGCCTGCGTTTGGAGGGTGCATCTGTCTGATTTTGCAACCCTGATGCTTGAAATGAGCTAGGGAAAAGCAGGCAGCCCTTTGGAGAGGGATAGGGGAAAATAAAAAAGGAAAGAAAAACAGGAGGAAACCAAAAGCGCAGGCGGGAGGGAAGGGCAGGATTTTGTCTCGGGAAGGCGTCGGAGCCTCTGAGGACTGTCCCCGCCGTCTCCTCGCATTGCGAAAGAGCCTTTGGCTCGGGTGCCCCTCGGTTTTCCAAGGGATGCCGGCACGGAAAGCCTGTCCCGGGCGCTGTTCGCAGAGCGCAGCGGGGATGCCGGGGAGCCGGGGGGCCCCGCGCCGGGGCCGGGATGCGGCGGCAGCGGAGCGGGGCCGCCTGCCATCTAGTGGCACCGGGACCCGGTCCCCTCCCTGCCCCGGCCGAGGGAACCCCCGAACACAGCCCAGACCCCTCCGACACCCCCCGCCATCCCTCTGCATGCGGGGGAATCGCCTTCGGGCTTGGGGGTTCCGAGGAGATTCTGCCAGCGGGGCTGGAGCGTCTGCCTGGAAAACGCGCCGAGACGGAAATGCGGTGGAGCGAGAATGTGTTTGCGAACTGAAGGAGCCGCGCCGATCCCAGCAGCCATGGACTCCTGCCTGTGGCTCTCTCTCCCTCCCCTTCCTGCACCTTTCCTCTCCTTACGCCTCTGCGAAGGGCTTCTCCCCCTTTCCTTCCATTAAAAGAAATAACCCGTGGCAGGAGCAGGGCTCTGCTCTCCCCTCCATCCCTTCACAGTCACTGCAGCTCCCTCCTGCCTCCCATTTGTGGTCTCGTTGCTCCCCCACTGCTGCTGGTCCCCATGGAGAGCGGCGCGGGGGGGGACACAGCCACGTTTCTTCTCTTCACAGAATCACAGGATAATGAGGTTGGAAGAGACCTCTAGGATCATCGAGTCCAACCTATGCCCTGACACCTCAACTAGACTATAGCACCAAGTGCCATGCCCAGCCTTTTTTTAAACACATCCAGAGATGGTGATTCCACTCTCTGGGAAGAGCATTCCAGTGCTTTATTATTCTTTCAGTGAAATTTTTTTTCCTAATATCCAACCTATACTTCCTCCTCGTATGTCTTTAACACCCCCAGATCTTTCAGGGATGCTGACACCTCTGTGTTTCTGCACCCACAAGTTTAGCAGCTGAAATGGGGGACGAGGCCTGAACACCTCTTCCTTTGTATCTTCCTGCAAATTCCATCATGCAGTAAATCTCCCCTGCTCTGCTGGGAGCTCCCCTTTACTCTGGGGGTGACAGTGTCCCATTTCATACCCAGGGAAGGAAATGGAGGTGGCTTTTCCAAGGCCACACCAGAAGGGGATGGAGTAATGCACTTCCTAGATCCCATCCTTCCCCTTGGGGTCTTTTTGAGGGGTACAGAGCAGAAAGCTAACATGGACATATTCAAACAGCCCCCACCAGGATGCTTATCAGGTGCAAAGAGGCACAGAGCTGGCACATGTTTAAAAGGAGAGGGAAAGCTGGGCCCTGGGCACTTGTGAGATGTCAGCCAGTGGTGATGATGTGCCCAGGAGTCAAAGATGATGCCAGCAATGGGTCCTCCTGGCAAACCAGCACCAGACACACAGATCATCTCTGATGCAGTGGTCAGAGCAGCCTGGCAGGCCCCCAGGACGCAAGAGCATGTGGAAGATGGCACAGGGACACTGGGTTTGTGCCCACAGCCCCTCCAGTGGCAGAGGATGCACAAAGCCCTTCCCACTGAAATCAGCTTGGAGGTGAGGTCCAACCAACCAACCCTAGATGTGACCCAGTTTTGGGTGGTCCAGTTTGCTCATGGTCTCTTGTGGCAGCTGTGGCTGGGTGCAAAACCCTGCCTGATTTTCCAGCCATCCTGTACAACCTAACGTGAATCCAGCAGTGTGCCTTGGATCCGAGGAATCGAAATCAACACTCTCCATCTTCAGCAGTACCATCACAAAAGGGACATTTGGGGTTTCCTTGTGTTCTCCTCACTCACCTGCCTCCAACCTTGCTCCAAAAATGTGTTCACCTTCCTTTTTCTTCCCTGTTTTTTCTTCTTTTATTGCTTTGTTCTTTTATATACAAAAAAAACCACCCCGACATAACTTTAGAAGTTCAATTTGACAGCCCAAACCTTGTGCTAGCCCAGAGCCTGGGCTGTCAAATACATCATGAAGGATTTATTCACAAGGACAGGTCTTGCTCCACAGGTGCTCTCAGCCAGATGCTTCTTGAAGTCCTTTGTGTAAAGTGCTGCACCCACAGTTAGCTGGGAATGGGCAGGGAGGAGGTCTTTTTGGCCCTTGTGGTGAGGTTGCCCCTTACCAGCTGGTGACAGAGCTGGGAACTGGTCCCAGGCATGGTTTTGGTTTTTGTTTGGCTTGGGGTTTTTTTTTTTGTTTGTTTGGTTTTTTTTGTTTGTTTGTTTGTTTGGTTTTTTTTGTTTTGTTTTTGTTTTTGTTTTTTGTGGTGGTAGTGGTGGTGGGTTTTTTGGTTTTTTTGGTGGTTTTTTTTTATTTGTTTGTTTTGTTTTGTTTTCCAAGGAGAGGTCAGCACCCTGTGCAAGGCAGGATTTTATCCAGGGGAAAAGGCTCAAGGCACCAGTCTGTTCCATCTCCATCCTGCAGTGTGCTGCTCTGGAGACCAAGCCTCTGCCACTGAGGATGGGAGGAAATCTTCTAGTAGGAGGAAAGAAAGAGATTTTTGAGAAATGTTGCTACTTGGTACAGGTACCTTCAAGTGTAGCACAGGACAACAGGCTGCCCCTGGTCACTGGGGTTTCCCATCTCCCAGGGTTCTGCCCATGTTTCCTCTACAATCCCAGCTGGTCAGGATTCCTCATTCCTCCACATGAGCCAGTTCCTTCTGAGGCTGATTCCACAATCTTCACACCTTAGCTCCATGACAAGCTAGAAGGGGACTGCAGAGCCAGTCCTTACACTTTTATCAGCACAGGATTAATTAAAAAAGAATTCAGAAATAGAAAACAGCTCGGCATTAACCTCATGCTAGAGCAATTTCCAAGCAGGTACGCCACTGAAATAAAAACAGCAATTTGCAGCTAAATAAAAATAACAGTTAAGCATTTGAAACACAAATGCACCATTCAGGAGCAGCAGATAAATATTCAGACGCGTTCATTAGGAGGTTGAGGCTGTCTCTCAAATAAACAGACAGGTACAAAATAGCAGCCTGAATACTCCAATTACGCCAACATTGCATCAGTGCCGATGCTCCCGGCTCTGACAGTGGGAGGGGGAGAAGGGGAGAGGGTGAGGGGGAGGAGGGCAGTGGGGAAAGCATGTGTGGGAAATATATATATATATATATTTATTTATTTTTTTTAATTTGCCTTGCTTTTTGTTTTATATAACCAGTGTTTGGATTCTCTTCCACGGAGGGTTTAACTCCCGAGGATGGGAAGTTCTCCTGTGGCACCGTGCTCCTGTGCCTGCCGTGGGCTTGCTCGGCCTGGCTCCCAGGGAAGACCCCCCAGACCGGGGAGAGCAGGGCTTGGCCTCCTGCCCGCGGCCCGGAGCCCACCCTGCAGAGCCCCCGGGCAGCCAGGCACGGCCGTGGATCAGCGCAAAGCAAAACAGAGCCGAGCCCAAAAGCTACAAAGCCTTTGGAGCTCAAGTACTGCAGCTGATCGGAAAAACAACATCATCGCGCCCTCAGCCCCCCGCCATCCCCCTTCGTCCCCTGCCCCACGGCCGGGATGTGGCTCTGGGACAAGGGGGCGCTGAGCAGAGGGTGGGGGTGCTCGGTGTCCTGGTGTGGGGCCGTGGGGATGCTCAGGGACAGCGGGGTATCCCCAGCCCCAAGGACAGCCACACTTCTGGGGGTGACATGTCACCAGGGTGGGGACAGGAACCACCCTGCCCCACACACAATGCAGGGGGACCTGGTGTGGGCCTGGGGATACTCAGGGACAATGGGGTGTCCCCCACCCCGGCACAGTGACACTTCAGGGGTTGTCATGTGTCACCTGAGGGGGAGCAGGTACCCCCCTACCCCACGCACCCCACGGGAGGTGCGGTACTCCCACCACACACAAACCCTGCTGTGGGGCTGGGGGCGTGCTCAGGGACAGTGGGGGGTCCCCATCCCCAAAGACAGCCACACTTTTGGGGTGACATGCGTCACCTGGGCGAGCGGGACAGACCATTCGGGAGCGTGTAGCCCTTTTCACCATGCACAAACTGTCTTGCGGGCCGGAGGGGCTGCACAGGGGTGTCCGCACTTTGTGGGTGCCCTGTGTCCCCCCCGGGCCGGTGCCATGTTCCTCCTTTCCCCGCTCCCGCCGCGCGGGGGCGCGACACTCCCCTCACGGCGAAAGGGGGGGGGCGCGGGAGCGCGCACTGGCGGCGCGGCGTGTGCGCGCCCCCTGCCGGCCGCGCGCGCCCCCGTGCCGAATCTGCGGGCGCTGCCCCGGTGCGGAAAGTGCCGCGCTCCACCCGCGCCGCGCTTTACCCCGGCCGCGATTTCATCATGCGGGGGGCGGGCGCCTCTCCGCCCGCTCCTCCTCCTCCTCCTCCTCCTCATGCCGCTTCCCCGTAGCGTCCTGCCCGCCCTGCTGCGCCGCCTCGCCCGCCCGCTCCGCTCCGCCGCCCCCCCCGCCATGGACGGCCCGCAGGCCGAGGCGCTGCTGGCGCCGCTCCGGAACGCGGTGCGGCAGCAGGTAACGCGGCCCGGCCCGCGCCCCGCCCGAGGGGCTCGGGGGTGTCACCCGGGGGTCGGGCGGGCTGTGGGAGGTGCCCCCGGCCCCCCCGGGGGTTGCCCGCCCTGCGGAGGGGTCTTGGCGCATCCCCTTCGGGCGCTGCGGCGGCTCCGGCTCCGGGCGCTGCGCGGCCTGGAGGGGCCCCCGGGTGTCCCCATGGGTGTCCCTATCTGTGTCCCCATGGGTGTCCCTATCTGTGTCCCCCATGAGTGTCCCCCATGGGTGTCCCCGGGGTCCCTGCCCAGCCCCGGTCCGCGGGTGCGGGGTGGTCCCTCGGGCACAGGCGGTGCGGGAGGGAACCGCGTGTGGCTTTCCCCTCACGGCTCTTTGCCCTCGTCGCGGTGCCGGAGCTGCCTGGCAGGGCTGGATCTGTGCGTCAGCCTACCTGGGTGTCCCCTCCCGGGCTGGCTGTGCCCGGGCTGGCCCTCGCTGTGCCCTGCCTTAGGCCCCTGCTCGTGTCTCCCTGGAAAACAGCCCCCTCGTCCCTTGGGGGTCACGCCGCGCTGTCCCCTTAGAGCTGAGTTTGTGCCGGGTTTCGGAGGTGAATGACGTTCATTTGGAGTTGCATATTTGCCTGATGCAGTAAGGGATGGTGATTCCTTTGCGTGTTTTCCATTTCATCATTCGGATTAATCTAGGTGGGTGATGTGTCCTTTTAGCTGGGGCTGCATCGCATTGTCTTCCTATCTCCCTGCTTTTACCTTCATCATCCTTCTTACCTGAGAAGGATTTGGTTGTCTTTTTGTTTCCTAAATAAATCTTGGCACTCTGGCTGTGCACAGTAATGGACCTTGTGGAGTTCCTTCTCTCTTCCCCACCTGCCAGACCTGTGCCTGTGTGTGCCCCATGTGCCTCCTTTAAGTGGCTGAATCCATATTATTCTCCTTAGCTGCACACAGAGCTAGGCGTGTGTCCCTTGTATTCGCAGATTTGTGCGTGTGTTTCCCCATTAAATGAGTGGATTTATGGCCCTCTAATTATGCCAGCACTTCAGTGAGTTTTTATTATGAATCACTGTACAGCATAATGCCTTGGCAAGGGAGCTGCTTGTAAATAAAGCATTGATCTCCAGAACCAGCCAATTTATTTAGTTTAAAATCCTGGGTGCTGTCATTTGCCTGTGAATACCAAGGCACCCCCCCTTCTTTTCAGGGGTTGAAACTGGTGCGTGGGACACCAAGGGAAAAATAAACAATAGTCCAGCTGTGGCCACACATATTGTGTTGTACAACTGGCTGTAGTAATTCCCGGAGATATTTGCACAGGAGGAGAGGGAGGGGATATCAAAGATCGGGGTGGTTGATGCCTCTGGATGCAGGAGTCTGTGTCTGGCAGCTCCAGGAGAAGTGGTTTAATTAAACCTAAGGGACTCAGCCTATGGAGAGGGAGCAGCCTATCTTCCTGCAGCAGTGCCTGATGCAATAAGCTGCCGTGATCCAGGGGTGGATCCCTCCCTGCTTTGCTGGTCTGTGGGACAAAGCTGCAGCAAAATTTGCCACATCGAGTGCTGCTGTGCACTCCTCCTCTTGGGCAGGGCTGGAGATCGGAGCTTTAATTAGATTGAGTCCTGTCAGCAGGCATAATTATTTGCTTCAGTTCTGTTTTTTTTTTTTTTTTCCTCCTCCTTGCGTATGTCTGAGCACTCTCACTTATAGGTCAAGACAAAGAGTTGCTGTGTGCTGCTTTTGGATGCTCAGCAGTGAGCAGGGTGAGGGCTCTGTTGAGTCAGCAGGAGCTGCTTTGCTGCTGCCTTGATGTTTTTCCACTGCCGACCCCCCTGGCTCAACAAAGGCAATTTGGACTTACTACTTTAAAAGAAAAAAACACCAGATCAGATCCCTCCCTCTGCCACGTTACCCAGGAATGGCAGTTGCAGTCCTCAGCCCCAGAGTGAAACTTTCACGTTTTTGTTTAAGTAGTTAACAGGAAGGAAAGAGCAGATTTATTCTGTTCCTGCAGCTGATGGGGTTAATCCTGACAGGATTCTTATTTTTCCTTCTTCTCATTGTGTGTGTTTTAATGCAGTCCTTGGAGACATCCTTTTATTAATAAAATGCGCTTTTGAACCCCTCAGTCTCTGGAGCACTTTTATCTTTTCTAATCTGATTACAGAATGGCAATCTGTATATTCTCTTCTCTTTGCTTTCTCAGTTACCTGTAATGTTTTTGTCAGCAAAGCTCAGAATTTAGGGAGAAAAATTGGTATTGTGGAAATGTTGTAATCTTTACAGATTGTGGGCGTTTTTTTCGGGTTTTTTTTCCCCCCTCAAGATATGCAAGGTGCAAGAAAAAGTTTTACTTGGAGTATCCCATTTTTAGAACATCTCACTTGGGGCAACTTTGACATCTCTTTGCTTTTTCCTCCAGCACCTTTGTCCGCAGTAATTCAAGCTAGATGTTGGTTTTGGTGAAGAAGAGTGGACTTAAAGGAAGACTTTTAGTTCATTTATCTCCAGGAGCAAGCTGGGTTTGACAGCTGGGGATAATGTTCATAAAAGATCTCTTTTGGGTGTGTAGGGATTGAGATTTCCCTGGGCTGAAAGGGGAGAATCATCCCCACAGGGAACAGACACCTCTGTGGAATTGTAACAAGGTGGTGGGTGGTTTGACTCAGGTCAAGACCTCCTGTAAGTCCACTGCAGGTTTTGCTGCTCTGAAATATTTAGGCTTTGGGGTTTTTTTTATTAAGGGCATTTTTATTTTGTTGTTGACTTTGTTCTATCTCAGAGTTACAGAACGGGTTTTAAAAATTACAACAATTTTCACTCAAAATGCAATGTTTTCTTTGCTTATACATTGGGCTTCAAATATCTGTCTTCTGCGGGACTTTCTTCTGAACATTTGTGTTATTAGTGGTCAGTTTTGATCAGGTAGAACAGAGGGAAAGCAGTCTGAAATGGTCATAAGCTTTGAAGAAAAGGGCAGGGGTGGAAGGAAGAGAAGCCTTCTAGAAGGAGATGGAGAGCACAAAGCCTGTGTTCACCATCTGCGAATCCACTTAGTGCATCCTCAAAGACAGAAACCAAGAATTTGTGGAAATGTGATGTACATAGAGGAATATAATTCCACATGGAGATTGAATAGCAGGTCTGTGATTAACAGTTGTATGCCATGGTTGGATTTCCCTAATGAAGTCTACTCTGCTAACTCTTAAAAGTGTGTTTCTCACTTGCAGCCTCTGGAGACCTGTGTGCAGGCTGGGCAGAAATCTTTTGGATTGCCAGGGGAGCTGGAAGAAAGAGAGATCTCACCTGTGGCAAAGAATGAATCTATAATGTTCTTTTTTCCCTAGGGAGAGCTGGTGAGGAAGCTGAAGGAAGAGAAAGCTCCCCAGGTGGACATAGACAGAGCTGTAGCAGAGCTCAAAGCTCGGAAGAGGGTCCTAGAAGCAAAGGTGAGTCTGGAAATTAAATTCTGAGCTGCACAGTTTTGTCTGAAAAGCCTTGAAATCTCTTCTTAATTCTTTATTGCAGGTTTCATCTAAACAGTCCAAATTCAGTCCTAGATTCGGTGCTAGACTGAATCACTTCTGAAATAATTTTTACAGGTTTCCAGCTAGTGGCAATTTCATTCTTTACCTGTTACACTAATTTCTGTTAGCATTAAATCATTGTGGAAACATATACATATGAGTTCAGGTTGCCCAATAATCAAAGCTGAAATTAAGTGTATATTCACTAATCTTTGTTTGCTGTATAGATTTTTTTCTGTGCAGAGTGAGAGCACATGCTGTTCACTGTGGTGAATTTTCAGATTCTTTATGCATTGAAATTCCCTGACTGTCATAGAATGCGTTTATTTAGAAACACCCCATTTTGCTACAGTAACAAAGTTTTTGTAGATGTTTCAAATAACCTGTAGTTATTCTCAGCCTTAGAGGTGAAATTGTATCCCTTTTTTTTCAGTAGAGCCAAGCTCTGAAGTCTTTGTGCAAATTCAGTGATGAAACTTGAAGTTTGTTGTCTTTAGATCCATAAAGAAGTAAAATCCACTTTCTTATCCTGTGAGCTTCCCTCCACTTCCCAGACTGAAACAACAAAAAGAAACTCTTAAAGCTTAAAAACTGTCACTGGTGCAGATTCACCCATGTTCTTTCTAATTTCTATTTCGTGTAAACATGATTGTGGTTGTGCCTGGGTGGTGTTCTTAAAAATAAATACATGAATGAGTAAATAGAGCATTTCTTACAGCTCTGTGGCTGTGAGAATGTGAGTTCACCTGAACTGAAAGCCATTGACCCTGTTTGTCCTGCAGGGTCACGTGGGATGGAACAGGTGCTGCTCTCTGCCAGGTCTGGCCTGTTTACATACACTGAACCCTAGAAAATGTCATTTTTACTGAGTATTCAGCACAGGGATGGGCTTTGAAACCATTGCATGAAACCTGCATTGATAACTAGGTCATCCTGCAGGAAATACTATCCAGGTGTTTTCCCAGTTTTGTGTACCAACCCTCAGAAGCTTGGGGGGATGTCAGCAGGCAGGTGAGGGGTCCTGGTGTCCCTGTGGATGTCAGCAGGAAGGTGAGGGGTCCTGGTGTCCCTGTGGATGTCACCAAGCAGGTGAGGGGGTCCTGGTGTCCCTGTGGATGTCACCAAGCAGGTGAGGGGTCCTGGTGTCCCTGTGGATGTCACCAAGCAGGTGAGGGGTCCTGGTGTCCCTGTGGATGTCAGTAGGCAGGTTTGGAGTCCTGGTGTCCCTGTGGATACCAGCAGGCTGATTTGGAGTTCTGGTGTCCCTATGGATGTCAGTAGGCAGGTTTGGAGTCCTTGGTGTCCCTGTGGATGTCACCAGGCAGGTTTGGAGTTCTGGTGTCCCTGGGAGCCCCTCCTCTGTGTTGGAGGGTGCCTGTAGGATGCAGAGGGGAGGTTTCTTAGCACTTACACAATTTGTGTGGGCTGGCAGTGCAAGGGTGACCTTGCAAATGCAGCATCTGCCCTTGGGAGTGCAGCACTCCAGTACTGGGAGTGTTTCTCTCCTGATGCTGTTCCCAGCAAGGATCACAGTCCCGCCTGCCACCTTTGGGGGAAGGCAGCAGTGGTGGTTTTCAAGCCCTGTGGTTCCTAGTTGAAGATGTCAGAGTAGCTCTGAATTTGAGGCTTTGAGCAGGGTGGAGCAGCTGAGTACACAGAGTACAGTGCTTTTAAAATTTGACCACATTTATTTATCATTATTGATAGAAAAGGGGAAAATACATGGACACACAATACTTTGTTACCCAAAGGCTTTTCCAAGTGATAGTCTGAGGCACTTAAGGGGATCTGAATTTATTGAACTTCTGGGCTTAACTCTGCCTTAATGATCAAAACAGCTGCCTTAAGGGAAATCCTTGAAGTCTGTTGACCTCACTAATGGATTATTTTGCAAAAATCACAGGTTTTCAGATAAAGTAGTGAGTCTGCTCTTAAACATTGTCATAGTATCTTGTCAGGGCATTAAGGCACTCCAAGTTTTCTGAGTGCTGAAAAAAAATTTACAAATAGATTTTCCATGCACAAATACCTAAAATCATCCCTTTGGCAGAGCACAAGGTTGATGGTGCTTGTAATCTTCATAGTCAAAATTCTTTCATGTGAGGAACACCTTACTGAAAGGTTTATGTATGCCAAGAGTTGGATGTGTGCAGTCTGAGATGGTCACTTAAAGCTCTTTTCATAGGAGAGGAAAGAAGGTCAGAATTGGTTTGGAAATTTGCATTTTTTTGCAGTGATTGTGAAGAAAGCTGAGGATAACTCACTCAGGGAAAGTTAGGTCATGAGTCCATCTCAAGTGTCTGAAATGATGCTGCATTCAGACAAGGATGTTCATAATTGGGCACTTGAATCTCAGTAGGAAGAGTCCTCTTTGGAAAATGAGGACGTTGACAGGATACCTTTCCTTCAAAGTGATCTTTGCAGACTTTTGACTCACAGTGTGAGTGAAGAGGATTTCTCCTCCTACCAGAATCAGGAGCTATTAACTGATTTTGTTTTGCCTGACTTACAGGAGCTGGCCTTACAGCCCAAAGATGACATCGTGGACAGAGTTAAGATGGAAGACACTCTCAAAAGGAGGTTTTTCTATGACCAAGCCTTTTCTATTTATGGAGGTATGGGTTTGAAGAAATGTACATTTTAATCCCTTTAGACTAATTTTCTGGTTTTTCTGGCTGGGTGAAGTGCTGCACTCTAGCAATGCTATGTTAATGTGGCATACAAGATTTTTTCTTTTTTTTAAGTTTGCTTTAAATTTTCCTGCTTGAGTCTGTAAACCTTTCAAAAATTCCCCCTTCCTGAAGTGTTTGATTGGGATGGGGCTCAATTTTTGTCTTGTGGTCTCTGAATGGAAATGAGTGGACTTTAGGATGCATGTCCTGAGGATTACATTGGTAGAAGATGGCTTCTTTGCTGAGGGTAGGGTGTTTGGGGCTTAAGGAGATCACCAGCTTATTTATAACCATTCATCTGTACCTGAGCTTCTCTTGGCAAATTAATCCCAGAATATTCTGAGCTGGAAGGGACCCACAAGGATCATGGAGTCCAGCTTTTAAGTGAATGGCCCACAAGGAGACCAATAATGCTCAAACCCACTGTGAACTTTAGAACCTGTTCCCTCAGTGAACTTTGCCAATGAACTTTATGGCACAGGTGAATAAATGTGGCTGTAAACCTCTTCAGATGGCTGATATGAGCATCTCAGGAGGCAGCACAGTGCCTCTGTGGTTACTGCTCTTTCACCTTAGATACCAAATTAAACACTCTGAGTTGTTTTATTGGCTTTTTAAAAAGTCTTTGCAGCCACACTGGTGATTTGCAGATATGTGTTACTTATTACTGACAATAACACTGCTTCAGCTCGTGCACGGTCACTTCTTCTGTATTCAGATTCCTCCTTCACACAGATTGCTCCCACAAAATTTTCCACAAAACAGAATCCATTGGTGGAGGAAATGTGGTTTTTAGAGTTGATGGTTGCAGGAGTTTATCAGTTTTAGATTCTGTCACTACCTGATGGCTCAGTGCTCTGCAGCTGAACTGTGCTTCATGCTCATAAAATGAAACCAGTTAATGGAAATGCAGAGAAGGGAAGACATCTCCAAACAGTGCAGCTTTGTGCAATCTCACACTTCTCTTTTACCTTTTCCTCTTTGCAGGAGTCAGTGGTCTGTATGACTTTGGGCCTGTTGGGTGTGCTTTGAAGAACAACATCATCCAAGCATGGAGACATCACTTTATTCAGGAAGAGCAAATCCTGGAGATTGACTGCACCATGCTCACACCTGAGCCGGTTCTAAAGTAAATATGGGTTTCTATGTTTTTTTGGTTTTTTTTGTTTTTACCTGCAGCATGTAATTTCTGGTCAAAACACACATTTACAGCATTCTGTAAAATTACCCATAGGGATCTTGAGTCTGGGTCACCCAGTTTCGTACCATAATTAGGTACCAGTGCACAGGTCAGTGTGAGAAGCTGTTGTTCTCTAAGTCAGGGAATGAAGTGACATTCAGATTTGAAGTTCCTAGCAGTCCCATTAGGTAAGAAATTATCATTATTCTTTTTTCTAAAAGATTAAGAAGACAAGGAAAAGGGCAGAAACTTTCATGCAGCTGAGATATAAAATACTGGGAATATCTCCACCTGAATTACTGGTTACTCCTTACTACTGCAGCTATGTCTAGTTTCGATCATGATGCAGTTCTGAAGGCATCTTTGTGACACATTTTAAGGTTTAGATGCATTGATCCTTCCCACAGATCATATTTTCTGAGGTGTGGTGCTGCTTAACATGACTCTGTAATCTGAAGCAGGAGTGAGCCTGCAGTTTTTGAAGGATTTCAGTTTGATAAAGGTCTGTCCACTGGGATCACACAGACCTGGGGCTGTCTGGTGGCAGCTGTCACATTCCTTGTTTTGTGTCATCTCTTCTAGGACTTCTGGCCACGTAGATAAGTTTGCTGACTTCATGGTGAAAGATGTGAAAAACGGGGAATGTTTTCGTGCTGATCATCTCTTAAAAGGTTTGATTTTGTTCCAAGCTAGGTGGGTCTGGGGATTTCTTGCAGTGGTACAAGCACTGGAAATAGACTCTTTCTCAGGGTGCAGCCAGGCTTTCGTACTTGTGTTTGCAGTAATTAATCATACCATACCAAAAATCCCATAGGTTCTGTTTGTGTCTTAAGTGAGGTTCAGGATCTCTGGTGAAAACACAGTTGTGTCCCTTTTTATAAAACCCATTGTCATCAGGCTATGTAAGATGACTGTGTTGTCTAAGCCAAGGATTCCCTATAAAACAAGATTCTAGTACTCCAGTGCATTCTGGTCTTAGTTTTCTTGAATTTCAGTTGCTTTCTTAAGTACTGAGAAACAACTGATTGATGCTGTGAGGGGTCAGAGTATGTTTTTCCTGTGAAAGGTCAGTTACATGGCAATGGATGACTTTCATGTGTACCTTAGAAATAGACTTCAGGCATTTCTGTGATTTGGAAAATCCTCACACTTCTTCCTGCTTATTAAAATCCGTTTGGAAAAACAAACCAAGAAAGTCCCAGGAAGGAATCTCAGAAATAAGAAGCCTGTTTGAAAACTTTCTCAGTTACAGCTCCACTGTGAATGGAAGGATTGTTCCACTCTGCCTAAGTGAGTTTTGCTCTTTGGTTTTTGAACCTTTTCCTTTAAATTCAAGTATGCAGAACAATTTATATTGGCATTAAAGTAGTTTTCATGATACTCATTAAGAATTTCTTTTGTCAAAAAAACCCAAAAAAAACCTCGGAAGAAGCCCATCCAACCTCTGCCTCCTTTGCTGAGCCTCATCAAACAAGTGTGTCCCTGTGTTGTGCATCCCCTCCCTGTGAACAGCCACCTGCTGTTACTGCCAAACGAAGCTGTTACTGACTAAAAAGTCAAATTGCTTTTTTCAAACAAGAGTGGGAAGTCTTGGCATCACTTTGTGCCTTTGTGTGTCAGGGAGGATGTTGTGCTGTAATGTGAAATGCAGTCCAGCCCCACTGTACCAGCTTTGGACCTGCCTCTAAGAACAAAAACAGCCTTGCTGCTTTGGATCAGACATTTAATTTCTAGTCTGTATAACAGAAAGCAAAAAAAGGACTACAAAGGACTGCTTGGGTTTAGAGACATAATATTGGAAAGGAGCTGGATAAGGATGTGTTGTTTTCCCTGTGGCACACCAGTACAGTGAACTGTAGGTCACCACTGCCCTGAGGACATGACTGCAATTACCCTGGTGAACACTGTCAGGACAAGCTGTGGACATCACTTAACTCATGCTGGGGGATCCTCCTGAGCTGCTTCATACTAGGGTCAGTGATGGAGATACAATCTAAACTCATGACCAACTTTTCTTCCAGCTCACCTGCAGAAACTGATGTCTGACAAGAAGTGCACAGCAGAGAAAAAGGCAGAAATGGAAAATGTTCTAACACAGGTGGGTGCTGCTCAGGGAGGTGGCTGCTTCAGAGAGAGGAGTGTGTGATAGAGTCCAGAGGCAGTGGCCCTTTTCTGTTCCTGAAGGTGCTCAGAAGTCTTTACCCCAGAGATCCTCTCAAATGCAGAAAATTTAATTGTTAACAAATACTCTGAGCTTGCTGGTGAATCACATCTCCCTGACTGTTTTGGAGAGTTTCTGCTGTTGTATTAATGAATCTCTTGACTGTTGGGTTGGTAGGGCTGAAGCTCAGTTTTGGAGTTGGTCTGCTCTGTTTCACTTGATACCCTGGCAAAAAGCTTTTACATTTGTCAATCTCTTCTGTGGGATTGTCATACAAAGGAACAGAGATGGTTCACAAGTTTTGTCAGGGTTTCCTTGAGTCAGCTCAGCACTGATCTGCTTTGTTCTGAAATTGTCTCAGTGCTTTGAAGCACTGGAGGTTTGTTCCTCTGTCTCTGGCACCCCACAAAGACTTTTCCTGTGTTTACCATGAGAATAGTTGATGTTCAATATGACATTCCTGAACAACTGTACAAATATTTGCCTTTTCTTTTTTTTTGTTTTTCTTTGTTTTTAATATTTGTTCTCATGACTTCTAGGATAAATGCTTCCAAAGCCATGCATTGAATGAATGTTTCCTTCCAGAAAGAGAAACTTTTTTTGTCAGTGTTTTGCATCATTGAGCAGCTATCATTAGGTTTTCCACACTACAACACTGAACTTTGACCATCCTTTAGGGAAATATCTCTATTAATATAATAGAGTATTTTTATTTCCTGTTTTTGGATTTTTTTTCCTGATATATGTAAGATCATGACAACTAGAAATGCAGAACAGCTCTGAAAGGGCATCTAATGCATAACTTGAATATTGTGTTTCAAGCAGCAGAAGAAAAAGAAATGAATGCAAACAAAGCCCTGCAGAAATTTTATCTTTCTTTTCTCTCATTGCTGTATTTTTTTTGCTCCCAACACAGAGCTCCCCGTGTTTTAGCTGAATCTGTTCAAAAAGATCTGTTCTGGTGGGTGGTGGTGCAGTCCCAATGACTTTTCTTGTGCTTTACACCCACTCTTAAGCTCAGACATCCTGTGGTATGACTAAATCCCAGACCTATTACTAAAATGGGTTTGCAAATGTGCAAAGTGTATTCTTCTATCACTGGTTCAAACTTCAGCTTGCTTGAAAATTTAGGTTAGAAGGGAATATTTTGGGCAGGTGATTCAGAGCTGTAGATCACACTCAGTAAAAGATAAAGAGGACATTCATTCCTGTTATCTTGTCTAGTAATTAAAATAATTCTCTTGTGTTTTGGTATTAGTTGGACAATTATGGCCAGCAAGAGCTTGCAGATCTCTTTGTGAACTACAATGTGAAGTCCCCTGTCACTGGGAATGACCTGTCCCCTCCTGTTTCTTTCAATCTGATGTTCAAGACCTCCATTGGGCCTGGAGGAAATATGCCTGGGTAGGTGCTAATTTCATTCTGCTCACACTCTCCTTGCTTTAGAGATGATTTGGAATAAAAATGAAATCTCTGGAGTAGCCTTCCCCTGCCTCTCAGTCCCAGCCTCCTGTAGCAGGTTAGCATTCCTTGGAGTCTTAGAGAAAGGCAGGAGAAAGGAGGGGCTGTTGGAGAATCATGAAAATACTTAAAGCACCCAAAATACAGATCCCACCTGTCCCCTTGCTGGTTGAAGTAGTTTTCATAAAGCCAGTTAATGCTGCTCTCCAGTTTTCAATGACTTCATGGCTGTAGAAAATCTACTTCAGGATACCAGGAGGTGAAGTTTTCTCCCCCTTCAGGATACCAGGAGGTGAAGTTTTCTCCCCCTTCAGGATACCAGGAGGTGAAGTTTTCTCCCCCTTCAGTTTTTTCCATGCTTAATTGTTGGGGTTTTTTTTGTCTGGAATTAAAAGTCTCAAGAGAAAAACTTTCACCTGTGAGTTTTGTAACAATTGTGGCTTTCTCCCTGCTTTCCTCACCCTTAAATCTTCCTGATTTTTCCTCTCCTCCATCTCTTTTCAGCTATCTGAGGCCAGAAACTGCACAGGGAATATTCCTCAACTTCAAACGTCTGCTGGAGTTTAACCAAGGCAAATTGCCTTTTGCTGCTGCCCAGATTGGAAATTCCTTCAGGAATGAAATCTCACCCCGCTCCGGCCTTATCAGAGTGAGGTACTGCCAACTTCCTCTTTCAGCAGGAGGGCACCTGGGAGCAGGGAGCATCTTCCTTTGGTTCCAGGCTTTGTGCAGCATTGTTTCACTTCAGTGCTTTCTCCCAGAGGAATCCTGATTTTGTGCCTGGTGAGCCTCAGGCTCTACAGATGAATTCACAGTTTAGGTTTTAAGTACAGAATTCTAAGATTGGCTTGTGAGAAATAGAATCTCTGAAATAGTTGTTGTATTAGAGATAAACTCAGTTTCATTGACAGAATTTAGCTTCCATCGTAGTCTAAAAGAATCATGTCCAGGGTAGCTGTGTTCTCTACAGGGCTTTGCTTGTTTAATTATGTTTGTGCAATTTGCTTTGAAACTGAAATCAAAACGTGCTTGACCTTGCAGCAATATTTCCTTGTCTCAGTCCTGCAGATTCTGCAGTTCTACAGCTTGCTCCAGAGAGGAAGTTGGGAGATAACCTGACTCAGGACCAGTGTTTGTGTGGCAAGATCAGTCAAGCTGGAAAGCTCAGGGTTATTGGGAATTACTTGCAGTTCTGTCTCTGGATAAAAGTGATTATTGCCTTTCACTAGAGATAATCTCTGTATTTAAACTGATCTATCCTAATTGGAAGTCTCTTCCATATAATTTGGAACAAGGGCTCCCATGCACAGTACATGTTGTAAACTTGGTAATTGATTATTTTGTGGTGCCATAAATGTCACTGAGAGGCCGTGGCATCCTTAGCACAGAAGGAACTCAGGAATTTCCTCAGTCCTCCTGTTCTGTTTTGCTCATCTGGAAATGAGAACTTCTCTCACTGAAATCATCTTCAGTCAAATATAAATGATATGCTTGTGGCACATTTATTGGAGACTGTTATTATGCAATCACAGCAAATTACACCCTGATGGCTGTGATTTACAGTTAATGATTACCTAGAGCTTTTTTAAAGGTTGTTGATAACGAGCTAATTCAGTGGAAAATTATTTCAAGCAAGAAGGCTCAGAATCAATCTCTGAGTAAAGATACATTAAAGACAAGTTCTTAAAACAGAATTCATACCATTGCTGTGTGCAGCAGTATCATTATCTTCAGGAAATTACCACCTCACCTGGTTATTTTTGGCACCTCTGACATGAGTTAAAGCTACTGATTTAATCAGCAGACCCTCTAAAGAACAGCTGCTTCTAATATGGGCATCACAGCAGTCTGGAAAAACTGTAGGGAACTTCTGGAAGTACTTCCAAGGGTGGTGTTCTCTGCTCTGATTCACAGTGTTGTTAACCATGCCCTGGAGAGCTCTAGATGAATTTGTAGAAAGTTTTGTTAAGAATTTGAAGATGAAACTAAATCCAGTGATGAGACTGGTTCATGTTCCACTCTGCCCATTGTCTTGGCTGGGTCTGCAGGATTTTAAATTACTGGCTTGCTGTGAGAAGCTGAAGCACAATGGTTTATTAGGGTCTAATGCATACAATATTTAATATGTGTGTATTTATTTTGATTTCGCCAGGGAATTCACCATGGCAGAAATTGAGCACTTTGTGGACCCCAGTGAGAAAAACCACCCCAAGTTTCAGAACGTGGCAGATCTCAACATCCTCCTGTACTCGGCCAAGGCCCAGGTCAGCGGGCAGTCTGCGCACGTCATGCGGCTGGGAGACGCTGTCCAGCAGGTAACCTTCCCCCTGCAGGCTCACCCAGCTTGCTCCTTGCAATATTGCTCTCAGGGCTAAGTTACAAACTGGCTTTTTAAAATTAGGGCTCTGACTGATGGGTCTGTCCAGTCCTGTGTAGGTCTGAACACATGTAGTGCAGTTGGAATATTCTGAATCCAAGACTGAGCGCATGGATGAGCTCCCTGCACTGGGCCTACACAAAGTTTGTGTTGTGTTGGTGCCAGCTGGGGTTTGCTCCCAGATTTATGAGTAGTTTCTCTTCAGTGAATCAGTGGGACTGAGATCTAGGCCTGGCCCTTGCTACCAGAAGAGTGCAGGTGGTGCTGGGATAGGGGTATAAGCTAAACTTCACATTTAGCTAGTGAAGAGGGGCAGTAAGGAATATTAATACAAGCAGTACCTGGGAATCTCGTATTCAGCTGCTGACCCTCATGAGTATGTGGCTTGCATAATTAGGTGAATCACTACCTGATTAATCTAGTGATGAATGAGTTGATTTATCAACCTCCTCCATCCCATTTCCTCCAACCTACAAATGTAAAAAAATCCCGAAAAACCACCAAAACACTGCCTTTAAAAAACATAAACAAAGCAAAAAAATCCCAAAAACAAGAGCCAAAAAAATAAAAAGAACACCACCCCTCTGTTGTGTTGCAGCTGTTGTGATGCCAGTGACTGCACTGCTGCATACAGTGGGGTATTTACAAGTTGGTGATCCTCAGAGCCAGTGGGTGATGAGTCCTGGAGTGACAGTAACTCACTGTTTGATCAGATGGAGATGGTGCTAATGGCACAAGGTGAATTTGAAGAGCTGTAACAGCTTCAGGGGAGACAGAACTTAACCACAAATTCTATCTGTAACATGTCAGGTTGCCTGCAGAAGTTCAACAAATCATGACTTTGCTTCCTTAGGAACTCACGTGGGTGTTTTCTTCCTGCTTTTTCTCCCTGCAGGGTGTGATCAATAACTCTGTTCTCGGTTACTTCATCGGCAGAATCTACCTCTTCCTCACCAAGGTCGGCGTTTCCCCGGAGAAGCTGCGCTTCCGACAGCACATGGAGAATGAGATGGCTCATTATGCCTGTGACTGCTGGGATGCAGAGTCCAAAACCTCCTATGTAAGTGGGCAAAGTGCAAACAGCAAGTTCCCCCTGTCAGATCTGGTTTATTTCTGGCTTTTTAAAGTTAGGACTGTGGGTCTGATGTGTCTGTCCGGCTCCATGTTGAACACACATAGTGCAGTTGAAATACTCTGAATCCATGGCCAAGGGGCAGCTCAGCTCCTTGCACAAAGTTTCTGAACTGTTCATGCTGCTTTGGTAGCTGTGGGTCTGATGTGTCTGTCGAGCTCCATGTTGGTCTGAACACACGTAGTGCAGTTGAAATATTCTGAATCCATGACCAAGGGGCAGCTCAGCTCCTTGCACAAAGTTTCTGAACTGTTCATGCTGCTTTGGTAGGTCCAGGCTCTTGTGCTGTAGCCTGGAGTAGCCTGGGGACACTTCACTGGTCAAATTTCATCTGGAGTTAAAGGGAACTGAGTCCTGGTGCTTTCCAAAGACTGTAACCTCTGTAAAGGCAGTGGGGAAGGATTTGTTTTGCTGGAGGTGTTATTCCAGGGCAGATTGCTTCCTGCTTGAATGCTTGCTCTTCCTTTCCCTCTTCCATGCTGTGAGAAATGAGTTCACTCCTGCCAGTTCAGACAGCTGGTACTGGAAGAAAAATTCCTCAAGGATTTGTTATCATCTTCCTGCTGAGTCATTAAGAGCTTTTTCATTCAAGCCTTGTTGAGTGCCTTTTTTTCCCCCCTGTATTGTTGGTTGGATTTAGACTCATCACTAGTGATGTTTTATTACAGCACGTTAGAGGAATAGCAGCCAGTAAAATTTTACCAAACTGAAGATTAGGAAAAAAACAAACCTCCTGCAGCTCAAATGAGTTATTTGTCTTCATGTAGAAAAGACCTGAAGGAATGGTTTCCTCTGAATGTCCATAGCTGACTTCCACAAGTTCACAGCCTATCTTTCCAGCTAGCCCAAAACTGGACATGGTGTGGGCCACACCATGTAAATAAGATTATTCAACTTTGCAAGCCTTGTCATGATGATCAGGACAATGTTAACAGAGCAGGGTGTCCAACAGCCTAACCCAGGAGTGAGCACAGCAATCCCAGGGGTGTGAAAGGAGCACCTTGGGAGCTGAACCATGCTTTGGTTTGTTACTTAACTGACCAAAAATGTTTGTATCAGCTTGCAGTGCTCAGTTGTAAGAAGGGAAGTGGTCTGAGCAGCTTAAAATCCATTCTATAAATTTACTGCACACAATGGTGTGGGTTAAGGGATTTTAAAAATCCAACCCAGTTCCCATGGGCAGGGAAACCTTCCACTATCCCAGGTTGCTCCAAGCTCCATCCAACCTGGCTTTGAAGACTTCCAGGGATGAGGCAGCCACAGCTTCTCTGGGCACCCTGTGCCAGGGCCTCACCACTGTCACAGGGAAGAATTTCTTATTAATGTGTAATCTAAACCTGCCATCTTTCAGTTTAGAGCCATTCCCACTTGTGCTGTCACTCCATGCCCTTGTCCAAAGTCTCTCTCCAGTTCTTGGAGCCCCTTTAGGCACTGGGAGAGCTTTCTCTTCTCCATGTTGAACAATCACATAAACCTGTATTCTGTGTTTTCTGAGAAGTGGCTGTAACACCCTAATAGCCCAATTTCTGTAAAAATCCTCCAGAATACCCTGAAACACCACGACTGTCAAGCACAGGGATTTTTTCTGTTGACACACCTTTTCTGACACCCTGCTATATTACTGCATCTGGAAAACCACACATCTGGCTGCCTGTACATCCTACACTGATGTGACAGTGAGTGGGAAGCAGCTGCTGAGCCTTGTCTTACATGGAATTGTCTGTTGGGAAATCCAGAGGAAGGTTGTATTTGCTGCTTCACCAATCCAGTGTGACTGGTGTTCTGAGATTCCTCCTTGCCATACATGCTGAAATACTGAATTAAGAGCTTCCCTTGCATGTGATCTGTGTTGTAGAAGCTCCTAAGCCAGGCTTTTGGCCATTCCAGTGTGGTTGATTGCCTGCTGTGTGTCCCATGGCCAAGCAGAGCCCTGGGGACATGATGCCTTGTGTGCCTGTGGCATGTGAGTGATAGGGCTGTGTGCTCTGGCCCCAGCCTGAGCTGTTGGCACAGGGCTGTGCTCTGCCAAGCCATGTGGAAAAGCTGGCCCTGAACACAGGCACTGGGTAGATGACTGATTGTTTCCTCTGGAAACAAATGGAATCACTCAAATGAGGGAGCAACTGGTGAGGGAGGGCTGCTTATTGTAACAGAGCTAATTATGTAGAAAAAACAGTCATGGGAGCAGGGAGGGCTTAAGGGTGAATAAACATATTTGATGGTTAAGTGGACAAAAAAGTGAGTTGGTGAAAGCTTCCAGTTTTGTTTTTTCAGGGTTGGATTGAGATCGTTGGCTGTGCTGATCGTTCCTGCTATGACCTTTCCTGCCATGCCCGTGCCACCAAAGTTCCTCTCATAGCTGAGAAGCATCTCAAAGAACCCATATCCTTTCAGAATAAACCAGCCTCTCCTCAAGTGGCAAGGGATTGGACAGGGAGATGTCTTGGAGATCTGCACAGCTCTATTTCAAGTCACATCTGTATATTTAACAGGGAAACCTACAACTACAGGCCAGCATGACTTTGGGAAGTGACCTGGAAAGAATTGAGAATCTGTTACTCCCTTCCTCTCTTGGAGGGAAGTTCCTTCATCCAGTAGTGGAGGAGATGTCTTTGTTTTGTGTAGCAATTAACTTTGACATAATGAAGGAACCAGGCCCTGCTTTCTGTCCTCACAAGCTCCTTAACTGCCTTGTACAGAACAGTCAACATTGTTCAGTTTGAGGCAAATAAGGGAGCCATTGGCAAAGCTTACAAGAAGGATGCCAAGGTGGTGATGGAATACCTTTCCATGTGTGATGAGTGCTACATCAGCGAGATGGAGCAGCTGCTCAACGAGAAAGGGTGAGCTCTGTGTGTGGTACCTTCCTCTGACACCCTGATGTGGGCCCCAAGGGGCTGCTGCATTTATTTGAGCCACCTGAAACCAGTTTCCTTGTGAAAGCAGGCTGTGTGGGTCATCTGAGATGTTTGAGTGCTCTCACCAGGCATTGCTGGTCACCCATCCAACATATCTCTGGGTGTATGCACAGAAATATTTGTTTGTCTGTGTGGGAATGAGCTGCTGGCTTTAGTAGGATCATCCCAGAAGAGAAAGAGTACAGTGAAATGGGAATTTTTTATCAGCTTCCCCACTCTGGTTTGAGAGTGGACCAGGACTGACTTAAAACTGTAAAAATTAATGAAATAATTCTGTGGCCTATGGAACAAAATAGTTAAATGAGAAGCAAAACTTGCCTGAGTATCCTCCAGTGTTTAGTGAGCTGCTTTAGGACCTGTTACAGCCTTTGATTTACTGTGGCAGGAATTTGTATGATTTTCTTTGACCTGCCTTCCTAACAACTGAAAATATGAGAAGTCTTTACAGTTGTCAGATTTGGCTGAAGCAGGCCAACAGCTGTGTTAGGGGAAAGCTAATGGTGCAGTAACAAAAAAAAAACCCAACAAAACCAAACTTAATTACCTGCTTGAAATGGTGCAAGGTGTAGGATAAATGAATACATTACAGAATGCTAACACTTACATCTTTCTTTCTTCCCCTGAGCTAAAATGTATTTCTTTCACATCTCTGTGAAGAAGTGCAGAAAATGTGTAGAAAAGTCTTTCACATCTCTATGAAAAAGTGTAGAAAAAAACAGTAGCACTCAAAATGGGCAGAGAAATTATTGCAGAGAAGAAACTTAGTCCATCCAGAATCTCCCTGAAATAGTTCAGTAGATGAGTTACAATCAATATCCCTGGTTTTACTGATAGTCCAGTGCCTGCTTTGTGTGCCTCCCTTTTCCTTTTTGATGTGTAGGCTTCATCCTGAGAATTTCCCAATTGACTTTGCTTCAGGCTGTTAACCACAGCAAAGTTCAAGTTCATTGTGATTATGAAAATGGTTGCTTTTAATGTACATGTAGTAATTTTATTATTAATGCAAAATTTTTTTAATGGGTATGTTACATGTTTCTTTCGTCTCTGGGGTTTTCCCTGGCTTCTGTCATCCCACTCTCAGAGTCAACCAAGTGATGCAATTAAGGAAATAAACCTTGTTTTTTTATTGCTGTGGCTTTTAAATTACTTCTTTTTCCTTCGCAGGGAATTCACTGTTGAAACTGAAGGGAAAACTTTTCTATTAACAAAGGACATGGTTACTGTGAAGAGATTTCAGAAAACATTACATGGTAAATTTGATTCTTTGTTGTTTGATCATCATCAGGATACACTTCGAGTATGAGCTTTATTGGTAGCATTGTCCTGTTTATATTTAACACAGCATAGGAAAAATGCCAAATGTAATTGCCTTGAAATTTAAGAGAAAGAAAGCTTTTGGAAAGTCAGTGACTGCATCTCCACAGAGCTTTTGTCCTGATACAGGAAAGGGTCTAGAAAGAAACTTTCCAAAATGCATGGGTTTAGTTCCTCAGAGAAGCCAGAGAAAGGGCCCTGAGTTGTTTTTGACAGCCTAAATATGTCCTGTACATGAGTTAATTCCAAGTCTGTATTTCAGGTATTTGTGTTTAGAGCAGAAGTGTTTAATCTTTTATTCCATGTACTCATCTGTACATAACCAAAACTTCTGAGCAGGAGGACAGCATCAGCAGCCACATCTTTTTCTTGTGTCTAAACACGTTTTTAATGGTGATGTGTGTTATTTTGTGTTCCAGTGGAAGAAATCATCCCAAATGTCATTGAGCCCTCGTTTGGCATTGGAAGGATCATGTACACAGTGTTCGAGCACACATTCCGCATCCGGGAAGGAGACGAGCAGAGAACGGTGAGTGCCCTGAGGCTGGGCCAGTGCAGGCACCTGCCCTCCCCTGACATCCAGGGAGAGGGCTAAAAGAGCACTGCACAATCCCAGTAGAGATGGGAAAGCCCAGCTGGGGTGTGGCACTGCTGGTTTTGCCAGAGTACGTGTCATTTTTACATGAGAGCATCCTGCTCATGTGTGCATGAGGCTCTCGCTGGATTCCTGGCTAGGGGGTGAGAAATTCCTCCTCTGGATCCACACTTGACAGTGTTCCATTGCTCAGAGAGAGGCATATCTTCAGTGTTTAATTTCCTTTCTTGCTGCTGCTTTTCCTGGAATCATAGTCCTGTGCAACAATGGACTGTTTGCTCAGTCCCCTGTGAAATTCAGCCTTCTCTGGTTCTGGACACCCCTAAAACCTTGGCCTGAAGCTTTGTTGTAGCAGGGGCCAGAGGGAATTGTGTGTTACAGACAGAGCTTCCTCCAGCCAGTGCCCAGGTGTGGTGCTCTGTGCCATTGCTGGTGGCACATGAGAAGCTGGCTGGAAACTTAGTGCTGCTTCCTGCTCGTTGTTCCTGGCTCCTGCAGTGTGTTCATAAAAAAGAAATATAACATAATAAAAGTGCTTCTTTGTGTCTCTGGGTGCCAAAGGATGTGGTACATTTATGAGTGGGGGAACAAGGTTCAGGAGCCCAGAGTTAGGACACAGCTGACTTGGAATCCCAAACTGCTCCTGAAGTATAAAATAATGGATTTACCTTCCTTCTAGTACCCATTTACTTTCCACATAGCCTGGGCTGTTTTATATTGTGGTACATCTCACATGCATTGTTTCCATCCCTTTTGTACATTGCTAATTTCCAGGAAAGATTTTACTATTTTTCCCTCACTTCTGGCACATTTTTATTTTCGTGAGGGTGCCTGTGAAGGTTCTAAAAACCTTTTTGCAGTATATGCTCCATGTGTGTGGAGTCTCAAACAGGAAGTTTGGTTTAGACTGTGGCTAGGACTAAATCTCCTAGGAAGACACCTCCACCCTTAATTTTTTTGTAATTCAGATGAGGTTAAATTTCTTTAGGAGGGCTCTAATAGACCCATTCTGGTGGGAGGTAACATGTAGGTGTCAGGAGATAAGGGGGAATGGAGGCTGAAGAAAACCAATCCTGCTTCAGTGGTGTGAGATATCACTCCTGATGTCCTAGAGTAGGCCAGAGACTCCTTTGGAACACTCACCCTGCCTCCAGCCTCAGTCAGAGCTTATTCTCTCCTCCTAAGAGTCTGATCCAACCATTAAAATTGTATTTATTGACTTGTGCTTTTCCTTATTTCCACAGTACTTCAGCTTCCCAGCTGTTGTAGCACCGTTCAAGTGCTCCGTTCTTCCTCTGAGCCAGAATCAGGAATTCATGCCTTTTGTCAAGGAATTATGTAAGTGTGTTAAGCACTTTGGGGCTGATGGGGCTGTGCACTGGGAAGAGAGGGCTCTCAAAATAGCATTGGGATCATGTGGCTCTCCAAAATGCACAGGGAGAATTGTTGACCTGAACCAGCTGAGTATCCACAAGCTTTGGGTATCCATCAAACTCTTAGCTATACTCAAAAGAACCCACCACCATGATTGTCTCTGTGTTGGTTTGGAGTGTAAAAGACATTGCTTTTTTTCCTTTTGTGTCAAAAATAAATCTTTCCCACTGCTTAGGAGAAGCTGGAGCAGTGGGGGTTTTTGTTTTGTTGTTAACGTTTGCTTTGCTTTTATTGGCCACCTAATTTACTGAGTCTGTCCCAGAGCTGCTGAGCCTGCAACCATTCTGTCAAACTGCCCACTGGTAGTGGGCATCATGGGGAAAGAGAGGGGCCATAAAACTGAGCAGAGGAAGGGATTGCATGTCAGACAGTGCCTTTTGCTGTCAGCATCAGTTCTGTCTGGGACTTGGGCTCCCTGTTCTGGATGTGCCCTGTACACTGAGCCTGGGGTTTGCTGTTAAAGCAGAGTCATGGCACTGATGACAAGGGGAGAAACTTGGTGACTTTGCACTTGGGGGGAGAGTTGTGGTGCAGTGTGGAGAGCTGGGAGAGCAGGGTGGGTTTGACCCTGTGGTCCTACAAGGAATGGAACACTGGGTATTCTGTCAGAGTAAAACTGGGGCTCTGAGGTGCTGCTTGCACCCAGGACAGGTGGTGCCTCATGGGGTGGTGCCTAGAGAGGCTAACCTGGAACAGAGGCTAGAGAGTGTTAAAGGAATAAAGGAGGCATTTATTAAAAGTCCTTTAAAGGATAGACCTTGGGCAGCACAAGAGTCTGGCTGTGGCTCCAGCCAGGATGTACCCAAGATGGATGCTGGGTCATGAGTTTTCATACTTTTATAAGTGTTAGTCCATTTCCATATTGAGGTTAATTGTCCAATTATAGCTTCAGGTTTTGCAGTCCCATCCTCCCGGATTGCTCTCCTCAATCCACTGTTGTTTGTATATGGGCCCAAAGCTGCAGCAGTGTCCTTGCTTCTGGGGCTAGAAAAGGATTGTTTTGTGTGACTACACTGCGAGGAGAATTTGCTGACACTTTATATAAAGTTCAGAGTCACACACTAAGGCAGTACAGAATCTAAAAAACAAAAAAGCTAAAGTTTAAGGCATCAGGGGTACGGGGAGCCTGTGCTGGGGCCGTGTGACAATCCCTGCTCTGTTCCCTGCAGCCGAAGCACTGACCAGGAACGGGATCTCCCACAAGGTGGATGACGCAGCGGGCTCCATCGGCCGGCGCTACGCCCGCACGGACGAGATCGGCGTGGCCTTCGGCATCACCATCGACTTCGACACCGTCAACCGCACGCCGCACACGGCCACGCTGCGCGACCGCGACTCCATGCGCCAGATCCGCGCCGAGGTGAGCGCAGACAACTCACACAGCTCGCAGAACTCGCACAACTCACAGAATTCCCAGAATCACCAGGTTGGAAGAGGCCTTCAAGGCACAGACAAGGGTGCTCCTTTTGGCCTTGAGGACAACATCCCCTGCTGATTCTGATCTGTCACTAATCCTTGTGGGAGCTGCCTCCAGTTCTGTAGCAATTTAGCTGTTGAGAGAAATCCCCAGGAACAGATCTGGGTCAGGCAGAAGATGCTGGCCCAGCTGATAAAGTGAGCAGAAGCTTTTGTTTTATTTGCATGCAGAGGTGCTGATCTTACCTGAAAGCCATGACTTGTGCTGGCTACACTGCTCTTCAGAGTGGCTCTTTCAAGAGAAGGCTGCTGCTTTAAAACATTGACTGAGTTGTGTCTGGCTTTCAAAGGCTGGGCTCCTTGTAATCCACAGGCACCAAGAGGCAGAACACTGGGTTTGCCTTGCAGCTGGTGTTGCCTGTGCAGCACCACAGGAGCTGATGAACCACTGCCCCAAAGCTGTGTGTGCCCTAAGCACACTCTGCCAGTGTGGCTGCAGTGCAGACTGGAATAGCAAAATCCTCCCTGTGGTGGGCTCTGCCTCTGCTCAGAGCTGTGGATCTGCAGTCTTGGGAGGTTTTCAGGTTTTTCTTTTCTCCCTGATGTTCTTTTCTCTCTGGCCTTCACCCCAAGCACAGGAGGAGGTGGTGCTCACCTGTGAGGCTGAGTTGCAGCTCCACAGAAGCACCTGCAGTGCCTGGGGTGCTGAGCAGGCTGGGGTTTGGCTGGCTGTAACAGGCAGAGCCAGTTCCTCAGGGCACCCTTCTGTCTCTCTGTCACCTGGGTGACCTCTCACTGCCAACCAGCAGAGATGAAATTTTTCTATCCTTCAATTTCTGCAAATTTTCAGCTTTCTGGATGATCCTTTGCACCATGACAGTGTGCTGTGAGAAGCAAAGAAAAGGCAACTTGCAGCTTCTTTGGTGCTGGTCTTAGAGTAGGTAGGGCCTAGCTGAATCCTGGCTTACAGCATCTTTTGAATGTGTGTAGTGGGGTTTTTTCCCCTTCCCAAACTGTAGCACAACATTACCTTGCTTTGGTTGACTGTTTCCCTCCTGGATCACCCTAATAACAGATTGATCTAAGATGTCCTAATTAATGGTTTTCTCCCCAGAAATTATCTTCCAGGAGATATTTTATACCTGTTCCATTGCTGATGTAAAAATTGCCCATGTCCCCAAATATCCAGCTTGATTTTGTTGACTTTGTGTTTCTTATGTCTTTGTGGCTTTTCCTGCAGATCTCTGAACTTCCTGGCATCATCCGAGACCTGGCCAACGGTTATCTCACCTGGGCTGATGTTGAGGCAAAGTATCCACAATTTGAGGGACAAGAGACTGGCAAAAAGGACACAATAGAGGAATAAAGAAAAGAACCTGAAGTAAAATCCTGTCAAAATGTCCACTTTTTACTGTTCATGTTAATATGAAATAAACTTACCATGTATTATTCAAAGCTGCATTATTTGTGCACACAGGGAATATTTGGGTATTTTTTTCTCTTCCTCAATTGCTGATCAGATTTAACTTTAAAAACTGAAATAATTGCAGCCTGAGCTGAAGGTGTTACAAATAAAACCACCATTGTATATGCCTGCCTCTCTGTTCCTGCAGCCTTGTGCTTTCTTTAGAAATGCCCCTTTTTTCTCTCATTTTTGCCCTCAGGGCTGTGGGTGTTACAGGTTCATGCACATTTCACCTGGGTTTGGATCACCCTGGCCTCTGTTGGAAGGTGGTCCCGGGTGCATGGGCTGTGTTTGTGAAGGGGTGATGCCGGTGCCAGTCCTCTCTTCTCCACTGTGGTTCAAGCAGCCACCTCAAGAGATGGGTTCAGTGCTCCATTTTTGGCTGCAGGTGTTTAATACCTGTATTTCTGCAGAATTGGGAGCGTTTGCACACAGGAGAACAGAGCAGGGGTGGAAAATCCTGTTCCAGTTCTTGCTCCTGCTGGACACGGTTGGTTTCCTTGGCTGAGGGAGTGAGCAGCAAAGAGCTGGCAGGGTTGTTTTTTCATTCAGTGTCTTCTGGCAGCAAGGGCTGAAACCAGAGACTGCCCTGAGCAGGTGGGAGAAGATCCAGGCACCCTTTCACTTCCTGGGCACTGGAGGAGTTCAAATCCCTGTGCTGTTGGAGGACCTTAGTTTTGGGGAGCCTTAAACCTTCCTGACCTGAGCCAGGTAGGAGAGGCCTCACACTTTGTGTTGCAGGCTCTCATCCCACTGAGAAATCCCTGGGCTAGAAACCTTCCCTTCAGAGAGTTGGCAAGTGGTTTTTTTGCTTGGGTTTAAACACTCATTTAAAGAGAAGTCTGAAAACACAAATCCCCAAATCCTGGGATGATTGAGGTATGAAGGGATATTAAAGATCATGCAGTTCCAACCTTTTGCCGTTAGCAGGACACCTTCCACCATCCCAGGTTGCTCCAAGCCCCATCCAACCTGGCCTTGGGCACTTCCAGGGATCCAGGGGCAGCCACAGCTTCTCTGGGAAAGCTGTGTCAGGGCCTCGCCACCCTCACAGGAGAGAATTTCCTCCTAGCACCTCATCTAAACCTGCACTCAGCCATTCCCCCTTGTTCTGTCACTCAGGCTCTTGTCCCCAGTCCCTCTCCAGCTCTCCTGGAGCCCCTCTAGGCCCTGGAAGGGGCTCTCAGGTGTCCCCAGAGCTTTTTCTTCTCCCAGCTCTTTCAGTTTTTCTCTATAGTAAAAGGGCTCCAGCCCTCAGAGCATCTTTGTGGCCTCCTCTGGACTCACTCCAGCTGCTCCAGGTCCTTCCCATGTAGGGAGCCCCAGAGCTGGACACAGCACTGCAGGTGGGGTCTCACAAGGGCAGAACAGAGGGGAAGAATCCCTCTCCTTGCCCTGCCTTTGATGCAGCCCAGGACACTTTCACCTCTGTAATTTACCTGCCTGCCCCACCTGGCACTCTGTGGTAGCTGTACCAGGACTGATCCCAACTTTTCTGCACCCCAAATCAGGATTTGACTCTGTCAGCTGTAGGTGCACTGATCCTCTTTGGGAAGCATTAGCTGTGTTAGCCCCTGGCATCAGCAGCTCTGACACTCAGCAAGGAAAGGCTTTAAAAAAAGGATACAGAAGAGGATGCTTGAAACCATCAATGGGATTCATGTGACTGGCAGCTTTCTCTGCACTGGCAGCTGATGCCTGCTTCAGCCTGGCAGGCAAACAGCAATTAGGGAATGTTTCTGAGTGATTTCTTTCAGTTTTAGCTGAAGCTAAAGCTTCTCCAGAAGCACATGGACCAGGGGCACTGGAGAAGGGCAGGAAGGGCTTTCCAAAGCCATCAGTGCTTTGGGGTGCCCCTGCTTTTGAGGAGTCCCTGAAATGATGTGGGTTTTGAGCTGCCTTGAAGGACATTTCTGCGTCCAAGCAGGTGTCAGACCTGCTCACCGCCAGACACTCCCTGTGTCCAGCTTTTCAGCAGTGGCTGAAGAGTCAGGACAACTCCATCCATCTCCCAGCCCCTGCTGCTGTCCATGGTTGATAAAGGTAATTAAACATCCCAGCAGATGCAGCAGGGCTGCATCCTTCATGGAAAAACACAGAAAACTTTGCAGTGACTGGGAAAGTTCACAGGGAGTGGGAAACCATTGCCAGGGAACTAATTAGACAGAAAATTGTCATGACTTCACTGCTTGGGCTTCAAAGGGAAGATTTAGCCCAGGATGCAGGTCACCCTGTGTGTGGTTTGTAGTTAAAAACCTTGTTATTTGAAATATAAAACAATTTCTTGAGCCAGCTGCATGATGTTTAATCTGTTCAAGTGGGGACCAGGCCAATGCCAGGTACAAGTGAGGTGCTCCTGCTGTTGCAGAGGGCAAAGGATGAGGATTTTGGAGGAGGTGGGACCTGGATGGATGCTGATGGTGGTGCCCCAGCCCTGCCCATCATCCCTGAGCTGCTCACCCCCTTTTTTATTTCACAGCCTGGAAGATGTACCCAGCTGAACACAAGTGTTCTAAAACTCACAAGATTTCCAAAAAGTTGATGGCTCACCTGTGTTTCAAACAAATAAAAGGGCTGGGACGTATCCGATGACAGGAATTTAGGGCAGTCCTTGGCAGGACAGTGCAGATTTCACTCCAGCACCCCCAAGCAGCAGTTTGCCAGTGCTGGGAGCTGCTTCCATCCCCAGAACTGGGTGCTGTGACTGACCAGCACTCAGTCATGCAGGAATCTGAACCTCCTCCAAGGGCAGCTGCAGAAAACAGCTCAGAAGGGGCTGCCAGATGCCACTGTGCCTGAACTCACCCTGGGAGGCTCTGTCCTTGTCCTGCTGCTGCTCAGCACCGATGGGAGCTGAGCAGGGAGCACCTCCAGCAGCACAGCACCTGCTTCCCAGGAGAGGGAGCTGTCAGGCAGAAAATAGCAGTGGAAAGATGGTGTTTAGGCACTGAAATTGCTTATTTTTAACTTTCCTGGGTGTTTCGGTTGTGCAGCAGCCCTGAACCTCCAGCACTGCCTGGCTCTAATGCTCTTTGTTAATTCAATGGCTGAAAATGGTGCTGCAGCGTGGGTTTTAATGCAGGTGGGACAACAAACCTGTGAGAGGCTGAGAAATGTAACTCATGGTGGCTCATCCTCAGGGGAGTTCACAGAACTGTGCCTGGAATGAATCATGGAATGGTTCAAGTTGGAAGGGAGATTAAAACCATCGTGTTCCAGCCCCCTGCCATGGGCAGGGACACTTCCCACTAGACCAGGGTGCCCCAAGCCCTGTCCAACCATCCCAAGGATGGATTGCAGCCTCTGTGGTTGGCAGAGCCCAGGACACAATTTGGCTCAGTCTCAAGCAGGTTTTGCAAAGAGGTGTCACGAAACCTCTGGTTTTGCTCTTCTGCTGGAATGGGAAGCTGTGCGAAGGAGTCTGAAAATAACAACGTGAACCTTACCTTGCTGGTGTGTTGCAAAAATCACCCTGATAAAAAAATAAGAACTGCTGAAGGTGACAGGTTTGTCCTAACAAAGATGGCTCCAACAGATGCACTTTGGAAGCTCAGCTTAAACCTTTTTGATTCCTATCTTTGCTGTGACCTGCAATTCACCCTCTGTGCCACACAGGCAGAGTTTAGTATTTATAAGCAGGGGCTGCTGAGCCCCAGCCTATGTCCACACGGCTCTGCCACCCTCATTTCCATGTTCCCATCCAGGCTGATCAGGTAACACCTCTGTAATCTGCAGCCATCTCCCTGCTTTGGGACAGGAGAACACTGCCCATTCATCTCATAAAGCTCAGAAAAATGAAAAGTGCTGGCAAACCCCACTGGTTTTTTTCTAAGTTACTATAGGATCCCTTAGGTTGGAAAAAAAGCACTGAGATGATCAGGTCCACCTGGCACTGCCAAGCCCACCACTAAACTTTTGATGGAGAAATTGTTTCTAATACCCAATCTAAACCTTGTCTATCAAAGCTTGAAGCTGTCTCCTTTTATCCTATCTCTTGTCACCTGGGACAAGATATTGACCCCCTCCTATCAGGAGTTGTGCAGAGCCACAAGGTCCCCCCTTGAGCCTCCTTTTCTCCAGGCTGAGCCCCTTTCCCAGCTCCCTCAGCTGCTCCTGGTGCTCCAGAGCCTTCCCCAGCTCTGTTCCCTTCCCTGGACACCCTTCAGCCCCCCAGTGTCTCCCCCTGCATCCCTTGGATCAGCTGTGGATTCAGACAGTTTAGGATCACCCCCACTTTTAGGAAGTGTTTAAAGAGAAGCAGTAAAATACAGATGTTAATGTCTCTTCTAATACAGGTAGTGGTGAATAATTTATAAAATTAGTAGGTGACAGCTTTGAAAGGAAGGAGGGAGGAAAGATCACTTTGTGTTTGGGCCGTTCTTCCTCTTTTTTGCACTTTCTGGTGGCCGTTGGCTGCTCTGGCCCTTGTCCGATCACTGCAGGTCCTTGTTCAGTCACTGCATGTCCTTGTTTGATCACTGCACATCCTTGTCCTCTCTCCAGCTCTCCTGGAGCTCCTTCAGGGCCTGGAAGGGGCTCCAAGGTTTCCTTGGAGCCTTCTCTTCTCCAGCTCTCCCAGCCTGGCTCCAGAGCAGAGGGGCTCTATCCCTTGGAGCATCTTTATGGCCTCCTCTGGACACACTCCAGCAGATCCAAATCCTTCTTATGCTGGGGACCCCAAAGCAGGGCACACCACTAGATGAAAGTGAAGTGAAGAATCACCTCCCATCTTATCAATATCCCTGAGCTTTATTTTCCTCTGAGCAGGAGCCCCTCAATAATTTTCCAAATCCCATAGAGCCATTTGCAAAAAAAAAATGTAACGATGAAGAGCAAGGCCCACAGCTGAATTTTCTGCTCTTGGGGGGAAATCAGATATGAAATAATAAATATATATTATATCCTCCAAGCAAAACCCTGCTGGTCACTAATGCCCACAGATTAATTGTACTAATCCTGTGTGATCAAGGGGAGGTGGTTGGATACTTGGCACTATTTTGGTCCATTGCTTATGAAACCCCATCTCTGTGTTTGAGAGAAAAGACTTTACATAACCCTAATCACTCAGATAAGAAAAGGACTAAACTGTCCCAGAACACTTTATCTTCTGCACAGATGCTGCCTATGAATTTTGACTTGATGAAATAAACACGGCAATGTAATATTTTTGTTCTGAATAACAAATGTGCTCTGTGGGGAAGAAGGGGCAGAGCTGCTCTCTCGACCAGCAAAAGGAAGTGGGGATTGATGGAGGCTGGAGAATCCCAAAATTTGCCTGCTCAGTGAAGAGCTGCTTGGAAAACAGTTAATGAAACAATCACAGAGTCATGGAAGGGTTTGGGTTGGAAGGGACCTGAAAGCTCATCCACTCCCAACCCCTGCCATGTCCAGGGACAGCTCCCACGAGACCAGGCTGCCCCAAAACCCATTCAAGCTGGACTGGAATGAACCCATCCAATGATTGGAACATCCCACTGGGTCACCAAGTGATGTCCCCAAAGGAGTATCCCAGGTACCTCTGTTTGTGACAGATTTTTCCAGACTGATTTACACCAACATGAGTGAGGACCCTGAGTGTGCTTTTCCAAGATGTTGAAAGAGAGACTTGGAAAGCGGAGCTCCCCCTCAGTGATTCCTGCAGGAAAACCTCAGCCTCACACCATCCTCCCCTCGGCTGAATCAAGATGAGGATGATGGTGCCAAGTGGATGCTTCCATCCCGAGCTCTCACTTCCCCCAACATTCAGGATGACTTGCATCTGACAGCACTGATGCACATATTTCTCTAGTACAGCTTTTATGTATATTTACATATTTATATATTTATATATTTATATATTTATATGAATCTTTATATATATATTTATATATTTATATATATTTTATGTATTTATATATAAAATATATATTTTATGTGTTTATATGTAATGATATATAAATACACATTTATATATATTTGTATATATTTATTTGTATTTTATTGATTTTTTTTTTTTTTTAACAGCAAATTACCTGCAAATCAGAGCACATACAGAAGAAAACCTAGGGAGAAGTGTGAGTCTCATAGCTGGAGGATCCTACACAGCAAAAGCATGCTGGGATGTGATGTTAAAATGAAGGATTAGTACAAAATTCAATTTATTTTGTTGCGTGAACAGCAAACAACATTGGATCATATATTAATATTTCACTCCTGCTAGTTACTCCATGCCCAGCTACATTCTGCCTACCACTAAATGAAAATAAAGTAATAAAAAGTATAACTGGGAAATTCTGGGGGTTATAGCAGCCTTTCCACCCTCCTGCCTGCAGCAGCAAGCTCCCTCAGAGATCCTGCAGGCAGAGCGGCATCAGCACAGCCACCACTGCTGAGGGGAGAGTTTTGCACCACAGGTATCTGCAGTGCTGATCCCATGCATCAATTGTGTCTGATAATTAAAAATTCCTGACTGTTCTTTCCAAATAATTTTATAAATTATAAATAAAACAATTTATAAAATTATTCTGTAGGCTAAAAGCACCATGGACTGATGGGGATGTCTCAGTCCAAGCCTGGCTCCCCTCTGCTGCTCATGGAGACAAAGAAAAGAGTCCTGGAGTCTGATTCCAGTCATAATGTAAAAGGAGCAGAAAAATAACTTTCCCCATCTCTTCGTTTCTTTCCTTTGGTTTTGAATGAGACGCGGCCTGATGTGAACACCAGGAGTTCAGGTGAGATTAAGTATGGGATCACAAAATCACAAAATACCCTGAGTTGGAAGGGACCCACAAAAATCGAGTCCAACTCCTATCCCTGCACAAGCACCCCCAAAAATCTCACCCTGTGGATCTGCAACCACTGAGGCAGGGAAAACACATCTCTTCCAAACTTTCTTAATTTCCTCACTGAGTACTGGGAAGATTTGCAGGTGAGAGGCTTTGTTATGAGAATGCATCTCCATTCACCCCACAGCTGTCAGACTTTTCCAGAAAGCCCCAGGCACATCCCATAAACACGGAGCTGCTGCTCTCTTCCAAAGCTGTGTCCAGCCAGGCCCTGCTTGCTCTCTAGTTGTCCTCCAGGCTCTCATTTGGAAGATGCTGAGGCAAAGCCTTTTCTCCTTGTTATCCCTGCTCCAGGAACACGGTCTGGTACTCATCACTCACAATCCCCTGGCTGGAAAAGCTGTCACCCCATCAGGGCAGGAGTTTTGCCACGATTTTGGGATGTCCGTGGCTGCCTCTCTACTGTCCCAAACTCTATTTGTTTGTGTGCAGAGGGATAATTAGCAATACATAACATAGGCAAAAGAAATCAGTGAGGAAAGGGGTGCTGGGTAATTTATTCCCCACTTTTATTTCATTCCTGAAAGAAAATCCCTGAGCCAGGGGCGAGGAAGAGGGGACTGGGAGGCAAGGGCTGAGCCAGCCTCACTGTGTCTGCAGCTTGCAGAAATAGGGCAGAGCTGTGCAAAGATTACTGGAGCAAGAACATCTTGCACAAAACAAAAAACAACAAAAAAACAGGCTACAAAGCTTTCAGGAAGCAGCAGTCCTCCACCAAGTCCTGTTTCCCAGTGAATGGATTCATTCCCAGCTCTCCATGTGGTAGTTTGGTGTGTGTTCATGTTATCAGGGTCTGTTATCACTCTGCCTGTTTAGGGCTGATGGATTTACCACCAGTGAAACAAATGTAGGGGGGAAAAAAGGCCAATTAAAAGGACAGAAATGCTGAAGGGAATCTTCAAAATCAAACAGATCTACTGGGAGAGAATAAAGTGGGGGGATGCAGCATATGGAATCTAGCAAAAATAAGTTTGGTGTCCAGGCATTGTTTTAGGGAGATGATGTGCCATGCTGCAGCGGGCTGGAAATGGCTTTTTATTTACAATAGTTGTCTTTTTTAATTGCTGTTTTTAGGCAGCTAAACTGAGCTGCTTTGCATTATAAAACCCCAGCAGGCACCTCCGTGTTTTCCATGTGGATGCTTTCACTCTGTGAGCTGAGCCCCTCTGAGCTGGGCAAGGAGAGAATCACTGAATTCATGGGATGTCCTGGGTTGGAGGGGACCTGGCCCTGCACAGACACCCCCAGGAATCACTCCATGAGCCCTCCTGCTCTCCTCTTCCATGACCTTTTTGTGTGTGGAGCTCAAAACTCTTCACAAAAGGGAAATGTGGTGAGGGAACTGAAAGAGGACATTTGGTGTGACAGTGGCAGAGCCACGTCAGCATCCTCCGCCTGACAGGGTGAGGCAGAGTCCAGGAAAATGGTTCCACCCTGTGAACCCCCAGCTCCAGGGAAGCCTGCCCCTGGGAGCTCTGGAGCAGCCTGCCTGGATTAGGCTGTGCCTACAACCAGCAGTGCTGATGCCCTCAGAAAGCCACAATAAATCCATGCTCCTGCCAGTCTGGCTCAGCTCCTGGAGCATTTAGGTGGCTGCTGGACGTATGCTGATTCAGGGTGAAGGGACACCTAAGCCACCTCACTGAAAAAAAAAAAAATTATATTCCTGTGCACAGCACAATTTTCTCAATTCTCATGCTGAAACTCTTAGCCTGAGCCAGGGCTGGAGGCAGGGATGGGTCCCATGGCAGAGCTGGATGATGCCACCTGGATGATGCCACCCCAGTGGGGTTCATCTGTGTGGGTGCAGGGCAGCTGGGTGCCCTCAGGGCTGGAGAAGTGTTCTTGTTCTGGACACAGCCACTCATCCTGGCTCTTTATCAGCAGCACCTTCCTCTGGCAGCACAGGTCAAAACGTTGGGGACACACTCTCAGAATTAGGAGGTTTTTGAAAATGTAGTTAATTCATTCATTATTAATTAAAAATATAACACTGTAAAAAAGGAGTTCAGTTTGTGTTGGGCACTGCGTATTTGGTGCAGTTTGTGTTTTCTGATTTTACGTGTGTCACTTAGAAGTCAAACCAATTCCTCCTGATGTCATTATTCAGATTAAATGAGTCCACAACTGCTTCAAAGCATGTGATGGGGGAACAGAAGGATGAGGGTGTGCCTCTGACATATCTGGTTTTGGGATTTTGTTGAGATGTTTCCCTTAGTTTCTCCCTTTCCAAAATCAGGCCAAAAAACTATATCTGTCTTTTACAGGAATTTCGTATCCTCAGGGGAAGGAAATGCTATTATAATTGAAATCTGAAATCTTGGGAAACTCCAGTTTTCCATTTTTCACTCTGGATCATGGCCTGTCACAGAGGATGTTTTCACATTCTCTCTCTGTTTTGGTTGGTTCTGTTGGTTTTTGGTTAAGGATGTGGGGTGACACATTGACAGAGTTTGTTGAAGGAGAAGGCAGGAGAAAGGAGGCCTCAGGTATAGGAGAAGGGAACAGCTCCCCTGACATCTGTGACCTTGTGCTGCTGCACCAGGTACATTTCCTGGGGATGAAATAATAGAATTGTGGAATGGTTTGTGTTGGAAGGGACCTTAAAGCTGGCTGAGGTCACAGATTTTTCTGTGGCCTCACTCAGAAGATCTGCAGGGGATGACAGGCCAGCAGCTTTGGAGCTCTGATGGAGATCTCTCCCCTTGTCTTTGCTCCAGCACAAGAAACCCCTCTGAAGGAACGGGCTTGCTTTGGATCAGGAGATGGAGGAGGTGGCTCCAAGCACACCTTGAGCCCCACCTGACCCACATGGGGCTACCCGGCTGCTTCCCCTTGGCTCTGGATGGGATGAGAGGCAGCCAGGGGGGTGGTGGTGGGCAAATACTCATTCCTCAGAGTCAAATCTGAGCAGGTAAAGCTCCTCTGGAAGTGTGGGATACTCAGTGCTCTGCTGCTCACCCAGCTTTCACCCTGCTCTTCTTCCTCCCCTCACTCCCGATCTCTGGGGACATCGGATTCTCCACAGCCTGGGATTCTCCAAGCAGTTCTCATGGGAACTATCCTGCTCTCAAAGGACAAGTAAACATCCCAAGGCACTTCTGCTGGAGCAGAAGTTTGCTCTGGAGCCAAGGACCCTCTGGTTCCCACCACAGCATCACCAGTTTTGTCCCACGGAGCACGAGAGGAGCTCTCCTGCTCAAACACTGCCCACCACAGCCTGTGCCCAGCTCCATCTCCATCCAGACAGACCGTGCTGAATGCTGGAGACAGAACTGATGCTGAAGTCATACCCACAGATTGTCACTGAGGTGATCCTCGGCCAAATCCCTCCTGAATTCCATGGAAAAAATGTGCCTAGCTTGTCTCAAGGCAATCCTTACTACAGTGAAAAACAAGATTTCTTTTTAAAAGTCATCAGAGCTTGGACATCTCTTCATTAACATGAATTTTACTTAGGTTTAACTCCATTGGTTTCAGTTTCACCTGTTCAATTCACTGTAAAACCTGGCCTTGTGGGCATCCTTGGTGACGCTGGGGGGACACGGGGGGCTGCAGGTTCCAGTGGGTCACTGCGGTGTCCACGGCCTGTCCCCTCACCAGGGATGCTCACACTTGTCCCTTAGAGAAACCTCTCACCGCCAACAGCGTTCCAACCGTCAGGAATTCTGCCAAAAACCAACAAATCCTTCCATTCAGACCAACGCTGAAAAGAAATTCCCACTTACTTTCTACCTTTTATTTATTTTTTTTTCCCTCATTCTCCGCATCCAAACTCACCCTTTCCTTCCAGCTCGGCGCTCCTCGGTGCTCAGGGATGAGGGAAGGGAAGAAGAGGGTCCGGGGAGCCTCCGTGTCCCTGCCTCGGCTCGGGGACACGGGCAGGGCTGGTGGCCCAGCGCCCCTCACCTGGGCAGTGCGTGCTGGCATCGCCTCCTCCGGAGCATCCCGGGTGGAGGGGACCCGGCTGGACACGGTGTGGTGGCCGGGCTGACCTAAAGCAAACCTCACCTAAAGAGCAGCGAGAGCTTTGGGAGGAGGGGTGAAATCAAACAAAGCAGCGCCGGGCAGGGCAGAAGCTCCCCCTGGGGATGCCCAGGCACCGGCAAGGTGTTGGGGAGAGGAGGGGGATTTGTCCCCGAGGTGTTTTTCTTCTGCTCCGCTCTCTCAGTGGAAAGCTGGAAGGGTCCCCGGCTGGCGCTGCCTCCTGGGAATTGTAGTTCCCCCTCCCTGTGTTATGAGTAAAAAGTTATCTGTTTTTTTTAAGGTTGCAGAGTTAAAACAAGTTGAACCAGTTGCTGTTAAGTTAGCTTCATGTTGCAGCCACCTGTTGTTGAGAGTTCTTCTTCAATTACCTGTTAATGGTTGGTGATCAGCCTGGCTGATTGCCAGGGAGTGACACCAGACCCTGCAGGTAGCAGGGGAAGGGTGTGACATCAGAGCTGGTATGCAGATGAGAATGCATTTCACCAAATTTTGCAATTTTCCAGGAAAAAACCCCCCTAAAAACAACGAGCCAACATAGAATTAAAAGACCTAAGTGATGTCTAAAAGTGAGGAACTTAGTCCAGTATCTGCACGATCCTTTTTACTTCTCGCCCTAACCTCAAAAGATGTTAACTAAAGAGAGGACCTGAAATGTTAGACCGAAAAAGTGGAATCTTGTAATCTCCCATGAGGACGGAAGCCCCAGCTCTGCCTGCAGGCAAGCGGACACAGCTGCATCATCATCATCATCATCCTCCTCCTCCTCCTCCTCCTCCGTGCCACTCCTGGGAGCAGCGGTGGTGTGAGAGCAACCCATCGATTTCTCCCCACCTGAGCTGATTCTTTTTAATAATGGCATTAAAAAGGAGAAAGATCTCCTGCCCTATTTATTTCACCTGCATCCCAGATTCCCATCCTGTCCTGCCTTGCCCTGGCAGCCACTGGGGCAGCTTCTGGATGTTTCCCTCTTGAGCACGTTCCCTTATTTCTTGTTGGTCTGGGAAGGAAAATGTCCTGTGGCACTGCAAGAATCCTTCTTCCTTCCCAGGCTCCAGGAAGTTTCAGGAGAGGAGAGATGCATTCCAGGGAGTATTTCTGTATCCAGAGAGGAAGGATGCATTATTCCAGAGAGTATTGCTGTGCCTGAAGCAGTTTGCAACTCCCCTAGGCAGAGTGGGGAGGGTTTGTGCCCATTTACCTGCAAAGGGTCCCCTTGATGCTCGGTGGATGTGACAAGGGGGGACAAGAGGAGTTTGGGGTAGTTTTAGCAGAGGGATAAGCACTGCCTGGGAGATACTGAGCCTCAGCAGGACCCTGTGGGAAGCACCCAGACCATCTTGGATCTGCCCTGCACAATGAGACTTAGAGGTTCAGCAGGAAGCTCTAGCCCAGGATGCTTCCCTGGGAAGGTTTTAGGAGCATGGGAATGAAGAAAAGCTGCTGCAACACAACTCTTCCCTGGAGCAGAGATTAGGGGCTGTGCCCTGTCTCTGAGGCTGGACAATAACACCCATTCCTGCATGCACCAGCACCTCCAAACCTCTCCTAAATATAATTCAAGGCTGCAAACATGCTGTTCTTCTCCTCTTGGGAAACTGAGGCAAGAGATGGTGAGTTGTCTGGCTTGGATCACGCAGGAAAATTCATAGATTCTCTGGAGCTCAGGTTTACTCTACACGCTGTTCATGCCTGGGCTAAATTCTGCTGATGTATTTCCTACCCAGTACAACCAGCAGTGTGAGGCAGCAGCACCAGTCTGAGTGTGCACCTCCACTGCAGCTTGTACCCCAGTCCAGTGAAGAGAGAATTCATGCAAGTTCACTCTATGGCAGGACATGCAAAGCAGAAGACAAACAGCCCTCATTCAGTTTGCCTTACTCAAACTGTTCTGCTTTGATGCCCAAGAGTCCCCCAGCAGGTCCTGGACAGGCAGGAGAGACCATGGTGTAGGGTCACAGCAGAGCCCAGGTCATGCTCAGGACTCCTTGGGCAACATTTCCCCTTTCCATCCTTTCTTTTTCCATAATACCTCCCCATAAATCCTGCCTGGTGCCAGCCAGCAGCTCCAGCAGCCCATCTGGCACCATGGAGGGGGCAAGTTGGGATAGGACATGGACAGGGACTCACCTGGAGCAGCTGAAGGGATGGAGACTGTCTGTGTGACTTCACAGAATCACAGAATCACAGGATAATGAGGTTGGAAGAGACCTCTAGGATCATCGAGTCCAACCTATGCCCTGACACCTCAACTAGACTATAGCACCAAGTGCCATGTCCAGCCTTTTTTAAAACACATCCAGAGATGGTGATTCCACTCTCTGGGAAGAGCATTCCAGTGCTTTATTATTCTTTCAGTGAAAATTTTTTTCCTAATATCCAACCTATAACTTCCCTGATGTTAGCTTGAGACTGTGTCCTCTGTGACTTTGCTTCCAGAAGGTTCTGGAGGAAGAGACCAGGATTATGCCATCCCAGCTGTGTCCGTTTGTCCACTGAGGCACAATTTATCTTATTCCAAAGTGAACTCCTCCAGTAGGGCAGAGGACCTGTACCCTCAGAGCTCCTGTTCCTCCCTACTGATGTCTCCATTTCCCCAGCCCCAGCTCAGCCTCTCCTCAAAACAGACAAGATCTGCCTGATGTCCCTTTGGATTCATGCAAAGCCCCAAAATCCAAGGAAAGAGAGATCAGATATTCCTTGGTATGATCCCAAGGTTTTGTTCCTGTGGTGAAACACAGACTCCAAGTGTTTTATGTTCATGCACAAAGTGTTTCCCACAGAAAACTGTGACAGTTTGACAGAGTTAGACTGTGTCCAAAACCATCTCTTTAAATCCAGTTTGGAAGTGGTGATGCCCCAGCCTGAAGTGTCTCCAGAATCCCAGGGAAATCCACTTTGGAAGTGAAGCTGTGCCATCAGCTGCCTCTGCTATGCACCACTAGATGCCAGTGAAAGCCCTGCCTGGCTCTCCCACTTAGAAAACCTCACACTTGGGACAGTTTGCTGTTATATTGTGGGGATTTTGTGATTTTTTTGGTTGTTGTTGTTGTGTTTGTTTTATTTTGTTTGTTGAGGTAATGCTTTGCTTTTGGTCTAATAAAGTCTCTTGCATTTAGGCAGTATGTATAAATAAATGTGTGAATGTGTTTTGCTCAGATCCTCTCTGTTTCTCTCTCCATTTCTCTCTCTGTTTCCTAAATATATATTATAAACTTGACTTTGTTTGCTCTTATTTAAATGAGAATTATTTCCCAATGTCTTCCCAGACCAGGATCTCATCCCCAAATTCCTTTCCTCATAAACCCCCCCTAATCCTCCAGGACTTTCACCAGCCAAATCCTCTCTCCACTGCATCATGATTTGATGTCCTGATATGAACAGTCATTCCAGGAAACACAGAGGTGCTTGCATGGCATGCCCAAGCCTTGTCCTCCTTTGGGAGATCATTCCTCATATCAGGTCAGCAAAAGGCAAGACACAGGTCCAGTTTATCCATCTGTGGGAAGAATAACCTGGAAGAACAGATCTGCACAGAGCTGGGATCAAGGAGTAGAAGCAAGTGATTGCAGCGGTGCCTGTAACCAGCCTGCAGGTGTTTGGTGGGAAGGTGAAATGAATGAAACCAGGAGAGAAATCCTACATGGAGAAAGGATAAAAAATAAATCTCACAACACTGTACACCTTGCCTGTACACCTTCTGTGCTGCACTTCCCTGATGCAGAGATCAGCACAGGACTGAAATGATCTCACATTCTGCCTTACAGTGCCTGGAGTTCTGCACTTTGCAGGAAAGGATCTCTCCCATTTTACCCCCTGGCATTTCCACAGGTCTGAACCCTTGAGCAGCCACCAAGCTCTGAGTGGCTGGGGCTGTCCCATGGGCACTCAGAGTGAGCACAAGGATCAGCAGCTACCCAGGATGAGGAGGATGTGGGAGTGACCTGCCACCCTCTGATGGCAGCTCAGGAGCTCCTTTGGGCAGGCTGGGTGTTGGTCCATCCTTCTCCTGTGCACCTCCACTCTCTGGAGCGCCTGGAACTGGTTGCCATTGGAGACAAGATGCTGGAATTGGTGGAGAAAAGATCTGATCTAGGCTGGAGATTTCTGTGTTGCTTTTTCAGACAACCCCAAGCCCGTGTTTGACCTGCCAGCTGTATCTGACAAGGCTACAAAGGGGAAGTGAGAACTAAATTTAAGCCAAGCTGTCATATGCACCACTGCCTGATTAATTATACAATAGAATAAAAATGAAATTTGGCAAAATGAAGGAGGATGGGTAGAGAAATCTTCGATTTTTCCTATTTAGAAGGAAATATTGCCACAGGTTTTATTAAAGATGCCACAATTAATCACATCAAGAGGCTTCAGAGCAAGAGGTGGGATGTTATGCTGGGTACACACTATGCAGGAGAGATGGACAATTGTGTGTGGGCAGATAAGGCAGCAGGGAGCCCAGTTATTTGTTCAGGTGAGCCTGTGATTGCTCCTGAGGTTTGCAAACATGGGAGGTGCCAGCTGAGGCTGAGGGAGCCCCTCACTGCCTTGTTGCACTAGGGATTGTTGTTGTCAATTTAGGAAACAGCTCTCACAGCAAGGCAAATGTGATACAAGAGAATAAAGTGTTCAAAATTACAACTAATTTCCTATGCTATTCCAACCCCCTGCTTTTCTTTAATTGCTTTTGAGCATCTGATTAGCAAGGAAATCTCTTCTTTTTTTGGCCTGCATCTTTCAGAGCTTCATTATGCAGCCCAAGCCCACAGTTTCCCCTCCTGCCACAAAGAAAACAACTGCAGTGTCTGTGGCTGCTTCCATATCCATCATATTCATCAGATAAGAGTGCTGATTTCAAGCCTGGTCGGATCACAGTGACTTATCTGCTTCCTACAGTCAATAGGCTTCTTGAACCTGAAGCTGGTTTTGTTTTCTTGGGGAGAGCTCCTGGTCACTCTGTCCTGCTCTGCCAGGAGGGAGAAGGAAGGATTGTGGCTGTGATGCCCCCAAATCAGAAACCCCTCCAGTTGGGAAGGGTGAAAGTTTGACAGGAAAGTCTCACAGATGTGTTTGCTTGGCAGAAAGATTTTTGAATGTAGAATCTGAAGAAGGAATAGAGATGGAAGCAAGTTTTGATATAGAAGAAAAGAATTGCTGAGCCAGTCTTACTGGATAACTAAAAAGGCAAAGGGTATGTGAGTTAGAAGGGGTTTTTATGGCTTAGAGCAGAGGATAAACCCACCTCAAACAAGATGTTTTTTTCTAAGCAAAAAAATTGCACAGGCAAGCAAGACTGCTGATGTTACAAGTAGAAAAAAGGTCTCAGAATTTTCCACTGCAAGAAAACTGAAAAACAACTTCTAGCTTAAACTGTAATTTACTAACTTAGTGATTGAAGAATAGTAACATGAATATGGTAATTATAGTAGCTATGATAGGCTACAGGTAAAAATATAGATTGGCTCTTGTGTATTAAGATGCTCAGCAAAGAAAAGTATATAATGCATTGTAACCAAAATTAAAGGGTCCCCAGGCCTGCCTGCAGCTGCAGCTGACAGCTGTAGGCACAGGGTCTGTCACCCACGACCCTGGACTGCTGTAACATCTTGGATGTAATCAACTGCATTTGGAAGAGCCCCTGGAGTCCTGCATCCCTCACTACAGCTCTGACACCCTCCGTGCCCTGCTCCCCCTGCCCCACGTGCTGGCACCACTGTGGGACTGACCAAACATCTCCAAGAGTTTGAAGTGGAGCAGGGAACTGGGATCCTGCAAAAACCTGGATCCAGGTTTTTGCAGGATCCAAAAATCCCTGCACCAGTCACCCTTCATCTCCTGGTCCTGCTGTGATTGGACCTTTCTACCCCAAAGCAGCTACCCCATTATGAGACAACATAAAAACCTGCAGCTACCAGTGTCCAAACGACATGCAGAAGGCTGAACAGACAGCACAGCCCAGCTGTGAGCAGAGCAGCCTTCCCAGGGCCTTTCCAACACAGCAGCTGCTGCCCAGTGCTCTTCCTTTCCCCACAGCAAACCCCACAGGTCCTCCTGTGGTGGTTGTGAGGGTCCCCAGGATGAGGGAAGAGATGAATCTGACTCTATGCTCCCAGAAGGCTGATTATATATTATATTATATTATATTATATTATATTATATTACATTACATTACATTACATTATATTATATTATATTACATTACATTACATTATATTATGCTATGCTAAAACTATACTAAACTATATAGAAAAGATGCATCAGAAGGCTTAACATGAATGAATAATAAAAACTCGTGACTGACTCAGACACTCTGACACAGCTGGGTCATGACTGGTCATTAAGTAAAAACAATTCACATGGAACCAATCAAAGATGCACCTGCCACATTCCAAAGCAGCAAAACACAGGAGCAGCAATCAGATAATTATTGTTTTCATTCCTCTCTGAGGCTTCTCAGCTTCCCAGGAGAAAATCTTGGGCAAAGAGGATTTTTCAGAAAATATCACAGTGACATCCTCCCTGCCAAAAGCCACCTGCAATGAAGTTGTGGCTACCCAAGCAGCGAGTCCTGCCTGTCATCTGCTGCTTTCAGCCCCCCCATCCCACTGAAAGGCAGCCAAACGTGTATCCCTAGGACTGGCAGGTGTTTTCCAAGTCCAGAGAACGAAAGTGGAGTCTGGGCACGAGCCTGTCCTGTGCTGGTGCCTCAGTTTCCCTTGCTCTCAAAAATCCCTGCAGCCCAGCCAGGCTCCCTGGTAGTGAGAGCAGCTTCTGTTCAGCGGAGGAATTTCAAGGGTGTGAATCATCTGCTCTAACTGAGACATCTGCCTTAGGCTGGGCTGGATCACACCTCTGCCCCCCTGAGCTGGTTTCTGCAGGCTGGGCTCTGGCTCAGGCAGGGATGTGCAGGAATTGGATGCAAATCCTGATGTCAGGACCAAACCCCGATGTGCTGCTGCCTCCCCTCTTCTCCTGCCCCTTCCCAGCCCCTCTCCTCCCTGGGATGTGACAGTGGAGACTAAAGGCAAGAGACATGAGTGAATTCCCTCTCCAGGAGGCCAGGGAGGGGTTGTGCCCCCTCTGATGTCACAGGAGGGGACACAGCCCTGGGAGAGCTGCTGATCAATGTGTGGCCAAATCCCCAGGGCTGCCCTGAGTGCCAGCCCTGCAAGAGAGCTGAGTCTGTGCACATCCCACCCACAGCCCTCATCTCCCTCTCCACACCCTCTGACAGGAAATGTGGTTTGTCCACTTTGGCTTTAAACTGAAACAAAGCAGGGTTAGATTGGATACTGGGATGAAATTCTTCCCTGTGATGGTGCTGAGGCCCTGGCAGAGGTTCTCAGAGAAGCTGTGACTGCCCCTGGATCCCTGGAAGCATCCAAGGCCAGGCTGGACAGGGCTTGGAGCACCCTGGGACAGTGGAAGAGGAAGCTTTAAAGGAGAGAGGGCTGGGAATAGAAAAAACTCCATTTCCCTCTTTTCCACTCAGCCAGGGTGGGTTGTGACATTCTGTCAGGCAGCTGGAGCTCCACATGGTATAAGAAACACCTTCACTCATCTCTTGTGCTTTCCCATTTTCTCTGGAGCATTTTCCTTTTCATTTGAAGCAAAACCTGAAGCAAGCACTGGCCTGCAAAATTAACAAACTCCTGCCACTCAAAACCCATCTTTTTCAAGAGCAGATGTCCTGGGTTAAGTGTGTATTTTACTGGCATCTGCCAGAGGTGGGGCAGTTCTCCTCTGTTCATGGGGCAGTTTTTTCTTTATCTCTCCCACAGCCAATCCTCCCTCCAGGAGATCTCTGCTGTCCATGGCCACTGAGTGTCCCTGCAGGGCTGATCAAATTCCAGCATCCCATGGGGAGATGCTCTGCCCAGGGCAGGAGCCAAGCATTCCTACCTGGATACAATCTGAGCCTGGAACAGCACAGCAGCCTTTGCCCACTGCATTCCCAGAGGAGCAGCTTTCTCCTGCCCTGCATTCCCAGAGGGAGAGCAGGCCCATCTCCAGCAGCCCTGGAGCTGCAGAGGAAAACTGCAGCCTTGTGCAGGATCCCTGCTCCAGCAGAAGCACAGCTGGCACTGCAGGAGGGCTGAGCCCCCATGGGATGGGACTGTGCCACCACCCTGACCCACAGGGCTCAGCTCCTGCTCTGACTCTTGTTTTTTGTGGTTTTTTTTTTTTTTTTTTTTTTTTTGTACTATTGCATTTGTGGTTTTTTTTAGTTTAAAGAACTGTTATTCCTGCCCCTATATCTTTGCCTGAGAGCCCCTTAATTTCAAAATTATAACAATTGGGAGGAAGGGGGTTTACATTTTCCATTTCAAGGGAGGCTCTTGCCTTCCCTAGCAGACACCTGTCTTTTCAAACTAAAACAGCAGAGTAAATGTGGGAATAGCCCAACCAGCTTTGTTGTTTGAAGGGGTGATTTCATTTGCTGTGCAGTTCAAAACTCTTGGAGTCATCTGGTTTGAAACCATCAGAGTGGAGTGAGAGACTTGTTATCATCCAGTAAACAACAAGAGAAATAAGAACAGGATTAGTGAAATTCTGCAGTGTGAGGCCTCACATTAAACCCACCTCGAATCCTGGGGACAGTTTTGGGACCCTCACAACAAGAAAGACTTTGAGGGGCTGGAGAGTGTCCTCAGAAGGGAACAGAGCTGGGGAAGGCTCTGGAGAACCAGGAGTAGCTGAGGGAGCTGGGAAAGGGGCTCAGCCTGGAGAAAAGGGATCAGGGGGGACAAGAAGGTGAAGCCAGGTGGGGGTCAGTCTCTTCTCCTATGTAACACAAGGTAGGACAAGAGGAAATGTCCTTAAGTCATGCACAGGGAGGTTTAGATCAGATATTTAATAGAATTTCTCCACTAAACATGTGGTCAGGCATTGGAACTGACTGCCTAGGGAACTGGTGGAATCACTGTTCCTGGAGGTGCTGAAAACACATGTGGATGTGGCACCTGGGAACAAGGTTTAGTGGTGAACTTGTCACTGCTGGGTGAATGGCTGGACTCCATGATCTCAGAGGTCTTTTCCAACCTCAGTGATTCCAAGATTTTATTGTAAGGGCACAGCCAGTATCAGCCTTACACTCAGAAAATCAGGATATGACACAAAACTCAGGGCAAGTTCCAGGGGTATTTCTTCTCCCTCTTTGAAGAGAAGCCTTATGGAGCACCTGAGGGCAGCACTGGCACCAGGCTCTGTCTGGCTTCCCTGGGAATCTGGTATTGCTCTGGGTGAGAGCAGAAATTCAGAACAATACTTCTTTTCCTGCCTCTTCTCTCATTTCTTTCTTAGGCCATACACAGATTTACTTTGGGTCTGCACCCTGGGCTGTCCATGGTGATATCAAATTGCTCTCTAGGAAAACTGCACGAAGCCCAGCAGATGGATTATTCCTGTATTTAAAGGGATTTCACAGAGAATCACAGCCTGGCTGAGGCTGGAAGGGACCTCTGGAGGTCACCTGGCCCAACCTCCTGTCAAGCAGGGTCACCTAGAGCTGGTTGCCCAAGACCACGTCCAGCTGACTTTTGAATACCTTCAATTTCTGCAATTTTTAGTCCAAAAAAAATTGCATTTACACTCCAAAAGCTTTCCCAGCTTAAAAAAAAAAATCCATTGTATTGTGGACTCCAGAAAGAACTGCTGCAACTCCCTGATACAAATGCTAATTGTGTTACAATAAGTCATTTAAAGTGACCCCAAGCACTCATCTCCTGCTCTGCAGGCTGAGTTAGTGGTTTGTGCTGCAGAGCTGGAAACAGGAGGACTCTCCAGGCAGGCACAGTGCCTTTGCTGGGAGCCAAATGCCCCATTGTTGTCAGCCAGAGCTGCTCCTGTGCTCTGGGAAGCTGTCAGTCCCCTCTCTGCCCATCCCTGGTTATATAAACACAGCCAGTCGCTGGGGAGCAAAGTGCTGGGAGCAAACCAGGGGATTGCTCTCCTGTTGAAAGGAGCAGATGGTGCTTATTAATGGTAAAAGCACCATAAAAGAAATCTTTGAAGTGCCAGGGATTTGTTTTTTCTGCTGTTGGAGTCAATGGAACTTGGATATGGGCTCCTGCTGGAGGGGAACCAGGCTCTCTCTGTTCTGAGGGTCTGCTCTTCCAGCCCCCCAGGTTTGCTTAGGTCAGAGCTTCTCTGCTCAGGTATTTTGTGGAGTGTCTGTGCTGTGTTTCAGGTTAGCACCAGTGTCTGCCCTGCTCTGGGCTGGGTCCTGACCCAGGGCATGGAGAATCCTCCTGCCAGGAACGTGCTCAGCCTCCAGTCCTAGAAAGGAAGGTGCTTCTCTTCCTGCCTGGCCCTGGGAGTGTTCCAGGCCAGGCTGGATGGGACCTGGAGTAACTTGGTCTAGTGGAAGCTGTCCCTGCCCATGGAAGGAGATGAACTTTCAGATCCCTTCCACCCAAACCATTCTGTGATTTTATGGTTCTATGGCCTGGAGTCAGCACAGCACGAGTTGAGCCTGCTTCTGCACGTGCCATCCTTGGCAGCCGTCCCTGATCTGCTGGTGATGCTTTTAGCTTTTAAATTTTGAAGGTTTTAGCTTTTCTATTTCTCAGATTCTGTGCTGCTTTAGTGTATATTTTTGATCTGTGTATGAGGGGATGGTGAGCTCTCTGTACAGAGTAGAGAGACAAAACAATTCCTGCTCCAGCTGGGCACCAAGGACAAATGATCCAAATCTCAGGCCCAAGAGCACAAACCCCGTGGGCTGGAGAGAGAAAAACAAGCAGGATGGGAGTGCAGGGGCTGAGCTGGAATTGGACAATGAAGTTTCCATCCACAATGAAGTTTCCATCCACTTTCCTAGATGGTCAATAAGGGAGGACAGGACATCTAGGCTACAGTGTTTTAATTCACTCTTGGAATGATTTTAAACAAGTTTTTTATTGTTGTTAGTGACCAGCTCTTTCTGAAAAGCTAAACAGAAATCAGTGACTCATCCTGGCTGGAAGCATCCCTCTCTTTTGTGTTCCTTTGGCACAATCCTGCTTAGAAAGCCACTGCATTTCTTCTGCCTGCATGAAGAAAACTTTATCCAAATGAGCCAAACTTCAAATCCTTCTATGAAATGAAGTGCTCACATTATCCAGGGATGTCTAACACCTGCTTGGAAACCTCCAGGGATGAAGAAGCTCCAGCCTTCTCAGTCAATAAATCCCAGTGTTCATTCCAGAAGGAAGCAGAATTTATGCCACAGTCCTTCTAATGCTGGGTAATGAGCTCTTTGAGAGGGCTGCTGGATTGTGTCTATTTAGTAGAGCGTGTTTCAGCTTTGCAAAGTGGAAACGTGGTGTGTCTGAAACAAATGGGGCTGTTTATCCAACAGCAATCCACAGAGGTGGCACAATCCCAGCCAATCCAATGTGCTTGGAGATGATTTCCAAGTTTTGGTTCCATATTTCTCCTGCCTGCTGCCTTGGCTCCTCCTCCCAGCCCTGCTGCATCTTGCAGATCCAAAAACCCTCCCAGCTCTGCTGCATCTTGCAGATCCCAAAACCCTCCCAGCTCTGCTGCATCCTGCTGTGGAGCAGATCCCAAAATTCTCCCAGCTCTGCTGCATCCTGCTGTGAAACAGATCCCAAAACCCTCCCAGCTCTGCTGCATCCTGCTGTGGAGCAGATCCCAAAATTCTCCCAGCTCTGCTGCATCCTGCTGTGAAACAGATCCCAAAACCCTCCCAGCTCTGCTGCATCTTGCTGTGGAGCAGATCCCAAAAATCCCACCCATGCTGAGCAGGACATTGACATTCATCTCATCTGAGCTAACTTCAGACATTTGAGGCAGTTTTGCTCACTGCAGTCCCTCTGTTATCACTAAATGATGGGATTTAGCCCACCCCAAGGAAATGGGGTGAAGTTGTCCTCTAGAGAATCCTGTTTCTGTGGACATCTGCCTTAGATTGGACACCCAGACCACCAAAAGGAGGGGAGATAAATCCTCTGCTTGGTCTGCAGAGAGTCTCCTTGATATCTGTGATGTTGGTTTGGAACTGTGAGGTTTGGTTTAGAAATGTGGATTTGGCTCAGTGGATTAAAATAAATATTTCATGACTTCTGAGATGCTCTGCCCCAGCATCTTCCCACTTTTGCCCCAGGGGAGCACATGTCTCTAAAGGCTCTGTTTCATGTCTCTCTTTACTCTGGGGGTTTCAAGGCTGTGCAAAGGCAATAAAAAACTACATTTCAGCATCTAATTGGAATATTCTTCCACATTAGAGCAGGTGAACTTGCACTTGACAAAACCAGGCCAATTCTGCGTGATCCAAATATCCTCACAGATGGATATTTTCACTCAGGAGGCCACTGCTCACCAAGGGAGGTGCAGAAAAGAGCATTTCCCTCATCCAAGGGAGGACATTTGTGCTGGAAAGCTGTTTCTTCCAATAACTTGCAGGCTTTGACCTCTTTTTTGAGGAGAAAGATCAGTCAGAAATAAAGATACTTGTCAGAATTTAGAATTCTCAGTATATTTTTATCAGTAGATGGAGATTTTTTTTTCTCCAAAGCAAAAGATAACAGGACCTGTGAAATGTTCATGTGCTAACAATGCAAAAGTTGTGTCCCATGATAGTGGATGTGTTTGTAAACTGACAGGGAGGAAAATTATGGGAATTTGAAAATTTGAAAATGGTAATTTGAAAATGATGGCTGGAGATGCAGGGAGGAGAGTGCTGTGCTAATCTTTCCAGAGGAGCTGTTCAGGTGATCTGTATTTGGTGATGATCAAGAAATGTGAAGCTTTTCCCCATTCTTTTCTCTGGGGGATGTGTGATCAACAAGGGGACTTTTCTAGCAAAGGGCAGTGCAAAATTCATTTCCACGGCACTAAAAAAATTAAGAAGCTCCCAAACATGTGACATCTCAGCTCTTCTGGGTTATTTCATTCCATCTGGCCTCCTTCACACACCCTAGGTTCTCCCAGAAAGATCCCTACCCAGTTTCCTCCTTCTCATTTCGAGCAGCATATGCCAGGCAGTTTGTGGGGAAAAGGCTGCTTGTGAAACGTGGTGGGTTCATGATCCACACCCCAAAGAGGTGATGATGGCAGCTGACATGCTCAACACAACAGAACCCATGAGGAACAATCCCTCCACAGGCTCCCCCACAAATCTCCAAGGAAATTTCTCAGTGCTGGTGATGTTTCTGCTGAGAGGGGAAGTTTTTTTAGGGAAAATGTAGAACCACAGAATTATTAAAGTTGGAAAAGTCCTGTAAGATCGAGTCCATTAGCTAGCATTGCCAAGTCCACCACTAAACCAAGTTCCCAAGTGCAAGTCTTGGTTTGAAAAAACACGTGTGTGCTAAGGAAGGCAGGAGCCTCTCTTGAAATGGAAAATGTAAACCCCCTCCCTCAAAATTGTTATAATTTTGGCATTAAGGGGCTCTCAGGAAGAAATATGGGAGCAGGAATAATAGTTCTTTATTAGGGAAGAAAATAACAAAACAAAAAAAGAAAAACAAATTTAAAAAATCCCCCAACACAATAATACAGTAATACAGAACACCACTGCCAGAGTGAGAGCAGGAGCTGAGCCCTGTGGGTCAGGGTGGTGGCACAGTCCCATCCCATGGGGGCTCAGCCCTCCTGCAGTGCCAGCTGTGCTTCTGCTGGAGCAGGGATCCTGCACAAGGCTGCAGTTTTCCTCTGCAGTTCCAGGGCTGCTGGAGATGGGCCTGCTCTTCCTCTGGGAATGCAGGGCAGGAGAAAGCTGCTCCTCTGGGAATGCAGTGGGCAAAGGCTGCTGTGCTGTTCCAGGCTCAGATTGTATCCAGGTAGGAATGCTTGGCTCCTGCCCTGGGCGGAGCATCTCCCCATGGGATGCTGGAATTTGATCAGCCCTGCAGGGACACTCAGTGGCCATGGACAGCAGAGATCTCCTGGAGGGAGGATTGGCTGTGGGAGAGATAAAGAAAACTGCCCCACCACTGACAGATAGCAATAGAATACACATCCCCATTTTCCAACCTAAGACAGTGCCACATTGGTACACCTTATGAGCATTTCCAGGGGTGGTGATCCCACCATTTTCCATTCCCATCCACCTGCAAAGCTCTCATCTCCTCCCCTTTTCCTCCTTAGAGCCCAGGCATTCTGAGAGGCAAGGCCAGTCCATGGGAAGATTTGTCCAGAAGTTGCTCTGCTCTGGGCAGAGCAACTTCTGCAGCATCAATCTGTGCCCTAGCGCTGGGGATTGCAGGTTGGAGATTGGAATCTCCTGCCAGTATCCAGTTTCAGGGTCTGTTGGGAGCCTCTGGAACGACTCTTGGAGCTTCCCAGCAGTGCCAGCCCTGCGTGACTAGTGCCAAGCAGTGACAGAATTGTGTCCCCTTCTCTGAAGGGTCTTGCCCTGGCCTTCCTTGAAGCTTTGTTAAGAAGGGGGTGAAGAGGAGCCATGAAACAGCTGAATCCCTGTTCCTTTGTCTAGTTGAGAGCTGTTCTTGTGTGCCAGAGCCATCCTCTGGAAGGTAGAAAGGTGTTTGCAGTGTCTGATGGGATTCTGAGACTTACTGAGAAAAGCCAGAGAATTGTTCAAGAGAAAATCTGAAGTCCACCAGCCCAGGAGATGCCAGTGCCATAGTCAGCTCTGTGCTGCAGGAGGCAGGGAAGAAGGCATCACCAAGATCTATTTTCCAGCAGTGTGGGCAGACTGGAATGTTTGGTCCAAAAAAACAAAGCAGATTTGCACAGTGTAAACACAGGATGCTCCAGATCCTTCCGCCTTTTCTTTGAATTCACAGAATGACCAGGTTGGAAGAGACCTTCAGGATCATCGAGTCCAACCCAATTATGCTGTGAGACTCTTCACTCCTTGCTTCCTGCAGCCATGCAGAGAAGGAAGTCATTTGATCCGTGCAGACAGCTTGGTGTAGCCAGTGGGAATCCATTCTTTTCTCTGCTGCTCATTGGAAATTAGCATTAATTGACGGTCATCAGCTGAGAAGTGCCTCTAATCAGTCAGCTCTTTACCAAGTTTTACATTCATTCATTCTAGAAATCAGCCTGCCATCGCCCGTGGCAGTTGAATAAACAGGAGAATAACATCAAATTCAGCGCCTCTACTGCAAAAATCAAACCCACATCATCAGCTATCTTCTTTTCTTTTTCTTTTTTTTTTTTTTTTCCAGCTATCCATGGGACTTTGTGGGTTCAGTCTTTAGATTTCATGCAAAGGCTTGACAAAAATCTTGCTTCAGAATGGGCCCTTTAAAATGCCTAAAAATGATGCTCAAATTTAATAGTCTAATTTTAACAGATGCCTTTGTAATTAATTATCATCAGGAAATAACCATTTACCAGATTTTTACCACCGCCAAAGTCCAAAAATGTTCACAGGATAAGTTGAGCTCCCCAAACATGAGTTAGTTATCCCACATAATACACGGAAAGCATGGAAAGCCCACTTTTCCTCTTGCAAAACCCTTGTGGTGCTGTGATAAGACAGAAAACTGCTCATTTTGGCAGGTTTTGCCTGTGAAATCCCCAGACAGAGAACACAACAGGAGCCAATTGACAGTTTCAGCAGGTTGTGTCTGCCTTGGCAGTGATGTTTGCAGAGAGGGTCAATCATTCCAGCTCCAAAACACACAGAAGGAGTTGAAAAACAAAAGAGTCGAAAAAGTGAATGGATTAGAAAGTTGAAAGGTTGAATTTTAGGAATGTTTGCAGTTTTATGCAGGTTGTAAGGATCATCAGCCAAAAGTTTATGTGCTGTTCTCTGCAGCCAACAGCCCAATTTATAATTAATATCAGAGGCTATTATTTAATGTGGTGTTTTTTTAGGGATGATAGGGATGTATTTCTATTTTCTCCGATTCAGAAAAAGAAGACATGGTGAGTATAATTGCTTAAAGGGAAAGTTGAGACAAATACTCGCATAGGAAGACAACAAATATTTAACCAGCTGCTTTCCGAGAAAATTCAAATATTTTGCATTCAGAGAACATTCACGTTTCAAGAGATGGATCACTGAAGAATTCTTTTTGGCAGAAATAAAGAACTCAATTGAAAGAAAAAGGACAGTGCTGCAGACACACTTTGCCTGTGGTTCCTGGTGAGCAGTGGCTCCCAGGCCAGCACATGTTGTTTTGAGGAGCCCTTTTCCTTCTCACCTTTGTCCCTCAGGTTTCCTTGTCCATCACCTCTATTCCTTTATTCCCCTGGTGTTATTATTTATGTCTCTGCAGCACTCTCAGTTTGTAGATCCCTCTTTGTGAGAAACCATTTGGTTTGATATGTTTTTGGAGGAAGGGGAAAATACAAGTTTTGCTGTTTTGGCAGGGTGCCACTTCACAAGCTTTCTTCCTTTTATCACTACTTCTTATTCATGCCTGAAACGAGTGACAGAAACAGCTCCCTGACAGTAGGAGGGGAAAATTGTTAGGATGGAAACACAGTAAGCTTCTTTAAAAACACTGGTGCCTCTTTTGATATATATTTTACATACAAATGAGATCCACTGCTACAGGATTTACCCAGATGAGAGATCTGTGGTTTTAGGCAAACAGATGTTTTGATGAAAAATGGAGATATTAAGAAGTGAGGGAGATGAGGAGAGGGGGTGGAATTAGTTGGGGAAGGTTCCTGTGTTATCCTTTGAGGAGTCTGTGAGATGAGATGATGTGTTAGATTTCTGTGCCTTTGTAGTGTATTTTCATTATTTGTAGTTTATGACATGTGCCACAGGAAGGGAGGCAGATCTGAGTGGGAAACAATTGCTCTCCTTCCAGGAAGGACAGCTCACATGGGAAAAAAGAGAGAAGAGAGAGGAAGAGAAGAGAAGAGAAGAGAAGAGAAGAGAAGAGAAGAGAAGAGAAGAGAAGAGAAGAGAAGAGAAGAGAAGAGAAAACTCACCAATATAATGCTGAAGGCCATCAAGGGACAGAAGGGAAGCTCTAGCTCCTGGCTGGAGTGTTCTGCTTCCCTCATACCTCCATTTTATGGTGGGGACCTCAGAGTTCTTTCTAAAAAATCCTATTAAATCCCTTTTCACACAACCCTGACCTGGTGCTGGCTTTTCTCTGGTCACCTCTGAGCTACCTATTCCATGTAGAAACAGAATGGTTGGAAATCCTGTCTTGTGACCTACAGGTCTCCTGAGCCAAGGAATACTGAATCCTGGATAAAAGAGAGGGTTCTACTGACTCCTGGATAAAACAGAGGATATATAAAATAGATAAAATAGAGAATACTGATTCCTGGATAAAACAGAAGGTTCTGCTCATGAACCCTCCCATTGGGAACAGAAATCTTGGAAGGCTTTGCCTAAATCATTGATGACAACTGGGAAGGAGAAGACAAAATGTTTTCATGCATCTGGAGACAATCACTCATAAGTTTATATTTTCTGGATTAGAAATTCGTAAGGAGATCTCACTCATCCAAACCCAGGGTGGGTAATTTGTGATCTAGAAGAGCAAGTTTCTCTCTGATGACCTCAAATGGGCCTGGAGGTGCCTGACTCAGGTGGTGAGTGGAGGTGGCTGCCTTTGGAGGTGACAGGACAGCTTGTGGGGGAGGCAAAGACACTTCAAAGTCCAAACTCAGTTTATTCATGAATTAGGTGTCCAAGTGCCCATCCCAGGAGTGCAAGGGCTTGATTCAGTCAGCTTAATGAGAGCTGCTGGAGACTTCTAATGGCGTCTGCTGCGACCTCCTGGATCAGCAGCCAGGATATTCTGAATTGTCTCATTTAACACCCAAAAATAAGGTTAGAGAGATCACCCCGAGGTTTCCATGGGCTGGGAAGGTGAACCATGGACATGACCACTGCACTCAGGTGACAGAAATCCATGCAGGTCATGAGCCACTCTGTCACTTTATTCTGCAGACTGTCACAATTTGTTGAGTTTTCCAGAGACGGCACCATAAATGCTCCAGTGTGCTGGAGGTCATTGCTGGGCTGATCAGAATCTTGGTCATTAAAAGTAAGCAATAAACATAAAATTCACCAGGTTTCACACACATTTCTGCAGTGAGCAAGAGCTGAATGCCTCCCAGCATAATATTTCATCTGAAGAAATGGCACCTGAGTGTTTCTTCTCTTTCTCCTCAGCATCCTGCCTTTGGAATCACATTCTGCCTGGTCAGCCTGTTCCTCTCCTGGGCTTCTGACCAGCTGATCATGTGGAAAGAGTAAAGCTTAATTGCTCTGACCTTGACAAAAGTATAAAAGCACAGGAAGAAAGGGATGAAAAAGGAGCCACGTTCTTCACTTGTTACTGTCAATTCACAATAGTTAAAAATGAGCTGAATTAAATTATTGTATTTAAAACGAGGGCTTTTCTCTCTCAATAGAAACCTAAATGGAAGATATATTATTTTTCTTCTTCTTTTCTTTTTCCTAAAGCAGAGAATAATTTTATTCCTTCCCAAACAAAGAAGTCTTATTGTGCTAAATCCTAACTAGCAGAAAACATCTATTGTGCTACGTGATTGCAGGTATTATCCTTTGTGTTTAAAAGATACAGATATGCTGAAAAAAGCAACAAGCTTCTAATTTAACTCTTTCCTGAGACCAAGATCCTCCATGTCTCTGAAAAAAGGGATGAACATCATCTTGGTGCAGTCTGTTCACAGGCATGATGTTGATGGACGTGTCCCACCTCCTGCTGACCTCCAAATGGTGTCTGGGAATTGTGTGGGAAAGGGCAAGCTGACCTGACTGATGGGGAATTGTAACTTGGAGTTTTCCAGGATTTTTCACCCCAGATTTCATTCCTCTGATATGTTCCCAGCTGGTGCTGCTTCTCAGCAAAGACTCTCACGAGTTGTGGTTTGGTAGAGCTCGTTGTGATTTACCCAAATGTGCTTGGCCAGTTTTGCAGAGGATATTGCCATTGAAGTATTTCCACCTGCACCGTCATGCTCTTGGCAATCTACTCCACTTGGTTAATTTTTTAAAATTGCCTTTTCACGTAAATTTAATTGCAACAGCAGGAGAGCAGCCCCAGAGCTGGGACATCCTGTCTCCCCTTCCAACCCAGGCAGTTTCATCCTAAACAGTGACATTGTTGGATTCACTCTTGGTTTTGGCTTGGACAGCCTATGAAGAGCATATCAAAGAGTAATTTGTGTGCCATTAATATTCTATAAGATGACTCAGAGACGTAGAAGACTCAGCAGACAGCTGGAAACTGCAATTGCCAAGCAAGCAAGCAAGGTGCTTGTCACCTCTGCCAGTGCCAGTGGTGGTACAGTGGGTCCTGGGATCAGGGTTTATTTGGGCTGTGCTGATATTTAGGTTTTCTGAGTGTATTTAGTATAAAAATACCCCCATAAAATATAAATATTTTTGTATATTTAATATACTTTTATATAATATTTTGTATTTTTATATTTCTGAATATATGTAACAGACTATATGTGGTAAATAAAAACTAGAGAGACAAATTGTCACCAACACATCCATAAAACAACCAGAAATGATGAACACCTCATTGTATCCCTCTTCTGGGATGAGACACTCTGCAGATGCACACTCTGCTGTCTTCTCCTCTGGGTCCCCTGCCCTTTGCAGCCAGAATTTGGAATGTGTGGCTTCCCAGCAGCTCCAGTCCCCTGATCTCTGCTCCCTAGAGGGGACAATTTGTGCAAGATGCACGCCTCACCTGCTCTGTTCTGCTTTTGAGCCTGTCCTCCCAATACAGAGAGCGGATGCTGGGCAAATGCTTTTCCAGAGGAGCCTAGAAGCATCCCTAGGAATCTTTCTCCTAGAAAGGTGACATTCGCTCCAGTTCTCTAAAGCAGCTCTGGAAATGTGAAAAGATAAGTTCTGCTGGGAGTCTTCCAACAATTTTCCCAAAAGATCCAGCCTTTGGATCCTTTGGATCCCAGCTCCAAAGCCCTGATGGTGTGATGGTCTGAGAGGCAGTGATGACATTGCTACTGTAACACCATTTTTTTTTTATTCCTGGAGAAGTTTTATACAGTCAAGTACTGTGTGTCTATAATTTTCCCATTTCACCTCATTTACCCACTTGCAATTTATCAGCTCCTGTCTTGCAGTCTTCCTGCCTCTGGGCTCTCCTCATTCCTGCACGATGCTTTCTTAGCACAGCACAAGGAACCTTGGAAGGTGCAAGGGAAATAAATCAATCAATCCATGGCACCACGTGGAGCCCTCTCCAGTCCTGTGGCCCTGTGGCCATGTGTGCTGCTCTCACATTTTCACACCAGAGATTAGCACAATGTAAACGTGAGATACAAAAGCCTCATGCACAGTCACAGCTCTGAAAATCCAACCTGTGAACTAATGAACAGCCTGAGTTTTATTTGTCTGACTGGAGTACAATCACTTGAAGCACTAAGCTTGTGAGGGGAAGTACAACAGCATTTTTACTGCAGGGATCACTAATTACCCCACAGAAATGAGTGACCTTCTCTGGAGACCAGCCCTCATCACTCTCTGTGTTGATTAAGGTGAAGCCTGGTAGATGGAAGTGGAACTGGGAGGTCTGCCCCAGACATCTGATATGCCAGCTTTAGCCTAATTGCAGATGAAGTGATTAATTGAAGAATAGGGATTCCATTTTACATTAGGGATTAAATTTTACCTAGGGACTTTTTCTTGCCTGCCAAAGAGATGCCTCCACAACCTGTACAAGCAGGTGAACATGGATTTCTTTTTCTCTGGCAAGGGAAATCTGTTGCAGTCTGGAAGGTGGCAGAACACCTGAAAACTTTGTGTCTCCAGAGGGGTAAGGAAAGAGACCCTCTAGCTCTGAAGCTCAATTCCCAGGCTGACTTATATTATATATATGGGCTCAGCTTTTCCCAGGCTGACTTATTTTCCTTCATAATTCTGACTTTCTGGGTCTGGAGCTCAGGTACACAGATATCCTGGAGCACAGGACTGTGTCCATTTGCATGGATCTCAATGTAATTGATCAAGGTCTTCTTGGTGTTTCAAAGTATGTAAAGAGTGGCTGCAGAGATGGAGATTCACTTTTTATAGGGAGCCACATGGAAAAGATGAGGGGTGATGGGTACAAGTTACTCCTGGGGAGATCCCAATTGGACACAAGAGGAAACTTTTTCCTAATAAGGACTATCAGCCACTGGAATAATATCTCTCAGGGAAGTGGTGGATTCCCAGCACTGGACACTTTTGTGATTCTTTTGGACAGGGTGCTGGGCTGTCTTGTCTGGGTTGTGCTTTTCCCAGGAAATATTGGACCAAATGATCCTTGAGGGGCCTCCCAACCTGGTTTTTGTGATTCTGTCATGTGTAGGTTGGGATGAGCTGCCCAGTTGTGGATTTCTTTGCTCTTTCACCCTTGTCCTGGGTGTGTCTAAGCTGTTCAGCCTTGTGCAGAGCTGCATGGATGTGGCCTTAGTGACCTGTAGGGAGTTTTTGCTTTGTCTTTTCTCCTTTGATGCTTTCCAAGCTGATGGAAGAATCAAGCTAAGAAGAGCTTGTGGGAGATCTACAGCAAAACAAAGTTCAGTCTAAAAATATCTTCAGCCTAAGGCTGGAGTATTTAATCCAGGTTTCAATGAACTCTCCCTGTGAGTTTCCCAGCCCCAGGCTGGTTTGCAGACAGAAGGGAAAGGGCTTTGTGTCCTCACACCTCCAAATGACTCATGAGACCAGCGACCACACCAGCTTCCCTCAGCACCTGCAGACAAGAGCAGCTCCAGACATCAGAAAACCTGGTTATTTTTTGTTTGTTTCCCCAAGTTGCTGTTGCCTTCCTTCTGAGTCAACACTGACCCCAGACAAAAATAAACACGAAACATTCTGCTTTCTCCCCATCACTCAGACACATCACACTCCCAGACATCCATCCTCCCTTCCCTGGCAAGCATCCTGAATTCCATATGCACTTGGGACAGCAAGGAAGCCTTGTTTTTCTGCCAGATTTAGCAACTGGTTACAATCTGTGTGATTGCTCAAAACCACGTTGAGTTTTGAAGGCTGAGTAGCAGCTTGGAGGCATTTGCTCCTGGAGGAAACATCCTGTGCACCCAACAGTTTGTTTACTTTCTATAGACCCACCAGTTAATTTAATCAAAGTTATTTCTACTTCCAACTCTTTTTTTTGGCCTATGAACCTTATTCCTGACAGCCCTTCTGTATTTCCCACTGCTAATTTTAGTCAGTGTTTTCCTAGGAAGGACTGGCTGTGCTAACAGAGGGTCAGCCTAGGCCAGGTCTGAGTGCCAGTTTGGGGTTTGGGGGAAGATCTTTACCTGTCCTAACAGGGTAAAGACACAGCTCACAGCCCAGGCAATGTGACACCTTAGCTCAACTCAGGTTTAAAAGCTGTTTTGGCCAGAGATTTATTCCTTGATATTCTCCCCGGCTAAAGAGCAGCTATGGCTCCTGGATCTGCCACAAGGATAAAAAAAACAGATGTTTGGCTTTGCCTCTTGGATTTTGCTCAGGCTCTGTGCACTGATCCCATGAACCAGCTGTGAACCTGTGGCTGGAGCAGGTTTGTGTAATTGGGTGGATAGAGGGGGAGAAAAAGCAGAAGGAGGTGAAAGAGGGAGGAGTTTGATGGGGTTTATCAACTGATGTGGTGAGCAAGATGGAAAGGGCTTCAGGGTGGCACTTATTTGAGGTCTAGTAAAAGGAAAATCCCTGGAGGGGTTCTACAGGCTCCAGGATTTTCAGCAATTCAGATGCGAATGTAGGAGGCTGCTCAGAAGGATGGACCCTGTGCATGAAGGGCAGGGGCAGGGAGGTGGTAGAGCAGATATTTGGCACCAAGCTGTGGAGCTTCAGTGAGGGAAAGCAAAGCTGCTGTCCCAAATGATTGATGTATGGAGGCATTCTACCATGGCAGATGCACCAGATTCTACCTTTCCCTAAGGGGTCTGGGGTGGGGATATCTCCTGGAAAGCTTTAGGAGTCCCTCTGGCACAGCTGGGTGGTAGGAATTACCCCCAGGCACCAGACAGGGCATTCTGGGGATGCCTTTTACCATCTAGAGGTGAGTTTTGCTTCTCCCTGGGACACCTGGCATTTGGAAGAGACTGGGGACCTGGGTGACACACCAGCCACAATCTAGCACCCTGTCTCAAACATAGGTACATTTTTCCAGGATGAAAATACAGGGGGACACATATTCTGAGTGAGGCATCCTATTGAGCTGGTGCTGTGCTAAAATCTGAGATGTATTTAGAGCACAGAGGGATGGGTACAAAGACACTGCTGAGATTTCTGAGAATTCTCTTTGAGAGCACCACCTCCAGACTGCAGGGTTTGGGGTTTTCAGTGGGTTACTCCTATCAAAGCAACCCCAAACCACATCACTCTTTTGACTGCACTTTTTGAGGGCATTTTGCTTGGATCTCACACACAGCCAAGGACTGCCAGTGCAAGGATGTGCCCTCTAGGCCTTGCTCAGAAAAGTGACAACTGAGCATTTGGCTGAGGACCAGGTTTTCTAACAAGTCAGAAATGTGCTGACAGCCACAGAGGTGAGACATACGGTCCCCCTTCCCTCCTTGTCTTCTCCAGTGTCACTTGGCTTTCTTGTGTATTATAAAATACTCGTTGCAATAATAAGGTCAGAGATGGGCTTTATGTCAGACTCTCTTCCTCCCCTGGTGCCACTTTTTTGTTGTTGTTGTTCAAAGCACTTTGTGCTGGAAAATCCAGGGAAGGACAGGTGGAGCTCTCAGTGGCATTTATTTTGGCAGGGAGTTTCTCAGCAGTTCTGCTGCTGGATGGGTGAGAAAGCAATATCCCAGCAGGAGCTTATTAGTGGATTTCAGCTGTGTCAGTGTGAGGAATCACTTTGCTACCAACAGCCATTAAGCCCTGAAGGCTGGGATGGCAACTTTAGAAGTGTTCCTTCGTTGCAGCTGAGCACCCACCTGATTGTTCAGTGTCACAGGGCGGGGTGAGCTGCCAATTTGCTGCAACAATAATTAAAAAATACAAAACAAAACCTTGCAGAAAAGAGTTATGAACTGCATAAGGTTCTGTAAAGCAATGAGGTATTTTTGAGCATCCTTTTCTGAGCTGGTTTGACATTTTTAGTGGGATAACTGGCTCCTGATTGGACAGGGTGTGTGTGAAAGCTGCAGCAGGGATGAGATAATGCATTGCACAGCTTGTCAAATTTCCCCCTGATGCCTGAGTTGAGTCAGGATGGGGGAGTGTGGGGCTTCGTGTTTGGCTGGGCTTGTTTGCAAACACCTACTTGTGCGCTCTGAAACGCAATGAGAAAAACACTGGAGGAATTTTTGGGGGCAGAGAATCCAGGGAGCAGCTTGGATTCTCTTAAAGGGAACGGTGGGAAATGGCTCCAAGGGACACGGCGGCGCCTGTGCGCTCATTCTTGGGAAAGCTGCAGAGAACTGATTTACGAGGGTGTTTTGACATTGCAAACTCCTTGGAGAGCTCCTCAGCAGGCCTGAGAGGACGTGGAGAAGGAAATAGCTCTCTAGAACGGGGAAAAGCTGGAGCCAGCATGACCTGCAGGGGAGCTCGGATTATGGGAGGGCTTGCAAAGGCAGAGGAGATGTCAGGGCCCAGGGGTGCAGGAGCAGGGACATCACAGCCATGCTGGGTGTACAGAGAGGGGGGACAGACAGACTGACCTGCCCCAGAACCAGCAGTGGCAGCTTCCAATCCACACAGGAAATTTCCCAGTGCTGCTTTGTGGGTAACAACAATCCCTCAGGAGAGCAGCGGGTGGCTCACGGAGCTCTCTGGTCTGCAGAGAGGAAAACTGTCCCCAGAGCTGTGGGATGTTGTCTTTGGTGCTTTCTTGGGAATCTGGGGTCTGTTCATGAGTTTTTCAAGGTGTTTGGAGAGGATGCCAACTAAGATTATCCTTAAGGAGGATTTACAGGTGTCTTTTTGGAGAGGCTAAAAGGGGAGATGAGGGCTGGGAGCAAGAAGACCAATCCCTGCTTGAACTTGCAAAACTTTGGCTTCTATCTCTGCAAGAAAATGGGGAGAGAACAGAAGACTCCAGTCCCCACCAGCCCAATGCATCTGATGGCCCCTTGAGCACAGATTTTGCAAATCCAGCAATGATTTCAGACTCAGAAGTAGAATGGGAACTAGAGAGCTTCTCAGTGGGAATAGAAAGCTTCTCAAAGCTTTCATGGCACAAAACCAACCTGGGTAGGATGGATCTTTTCTCTGATTGCACTTCCTGGATTCTTTGAGCAGCTGCTGTCTCCTGGCAGATGTAAGAGAAGGATCAGGAGAAGAGAACTCTGCAGCACTGTGAGGTGAAACCAGGCTGAGCAGAGATTCCATGATTGTCCTGCTTTGCCCTGGGGTTTTCACAGAGGAAACAAACAGCCCCTGGATGGTGTCAGGAATGTGACATGTTCAGCTTGAGAAAGGGATGCTCATAAGGAATGGCCTGCTCTCACTGAGGCATTTCTGAAGGGACAGAGGAATGGCTGCTTTCTGTACACATCTGTAATTTGTGTTGAGCATTTTGCATTTTCACTTGGTGCTCAGCAGTTCAATGAATTTATTTGGGTCATTTTAACTTAATTCTTTTTAGAACCTGATATATTTTCCATTCTGTAGGTTAGCACTCACTCCAGACAGCTAAATGGATGATGTGTCTGCTGCATAAACCAGATGAGCCAGTAAACCTTTTCCTCTGAAATTCTTCTGTGTTTTCATAGCTGAACATCAAGACAAACCCAGTCTTTAGCCTCAGTGTGTGACTGCCTCATCCCATTATTTCTACGTGCTTTCATTGGGATTGACTCCTGGACACCTCTGAGGAAGATCCTTCCCTTGAGATTTCCAGAAAATCACAACCCTGACCCAATCTTCCCTTGAGATTTCCAGGAAATCACAGCCTTGACCCATTCTTCCTTTGAAATTTCTAGGAGATGTCCATGTTCCTGCTGTGGCTTCAGCTGGTGTCCCAGCCCAGGCTGTTCAAAGGACTAAAGCACAGCACAACTCCTCCATAATTTCCTTTCATGGTCCCTGTTTCCTACCCTGTTCCCATTCACATGGAAGGATAACACATACCCTGTCTATTTTTGTACATCAGAACAAGGTCCTTGAACAGCAGGATTTTCCACGCTGTGTTGGAGCTATTGCAAGCTACACAAATACTACTTTACTCCAAAAAAGCACTCACAGCTTGGGCAGGGATGGCCCCTGTGGGTGGGAAGTGAGTTTGCTAATTTTGGAAAGCTCCAGTTAAGAGCTACTTGTTGAATCCCAAATGTTTCTGCTGGGATTGCCAAGGGCTTGCCCTGCAAACTGTGGGTGTGCACGTGAGTTATATTGAACCAAAGCTTGCACAAAGCTAATCCTGGGTTCCTGATTCCTCCTCCACAGGGCAAATGTCATGGAAAATGCAGACATCCATCACTGTTGGAAGGTGCAATGGTGCCACTTCTCTGTAGATGTCCCTGAAATGGGTGTTGGGGGCTCTTGGGTTATTTCAGGCACGTTGGCTCTGTCTGCAACAGCTCCTTCCCTTGCACTGAAGAGGATTCTCTTGTCAAAGCTGTTTATCTCCTGCTGTTAATGAGTCAGGGAACAGTCTCAGAGGGTGGGATGGGCTTGTGTTGTGGGTTTACTTTTCTGCCTGAAACACAAAGATTAGGCCAGTGCCTATCACAAGGCCCAGGAACACAGATCCAAGATAGACATTCCTCTGTTGCCATGGCTGAGGAAGGCTAGCAGACAGAAAGGTTGTTAAATGCTGGAATTAGAGAAATTTCTCTTGCTTTGACTCAGCTAGCAATGTCATATTAAATCCAGAATGGCAATTTGAAGATGGATCAAAGCCTTATGACAGCTACCAGCCTCTGATATAATACTTTTGTTGGAAAAAGTGGTGGAAGAAGCACAGCTGGCAAATTGGTGGATAATGGATTTAAAATTGCACATACTGTCAGACCTAAAGAGATGGGATTTTTGCTGAGAACTCTTGCCCTCTTTGTTTAGATCACAGTGTGTTGATGCTCCAGGGAGAATGTGTTTTCAGGAGCAGTTTCTCAGCTGCATCAAAGCACTCATAAACTGGAGATATTTAGCAGGACCTTTGATGCTTAGAGAGGGTGCCTAGAACAGAGGCTATACAGTGTTAAAGGAATAAAGTAGGGATTTATTAAAAAGGCCTTCAAAGGATACACCTTGGTCAGTACAAGAGCCTGGCTGTGGCTCCACCCAAGATGGACTCCAAGTCACGAGTTTTGGTCCATTTCCATATTGGAGTTAATTGTCCAATTACAGCTTCAGGTTTTGCAGTCCCATCCTCCCAGATTACTCTCCTCAATTCACTGTTGTTTGTACTTTTTGGGCCTGAAGCTGCAGTGGTGTCCTTTGTTCTGGGGCTAGAAAAGGATTGTTTTGTGTGACTGAACTGTGAGGAGAACTTGCTAACACTTCATATGAAGTTCACTTATACACCAATGCAGTACAGAATCTGGAAAATATGAAAGCTAAAACTTAAGGCATTGCCTTGAACTGGCAAAAAGAAGCCTTCAAGATTATTCTCTACCCTTTTACTGTATCCTGCAGTCAGCAAAACATTTTGATACAAGAAAATTGCTGTTACTCACAATTTTCTGGCTGTCCATGTGTAACAGCTGGGCTGTTTCAGACCAGGCCGTGCTGTGGTGGTGGCTGCTGCTTTTACCACAGGATTGACCTCAATAAAAGTCTTGGATCCTCAGCTGGGTTTGAAGCAGGTTGTGTGGGCTGGGGAAAAAAGATCAGGCAGGATCCATCTGACATCCTCGGGAGCCAGGCTGGGAGAGCGGGGAATGTTCAACTGGAGAGGAGAAGGCTCCAGGGAAACCTCAGAGCCCTTCCAGGGCCTGAAGGGAGAGATTTATAGGGACTGGGGACAAGGCATGGAGTGACAGGACAACAGCTTCAAACGGAAAGAGGATAGGTTTGAGTAAATATCAGAAAGATTTTTACAGTCAGGGTGGTGAGGCCTTGGCACAGTTGCCCAGGAGAGCTGTGGCTGCCCCATCATCCAAGGCCACTTCAAGGTGGCCCATTCAAGGCCAGGCTAGATGGGGCTGGAGTAACCTGATCTCACTGAAGCTGGCTCTGCTCGTTGAGAAGGGGTTGGACTCTGTGCACTTTAAAGGTCCCCTCCATCTCCAGTTATTCTGGCATTCAATGTCTCTGTCTAAACCCAGAGCAGTCCCTCTCAGCTCACTTATTACCATCAGAGAGGAACAGCCACTTACAGAGGCCTAAAATTCTCTTTCAAATTCCTATTTTAAATGAGATAAGTCATGCTCTGACCTCCTGATGGTATTAACTGGCTCTCTATGGACCACAGAAGGAACACAGGGCAATTTAACAGAAGACACTTTTCTACCTGGGGTCAGAGCCAGAAGCTGGATGGTGTGGATGCTTGTGCAGGATTTCACTGCCAAACTGGACACAGAACTTGTGTCCAGAGTGGTAGAAATGACTGACCTCTGACAGAGGCAGCTTTTCCAGTTAAACCACTCAAGCTTGATGTCTCAGGTTGCAAAGTGTAGTTGGGTGTGTATTCTATCCCCATCTGTCAGAGGTGGGGCAGTTATGGTATAGTTGGCTGTGTGTTCTATCACCATCTGTCACAGGTGGGGCAGCTCTCTGTTCATGGGGCAGTTTTCTTTATCTCTCCCACAGCCAATCCTCCCTCCAGGAGATCTCTGCTGTCCATGGCCACTGAGTGTCCCTGCAGGGCTGATCAAATTCCAGCATCCCATGGGGAGATGCTCCGCCCAGGGCAGGAGCCAAGCATTCCTACCTGGATACAATCTGAGCCTGGAACAGCACAGCAGCCTTTGCCCACTGCATTCCCAGAGGAGCAGCTTTCTCCTGCCCTGCATTCCCAGAGGAAGAGCAGGCCCATCTGCAGCAGCCCTGGAGCTGCAGAGGAAAACTGCAGCCTTGTGCAGGATCCCTGCTCCAGCAGAAGCACAGCTGGCACTGCAGGAGGGCTGAGCCCCCATGGGATGGGACTGTGCCACCACCCTGACACACAGGGCTCAGCTCCTGCTCTCACTCTGGCAGTGGCTTGTTTCCTTTTTTTATACTATTGCATTTGCATTTTTAATTTTTCTAGTAAAGAGCTGTTTTTCTTGCTCCCATATCTTTGCCTGTGATCCCCTTATTTCAAAATTATAATAATATGGAGGGAGGGGGTTTACCTTTTCCATTTCAAGGGAGACTCCTGCCTTCCTCAGCAGACACCTGTCTTTTCAAACCAAGACATTGATCATGAAAAAGAAGCCTTTTGCTGCTGATTCAGGCAGCCCCAGCCTTTCCCTGCCTGTCAGGGCTGCACGTGGTGCTGCAGCAGCAGGGCTCAGCTGATGGATGGTAACCCTGTGCTCTTTCTCTCAACCCACCTGACCTGCAAGGCAAAACCTGGGTCTGACCAGGCCAACACCCCATGGCTTGGTGTGCTTTGTCTCCAGGACTGGATTATCTCAGTGAGGCTTTTTTTTTAGTATTTTAATATTATTTTATTTATTTATTTAGTTACTTCTGGGTTTTTTTCTGGTCTTCTCCCAAGTAACACTCTGAGACAGAATACCATTATCTGGAGAAAACACCATATTTTCTCCAGATAATGAATAGTTTAATGTGACCTCACCTCCCTTACCTCCTTCTCACACAGAAATAATTTCTCTCTGTGAGAGCAGGGACTGGGCAGTGGAGTGGTTGCAGTGCAGCAGATACTCCCAGACTGCCATGATTTTACATTGCATGGGCAAAATTGCTGTGGTGAAAGTGGGGAGAAGTGACTCTGCAGAAGATCAGCCTTGCTCAGACTCTGTATTTCAGTGTTTCCACACCAAATTCCCACCATTCCCAGGGAATGCAGTTCTTCACTATTTGGAGTAGGTGACTGTGACAGTCCAAAGCAGTGAGTGCCTCATCCAGGCAGAAACAGGTCCTTGAAACGCACAGAGTCCAAAAAACCAGCACAACCCCCTCTCCTTGGAGAACCATGTTAGAGGTGGTGAGGTGCTTGGGGACAAGGACAAATCACCTAAGATCACAGATCCTACCAGATTTTGGCTCTTTGGGGCTAAGAGGGAAAGAAATTGCCACATGGAGGAGACTCAGAACATTTACTGCACGGACTCTGAAGTCCTGATTCAGTTGCCCAGACAGCATCTCCTGCTATTGGAGCTGTTTAAGGACATGGTTTAGCAGTGGACCTGGCACTGATAGGTTTTTTTTAACCTCAGTTATTCTCCAGTTTGATGATTCCATGCCCCACCTGGGTTATTCCAGCTGGCTTTACCTGTCCCATCTCCCAGCGTCATGGAGAGATCTCCAGTACCCTGGGATATTGTGGAAGCCCAGAGCACTGGGAATATTTCTGTGTCTGCTCTGGGGTGCCCTGACCCCCAGGGGAGCACTGACTCTGACCCTCATTCATGGAGAAAGTTTCCTGGACTTCAAGATAGACCAGAACCCACAAAAGTGTGAAATAGATCATGGAGAGCAGTGTAGGTGTGTCACTTGGTGAGAAATTTAGGGTTTGGGATTTTTAGTATGTTGTGGATGGAAGCAAGATGGAGGGCACAGGGTGTTGTCCTGGGTTTCTTCTTCCTGCTTCTTCTTCCTCCTTCTTCATAGGTCTGGGTGCATTCTGTAATTGGGCAGAAAAGTCCACACTGGGGCTCTTTGGGATCAGTTATTGGGTTAAAAGGGAAAATAATCCAGGTGTCAGTTCTTAATTGGATAGTTTAGTCTCAAAGACCTTGGAACAAGAGATTGTGGCCATTTTGTGCCTTCTCACGAAAAGCTGCCAAACTCACAGTAGTGAGACTGTTTTACTGATAAGAAATAATAAACACCTGAGTCTGAACATGAGCTACTGCCTCAAGTGCCTTCAGTGCAGACCCAGAGAAACCAACAAGTGGGACCACAGAGGGTATTTCAGATCCAAATAGTCCGCAGTTCCAGGAGGGAACTCAGCTAAGGCTAAGTCACCTGCAATACAGAGATCATCTCAGATTTCTCCACAGACACTGCTTTTCTCCAGTAAGACCAGAAATCTCAGAATCCTGGGATGAGGCAGGACACACCTCTAAATCTCAGTGTACTTTCTCTTCTATGACCTCAGTTCCAGTAGAAGCTGCCCTTTGATTAATCTGTCCAAAACATGATCTCTTGGGATGTTTTATTTCTTCATTTTTTATATATATTTTCAAATAGCCTTGAGCACTCTCTATTTATAGACAGAAAAGTGCCTCAAGCACAAGGTACAGTCTCTAGTGGTGCTATTCACAATAAATAACCTGCATTAATCAGAGATGAAATACAAGGTCACCTCTTTGTTCTGACTTTTTCTTCTTTAATTTGGCTTCACTCCACACTCTCTTGCTTCTTACAAATAAAAAAAAAAAAAAGAGAAATATTAAAAAATAAGAGGTGCTTGAGTTTCTGTGGTGCTCACTTGTGTAACGCTTTGTCTCTTCTGGCCCAGGAGAAGGAATTATGCAGAGAGGAATTCCTGCAGTGGTACCTCCATCTCCATGGCCTCACCAGGAACATTTAAAATCCTAGAATTCCAGAATTATTTGGGTTGGAAGAGACCTTAAGAAACATCCAGTTCCAGTGCCCTGCCATGGCCAGGGACACCTTCCACTCTCCCAGGCTGCTCCAAGCCCTGTCCTACCTGGCATTTTCTTATGGCTTTTTCTTATCCCTGCAGGGGAGGCCTGTGTGCTCTGTGTTTCATTGGTGCCTCAGGTAGATGGATATGCAGATAAGGGAGGAGGCAGCCCCAAAAGAGCACCAAATTGCTTTGTTTTGCTGGGGCATGGGGTGGAAGTACAAAAAACAAACAAACAAACAAACAAAAACCAAACCAAGGACAAAGTGAGCATTTTTTTTGCTAGATCTCACTCTGGTCCTCTGTGTTCTTTAAATTACAGCTGATTCCACAATCAAATTCCCCCATGGTTCACACCAGAGGTATTTAGAAATAATGCTGTGGGTGTTCAGGGAATGTTTTGGGTGAATGCTGACATAAATCAGAGCAGCAGGACTCACTGGGGTTATAATGGGGTAAAACTGTTGAAGTGAAGAGTAATTATGAGAGTGACATTTGACTCTGGTGGGGACTTCCAGCTCCTGTTACAGTCTGGAAAGGCCTGTTTCACACTGGGAATGGTCCAGGCACTGTCCAAGGGTCTCCTTCCCTTAGCAGCACCCAGGCATCTCCTGTCCTTTCGGATCTCCTGAGGTATTCCTTGGCTGCTTCCTCTGGAAGTGAATGAAAAAGAAACTATAGATAATGAAGATTCTGAGTATTTTCTTTTCTATTGTATTTTGTTTCATATCATCTATCTCTCCAGAATAAGAGATTTCTCCTCTCTTTTTAGTTAGTGGTTGCTTTACTCTTATTGTTTCCATTGAGGACAGATTTTTAAATTTTTTTTTCTCTATATACTTTTCCCCACATAGAATTTCTGCATAAAATAAATATTGCAGTGTTCAAGTTGGCAAAATGAATTTTGTAGTGACAGTCTGATTCAGGAACTGATTTCCTCTAAAAGGATGATAATGATATCATTAGCAGTTTTCTCCTCCCACTTACACCACTCTGGATCCAAAAGGAGCTCCATGGAAAACAATAGATGTGATTCATCATCATATTAGACCAAAATAAAAGTGAAGCCCCAGTGAAACAATCCAGGTGGATTTAAGCAGGTTCAGAATGCGGATAATTTCTGTGCTGAGGGAATTCAGCACATATATAAAATAAGAGGGGAATAAAAGGAGAATTCATCTCACCTGTGCCTGGGAGAGGACAGGTGAGTTGTGGCCTCAGTGCCTGTTCCTCTCCCTTTTACTGAGTGAGAAGCTCAAAGGCTCATTCCTACATCCTGGACGTCCCATGTGAGCTGGGATGGATCCTTTTATCCAGCACCAGAGGTTTTGTCCTCATTGTACCTTGAGCAGCTGTTGGAGTTTCTCATCTACAGGGCAAGACCTTGTCCAAAAATAACACAAAATGGCGTTAAAGTGAATGATTTTAGTTTATTCTATCCATGAAGGTCAAAAAGAAAGAGGAAATCAAGGCACTTGGGGGGTGGCACTAACACATTTTGAATGAAGACAGCAAGATCTGCACTTCAAATTTATTTAGAGTTTTATTTCAATATTAACCAGATTCTCCTGGCCAAGCTTTAAATTATGACAGGGCTAAATTACAGAGTAACCATGGATTAAAAATGAGACCTTGAATTTTCTGATCAAACTCTATAAAGTAGCAAGCACTTGAAAGAAGAGCTGACTAATGGAACTCATTAGTTTTGTAAACTCTCAAAGGATAAAAGCTATGAATACCAAAAGTTAATTTGTTATAACATTCCTGACATTGCCCATTTTTGCATGGTTTTATTTTTTTTTCAACTTGAAAATCATTCTTGGTTCCAAAGTTATTAATATTCATTAAAAACTATAAAAGTGATAAAGGTTCAGAAGAAAAAAGTGATGAAAGTTTAGAAGACTAACACCAAAAAGAAATTTCTTTTTCCAACAAGTTCATGAACATTTTGCAAAATGTTTTCTTCCACTTTTTCCCTCCCTTTGAGGTGGTCCTGGTGAAGTTCACTTGTGCTATGATGCAATGACAGATTTCCAGTGAACTCTTGATGGACAGAGCTGCGGTAGCTAAGGGAAGGGAAAGGATTTCAGGTTTTGTTTTCTCCCTTCTGATGTGGCTGAGAGTGAAATCCACCCTTTGTGGCAGCAGGAATAATTCTGCCATCAGCCTGGAATGATTGGGGTTTGGTCTGGTTCAGCCACAGAGTGGTGCCTGAGAGTGGAAAGGTCTGAATAAAAGCTGCTTGAGAAGATTCATGTTTTTATCTCAAAGTGTCCACGTTTCTGATCTCTCCCATGTGCTGAGAACAAGGGCTGGAGGAAAATGTCTGAGATCTCATCCAGGTGGTGGAGTCACCATTCCTGGGTGTGTTTAACAAAGCCTGGATGTGGCACTGGGGGCCAGGGTTGAGTTGAGCTGTTGGGGCTGGGTTGATCTTGAAGGTCTCTTCCAACCTGGTCATTCTGTGAACTCTGGTCTCCACAATTCTCACCCAGGCTGCTCCCAGCCTCTGGGATATGGAAGAGCTTTGAGGCTGCTTAAAAATCAACCACTGCTACCTGCACACCCCCTTTGCCAGGAACAGCACAGAGAAAACAAGAGTGGAAAATGTTATTTCAATTAATGCCTCTTCCATCACTGTCACAGAATCCTGGAATGGTTTGGGTTGAGAGGGACCTCAAAGCTCATCCAGTTCCACCCCTGCCATTGGCAGGGACACCTCCCACTATCCCAGGGTGCTCCAAACCCTGACCAGCCTGGACTTGAGCTTCTGTGTTTATTAGAGTCTGAAAAACCTGTTGATGGATCCATTATATAGATATTTAAACATATATTCCTGATCAGTAGAGAAAGGAAAAAAATTCCAGAAAAAGCTGGGATGTGAGGATCCTAGGTCTTTTCCATCTCAGACTTGGGCACCTGCTGAAAGCTCCTGATTGTTGTTGTGAAGTTCGAGAAGTATGAAATGGCCATGAGTCAGTTACACTCACTGATTTCTCCAAAACACTACAAATAAAACATGCATCTGTGAAAAAGGCAGAAGAGAGGTTTTTAACTTTCCCATGTCTGACTCTAAAATGCCACTGCCTGTGCATTTACTAATTCATGTCAAACCTTGAATAATTCCCTTTTAATTTTATGCTGAGCACTAATGTGAGCAGCTAATTTTTCTTTACTTACAGTGAATTTGTGCTGGAAAAATATGAGCTCATAATGGCTCTTGATCCAAGCTGTGTATGAATTAGCTAATAAACCACAACAGAAGACTGGAGATAAATCATGTTTGGCACCACGTGAAACTCTGCTTTGTTTACCTTCTTGTTCATTAAGGAGGCAATTAAATTCACTGAAAACTGCAAGATCTCTTCTGCAGCATCTGGAAAAATGGCAAAAATTCTCTGGTGAGCCAGGGGATCTCATATGTAAAAGGCATTATTAAAGGGTATTAAAAAAGAATATTCAAAACACTGCCAGCCATGGGCAGGGACACCTTCCACCATCCCAGGCTGCTCCAAGCCCCATCCAGCCTGGCCTGGGACACTTCCAGGGATCCAGGGGCAGCCACAGCTTCTCTGGGCATCCTGTGCCACGTTCTCCCCACCCTGAGAGGGAAGAATTTCTTCCCAATATCCCATCTAACCCTGCCCTCTGCCAGTTTGAAGCCATTCCCCCTCCTGTCACTACCTGCCCTGTTAGAAGTCCCTCTCTGGGATTCTTGTAACCCCTTTAGGTGATGAAAGGCTGCAGTGAGGTCTCTCCAGAGACTTCTCTTCTCCAGGCTGAACAATTCTGCCACCTTTTCCTCACAGGAGAGGTTTTCCCTGTGTGCAAGCTCTGGCTGGGCAGCCAGGAGCCATTCCCCACCCCCAGATTGCTCACAGGACTGAGCTCCCCCAGCACAGCTCAGGATGGCAGCACTGCCTGCTCCCATCTCCATCTCCACAGCAAGGAATTCCTTCCAGCTGCCCACCAGCCACGTGCCTGCCCCAGGGCTTATGGCACATCCCAGTCCCAAAGCTGAGTCAGGAAAGCCTCAGAGCTACTTTTGATGGATTTTTCTTCCTTCAGCTCTGCAGCCAAGACCTGCAGTTCTGCTGTGAAAAACTCCTCTGTGACTTGGGAATGTTTTCCTTGGCTCTTGTGTGAGTTACAATTATTTTATAGCTTTTGCTGTCTCTATTTTTTTTTTTTCACCCCTCTCGGCTTAATCCTACTAGAAAACAGGGGATATAGAAAACACACATGGGGATTCCTCATCCTGGCTGTCCTACTCAGTGAGGTGGATCCTGATGGAGAGGTGGGATCTTCACCTGCCCTTGGAGAGAGGTAGGAATTGAGGTGTTGGTACCGTCTCCTGCAGCAGATTTGAGATTTCTCCTTAGGGACAGAGGTCCAGGAATCCTGTGGAGGTGTCATAAAGCAAAAAGATATTTGGGAAACCCCCACCTTTTGAAAGCCTGTTTTGTATCCCACACAACCAATGCTCCCTGTGTGGAAACAGCTACATATTTGGCATCATCTCTGCAGAGTTTGAGGTGAGTCTTTGTCCTGGTTTGAAAAGCCAGGTGTCTGTTAAGGAAGGCAGGAGCCTCCCTTGAAATGGAAAATGTAAACCCCCTCCCTCTGAATTATTATAATTTTGAAATTGAGGGACACTCAGGCAAAGATATGGGGATAGGAATAACAGCTCTTTACTAGGAAAATTAAAATACAGATGCAATAGTACAAAAAAGAAAACAACTGCCAGAGTGAGAGCAGGAGCTGAGCCCTGTGGGTCAGGGTGGTGGCACAGTCCCATCCCATGGGGGCTCAGCCCTCCTGCAGTGCCAGCTGTGCTTCTGCTGGAGCAGGGATCCTGCACAAGGCTGCAGTTTTCCTCTGCAGCTCCAGGGCTGCTGGAGATGGGCCTGCTCTTCCTCTGGGAATGCAGGGCAGGAGAAAGCTGCTCCTCTGGGAATGCAGTGGGCAAAGGCTGCTGTGCTGTTCCAGGCTCAGATTGTATCCAGGTAGGAATGCTTGGCTCCTCCCCTGGGCGGAGCATCTCCCCATGGGATGCTGGAATTTGATCAGCCCTGCAGGGACACTCAGTGGCCATGGACAGCAGAGATCTCCTGGAGGGAGGATTGGCTGTGGGAGAGATAAAGAAAACTGCCCATGAACAGAGGAGAACTGCCCCACCTCTGACAGATGGCAATGGAATACACATCCCCACTAACATCTTTCAACCTAAAAAAAAAGTCTTCCACCTGATTCTGGATGCAGATGTTAATCTGGTCCTGGCAAACAAAATATCCCCATTTCAGCAGTGACACAGCTGGGATGTATGTGCCTGCTCCAGTGGTACACACACTGTTGTGCCAATAAAACTGTCTGTGAGCAGCAAAATAACAGAGCTGAGACAGTTTGATTGTTCAGGTTGTTGATTCATTTCTCAACAACCGATGAATAACACCCCCCAAAAAGATGCTAATGTGTGAGTGACAGCGAAAAGCATGTGATCTCAGTTGCTGAACTAGGGACCAGGAAGTCTGATGAGTTTGGTTTTTAATTGGCTCTGACTGCCCAGCATTTCAGCTCTGTGGGGCAGATGGGGCTGCTGCAATCACTTCCCAAGGAGCCTGTCCCACGTGAACCACAAACATCTCGTGGCTGGGAGCTGCTGTCACTGCAGAACGTGTGAGAAAGTGATTTATGGAAGGAGCTGTGGGGCTGCACAGGCTCAAGGCTTTCCTCCCAATCCCTGGGAGCACAGAGAGTTGGAGAGGCTGCAGATTGGAGCTGTTTGGTTTTACATCCCTGCCTTTATGAGTTCAGCAGGAGAGAGAACTGTGTGGCTCCTGGAGATTTATGATGTTGGCAGCTTTGAGAAAATGTTTTTATGCAACTTTTTCTCTTTTTTTTTTGCTTTGCAAGCAACTTCCCAATGCTTGTCAGTGCTGAGCAAAGCAAGTATGTGCCTGTGAACACCAAGAAGGGGAAAACCATGAGGATGAGAGAGGCAGCTGCTGTAAGCAGGTGAAGGTGAGCCTGGAGCACAGCACAAATGTGGAGGAACATTGCTGGACACAGATATTTCTCAGTGAGTGTGTAAAACATGCAAAATGAGTAATTTTATTAAAAGGAGAAAATGCCCATCAGCAAAGCTGAAACAAAACCTTCAAGCAAACTTAATGGATGCTTGTGTTGAGCTACTTTGTGCAGACAATGCACCTTCATGCACAGGACGTAGCTCAGGACCAGTGAAATAATCGCTCTCCTACTCCAAACCCGGGACTGAGCATTTTCCTTCTGGTGGAAGGTGTCCCTGCCCATGGCAGGGGCTGGAATGGGATGATCTATAAGGTTCCTTCCAACCCACACCATTCTGTGCTTCAGCGGATCTGTGATATTTGCAGAAGATCTGTCAGAAATACGTCAAAGTTCATATACACTGAAAAACACACAAGCACGTGTGAGGGTGTTTATAAAGTCAGTTGAGTCTGACATGTTTTCAGCAGAAATCCACGGGTACAGCAGGTTTCAGATGTGGATTGAGTTGTGCAAACCTGTCAGTTTGTCATGGGGTTTTTATGCATTTTGGTGTTTCACGTTGCAAAAAGAGCCCACGCTGTGTGAGCTGCTCTGTGGACAGGCACTGAGGGACGTGTGCACCCTAAGGGGCAATTCTGTGATTTGTGTTTGGGTTTTTTTCTCCAAAAGCTTATCCAATCCTGTGGGAAATGCAAGCACAGAGAGCTCCCAAGGCCTTGAGCATACAAGCTCAGAGATGGAGATGGAGATAGAGATGGATAGAGATACAGTCTTTGACCTAAGACCTTAGGGAAGGCTTGGAGCTTTAGAATAGACTAGCGAAACAAACAAAATAAGAATAAAGATTGGCAAGTAGAAATATGCCTCATATGAGAAAATAAATAGGTCAAGCAAGGTAGTATTTAATTATTCATGTATAGAACTATAAATGAATAATTAATTAATTAAAACGTAATTATACTTCTATAGAACTCTAGAACCATATAGTTCTATTATTAGACAATTAAAGTCTAACAATAGGACTTGTAGAGTTGTTAAAAAGTAGAAGATACAGCAATAAGTTTCTGTAGAGTTATGACTGTATAGAAAAAGACACATTGCAGCAAATTGTGTGAAATGTAGCAATTAGCAGTTGGTTGTGAAGATAATAGTGAGCTTTGTGGAAGCAGCTGATTGGACAAGAAATTTATACAAGACATTGTAACTAGAATTATGAGGGCTCTGATGTGATGGCTTTGGATGTAACAACCTATAGGCTCACCCTCCCTTGAGAGTGATTTTGCAGTAAACTATCTTTTAAATGCCTCATCAGTCGACCCCATCTTTCTGTATCCCAAACATGACGCTTTTGTTGCAGAGAAGGATTCTTTAATCCTTAGACTTGACCTTTCTGAAGTGCCTGAGCACAGGGACCTGCTCAGGGCTCTGACCAACCTGACGTGGTTGAAGATGTCCCTGCTGGACCAGATCACCTTTAAAGGTCCCTTCCAACCCAAATTATCCTGTGATTCACACAACTGAGGCCAATCCCTGCCTGGCTGCTGCACAGGAGCAGAGGTTGGAGGGTGACATAAACCCAACCTCAGATGTCCCCCAGCAGCAGCTGGGGCTGGGCTGCTCTGCTTTGCTGCACTCAGAGCCAGCGTTCCTGTCCTGCTAGGCACAGCAATCCCTGCTTCCCACGTGCAGGGGATCCCTGCTGAGCCAGGATCCCTGGGCTGCCACTGCTGATCCATTGGCCCCTGGCTGAACTGCTGGGCTGAAAGTCAGCAACCAGCAAAGGTCAGAATGAGTCAACCACCAAATCCCAGGCAAGCCATGCAGGATTTCTACTGTGGAAGTGCACTTCTAGGCTGGCTGTGGCTGGCCAGGGCTGGGATGAGCCGGGTTAACCACTATTCCAGCTCATTAGCACCGTGCCAGTGATGAACAGAGCCCCGCTGGACCCTGAGGGCACCCCTGCAGGGTGCTGGTGCTGCTCCCTGTGCCCCCACAATGCAATTTGTCCTTCTGCCACCTCGGCAGGCTGAACCACTGGTTTGACACGTGCCAATCAGCAGAGTGCAATTAATTGGCTCAGCCTCTGACAGGAGCCCTTGCAGCAGAGGGGAGATGAGTCAGGAGGGTCATTTCACTGCCCCTGGACAGTGCTGAGCACACACAGCCCTCCTGGAGCCTGGCAGGCTCCTTAGCATGTGGGAAACTCATTGAAGCTGGAGGAGTTCTGTCACCCTGTTCTTCTGAGTTCTTCTAAGCCTTCTGATGTTTACATTCTTGTAACGAACTTTTTCACGCACTTTATGTAAATAATGAATTGTTTTGCCTTTTATTTTCTGGAGGAGGAGAAATTTGATGGACTGTTGGTTTGTCCAGTGTCATTGGAGAGGTGGCACTGTCACCCTCCAATCCACTGTCACTTTTGGAAATCTATAAATGTTGGAGTGAGAAATTAAACCTCCCTTCTTTTTACCTTAAAGATTCCAGTGTCCACATAATTTTATTTTGTGTCCTATAGCGACAGAGTTCTTCTTTAAAGCTTTGGCCCCTCAGAGCACAAGGTCACTATAGAACTGCTCTTTGGTAATTAAACCAACCAGAAGGATTTGCTTTCTCCTGCACTAATTAGCAAGTGGAGAAACTTAAGAAACCAGTGTAGAACCCAACAGGATTGTCCAGGTGATCCAGGTTTTTGTTTTAATTACATATTTTACCATCAGTAAATTTATAGATATCATCTCTTTTCTAAAAGTTTCTCCTGAGATGCTTCCAGCTCTGTGGAAGACGTACATGAGCAAAAGAATGAAGTGAATTATTCTATGAAAATTTGAAGGATTTATGTGAAACCTTCACACTCATGAACCTACAATATCCTTTCCTTTTCCAGTATCCAGAGGATTGTAATCCCAAAATTGCTATTTTTTCTCCCCATGGACTAAGAGAAGAGCCTTGTGTTGGCTGTCTGCAGGAGTAGGTAGCAATGAAACCATGAGTCTGACCAGAGACCAGGGTGGCCAGAGCATGGCCTGTCCCTCCACAACCCCTCTCAGCCCAGCCCCCTGCCCCACACTGTCCTGAGTGACTCCATCTCAGCACTCAAACCACATTTTCCACCCCAGAGCCATTGGGGGTGGAAACACGACGTTCTCTCACTGCAGAGCACATCCCCAGGGGTGTGATGCTGTGCTGGAAGCTGGAGCTGTGGATTCCACACCCCGTGCTCAGGCCCCAGTCCTCTGGCTGTCCTGCACATGTTCAGTGATGGAATCCAAACCCAATCCTAAACCACTGCATCCCAGTAACTGCAGCACAGCTGGCTCCACTGCAAGCTGGAACTGGGCATTTATTGCAAAGGAGAAGGGGGAAAAAAGTATTTAAATAGTGTCAGAGGGAAGCAATTAGGCCAGATCCAAAGTCAGCTTACACTTGTGCCCCACTCCACTTGGCACACACATGATCTGCAGTGCTCAGCACTGCAAACATTTTCCTGGAAGAGCCTTGGAGAGTCTTGTTTCAAGCACTTGAGTGCTCATAGTCGTTCATTTCCATAATGACTCACTGAACACGAGCAGCTTTGTTTTCCTCCTGCACAAGAAGCTATAAATCCAGAGTAATTTGATCCACTTTCTTCAAATGCACAGGGGGCCATGGACACACGTGTGCATGAACACACACACACAGACACACACGTGCACAGATGCTGTCATTCCAACAGATCCACCACCATTTTCCTGGCACTGATGAGCCGAGACTGTTCCTGCTGATCCAAAAGCTGCATCTGAATCATCCCAGACTCGTGCCATAAATTATTATTTTGTTGAAAGGGACACAAGAGGGATGGCTTTAAAAGGCATCACAAAGTAAAGAGGAGAGTTTTCCCTACAGAGTGTGACTTTATTCATCTTTGCCTTCCTGCCAGGAGACAGCAAAGGAAGAAGCTTCTTTTGAAGAGAGGAGACATGAGCCTGTTTCCAAAACCTCTGAGGTGCACATGGAAAAAAGGCCAATCTTTGATCACGTTCATTCTTCTCTTGTCTTAGAGGCATGACTGACAATACCAGTACTAGGAGGACGGTATAATCCAGGTTGTAGGGCACTCAGGAGGTCTCCAGTCCAAACCCCCTACTCACAGCAGACTCAGAATGTTGCTCAGGGCTTTATCCATTTGGGTCTTGAAAAATCCTCAAAGAATCTCCCACCCTCACTGGGAAACCTCTCCCACTGCTTAACTGTCTTTATGAGGAAAAACTTCCTCCTTTCTCCATCTTACCTGGCCCTTTTTTGTTACAGTTTGCTTGTTCCTCCTGTCTCAAACCATTGTGAAGGTCTTGGGTATGTCAGCAACCTTGAGGTACTGGCAGGCTGTTGTTAGCTCCATCCAAAATCCTTCCCTCATTTTGAATCAGGTCCTTTTGCATTTCTGCACATGGAGAGTGCTCCAGACCTGAGCATCTTGGTGTCCCTGTGGCTGATTTTGCTTTAGTTTATTAATATCTCCTGTACTGGGGTCACCAGTCTGGGCACAGCAACTGGCTGTGGTCTAAGGAGTGCAAAGTAGAAGGGAATAATCATTTCCTTCAAAACATCCCAGAGCTTTGCTGCCAGGTCACATGCCTGGTTTGGGTTGATTTCAGCATCCATGAGCTCCCTGGATGCTTTTCCACACTGCTGCTCCTCAGCCAAGTCCTCACCTTCAGGAGAGGCCACACGTGGCCAAGGAACTCCCCTTTGATTTGGGGAACATCTCAGCAGATCTGCTCACAGGTATCCTGGATAATCATCAAACCACTGATTCACTGTTAAAAGGCAACATCAACATCACTCAGTGCAAATTCAGAAATATTTATTTGTTTTCTTGACATGAAGGTGTGTGGCTCACCTCCAGCATTTTTACCAAGGGCTACCCAGGGAAAATCTAAGTTCTTGCTTATCTGTTTTGCTCCCAGGTGTTTTTCTCCTGGGCTGATTTCCAAAGAGCTAAACTCAAATTAATCCATTTCTGAGCAGCCCCATGCCTTGGGATGTCATCAGCAGCTACTTTGGCTGCTGTTCCCAGGAAAGGTGAGCATTGTGTCATCCAGCTTGGATGTGCCAAATGCTGTTGGTGACAGATGTTACCTGTTCACCTCTGGGACCAGACAGTGCAGAAGAGACAGGAGCAGCACAATTGCTGTCAGGAAAGTGAACTGTGAACTTCTTCCGAAGTCCTGGGGGTGAGAGTTTGCGGAGTCTAAAAGGTTATTTTCATTTTCTTCAAGCTGCACAATTTCCTTGGGTAGGTACCAAGTGCAGTGGGACTTATTAAGTCAAAAATCAAATTTAACTGTCTTCACCTATTTATTGTCTTAAATGTTCAGGGAATATGATTGTACGTGAAACTAGGGGCATTGCAGCAATAGCCCAAAACACTGGCACAAAGTGGGTGCCCTGGCACTGATACATTCCAGTGGTTCACTGAGGTAAACTCTAACCTCCAAAGGACCCCAAAATTAACCATTAGTTCACTGCTTCAGCTGCCAAGTTTCTTCTCTGCTCAGACCTGCTCCATGTCTGGATGCCTGCTACACTCCTGGCAGCACCAATAACCTGCAATTTCGGACAGAATCTGCTACTTTGCAAATCCCTTTTTCATCCCAGCACAGCCCAGAGTCAGAGCAAACACAGAGATACTCACTGTACATGTTTCTAACCTGTAGGTGTGTCCCTCCCTTCAAACACAGGATGCCAGGGGCTGTGCATTGCTACTGGGATGAATAAAAGCACTGACCTGCTCCTCTCACATCAGGCACTCAAATCTCCTCCCTCCCTCTGTTATCTCTTTGAGGCACATGAATCCAAATGAGTTAGGAGAGGGAAAAGTTACAAAATGCTGTTTATTTAAATTTGCTGTTCATTGCCAGCAAGCTCAAAGTTGAATATGACTGAACTGTTAGGACAGACATCCCTCCCCACCCCCCATAAGCAGGGGATTTATAACAGTGTTTTCCAAGAGATTTTCCAGCCCCTGAAAACTAGAGCAACATAAATCTGGAGGTTTAAATCAAGCTCGCGCTGAGAAGTCCTATAAAACATCTGAAGAAAATTCAGAGTAAGCTTGATGAAAGTGGAAAGAGCAATTACTCCAGCTCTGTTGAGATGCAGGTAATGGAGAATACATAACACAACATTTTTCTTACTGCCGTGACAAAGCCCAGTGGAGAGAGTGCAGAGGGACAGGGATCCAGTATAAAACCACGAGCTGAGAAGGGAGGCAATTCTTCCTGCATTTAAATGCCCCCTTGTTAGGATTTTATCATGAGGTTGTTCTTCTTCTTTGCTCATTATCAAACAGGATTTCCTTCCCTGATCTTAGCTGCAAAACCACTCTCAAGACAGGTGTCCTCTTCCTTTCCAGAGTTAAAAAAAAGATGCCTGGTTTTATTGAAACCAACCCAGAGTAGTGTTTATTATTGAAAATATACAGTATTCTTCAACATCACATAAAAAGCCTGGTAGATACAACTGCTCTATTTCAAAATGCTCAATAGATACCTTTGTGCAGCAGGCAGCATTATCCTTGGAACACAAACATCCTCTTGTCATCCTTATTATCTTTACAGTGCTTCCCTTTTGTGTTTTTTAAACCCAGAAGAGCTGTCCTTCCCCACCCTGATGCTCTGAGCTGAAAACAAATCACTTTCCAAAGGCTTTCCATTTATGCTGTGCTGGAAGCGTGGGGCTAAGAGGAATGAGAGTATTTTGTAGAGCTACCTCGAGCTACTCCTGTCCTTTGAAAATCTGCGTAAGAGCAGGGCATGGCACTCACCAGGCAAAGTGCCCCGGTGGAACAGTCCAGTGATGCCGTGACAATTCCCAGTCTGTCCAAGAGGGAAATGGGGAAGGCAGATAATTTCAGGCTTTTCACACCACCTTTCAGGTGCTCTTTTTCTTGCTGCCACAAGTTCTCAAATGACAGTTTTGCACAGAAGAAACTTTTTTACAAAGAAAACAAGAAAAGGATGGGCTATTATACACCAAAACTGTTGAAATAATTGGGAATCAATGTACAAGGTGAGATGGGCAGCGTGTTCAAAATAGTCTTCGTTCACCACAATACAAAAAGGGGAATAAAAACAAAAAAAAAATGAAAGGAAGGAGAAAACAAAAATTTAATTATTCCTGCCAGTGTGCTGTTTTAGACTTTGCACTGTGACCTTCCACAGGATGCAGTCAGGGTTGAACCTGTTCTTTCTTTGTTTTACCACCACCAGCTCCAAGAGGCTTTTTCCTGGTTGCCTCCAAGCAGCATCACGGACGTGGGAGATGAGAAACAGGATGGGGCCCTTCACTGGAAAGAGATCAGCGAGGCCAAAGGAGGAGAGTTTGCAGGAAGGGGCTGTGGGGTGGGAGTGAAGACAGGAGGGCTCCGAAGGCCACGGCGTGGTGGTGGTGTCCGTGGGGCGGTCACACGGCCGCGGTCTGTTTGATGCTGTGGAAGCTGATCCGCGTGGGGGACGTGGGGATGGACATGGCCCGTGCCACACGCACCCGCAGGGAGTGGTGGTCCTGCCAGCGGTGCCACCTCTTCCTGGCAGCAGAACGGACCTGGGGAGAAGCACAGGGGACAAGGTGAAGGCACAATTTCAGGTGTAAAGGGATGCTGGACAGTGCTGGGACAATACTGTCACAGGTGATGCCTTAAGCCTCTAAAGGGGGGGAATGATGCCTTAAATTTTAGCTTTAATATTTCCCAGATTCTGTACTGCATTGATATATAACTCTGAACTTCATATAAAGTGCTAGCAAGTCCTCTTCACAGTTTAGTCAGATAAAAAAATCCTTTTCCAGCCCTAGAACCAAGGACACCACTGCAGCTTCAGGCCCAAAAGATATAAACAACAGTGAATTGAGGAGAGTAATCTGGGAGGATGGGACTGCATAACCTCAAACTGTAATTGGACAATTAACCCCAATATGGAAATGGACCAAAACTTATAAAAGTGTAAAAACTCATGACCTAGCATCCATCTTGGGTCCATCCTGGGTGGAGTCATGGCCAGGCTCTTGTGCTGACCAAGGTGTATCCTTTGACAGCCTTTTTAATAAATCCCTACTTTATTCCTTCAACTCTGTCTAGCCTCTGTTCCAGGTCAGCCTCTCAAGGCATCACAGGGACTGACTGAGATGCCTGAATGGGAGCTTTTAATTCATGGATATTCTCTTGAGTGCTTGACTCAAGGAAAAACATTTTACACACCTCATGTCTCATATCCAGTACCTTAAATACTCCACAGCATTTCAAACAGGCCTAAACATTCACAACTGAATTGAGCCCTCAGGATGGGTGGACCCAATGGATGGTGCATTCAAGGTTTGTCCAAGACCTGATGGAATTCTTGGAGAGTCCCATCCCAGGGGCCCCTGCTGCCCTTGTATGTGAAGAAGCACAGGGGATCTAACCAAGCTCTGGCACACCTGAGCCAGCCCTGTGAGCACCTCCAGCAGGCAGTGGAAGTTGCTCCACATCAGCAGAAGGTCAACCTCAAGCAGGTGCTGACCAATAGGTCAGATGAACCTTGAATTTTAGTGTTTTTTTTATTTTTTTTTTTTTTTTGGTTTTTTTTCCATGGAGCACAGAAAGAGCCCAGGAACTCTGGCTCAAATATATACATAAACAAGCAAGAGAAAAACAGAAGAAAGGAACCCTAAACCTCAAACACAGTGGGAGGGAAGGCTTGAAATACTCCTAAAATAGACCAAATCCCTGCAAAATCCCTGGCAGGGAAGACTCAAAGTCAGAACCTGGCATGAAGCACTTGGACCAATTTCTGGATATTCTTGTTGATATCTGCTTACTGTAGAGAGGAAACCAATTCAAACCCCTAACCCAGGGAGATAAATAAGCCTACAAAATTAGGTGAGAGGAATCTGGGCCCAGCTTCCTGGAGAGTCCAAAGCCTGGACTGTTCATGACACTTGGAAAGGATGCTGATATTCTGCTGCCAACCTGGAATCTGGTGAACTTTGAAAGAAGCATTGTTACATAAAACTTCTATATCAAGCCAGGGCCTCCTTTACCAAAACCATTTTTTTTTTTTTTTACAAAGAGGGGTTACAAATAATGTAATATAGACATTACACCTCAACTACTGACCTATAGACCTCCTTCTGACCAAGAGGGAACCAGTCAGTATGGTCAAAGGGGATGATTCATCTCCTTCTAAAGCAGGTGCCCAAAATAAGCCAGATATTTGTGGTCAGATGAAAAATACCTATTTCCTTTAATTGGTTATAAAATGAGTCTAGACAACAAGCTCTATTTAAGATGTCTGGATTATAAATTTAGGTAAGTTCACACAATATTGACATCTAACCACAGATATTTTTTAGTCTTTATAATGCACTTATTTTCACTGCATCTCCCCAGAAGTAAAGGATTGTTTTAAGCCCCATATTACCACGGACAAGGGGAACTCTGGGTATTATCAGCAGCGATGCTGTTGTGGAGGAAACCTCAAGGGCACCAGCTGCCATGGCAACTGCACAAGGCCTGGGAGGAGCTTTCAGAGCCTGGGAAGCCCACGCTGGCACAGGTTCTCAGCTCTCAGCACCTGGGTGAGGTCAATCAAAGCCACCCTGGGCCTGTCTGTCACCACCACTGGGGCTGCAGGCAAGGTGGAGTCGAAAAAAAATTGCCCAGAGATGAAGAATCACTGCTTTTCTTCATTTCTTTGAAAGCTTGGGGATTGTCTGCAGGGGCTCTGTGAGGTCTACTCAAAACAAAAAAGGAACACACACAGTCTCCAGCCCCACTTCGGAGCAGCTCAGATATTCTTTCTAAGGGCGCTCAGATAAGTTGAAGAGCTCCAGGATTGGAGGTGTTTCCAACCCAAAACACACCCTGTCAGTCCTAGGTGCCCCAGATGAACAGGGTGAAGGCCTGATGGTGAAAACACAGAAGAGTTCACAAGGAGGACACAGAAAAGGGGAAACTGCTCTCCTTCTCTTGGCTGGTTTAAATTTCCCCATTTCTGGGTGGGCTTTCAGAGCCCTGGGCTGTAGCACTGCCTGTGAGAAACTGTGAGCAAACAATCCCCTCCCAGCACAGCTTTGTCCATGGAATACTGCAGCTTTACGAGTACCAGCCTGGAAAACAGTTTTGCAATTGCCTCTTTGTGCCTTTTCGGAGGAATCCTGAACCTGGAAAGGTGACTTTTCCATCAGAGCCCTTCTAGAGGCAGAGATTGGGCAAATCAGAGCAGAGGAATTATTTCTTTGGTTGTGCTCTCAGCTAGCTGTGATCTGTGCTACTGCCATGGTTGACATGGTGGTTTTAGGTCATAGCTTGGATTCAGGGATCTCAGAGGTCTTTTCCAACCTAACTGATGCTGTGATTCTGTGATTTATGACAAGCAGCTGCAGATTTCTAAGGTAAGGTGAGGAGAAAGCTACTCTGGGTTTCTTCTAATTTTGAATCAATTATTTGTTTCAATATAAGTAATAATGTTTTTTACACTTAGTAGGGGTCCGACAGAACCTAATGAAACAAAGAATATGAGGGAATAGAACTGGAGAAAGAGAAAACACGCAATAAAAGGGGAATTAAAGACAACACTGCCAGGAAGAACATGATCATTATGAATGATTTGGAGATGAGAATGAGAACAATGTGATTAAACAACAGTGCAGAGGATTTCTGGAAGAGCCTCTCATTATGGAGCAGTAGCTACAACACCTCTCCACCAGTTTCATGATGGGGTTTGGCCAGGTCATAAAATTAATTGAATGGCACAGTTATATGAAACAACAGAGTCAAGATGGATGGACTCAATCACAACCTGCAGCAGCTTGGACTGCTGACCATCAATCCCCTTCTCCCCAAACTGACCATCCTGGCTCACTGGGAAAACAGGAGGAACACTGGAAAGCCATGCCATGGTGTGGTACTTTTCTGGGAATTCACTATTTGCAAACCTACCATGGTTCCACCTGCAGTGGCAGAGGGATCCTTGCCCCTGATTCTGGATGGGAGGGAGGATATAAAACACACCCAGAGGCAAATCCATGTGCCACAGTCCATGCAAGGGGGGCACCTCCCCTGGCAGATTCACGCCTAATCTTGGCCAATTATCACAGAATCACTGAATAATTTGGGCTGGAAAAGACCTTAAAGTTAATTTTATTCCAGCCCCCTGTCATGGACAGGGACACCTTCCACAGGACCAGGTTGTTCCAAGCCCCATCCAATAACTGGTCCCATTATTAATGCTTCCAGTACAGACAGTGGAGAAAGAGAGACAATTCCCTTGAGGATGACACTCAGACATGTGGAATGAAAAAGTCCTTGCTCTTCTGGGTACAAACCCAGCCTAACTGAATGCTGGGCACCTCAGAACAAGGTTTACTAAGTGTCAGACCACTGTAATGGGAAAATGTCCCATGAAGACCTGAGATGCAGAGGGATGTTGCTTCTCGAATGCTCCTTTCTCCCCAGATGCCACCAAATAAGTTATACTGTTAGAGAAAATTTTCCTCCTTTCTTCTGCAGTGAAATTTTGTAGGTTGTTTTTTTTTCCATTGTTTGGGGGTGGTTTTTTTTTGTTGTTTTTTTGTGTGATTTTTTGTTGTTGTCGTTGTGGGTTTTTTTTTTTTTTTTTTTTGGGGTTTTTTTTTTTTTTTTTTTTTTTTTCTCTACAAACAAAAATGCTGTCGAACCTTACGCAGCCAGTGAAGCCAGATTAGATTTATCATTTGTGCTTCAAGCCAACCAAGTCAAAAAGAGACACCTGGAGATAAAGATGTGAGTCTGAACAAGCAGTTGGCTTTTGTGGTATGGTTTGAGGCAGGATTGAAAAAAAAAAACAAACAAAAATGCTGTCTTCTTGTACAGCTGGAGCCATTCCTAATGGACTGGGCACATGGAAATGGGCTCTGCACTTTCGAGGGTGAGGGCAAAGCATTTTTTAATGACAGAATAATTAACTGCAATTAGTATGTGACCAGAGTGCAAGCAGAGAAGGTTAAGGTCAAATTTTTGTCTTGTACTTGAACTCAGAAACAAGATGCTAGGTTAACTTTAGGGAAGAAAAGAAAAAACTGGCAGTGGCTAAAAGGCATCAAAAAAAAGCTGTAGCACAGTGGAAGAGTAAAAGAAAAAGAGAATGCAAAAATCAACTATCAAACATTGTTGTTAATCTCTGTAAGAGCAGCCTCCTCTATTTATCAAGCATTTCTAGAGTCAAAACCATGTCCCAGAGTCAGCATTAGCACATTTATGACCTGAAACTGCCCAAGGATGCTCCAGGCTGTCATCAGTGGTTAGAGCTCCACAAGGACTCCTGGGAACACAAATTATCAGCTTCACCTCTGTGCAACTTTATTTGCTTGAGAGGAACAAAATTTCCCCTGCTCTGAGCACACAGTGGGTGCCTGTGTTGACCCTTGGTCTGTCTTTTTGTTACAAATAGGTCCTTTTTCAGAATTATCCTTTTCAGCTCTTTCTGCTTTGTGTACAGTGAATAATCAGAGTTTCTGAGCTGTGGTCAAATCAGGTTTGCCAACATTATTTGTGCCTGCAGAGTGTGGGCACTGCTTTGGAACAGACAAGGAAAAGGATTTGGATAATGGGATGAAAGGAAATCAGTGGGTGACTTTTTCTCTTCCAACTGGATCACCTAACCAGGGGGAATTGTCAAACTTTTAGATCATATTAAATAAAAAATATTGTTAAAAACCTTCTTCCTCCTCCTCCTCCACAAAACCAATGAAAGAGGTGGAGAGCAGGATGAAAACATTTAGAGAGGGTTTTCTGTTGACAAAATGGACATCAACTTGGTGCTGCTATTACCTGTGCTAGACACTGGCTGCTGGCTAATTTCTTGCAGCCATCAACTGCAAAAAATTTCATTTGCAAGAAAATGCAAGAAACTGCATTTCAACTGGAAATGAGCTGAGAAAAGAGCCTTGAGTAACACTAAAAATCAGATTTTGGAAGAAATGTCATGTGTCATTAGTAGAGAGGAAGAAGTTTTGACCCACTTACACAGAACAAAGGGGCCAATTCACCTGGGGCTTTTGGACATAATAATACTAAAATATACTAAAATAGAGTATTTTATATATATAAAGACACTAAATATAATATATATTATTCATTATATATATAATTATAATTATATTACTCATTATATAATAGATATTAAATAATACATATTTAAAATATTAATTAATAAATTAATTTAAATAAATAAATAAATAAATATATATATATATATATACACTAAGATATAACAGTTATGTATGTGTCTGGTAGAGTAGGAATAAATGAGCTGCCACAGCATTGGAAGCTGGAATTAAGGCTACTGGGATGTCACCATCCTCTGTCCCCAGGTGACATCCCTCACCTGGAAGTGTTCACAAGTGAGGGCCAGAAGGACAGCAGGTCCTCCCTTGTTAGAATCCCTAACTGCTAAAAATTGTAACCTTTCTGTACTAACAAACCCCACAAAGAACACTACAATTAACCTAAAAAAGAGAAATTTTCCAAAATTGCATGATAAAATTAAAATTGTGTGTAGTTTAAATAGAAGTATATAATATCAAATAAAAAGTTTAAAAGTTTAAAATATGATAATATAGATGTATAAAACAAAAGTTTTAAAACAGAAATGAATCCTTCTTCTTCATCTTCTTCTTTATGAGTTTAAGTAGTATTATATAATTAAATAAAGATATCCACATGATAAACCACAAGTAATTAATTATTAAGTTAAAAATAAAAAAAAAATTAAATATAATTTCTTAATGAAACCATTTATCCTTAAAAAAAAACTTATTAAAAAAATGATACAGCTCCATGTTTAATTTATTAAAGTACTATAGAACTCAGAACTTATAAAACTATAATATAAACTAATAAATCCAAACAAAAAATACCATCTTAAACATTTAATCCCAACCTTAACACAATAAAAAAATTTTAAAAAATCAACACTCTCTGTCTGTAGAATAATCACAGCATACCAGAACGGTTTGGGATGGAAGGGACCTTAAAACTTAAAATAATCTCATTCCAGCCCCTGCCATGGGCAGGGACACCTTCCACTGTCCCAGGCTGCTCCAAGCCCCATCCAGCCTGGCCTTGGGCACTTCCAGGGATCCAGGGGCAGCCACAGCTTCCCTGGGCACCCTGTGCCAGGGCCTGCCCACCCTGACAGGGAACAATTCCTTCCTCACGTGTCATCTGTATATTCATGATGTTCAGTGGTCTCTGGCTGATTCAGTTTTTTGCTCAAATGCCACTTTTTATACCCAGAAATCCTGATAAGAAGGCAAATTAATTAAATGAGTAAGGCTTACATAGATCTCGATGGGCTTTAAAAAAACTTGATTTTTTCCCTGAAAACAGGTTGCAGTGGTGAATTCAACAACTTCCACCTAGATCTAAGGATCTTTTTTTGCTGTGTTTCAGATCCTTGTGCTGCAGTTGGAGGTGACTGGAGAATAACTTTGGACTTTAATTTTGCAAATTGTGGAAGTTTGATGAATTTTAAATGGATCTTTTTGCAAGCTACAGATGAACTAGAGGGACTTTCAAGCAATGTCCAGACCAGCAAAATGGATTTTTAAATTTCAAAGCACTGCTCTCACTGTGCCTGACTCTGCAGTGAAATTGATTTTCATGAGATTTTGGAAGCCCTGGCCTCTCCCTGCATCCAGCAGAGACTTAGTAAGGTATTGGCAACACTTCATTAAAAATAGGTCTTCAACTAAAATAGGTCTCATTTGTGTAAATCACTGCCCAGAAATGAAGCTGGAGGTGAGAAGCTCAGCTGGTTATGTGCATGTATTAAGTGTTTAAGATTTGAGGGGTGGGGAAAATCCCATCCAACACTTAACCTAAATAAATGTAAGGTGATGCCTTAAATGGTACTTTGAAAGTTTTCCAAAGGTTCAGTGTGTTCCTCAGGAAGGAGGGATGGCAAATGCTGTATTTAATAGCAAATGGCTGTATTTAACAGCAAATGTTGTGTTGGTCAAACCTCTCCAGGCCCTTGGAAGGATTAAGCACAGAATTATTTGAAGCAAAGAAACAGAGTGGCCTCAGCACGGAGACCCCTGGGCTGGCAGACCTTGGATCATCTCCAAGTGAGGAGTTCTGATGCTCCCAGAGAGACAGGAGTGTCTTTATCCCTGTTTTGTAAATTAACTGCATCACTGAGCAACTGTGCAAGGCTCCCACAGAGCCAGCCCCGCAGGCCAAGGGTGCTCATGTTACCATCACAAAAATATTGCACTGAACATCCCCAGAAAGATGCCATTATCTGTATTTAATCCTCCTGAGGTCAGGAAGGGATGTAGTCAAAACAACCTGCAAGGCTCAAAGCTCAAAGACAAAGCTTGGGCAGAATGTTGGCTTTTGTTTCAAGAGGTACCCTACATCACACCACTATTTATGTATTTCTGCCTAAAAAAAAATTATCCTGCTTAATTGGTCTGCAATCCTTTTTTTTTTTTTTTTTTTTTTTGTTTTGTTTTGTTTTGTTTTGTTTTGTTTTTTGTTTTTGTTTGTTTTTTCCCAGGGTCTTTGGCAGCAATTCTTTACAATCTGGGGATATTTTCACAGCACCTGCAAGCCTGGGATGTCAAAGTTTATTTGTAAGGCCACAGCAGTGCAATTTTGTTATCATAAATAACAGTTCAAGAGGCTGCAACAATTCTGACTAGTCATAAAGATTTGCCACACATTTTTGTGTGGAGACAAATGCTGCTCCTTTCTTCTGGGCCACAAAGGACCAGAACTTCCCACAGCAGAGGGAGGCCAGGGGTGCACCCAGCCCACCCCAAGCCCCTGGGTTTTGTTGTGGGGTGCTCTGGAGTCACCCTCACACCAGCAGTGGAGTAATGAGGAGGAAAATGGGATGGGGAAGGACCCTTAGGGCAAAGGGAATTAAACTTTAGCCCTCTAGTCCACCTCCATATTCGTATTTATTCAGAGATTTTAAGGAATGCTTAATACACATCCTTTGGGCTCAGGATGAATAATGTGAAGCCTGCCTGGGCTGATGGGCAGGGCATGAGTAACCATTTCAGGGGTGACTCAGAGCTGGCACTTCTAATGAACAGCCTCCCAAGATGATCAGATCAAAGGAAGCCACTTTGAGCTTAACAGATTTTGAGAGACAGATGATACCTGGCTAAAGGGTCAGCAGAAAAAAAATTAAACATATTCATCTTTGTCTCGCACCTTGTTGTGAGAATAATTTACAGTGGCATCTGATCTATTCCTCTCTCATGATGTTTTCTCTCCAAGCCAGCTAATTGCATTTTAAATGTCAATTCATGGATAATTATTGATATTGGTCAGATAATACTGAATCTGAGTCCTGAGCTAAGAATTCAGGCTCTCAAAGGATGTTTTCAGACTCAGGTCTAGCTGGTTATGTATGCATCCCAGATATGGATAGAAATGAAGGAAAAGCACCTTATTATGGACACAGAACTCATGTGTGGCATTCACATTTTCTGGAAAAATCCCTTCACCCAGGATTTTTCTCCTGGGAAGCTGAGAAGACTCAGAGAAAAAGGAAAACAATAACTATTTGATTTGTTTCTCCAGTGTTTTGCTCATGTGGAATATTTGGACATTGTTTATCCACAGGTTGTTTAACTGGTTTCTGCTGTGAATTATTTTGACTCAATGGCCAATCAGGGCCAAGTTGTGTTGGGACTCTGGAAAGAGTCACAAGTTTTCATTATTGTCTTTTTAGCATTGAGTAAGTATCCTTTCTGTATTCTTTAGTATAGTTTAGTTTAGTATTTTTTAATCTAATATAGTATCATAAAATAATAAATTAGCCTTCTGAGAACATGGAGTCAGATTCATCATTCCTTCCTGCCACAAGGGACCCTGCAAATACAATACTCATGAATTATAGAATGATTAAGGTGGGAAGGGACATCAGAAGGCCTCTGGTCCCATGCCATGATCAGAGCACATCCAGCACAGTGGTCTTATCCAGATTTGACATTATGTCAGGGTCTTATCAAGTCATTTTGAGCACAAACAAGGACAGAGATCTCAAAACACCTTTGAGCCTCTCTTCCAGTGCTTAATCATCCTCACTATTATATTTTTACTTCCCTGTTTAATTTTGCCTTGCTCCCTTCATTCAGCTTCGGAGTGGAACTTGCTCTTCCCCGAGCAGACCCTCATCAAGCATCATCCCTTTGTAGATGTAGGTTCTTCTCAAACACTGTCACCTCCATTCCCAAGGTCCTGCTCTGGGATGGCTGTGCTGGGCTCTCCCATCATGCCTGGAAAGCTTTGCAAGGATCACTGAACTCTCTGAGGGATCTGGTGGTAACTGGAAATTGCATAAAGCACTTAGGATAAGTGATCTGTGGAGCAGGGATTCTTACTCCTCTGTTATCCTCTGGTTTCCATCATCACTGCTGAGGTAGCAGGAGTGCAGCCAGCCCTCTTTGGAAGATGTAACACTTTAAATGCATTCTTTGCCTCTCTGAAATGCTTTAGTTTGTCTCAGGAGAAAACCATCACTGTTGAAGTCTAGCTAAAAGGTAGACACGACACCAGTAAGGGAACTGGATGGAAGATCCATCTTCCTTTAAAGAAACTTTTTCTGGAATGAGTGAAAGGTAGAAGAGAAATGTTGGGAGGCAGAAGAGAAATCCATCTTCCCCTGTGGATACTGACAGTTTGGTCAGAGACAGAAAGAGATAAACCTTCCCAGGAACTGTTCTGGGGAGTTTTGAGAAGGCTGAGGGAAAGAATTAAAACAATCTTACAGCTGGTGTTTTGAGCAGTTGTTTTCTCCTAAGACGTTCACCAAAGGGTGTTTCCTTAATTAGTCATCATGTGAGGGGTGCTGATTAGAACCACTCAGGTTCTGGGTGAATGATGTTGGTTAGAAATACAGTAAGATTGTAAAAAAGGAGCTTTTTGCCTCTGAGAATGTACGGAGTCAAGTGTCACCTTTCTTCCCCTTCCTGACTCAACGGTGACATCTCCCTGAGCAGAAGGTGCTCACCAAAGAAAGGAAAAACTGACCTGCAGTGGAAAGGGTCCAGCAGGAGTTGTGTGGGAATTCATCCCTCCAGCCCAGTTTCACACCATTCACAGAATCACTGCATGGCCTGGCTTGGAAGGAATATCAAACCTCATCCAGTCCCACCCCTGTCATGGCAGGGACAACTTGCACTGTCCCAGGTGCTCCAAGCCCCATCCAGCCTGGCCTTGGACACTTCCAGGGATCCAGGGGCAGCCACAGCTGCTCTGGGCACCCTGTGCCAGGGCCTCAGCACCCTCACAGGGAACAATTTCCTCCTAATATCCAATCTAAACCTGCCTTCTTTCAGTTTGAAGCCATTCCCCCTTGTCCTGTCACTACATGCTCTTCTAGTTAACTCCATCTATCCTTGTTCCAAAAATATCCATCCTAAACCCTTTTTTAAAAATCCAGTGTTATCTGAAATTAAATTCAGTCTTGTGATCTTTGAGTTGACTGAAAAAAGTTTGAGGAGTATCTTGTTTTTTTGCAGTCATTGAAACAGAAGTTCACAAGCTGCATTCAGTCTTCTGAAGTGGCATTCAACACAAATGCATACAGATTTTTCATTATGCCAGTTTTCATAACACCTCAATTTCTCAGAAACCTCTCATTGTCAATTTTCTTGGAAGTCCAGAGATGCTCTTTTCCACTTGGATTAAATGCAATTTGCATATTTTTGCCCTCCAGTGTTTCTCTATGTCCAAAAAAATGTAACTTTTTTCCATAAAGTCTCCAAACAAATTAGTGAGTCAAGTGCCAACGGCCCCTTGTGCCCACCCATGGCACAGACACTTCATTCAAAACATCTTCTGAACTTTTCAGAAACAAAAGAACATAAAAAGCTGCAAACTTTTGATCTAAACTGCTTCTCCTCCGTGGATTCACTGCAATAATTGGTGTATAAGGTGTTGGCTTGGAAACAGGGAAGGGAACAGAGCTAGGGAAGGGTCTGGAGCACAATTCTGATGTGGAGCAACAGAGGGAGCTGGAAAGGGGCTCAGCCTGGAGAAAAGGAGGCTCAGGGGGCACAACTCCTGAGAGGAGGGGACAGCCGGGGGGATTGGGCTCTGCTCCCACGTCAGAAGTGACAGGACAAGAGGAAATGGCCTCAAATTGCAGCAGGGGAGGTTTAGATTGGATATTTGGAAAATTTTCTTCACTGAAAGGGTGGTCAGGCATTGAAACTGGCTGACAGACAAAATGGTGGAATCCCCATCCCTGGAAGTGTTGAAAAGCTGTGGATGGAGTCATGGCTTGGTGGGAGGCTTGGCAGTGTGTGGTGGATGGTTGAACTTAATTGTCTCAGATTGGTTCTCTGATTTACTGATTTGTTTTGTCTTCAGCTGAGGGCCTGACAGCCTCTCCCATGCAGCCAACAAAGCCAGTCCAGGAGCTGTGTTCTGTGGAAATGAGGGCAGGAGAGGTGGCTGCATGCCCAGGTCAAATGTCCACTCAAAAATGAAGGAAATAAACTCATCTCGTTTGAAATTCTTTGCATGGACTGAATTTTAAAGCTTCACTTTTTCCCTCTGGTGATACCACATTTGTGAGAGAAAATCACTGAAAATCAGGACATTTTATGGTGGTATCAGGTGTTACCAAGGTGTCATTTTTGGTTAGATCTCGAGGTATTTTTGTTTAAATCAATGGAAGTTACAGAGGAACAACTCTCAGCTGTTTCATTTTCCAAACTTCACAGACAGAACTCTGACAAAGGGACAGAAACTTCACAGAATAGAATCCCTGAATCCCAAAATATCTCAGCTTGGAAGGGATCCATAAGGATCATCGAGTCCAACCCTTGACAACTCTGTAGGCAAACTCTCCTTTGGAACAGCCTCTCACATCCTGAGTGTGTCTAAGATGCTGATTTTGATTTTTGAACCCAGTTTTAGTTGTGCAGAGGTTTTGAAGCTCCACAGACTGTGATGCTCAGATACTGTGGGAACTGGGCTGAAGGGTACAGCATAAAGTTACCAGAGCCAGTAGAATTTTCCTCTTTATTTTTCAGTTCATGCAGGTTTGTCAGGACACATGGTTCCATTTCCTGTGGCTCTATCAAAATGCAGCCTTAAGTAATATTTCTGCCATTTGCTCAGATTCCAGTAACTGCTATTAATGCTTTCCCTGTACCCAAACCAAGTGATTTTCACATCAGATTGAGAAATACTCTCAAAATTCACTAAATCTCACTACAAAATCTCTACATGCACTTTAAAACACAGGCAGTAAATTCATTGCACAATTTCCTTTCCTCATAAGGGACTGGAGTTAATTGTAGCCTCTCCTTATTCTGAGAATATTAAAATCCAGCACAACTTTGCAAAGGCTGCATCCAATTCCAGCCCTGACAGGGAAGGAATTTTGCATGGGTTCCTCAGTGGATGCTGAAAACAACATCACCTCTGTTCCTTTATTTCTTATTATTCTACTTCTTCCTCAGAAATACTTCCTGATGAGAAAACTCAGTGAAATCACACACTGAGCCTCAGGAAAAAACCCAAATCAGGGTTTTTAATGTGGTTTCCTGGAGAGTAGAACATCCCTACAGCCATTCTTTCACACCTGAGGAACCTGCAATGGTGTTTCCTCTCTGTTCCGCTAAATGCAGCAGCTTTTAGTCCAATAGCAAAAAGAAACACTTAAATTGTGAAGGGACAAGTCCCCCAGACATGAAGCACTCTTTGAAGATATTATGAAGGGACTTTTGGGGTTTTTTTTGAGGACAATCCATAATTTTTGAGCTCTACTACAGACAGTTACTGGCAGTTTGTAAGTACCCAGCAGGATGTGTATCAAACACAGGCTGGGATGGATGGAGCTGAGATCACAGCATTATTAAAGCTTAAATGGATGGATTTTCCAGGCTTTTTGCTTGTGTCATCATTCAGAGCAAGCCTGGCACTGTGGGGTATGAGTAAGCTGATAAAGACCTTTACATGTATTTAAAGAACCCAGCTCTGCTATAACTGGAAAACCTGAAGTATTTAAAACCTTCTGAGACAGCAAGTTATCAACCCATCCACCACAGAGCCAGGAACATCAGGCTCACTGAAGAGATACTAACAAGGCTTCAGTCATTTTTATGAAGCTTTCAGGCTACTGAAAGGCTGTTCCTCATAAGTTTCCCTTTTTTCAACAAAATCTGGTACCTCTGGTCCATCTGGTACATGGGGATTGAGTGGCATTGCCTTCATCACCACTTTTAGTAGGGATGCCTGGCTGGGAGCAGCTTTTAAAATAGCGTACTGCAAAATGCAAATCTGTGCTCTGGACAGTGTGATTACACACCCAGAAATCTCTGAAAATTCACTGAGTTTGCCATCTTCTTTGATGCTATACAAAATTGAGAACAGAACAGGAAATTCTATCCTGTAAAAGCTTTATGATATTCCAAAAAATACATTCTCACAGTACATTAAGACAAGCCCAACATTTTGAAATAGACAATATTTAATATTTGGGTGTTTGGACTTACAACTCACCTCAAAGAAGCAGTCAGAGAGTTGCCATGGTTTAGTCAGTCAAGTGTAAGTTGCAAATTGGGTGTCAAAAAATGCTACAGGGAAGATTTCCCTCCCAAATTCAGCTTTTGTGGGTGCCCACATGGCAGCAGGGTGTCTGGGCATGCAGTGGAGAGCCAGCCCACACTGGAGCTGCTCAGGTGAGCAGCTGGAGGTGCCTGTTGCAAACCAAGCTGATGAAAAGCTTAAAAAGCAAAAAGGTTGTATTGGCTGGCTTGAATTACTGACACAGAGGCAACTGAGGAGCCCCATTGGATCCCACCTGGCTTTCCCACTTTCCAGTCTGATGAGAATCTTCTCCAGATCCTGGATCAGCTGGTAAGAGCCACGGGGATGCCTCAGATCCTCTACAACCTCCCCAGCAGCACCAGATATCTGAATTGAGGGAAATGAATCAACATCCCAAGCTGGGCGTCTCAACCTTGGACTGACTCCCTCAGAAATCCCTGTTCCCAGTGTGATACAGTGGAAAACCAGTTTTGGAATCAGTCCAGATTTCCCAGTAGATTGTTCTCAAGGCCTAGAAGTGCATGAGGTGAATCACCCTCCTTAGACAGGCTCGATTATGTCTGAACTCATCAAAGCTGCAGGAGATGGGATGTTGGCTCATGGCTTTGGACAGACAGCTTCAGATTGGTGTAGGGAGGGGGAAGTTTGGATATTTCTCCCAGTAAAAAGAGCTGAAAGAATGCCAGAACAGCCAGAAGAGTGAAAACTTGCTATGAACAGCCAACAGCTCCGAGTGCCACAAAATGGAAGTGGGGTGACAGAAAATCCTGACTGGCTGTGAGATCACATGGCCTGGGTTCCAGCCCCTGAGGGTCAGTGGAAAAAGGAAAAAAGACTTTAAAAAGTCCTGCTGTCTACAGGAAATTCTCCTTCTGCTTGAACAGTGCAGACCTGATGAATATGACAAGTAGATCACAGAATATCCTGAGTAGGAAGGGACCCGCAAGAATCATCCAGTCCTGACACAGCCTGAGGTAAATGCAGCTCTACAGGCACCTGTATTTTGGAGGACGATTTAAACTCCCTGTTTTTTAAGAGGCAAATGGAATGGTCACAATTTATAGAAGTAAAGTTGGAAAGAGAACAGAGAAATCTGATGCCAGGATATAAAAGTGGCATGTGCTTAACTCAGAAAACTGAGCTGCTTCTTGTTAGCATCACCTCAGAATTAAAGAGGAAGAGGGGAAGATACCAATGTAAAATAAAACAAAAGAAATACATTAAAAATACAATAAATATGTAAAATTAAAATATTTAAAATAACATACTGCTGCTTTAATGCCATGCCCATTCTTTCTCACAGCCCACAATGAAATTAAGAAGCAGACCAAACAAAGTTTATACCAATACAGCAGGAATAATGAAATATGGAATTGATTTCTGCAGAGTCTAACATTTTAGCTGGACAAAGATGACACATTTTAATGCAAGTAAATAAGATCCTGACAATGTAAGCAGGGGAAAGATTTAAGTCTCTCAGACTTTGGGGTGGAAGTCAAACTTCCCATTCCCTATCACTGAGGGATATCAGTGAAGCATTTCTTGCTTGAATAGCAGTACCTCATATTAATTCTGATTTCATCTGTTTTCAGCCCTCTCTTCTGAATGTAACAGGCACTGATCACTCACAGAGAGTGACCCACATGGACAAACTCACTAAGCTCAGCATGGCACTGTAAAAATGGGTCACCTGCAGCATATCCTTAACAAGAGTCTAGCTCAGAAGTAATTAGCTATGCCCAGAAATGATATTTTTAATTAATGAGTAACTTCAAAGAAGTCTCAAGATGAAGAACAGAAAATTTATAATCTGACAAAACTTCTTTCCCTCTGCCCTGATCTCACAGGTTGCAGTCTGAAGTTGATAAAGTTTTGAGGACAAGGGCTGGGAAATTCAGGTGCACATTAAGAGCCTTCTGCAAGAGACTGATGGGACTGTGACCCCCTGTAAAAACATCTCAGGTCTCTGTAATCAGGCACCCAAACAAATTCCACCTCCCAAGGGTGAATTACTTACCTCACCATTCAAGAAGCAGTAGAATACTGACACAAAGAAACCCTGGAAAGAAGAGAAAGCAGGCAATTATTAGGGAAACATTTCAACACTGTCACTGACAGAGGGGATTGTCCCTGCAGCTGGGCTAAAACATCTCTGCAGCATCCAGTCCCCCTCAGAGGAGCTGCCCCATGGCTGACAGCTCTGGGGGGACAGCCCAGGCACTCACAGGGGGTGTTAAATGGCTTTAGATGGTCCCACGAGGGCAAGTGCATCATTAGATTGCTAAAATTCACCTGAGCTCAAAGACTCTGTGCAATCTGCTGACAGCAGTGACTGCAAAGGTTGGAGTCTGCACAGATAAACAAATACTGTGTGCCTGATTTATGAGCTGCACCAACAGTGGCACCTGCAAAGATGGAATTCTGCCCATCTGGGTTTTAGGGCTGGAATTATCTGGAATTCCTGAGAGCGGAATTCTGCCCATCTGGGTTTTAGGGCTGGAATTATTATCACCATTAACCACCAGAGACATTAACCAGTCACCAGAGACTCCCTGTGCTTTCTTTCTTACACACATCTTCATAGAACTAAAGCTTTATTTTTGTTTTTGAGACACTGAACAACAGCAGATAAAAAATACAATCAATTTTAGGGAATGAAATGCATGGAATTACTTTACAGGTAAAGGCTAAACCTGCTTCCTTGACAGGTTAAAAGGGACATTTTTTTATTTTGGATATTAGGCTGTGATTTCTGGTGGGATGCAATCAGTAAGAACAGTACCCCTAGATTTGGCTTGCCAGCTGCATGTTTGTATTGATATCCTGGGTATCACAGCACTTGTTCCTGCACACAGGAGATAAAAAACATCAATGTCAAACCAATTCTCACCCTAGTTCAGGAGGTAAAGCTGTAGGACACACCTGGCAGAAAAGAGTGGCTAAAGAGCCTTCAGGGCCTTCAGTTGCTTTTGGGCTTGTGTCAGATTCACAGAGTTGGGGCAATTTCTCACATTCCACTGCCTTTTTCACCCTGCCAGAGCTCCAGTTAATCCAGAGGAGGGAGAAGATGGGGCTGATGGCTCAGGGAGGGCACCAGAGCAGGCTGGGCAACACAGCTCAAGTGTGTCTGAAACACTGTCCCTTTCCTCCCTGTTAAATTACTACCAGAAGTTTGTTCAGTGATCCATCCCTTGAAACACGAATGATCTTTGAATATTAGAAAATATCAGGAATTTCTCTGAAAGCAGCTGGTTAATGTTTTGTTGTCTTCCTTTCTTTTTAACCAATTGGTTCTAAACTTATACTCACCATGTCTTTTTTTTATGAATCAGAGAAAATAGTTAAAATAAAATCCTAACATCCCTTAAAAAAAATCACCACCTTGACTAACTTCTAATATTAATTAAAAGTTGGGCTGCTGCCTGCACAGAACAGCACATCAATTATTTCCCTAACAAGGAGCTTATTTTTACTCCCTTTTCTTCTTTTCTGGGTGCAATGAGGAACTAGAGGTGAGACTGATGGATTAAATAAACATAAATGTGTCTGGAGACTCTTACAACCCAAACAGAGCAGCAAGTCCAAGAGGCAAGAGCTGTTTCCCTTTGGTTTAGCAACACTGAGTCCAAGTGTGAGCCCAGTGTGTGCCCTGGGAAGAGAGAGGCACCTCAGGAGAGGAACCCCTCATCCCCTCTCAGGCAGGGGGAATGAAACATCTTCTCTCTATTCATTTTATGTGAGGAGCTGAAGTCAGTGCTGAGTTAAGGGAGATGAATCCCTCCAGTCCACACCTGAGAGGATTTCTCTCTCCACATGACACATTTGTACATGTATTATTCACGTGTGAACTAAGCTGAGCTATTTGCAACTATAATTTCTATCACAGACTTCACTGCCTGAAGTCCCACGGCTGAAAAGAGTGGAGCTGTACAGAGGATAAGCTTTCAGCTGATAGAGCTGCAAACCTGCTCTCTTACCTGAAAAGACTGAAGGAAGGAATTGAAATAGATGAAAACAATCTGGGAAATGTCATCCTCTCCAGGGTTGACAAAGAAAAGCATGTAGGTGATGCCAAGCAGGGGCAGGAGAACCAAGGTGGCCTTGACTGCCTTCCTGTGGGCAGGGAACAGAAAACAAGTGAACACAGGCAAGGAGGAGCATGGAAGGAGTGAAACCCTCCCTGCCTGAGCAGCCCTGTCCACCTGGGGAAGTGTCCCAGGACAGCCTTTGGATCTGCTGCTTCCCCCCACACTCTGAACTCCACGGGGTGAGTAGGAACCTTATTTATATCCCTCTCTTTCTTCCTCCTTTTCTCCCCTACCAGTGAGGCTTAAACCTTGGGATTCTCTGCAGGTTTGCTGAGTGATTTCTGCCACCTCAGGGAGATGTGATCAGTGCCCAGCTCAGCTGAGACCTGCTCTGTGCCCATCATTTGATGTTGTCTGCAGCGTGAACACGTCCTGCAACACCCAGCTCGACTGCTCAGGGCTGTCTTGGGAACCACAAATCACAGAGCAGGTGGTGAAAGAGTGATCATCAATAATCGTCAGTGATTAACAGAATTATTAGGGGCTAATCCTTATTACTGGTGCTGTAACAATGTCACCTGAGAGCAGCATGTCATTGTATGAACACAAAGGCTGAAATTTGGCTAAGTCTGTATAAATCTCTGAATAATGCCAGAACACGTAGATAAAGACAGGCAGGGGAGCACAAAACCAGTGTCAGGATGAAGTGACAGCCTTAAGGAACCACTGCCACACAATTTAATATCTGCTTAGCAAAGGATTGCACTGCTCTGCTTTAGAGCATCAAGGCCTGCCCCAGGCTTTGCTGGAATTCTAAAGGTTTCCATTCAGGCTGTGGAAAAGACAATTCCCTCAGAGAGCCTGCAAGGATAAGATCATTGTCATCTGTTCAAGAACAATGGCAGTTGGTGCAGATTGATTCAGTCTGATGTCTCTAATGCCTCCCTGCAAGCTGCAGAACGGATAAAAATGTCTTGAGGTTTGAATCAAGACTTTTTCAGGCCAGTTTTAGTGTTATGGCATGAGGTTTGAGCAAGCAAAAGGGGTGTTTTTCCCTTCATTTCTCAGGAAATGTGCAGAGAAGGGTCTGAACTTCAGACCACTGCACTAAGCTCACTAACAAAACCCTGACAGGAGCAAAAGGAAGGAATCAGGCAAAACAACAAAGCCCATTACTGCAGCAAAACTGCTTCCAAAGTGCAACCTGATTTGAGGACATCAAGGTGCAACTCAGCTTGATATGCTAAGATTTTATCCAGAAATGAGTTAGAGTGACTGATCTCCCTCCACAAAACCTGGGCCATTTCCTACTGCAAGGACCTGTTGGTCCCTAAGTCCTTCAAATATCTCCAGGATGCTGCAAATGATGAGAAGAGGGCACTCAGCATCTCCTGGTGTGTGAGAATTTGCTTTTAGGCTGTAAAGGCTGATCTAAGCCCACACTGGTGTCTGAAAGGGCCAGGCCACCTTCCCTCCTGACTTTTCCTTCCTGCCATGCCAGTGTTTGTGGGGTTCTACTGGGTATGGGAACTGATTTACCTGAGAAGCCAAACCCACATAAAGGCACTGATTAACTGAGGATCAGCTCTGTGATGCAAGCCACTGAGTGGTTACACTAATTCTGGCACCAGCAGGAAGGAAGGGACACAATCACCCCTCATTCCCCTCCCCACATTTCAAATGGAGCATTAAACACCTGTATGCACACATTAATCACAGAATCCCAGGATGGTTTGGGTTAGAAGGTTAAAGATCATCCAGCCCCTGCCATGGAAGGGACACCTTCCACTGTCCCAGGCTGCTCCAAGCCCCATCCAACCTGGCCTTGGACACTTCCAGGGATCCAGGGGCAGCCACAGCTTCTCTGGGCACCCTGTGCCAGGGCCTGCCCACCCTCACAGGATAGAGATTTTTCCTAATATCCATCCAAACCTGCTCTCTGTCAGTTTGAAGCCATTCCCCCTTGTCCTGTCACTGCAGACCATTGTCAATGGTCTCTCTCCACCCTCTTGCAGGCTCCCTTCAGGCCAAAATTCGGTCACCCCAAAGCCTTTTCCAGGCTGAGCAATCCCAATTCTCCCATCCCCTCCCCAGAGCAGAGCTGCTCCATCCCTGGGACCATCCTGGTGCCTCCTCTGGACTGGCTCCAGCAGCTCCAGGTCCTTCCTGTGCTGGGGAGCCCAGAGCTGGATGCAGCACTTACTCTACAAACACCTGTGTACATAAAGAAATGGAGAAATCTCTCCTCACATGAGACCAAACCCTTCAGATTTCATGGAAAGGAGGGGATTCTATGTGTGTTGGGGCATGTGTAGGCCTGAAGTGAAATGCTGTGGACAGAAAAAATGCAGGCAGGCTTTTCTGGAGAGCCTGCACAGATAAACAAATACTGTGGGCCTGATTTATGAGCTGCACCAACAGTGGCACCTGCAAAGACAAAGATGGGACAAGGGCAGGACAATCAAGGCAGGGCTTTGTTAGCACCAGAAATCACAAGCTGACTTACCTGTACTGGATTGTTTCTGAAGTGGTTGAAGCTCTCAGCTTTGTCATTAAAATCCTAACTATATTAAATAGAAATACAAAATTTATCTGGAAAAGAAGGGAGAGAGAAGAAAAAAAATGCAACCAGTCAGTAAAACAATGGCTTACAGAATGTGACACACCTTAAAAAGCACATTTTACAGTTTCAATCTGACTGAAAACAGCCTTTTGGCTTTACCACTGATTGCAACAGACTCAGAAGTTTACTAGAAACATCAGATTATACAGCAAACATCCAATAGCTCTTAGTGTTTCCAAAACAGCAGTGAAAATGGAGTACATCATTATTGCCCTGACAAGGAGCTTATTTTTACTCCTTTTTCACCTTTTCTGGGTACAATAAGGAACTGAAGGTGGGATTGATGGATTTGCCACTCCCCTGTTCAATTTGCTGAGCTGGGTAATTATTATTTGTGCAGCAGCCTCCCCACTGAGAATTGATATTTGCTCTAATTACTGTTGTAGCATCTGCTGGCAACTTTCTTGCATAGAGCAAACAGATTAAAAAACCCCAACAAACTGAAGAGAAGATTGATTTTTAGGCTATGATCAGTGGAAGGATTTGGCTCTTAGGAGCAGGTTTGGAGTTGCTTTCAGAGCATAAAGCAGGGCAGCTTCCAAGACATGGGTCTGTCCCAAAGTTGTCAGAACAACACAACTGCTGAGGTCCCAGCACAGCTTGGGAGAAAATATTTACCTCACACACAACCCCAGGGGCTCCTGGCATTTTTCAGCCCCTGGATGGAACTATTCTGTGATTGACATCTGAAAATTTACAAACACCCCAGCAGAGCTGCCAAGTGAAAGGTGTTCTCAAAATATGCTCCTTTTCCCCCCGTGCTATAGGGTATATTTCAATGTTTATAGATCTTGGCATCCATCAGAGCCTTCCCTGTGGCTCCTGTTCCATGGCTCAGAACAAATGGAGCAATAAAACACCTGAGCAGACTCTGGGAGACTGGCAGCAGTGGGAATTGTGTAAACACCCTATGTGAGACACAAAAATGCTGTTCTAGGAGTTAACACGGCGTTTTTGGAAATTATTTCCTCAGCAGAGCAGGGCCCTGGGGAGTACAAGAAGTAAACAAAGCACTGCAGCCTGTGTGTTTGTTCTTCTCAGATTTTTGTCATATTAAGAGCTTGATACTGGTTCATGCTTTATTTATCAGAGACAAAAGCAGCTCCATATCTGTGGTTTGAGTTGAATCTTAAACTCCTCACACTGGTGACTGATCATTAACACAAAGAAGGATGTTCAGGTAGTCTCTGCTCAGCTGGAGGTGACCTTCACCCACAGAAAGAAAACTTCCCTCTCTACAATTCTGCTGCTGAATCTTGAGGTTCTCTATCAGCTCAGGGCCATGCTTGCGTCATTTCTACCAAGGATGCAAAAAATCAAAAATTTGCCAGTTTTGCAACTGTAATGAAAAGTGCCAGACTGAATTATAGACTGCAAGGTAAGAGCAAATTCCAAGTATCAGTGGGACTGATCACATGGCATTATAGTGATGAACTGGGCTGAAGAAGGCATTTCAAGTTTCATGAGTCCTGCCTCAATGTGACAGCATCCTGCCATCTGAGATGGAAATTCAAATTGCCACAGCCTGCATCAGAAAATCAGGGATTCTGGCCTTTTGTGAAATTCATTTGCAGAGGTGTGATTCATCAGTCCAGAAGAACTGCTAGCTGAAAATTCTGGGAGTTCTTTCACCAGAAACACTTTCATTCCATAAAAGTGTGGTTTTAATTCTCCCAGCTCAGCTGCCCAAGCCCAGAGCAGAGCAGCACCTGAGGCACCCCTGCCTCCCTGGAGCCTGTGAGTGGCACTGGCTCATGTGGCACAAAGCTGGTAAGAGACCTCACCTCTCTTCAGGAGCACCAGGAAGGCAGATTCCTCAGTGCTGACTTTTAAAAAACTCCCCAGGTGCCTGAGAAACCCTGCCAGGACATTTTCTAGGAGAAGGTAACAGCAGCATTGGCCACTCAAACTGAATTCTCCTCTTGAGGAATCTCAGTCTGAACTTCAGAGTGATTTTCACTCTGCTTCTTCTATCATTGTTGTAGCCTTCTTTCACCACTCTGCCTTTACCTGCAAACCAGATAATTGGTTGGGGTGGTTTTTTTCTTTTTCTTTTTTTTTTTTTTTTTTTTTTTTTTTTTTTAAAGGCTGGTGAATGGGACAGGTAGAAGGAGAGGATCCTGAGCTGGAGGGAAGGTGCTGGAAAAATGGATCTGGTGTGTGTGCCCAGGAGGTGATTGCTTGGATGCAGGGGACCATCAAATCAGGAGAATCCTCTGGCTTTTTCAGTGCATAAAGGGAGGTTAGAAAAATAATTCACAGCTCCTTCTGCCTTTAGAATCTCCTTTAGACTGTGTGAAGCTCCTTCAAGGCTCGGTTTTCCATTTTCTCCTGACTTTCTCTGCCCAGCTGTTGCAGCAGCAGATCAGGACATGAGTGCAGCCCTGTTACACACACAGCTCCTGCTGCTGGCTTCATCCCAGTTTCTCCAGGAAAAGGAATAACTGATTCTTCCCCATTCTAGATTTAGTATTTAAGAGAAAAAAGCTAAGTGACTTGGCCTTGGCTATAAATCAATTCCACCCCAGAGTGAGGATTAGAAGAGCAAGAGCATAAGGAACTGAGTTGGGCTGACATCATTTCTTGTCAGATTAAGCAGTTGGTTATCCCAAGATCTATTTATATTCATTGCAAAGAAATGGAATCTTTTAAACAGTGGTTCATTTGACGTATTTTAAATTAGTGTTTTTGGACTAACAGGGCTTGGACTTGAACCACACACATCTTCCACTGATCCTCAGGACATCCCACAGGAGCTTCAATGAAGTGAATGGGGCTGTGTCAATGAGATTCTGTGACATTACAGTTTGTGGAAGCTTCAAAATGTTTGAGACACCAACATTTTGTCTCTATTAAAGTTTCTCTGAGAGATCTTTAAGACTTGGATAGGGTCACCCCTACAATGCAGATCTCAGCAAGCAAAAAATCCAAGGGAAAAGATGAAAATGTGGTCACAGCAAAATACTTATTTTTGGTTTTGCCTTCTAGAAGTATGTTTCAGTGTGTTCACTTTTAATGATTTCTCTAAAAAAACTCCCCACTCTGATGCCTTTTCAGAAAGGCACTCTGAACTCCATTTCAGAAAGACACTTGGCTCAGTAGGGTCTTTTAGCAGCACCCAGAGAGGTCTGAAGAAACTATTTTAACTATTTCTGAATTGCTCTGAAGATCAATTTTTAGTGCATAATCAGATGGGGGTTTAATTGTCAGCTTGTCCTTGCTGGGCCTGAGACCAAGCTCATGGGGATGATGGGGGCAGTTGGCTCAGGAGAGGGGACACGAGCTGGGAATCAAGCAGGGAACAGGCTGTTGCACACAGCTGAAGGCTTGGAGATGAAAATGGAGCTGTTTCCTCATCTGGAGAGAATCCATCCAGCTCTAGTGGCTAGCAGACTGAGCCTGATTTACAGGCAGAGCAGATGAAGCCTCTGCTCTTTGTTCCTCAGCTAGACTGCAGTGTTTCAGAGGGAGAAGGATCTCACTCCACTGCAAAGTGAGTTTTCCTAGAAAAGAGCCTAAGTGCTGCATTGACCAAAGTACACAATTATTTGTCAAGGACTTCTTTGTTATTATGGGAGCTCTGTGTCAACAGATTAATTCCTCAGGGCTGGGCAGCTCTAACAAAACCCACACATCAGTTCCATCAGTGGAGACCCAGGAAAGATCATTTAAGAGAGGTAATGATGAAAGGCAGTGCATCCTTTTTATTTCTCTTTAGGCTCATTTTCTATTTTCATTCATTTCTGTTTATCCATGTTTTCTGCTTCCTAATGGAAAACATAACTAAGGATTTTTACCTTGACATTTTCTGGTAGATAAAATGAATCCAAAGGCAAAGTCTTGGAGATAGAATAAAATGGCTTATTTCTTCTTCTCCTTTATTTATGCCATGCTAAGAATATCATTATCGCTGGAATAAGACCCTTTCCAAGTGCAGATGGGAAAGAAAAAGTTTTCATTTCTTGCCAGCAGTTTAGTCTTTCCATTTCTAAATTGGGATGAAAATTCAGACCCCCAAAATGGAGTTACAAGCCAGTGATCCAGAAAGTATCTGAACCATCTGTTTTGGCACTGTTCTATCAGAACCTGAACAAACGAGCCCAGAAACTCTTCTGAATCAAAAGAAACTTTTCAGTAAATTATTTTGGTGGTGAGATTTTTCTCTCATAAAAAGCAAACTCCACTTGAGAGGGAATTTATCTCCCTTATCAAGATGAAATAGCCAAAGTGCACAGAAGAGGCAATGCTGACTCTGAGGGCTTCTTTGCAGTTTTCCCCAAGCCCAGGAGTTTAAAAAGGAGGTCATTAAGCTCTGCTCTTTCTTTTGAGAATTTAATGGACAACTGGCTTTTATTTTGCTCATTTTCTGCTGGGATTTGTATTTCATGCTTCACAGAAAGCCTGTGCTCCTCTGCTTCCTAGAATGTTTGTTCCTCTTCATTCCCAGGAACCATAAAAATTATTCTATTTAGATTTCATATTTTTATGCAGTGCCGTAAAATCATCTCAGGGTTAAGTAACCCAAATTGGGATCAGAGCAGTCCTTCGAGTGGGAGCTCTGGATGCTGCCACCCTGACCTCAGATGAGCACTCTGCCAGTTAATTAATGCTTTGTTTTAATTGTCCTACCATGCTGGCCTGACCTGATCCTCAGACAGAGATTTTTATCACAAAAGTTTCCTTTTCAAAGGTCACAGGCACCTTTGGGCAAAGGGCTGGAAAACACTTTTATGTACGTGCAGGAATAAGGATTCCTGAAATCCTTATTTCGTTAAGAAATCCTTATGTGATTAAGAAGAATGAACATTACACAAACAGAAGTAGAAATTTCAGAAAATTTGTAGAGTGTGTGTGGTACTGGACACCTTGGTGAGCACTTACTGACTCCACAACTACAAAATATGAATAGCAAAAAGTCAATAATAGCAATGGTGGCAAAACTGGAGATAAATTCTGGATGGGCTGTGATCAGAGCAGCACATTATCTTTGTGCTCTGTGCAGCTAGCACAACCTGCATGCAGAACAGCAGAAATGATGATAAAAGTCCTGCAAGAAGAACTCAGGGATGTCAGCAGGTCATGAACTGCAAAGCTGCAGAAGTGGAGGAACTGCTCATCTTTAGAGAAAAGAAATTTTAAAAAATCAATAGGAAAACTAATTTGATCAGTGTTTGAGAAAAAACATAAGCCATTCAGATAGGAAGGAGAAGGGGAAATGAAAAAAAGACATCAATAATAATAAAAAAAATCTCAGTCTCTGAACAGAACAATGCAGAAGTGGAAGCAGAAGTGTGAAGAGAGTCAGTAGAAAACAAGAAAATATTCAGAGAAGCAATTGTATCAGCAAGGAAGATACTTATACAGGACTAGGGAAAGCTTTTCAGCAAAAACCCCACAGAAATGAAATGCATACAGCTACATGCACAGGTGGGATACTTTACATAAAACAGTGAGTGAGAAAACTTTGAATTCTTTTAGAAGATCAGAAGAACTTCAGCAATGTGGACTGTGGTGTTTGAAATGGAGCAGATCAAAAGAAGTGAAGTCAGTGACAGGGCAAGGGGGAAGGGCTTCAAACTGAAATAGAGTTGGTTTAGACTGGATATGAGGAGGAATTGTTCCCTGTGAGAATGGTTCCCCACCATGGAACAGAGAAGCCCAGAGAAGCTGTGGCTGCCCCTGGATCCCTGGAAGTGCCCAAGGCCAGGTTGGACAGGGCTTGGAGCAGCCTGGGACAGTGGAAGGATAACTCTCACTTATGAAAAATTCCTTTTTGTCAATAAACCAGCTGATTTTGTTGAAAAGCTTAAGCACCTCCACTCTCTGACGTGACAAACTTTAAAAACACCCTGTCTTTCCACAGCCTTGGTTTTGAAAAACTGAACTAACTCAGGTGTTTACTGAAATTTTTTTCCTGTCAAGGCCTTCCAGAGCATCAGCCAGTGGTTGCTGCATAGAGATACTGATGTTTCCCATAACCTGAAGCTGATCTGGACAAATTCTTTGTGAAGAAGGGAAACAAGATGTGAGGGGAAGAGTGATGTGGTTTGTGAAGTCCTCTGAAAGAGTCAGTTAGAGAACAAGGGAGATCCAGTGGACAATCCTCTGAAAGGAATTCAAATTCCAAACTCCAGAGGTTCCCAGAGAAATTTGGCTGTTGCAGGCTTGAAGGGAAGAGCACTATGCATAAGAACCCAAGGAAAGAAGGTCAGGAACACATATATATGTATATATACATATAGATTATTCTGATTTCCCAGTGGAAAGAGGCTAGCAGCAGATCTGTGCTGTTTCACACCAATCTCAGTGATCTGTAAAAGGGATTGAAGAACAGGCTGACAGATTTTAAGTGGCATCAAACTGCTCAGAGCAGCAAAGATCAAGGCTGATTGCAAAGAGCTGTCCAGGGACTGAGTGATCAGGCAATAATCTGGCACAGAAATCACCTGATGGGAAGGTAACACCACGGGGCAGACAAAACAATCTCAGCTTCACACGGAGAGTTATGAGCTTTGGGACTTTTCATTCACAAAAGAAATGCTGGAATTACACTCACTGGCTTCCTGAAAACCTCATCCCAGTTCCCAGCAGAAGAAAGGAAATAAAAAAACCCACCTAGAATTACTGATGAAGAAAAAACCAGGCAAGAGGATGCAGATGTAAAAATCCATTTGTGTGGTCACACCTTGATTACTGGGGCCAGCTTTGAACTTGCCACCACAAAAATGCTGCGTTTTAATGAGCAGCACATCATAAAGACCTCTTGGCTATCCTGTGCTCTTCTCTCCTGAGCATATAAGGACCCTTAACTCCTCTGCTTGTCATCCAGGAATCTCAAAGCAAGGGAGGATAATTTTTAAATAAATAATTTAAAAATAGATAATCATTAAAGTGGTTTCATAGCTGGGGAAGCTGAGCTTTGAGCAGCAATCTAACTTATTCAAAATTAAATAAATTATGAGGGCAGAGGCAGAAGTGAACTCCAGGGCCTCCCCCACCTCCTACACCCACTCACTCCAGCAGCTAACTGCTTGTAGGGAATTATTTTCAACCAGGCACAAAAAAACATCAGGGGCTGCAAAATGTTCAGTTCTCAAAAACTGTTCAGTTCTCAAGCACAAGAGGGACAAAAAAATCTATTAAAGCAGAATGAAAGGTTTTGGGGGAAAAAAATTGATCTGCCTGTTTTTGAAAAATTACAGATTTATACAGTTTTAACTCTGAGAAATATTGCAGAGCAGTTCATAGCTGGGGGCAGCTCACAGCAGAAGTTACTGAGGGAAAAAGCAGCTCAGGTAACTGCCTCTGGTGCCTCTTCTCTGAGACCTGTCCTCTGACCCTGCTCTGTTTTGGTGGTTCACCAGTTCTTGGCAGTTTTACATCTCAAACTGAACTCAAAAAATGTATTTTCCTTAACAAAATCAGAAGGGTTCACTGATTTTATTAAGGAATTCACTTCCCTGGCTTTTTTCCCAACCCATTGCCCCCTTCTTTAGCTTCAGAGAGGGGTGTGTGATTAAAACTCGGTTATGTGACTCTGAGAAAATAATTTAAAAACCCCAATGTGCTCAGTTGAAGAGAAAATACCTACTAGAGTGTGTTTTTCCAGTGCTATCAGAGGTTAAATTTCAAAGCATGCAGTGTGCTTAATTGCCAGTTCTCTTGTGGGATATGTGCAAGTCAAAATCCATTTAGGAATGAAACAAAAAAAAAAAAAGATTATTACCTAAATTTTCTCCCTCAGATGATTTGTCAATAAAAATACAGGTTTCTTGCCCAATATATAGAATCAGCACTTATATTCAGTTTCCTTTTTTTTCTGCAACTGTCTCTAAAATAGTTTCCCTGTTTTCAGCCCAAGTCAATCTCTGAGCTCCTTCTACACAGACAAGTAGAAAATCAATCAATCAATCAATCAGTCAATCAATCCAACAACTCCACTGCCTCATTCAAGGTTTTGTACCTGAGATATGACACAATAATGTGATCTGGAGATGGATTTGAGGGCTGCTGCCATGATCAAAGGCCTTTTTTAGGCCAGTCTTTATTTCCCAGTGAGGCTTAGAGCTCCTGCATGACCTGTTCCTTGTGTTACACCATCCCATGCTGCAACAGCTCAATGCTCAGAGGTGAGAAAATGAGAAATCTAAACCGGTGGAAATAATTTTTGACAGAAAAAATTCCTAAAAATAATATTTAAATAGAATTGCATCTTTCGAAGCAAGTTTTATCCCTCTAGGAATATTCAGCACTCCAATCATGTTGCCACTGCTTGGTGCAATGATGCTTCTGGAATACACCAAGATGTGTCCGAGGGGTAACCAAAGCTCACCTGAGCTGGACACTGAGCTCTTGGCTCTCCACTCAGGTGGGTGAAGCCAATTGTAACTTTCCCAGGTGCACAGGAACTGTAATTTCATGGAGTATTTAGAATGTCAGCTTATAGTGTTAGTTCTCTTTTGGAAATAACACTCATTTCTTCTTGTAACATTTGTGTCTCTTTATTTTTCCAGCAGAGGCCTGGGATAGTTGTCTCACAAGAGTTATCATAGAATGGTTTGGGTTGGAAAGGACCTTAAAGACCATCCAGTTCCACTCCCTGCCATGGCAGGGACACCTTCCACCATCCCAGCGTGATCCAAGCCCCATCCAGCCTGGCCTGGGACACTTCCAGGGATCCAGGGGCAACCACAGCTTCTCTGGGCACCCTGTGCCAGGACCTCATTACCTCACAGGGAACAATTTCCTCCTAATATCCCATCTTAATCTACTCTCCATCATCTCCAAGCCTCCCCCCTTGTCCCATCAGGTCTGGGCCCTGTCCTGTTTTTTCTTTCACAAAACACAGCTGCAGCTCCACTTCAATTCCCCATGAGTTCCAATCCAACTCATGAGCAGTGACTGAAGATGTCACAGAGCTGTGCTCTTTTTGAAATCCCTGTGTTTTCCACTTGTGGTGGCCACTGTTCACTGGAGGGAAGAGGAAGGCAGCACTTTGTCTGTGCTAAGGCAGAGTCATAATCCCATTTAGGGCACACTGTGCTGCCCTGGCTACATGGCACATGTCAAATTTCAGTGCTTTTAATCCAGCACTTTTCACAGCGCCCTTGAAAGGGTCACTGACTCCAATAACAGCAAGTGATGCTTCAGTCATTATCTCCAGTTGGAATTTATTCACATAAGGATCAAACAAGTGAGCATGTCAAGTGGCTTTAACACACCGTGGGGCTGTGGATTTTAATTAGAAACACTCCAAAAGTGAACTGACAGTTCAAATAAAAAATAAAAAAAGCAGGGGATCAGATTTTAGGAATCAGGAGCGTGCTGTAACTGGAGGTTTTAGATTTGCAGTTTAGATTTTGTTTGCAGAGGGATGCTTTCCTCCCCCAGCAGTGCTCTCTGAGGGGAAGAACCCTGAAGTGAGGAGAGGAAGGGCTTGCCCTCAAATTGTATCAGCTCCTTTCCACCCCACAGTGCAATTACTGCTGCTACCTCATTAGTGTTTTAATTAGGGCTCAAGTGCAGGCAGGCCAAGGTAGGAAGGCTCAGTTCAGTGTCAGCTCTGGGCTCTTCAGTCACTGGCCCAGTTTAGAGGGGTCTCAAGGCTGTTCCAAATTAGAGGCAGATACAATGATGTGAATAGAAAGTGGAAGCTCCCAACTATACCTCGATCTTCTGTGTGTCTTTGGGGTCTTTAAATATTTACAGTGCTGTTCTGGGGAGAAAAAAAGCCATTTTCATGACTCTATGGTATCTATACGTCAGAGACGCTACCCAATGATTTCACAGATCCTGTGGACTAAAGGGGTTGTGGTAAATTCAGAGTCACAGATTTCCAGGCAATGATGTGAAACCCAAGTGCTCCAAGCATCACAAATCTCCCACCTTGTGTTGTCTACACAGGATTTATTTGTGAGAGAATTTCTGTATCAGTGAGGTCAATTTACTGCGAGGCTCCTTCCGGTTTTCTGATGGCTCCCTCAGCAACACAAATGATATTCTGTATATCACACCCATTGCTATTTCTCTCCTTAGAACATAAAGAGAAGAATTTTTACATACAAATATACTCTATAATGGGTTTTTTCTCCTCTTTTCAGGTGATCTTTTTGCTGTATCTTAACAATTAAACAGAAATGAGCTCTCCTGTTGTGAGGAGACGCACTCAGATCAGCAGCTGGGCAGAACAGAAACTTTTTTTCATGCTGAATCCGATGAATAGGGCACTGACAAGGTGAGAACATGAGGCTCCTTAGCCTTGAGGAAACTGCCAGTGCCTGTTCAGGAGCATTTGCACCTTCCCTGTGGGGGCTGGAGTCATATAAGGGACAGCTCCAGCAAACCTTGTCCTGGCTTGTAAGATAAGTGTGTATTCTGTCACCATCTGTCAGAGGTGGGGCAGTTCTCCTCTGTTCATGGGGCAGTTTTCTTTATCTCTCCCACAGCCAATCCTCCCTCCAGGAGATCTCTGCTGTCCATGGCCACTGAGTGTCCCTGCAGGGCTGATCAAATTCCAGCATCCCATGGGGAGATGCTCCGCCCAGGGGAGGAGCCAAGCATTCCTACCTGGATACAATCTGAGCCTGGAACAGCACAGCAGCCTTTGCCCACTGCATTCCCAGAGGAAGAGCAGGCCCATCTCCAGCAGCCCTGGAGCTGCAGAGGAAAACTGCAGCCTTGTGCAGGATCCCTGCTCCAGCAGAAGCACAGCTGGCACTGCAGGAGGGCTGAGCCCCCATGGGATGGGACTGTGCCACCACGCTGACCCACAGGGGGTCACGGCATGTTCTGAAACTGGCAGTGGCTTGTTTTTGTTTTATTTTTTGTACCATTGCATCTGTATTTTAATTTCCCTAGTAAAGAACTGTTATTGCTATTCCCATATCTTTGCCTGAGAGCCGCTTCATTTCAAAATTACAATAATTCAGAGGGAGGGGGTTTACATTTTCCATTTCAAGGGAGGCTCCTGCCTTCCTAAGCAGACACCTGGCTTTTCAAACCAAGACACCTTGGTTCCCTAAGAGGGGGAACGCACTGAGCCCTGGGAATTCACTCTTGCTTATCTGCGTGGAAGAGCAGAATCCTTTTTTCAGCTTTGTCCTCCCTAATAGCTAACTAATACTTTCCATCCACACTCAGGATTTTTTTTTTTTTTTTTTTTTTTTCTGGGAAAGCACCACTGTGCTTCAGGTGAAGGCTCAAAATGGGTTATGAATGAGCTTCCTTCTCCCTCTGCCTAATCTTGGTTGGCACAAGAGACAGTGTTGGGTAAACAGATAAACAGCCTGGTAAGCGTGGGCAGCACTGGGAAGGAAACTTCACAACAGGAAATCTAGAAACAAACACACAGCAGTGCTGGTGATGGAGGAAATGGAGCTGACAGTGCAAGATGCAATTCCTGACCATGATTATTACTTTTTTCTAAATAACGTGTGTGACAGAATTGCTGTAGTTGTCACCATGAGCCCCAAGTGGATGAGCAGATATTGTATTGCACCCCCTGGCTTTGAACATTTTTTCCTTTCTACCTCTCAAAACCTTCTACAAAGGCAAACAGCACTGCAGAGGGAGGAGGAAAGAATTGCCCAAACCCAAAGGAACAGCCAAAACCAAATCACTTCAATTCTTGCAGTGTTATCTGCTGTGGCCACTTCAGAGAACACCTGAAGATGTTTGGCCTTGTTTATGTCTTATTTTTCATAAACACAGATGTGGGACATGACAGATCAAATTTTCTCTCAGTGGGAGATGGCAGTGTCCTCCCACCCACGTAAACACTTACCAGGAGAACAAGAATCACTGGCCCTTGGTAGATGTAGTCAATATATTTCCCTGGTTCTTTTCCAAACCAGCACCTGTGAAAAACAAAACACATAAGAAAACAATTTGTAACGGTAAATTCACTTATTTTAGACTGCAATATGAAGGACACTATAGAGAGGTGTTCCTTTGCTCACTGCACTGTTTATATATAAATAATCAGCAAGTACTGGCATTTTCTGCTGCACATCACCTGTGGTTGGACACAGATTTGAGCCCCACTTTCCCCTTCCATTAAAACATTCATGTTCCTTCTATGGTTTTGGCTATTGCCTATGTAAATATTTATAAGAAATATGAGAACCTGCTGTAAGAAGGATGCAGGAAATGTCTGAGAAAGGGATTAAAGAAGTATTTTGTGTAAGAGAAAAAACCCCTGTTATCCATTGCAGTGTCCAGAAACACGTTGCATAAAGTAAGGGCTGTTAATTAAAGCAGTGTCTCAATTTGCATGGAAATGCTGTCTAAATAAAGCACTGAATGGATAAGGAGTCATCTCATTGGCTTGAACGAATCTGGGGACTCTGGAAGTGCTCAGAAACCAGGCAGATGTGGCATTGGGGACAGGGTTTAGTGGGGGACCTGGCAGCGTTGGTCAGTGGCTGGGCTCCCTGATCTGAGAGGCCTTTTCCAACCCTAGTGATTCCATGGCCACTAAAGCCAGCAGACAGAGCAGAGCCATCATCTGAAGCCACCAAATTCCTGCTCCAACATTCCTTTCCAAACTGTCTGGGACAAGCCAAAACAGGCTCTGAAATGGACTCAGGGGAAGAGAAATCACAGGTGAGGTGAGTGGCCCCAGAGCAGAGGAGAGCCTGGATGTGTCACATGTGACTGAGCTCTGGCCTGACTTCCACTAATTCCAAGTGTTTTTCTCCCTGCTGTGTTACACAACAAAAGAACCCCGTGATTTCACAGCAACCCACACTGACACTCACTCCATCCTCCTCCCTGAGGATAATAACTCTGCTCTGTTTATGTTGGTAGATGAATTAGAGACAGGGCTCAGCTCTGAACTCACACCATTCCCTTTTCCTTGGGGTAGTTTTGGTCCAGGCCAAAAACTAACCAAGGCCAAAACTATTCCTGGGGAACAAATCTGGAGCTAGCAGGAGCCAGAGGACGTTCCCAGTAGTCCACAGACTGCAGCTCCCCTGATTTTGGAGGCCAAGAGTATTTAATAATAGGGGTGTGAATTACTCTATGCTATTTGGAAGTCGAGCCTTGGAATTAATCCAGGCCCAGCTAATTCAGTATTACAGATACAGCCACAGGGTCTGCATCCAGGATTCCACCAAGCTAAGACAGCTTTGCATTCATAATTCCTTAAGGTTGAGATCATTGGAGCTCCAGATCCCTCAGGAAGTAGATTTTGGAGTTCAAGGGTCTGAGAGTTTTCTTCCCTGTCATGGATACCCCATAACAAATCTATATAGCAAAAGTTATGCCTTCCCCATGTTTGCTTTGTGAAACAGATAATTTAGTGCCACTGGAGCCATGGAAACAGGGATAATTCCTGAGCCAGGGAGACCACAGAGCCATATTTTCACTTTTACAAGCAGCAAGATGTAATAGGTTGCCTCAAAGAGGTTGGAGTCTGTAAAACACGACCGCACGAGTCCAGGGGAAATGAACAGGGATCAGGAAAGCTCTGGTTCAGATGGGATCCTTGTGGATCACACCACACCCTCAAAGCCACTCTCCAAAACGTGGTGGTTGCTAAAACAGGAGGAGCTGCTTGCCCATTGCAAGATGCTCTGACTGCACAGTTGTGTTGAGGTACGCAGCTGGAATCAGGAACAGTTCAGTACCTCACAATTATTTGCCTTTTCTTGGCTTAATTCTCACATCCTTTAAGTTCCAAATGAATGAGGGAGCTTTGAATGTTTGAGAAATGTGAAAGATGTCTGTTATTCCCTGGTGCACTAAGTGTGAATTGATAATTTTGCAACTCATCTTCTAAAATTCGGGCATGAGAGCAAGACTTGGAATAAGGTACTTCCTCCAGCCAAGTTACCATCCAAGAAGAATCCCCAGGGCAGCCTTAAATGAATGAATCTGTGTTTTTGAATTTTATTTTTTCTTAATGTAGCTGGAAAGACATGAAAAAAAAATTACAAGATATGCCAGGGCAGGAAACAAATTTCTCCAGAACTTGCAAGATCTACATTTGAGAGCAGATTTTGAAGGGTATTTTGGGAGAACTATTTTTTATTGCCTGAAACTCAGAGAACTAAGAGAAGCAAAGAGTTCCTGGGAAGCTGGCTGCCCTAGCAGAGGGACTAATACGAAGCAGACTGAAGCATGTGGCAGAACTTAGTGGGCTAGAAAAAGTCAGCAAAGAATTTGGAACTGAGCTGGTAGAGCACAAATGAGGTTCCAGGGCAAAGGCTGCTCTTGTTGCTCTTTGGAATTTAAGTGTTGCTTGGCTCGAAGACCAAAATGCTGAAATTTATTATCTGAAGTCCAGTGTCAGACCAAGGTTGTGCTGAGTGAACAACTAATGTGGATTTATTTCCACACTGAAAAAACAAGGTTGTGGCCAAGGACAGACTCTGCAACACACAACTCTCCAGGGGGGTTGGTGCTCCAAGGCTCCTTTTGTAGGTAGTGGAGAAAAAAATCCCCAACAGCTTCTTTAGGTCTGTGTTCATCTCCTTAGGTTGTAAACCAGATCTGTTACACTGTAATCTCAATATTTCTAATTAAATCAGGTGAGTAACGCCGAGAGGAGACAGTTATCTACCAGAAACATTATAAATGTCTGCAATTGATTAGCAATATTTCATATTTAGAGTCTTAACTGTTCCAACTAGAACTTTTAGCTAAGGTATTGAAAACTGTTCTGCCAATCATCTGAACTCTTACTTTAAATCCAACACAAGGCATTATTCCTGCAATAAAATAATTTCTTTGAAAGGAAAAAGAGAAACTTAAATCACTGACAATTATTTGGTACATCTCTGATAATTATTTGGCGGATCTGTGTGAAATAAAAGCCATTTAACCACTTTTTTTTTTTTTTTTTTACCTCTGTAAAGATAAAATAAACACCCCCTGAATATTGAAGAGGAGAATTCAGGAAAACAGTTGTGATAAGATTCAGATATGTAAAACACATTTCTGTTGAATAGCACTACTTAATATTCTTCGGAGTTCTCCGATAGTTCTTTATATAACCAAACCCACCACTGGTTTTATCACTATTGTTAATTAGATCTCACTAATACTCTTCCCCTTAACAAATGCCCATCAATGAAATTACTGCAATAGCCCTTAATAATTTGTGTGTGATTTTTTAAACTGAGGTTTAACAGCACTTTTTTTCCTGGAGTTGCCGTATTTTGCTAAAGAAGTGATAAACCCCAGGCAGGATATTTGCCACAGTACCAATTATAGTTGCCTCACTGTACAGCAAATTATCTCTATTAAACACAAAGATCTCTATTAAATTCATATTAGTTTATATTAAAGATCTCTAATATTAAAGATCTATATTAAATACAAAGATTAAAAAGTCAAGAAGTTGCTTGAAGCATTTTCTTAACATTCTTTCTATTCTGAGCTTTTAATCTACGACGAGCTACACAACCTGAACCCCAGCTCAACTTCCACACAACTTACATGGATACTCAGACAGAGAAAGAGGAAATTCCCATTTTTCCTGAATTGTGGGCAGTCCCAAAGAGTCTTGGAAGCTGCAGGCAAGTCCATGTTTGCTGCCTGTGTCCATCTGGCTTGGTGTGACCTCCTGGGAGCAGCACATGGCTCCCCCAGGGCTCAGGACAAATGGACAAAAGCTCTGGCAAGGAGCAAAGTCAGGACCCTGCATTTTAGCAGAGGAACTTCCAGTTGTTTGAAGAATCAGGGGATGAGATCCCCCTGGGAACCTGTCCTTAGGGACATAGGAACTGGTCAGACCTGGCAGCTCTTTAGGGACATTTTTCTTGGGGGAACAAGAGCTCTCCAATGCCATGTGTAAGAAATCAGGCAGGACAGGCAGGGACTGGGAATGGCTGAACAAGGAGCAGCTCAAACTGAGGAAAAAGGATATGCACAGCCAGGGGAAGCAGGAATATGTGACCTGGGATATGGCTTGGATGGGTACTCATTTCCTAATTTGTTTAGAGAGTCACACAAACACAAATATTAACATCACTTACTGCTCATTTTCATAATACAGCTTGCCAATGGCCCAGGCAATGATGATTGGGCAGGGAATACCTGTAGGAGCAAAAAAATTAGGAGTTAGTCATGGATGGATGGATGTGTCCATGGTACCAAAGTAAATTCAGATTTGTGTGAGGAGAGTCTGAGTTGATGAATGGGAGACTCTAAATAATAGTGGTCCTATCTTGGTGTGCTTGAGACATCACAACTGCTAAGACCTTTTAATTTATAAATGAAAAAAGATCATCTCAACAAAACTTTAGTACCAGTAAGGAAAGTTAGTAAAAATATTAACAAGCACAAATAAACACCTTCCATAGAAGTGACCAGAAGTATTTTGGCTGACTTAAAGCCAGTTTTGGTCCCTTTTCATTTTCCTGCAGCTGTTACAGCAGAATCTTAAAAGACAGTACTTGGTGTTTAGGTTTTTATTTCCCAGGCTCCAAGAAGCTTGTAAATATACTGGGATCTCTAGATGAAGTACAGTTTCAAAACTTTCAACAATTTTTTTGAGTTCATTGTTCCTTATGAAACATGATTGTGAGAAAGAATAGCTTGAGATCTCGAAGTATCAGAATTCTTGTTTTTTTTCTCTTTCTGAAGGATCCAGCTACTTTTAACTTTGCAGACATCAGTGCACTCCCTAAAAAGGGAGTGGGTTTGGGTTAGGCCTTCCAAACCAGCTGGTTTAAAGGGGATTTGCTGGAGGAGGCACCTGGAAGGGAGACAGAGTAAATGGAAGTGGCCTCCTGATTCACACTCAGGCAAGGGGATGTCAAAATTCAAAGAGGAGATTTTTCCTTCTCCATTCCCCCTTTAACTTCTCACCTCAGGAAACCCCAAACAAGTCCAGCCTCATCAGCTCCATCCCCCATTCCAAAGTGCTGGTTCATGTCTCTGAAACCACTGAAATCACTGAGGTGAGTGCATGCACACTCCTCAGTGACTCTCACAAGTATCTGCAGTGAGAGTAACAGGACTTAAAAAACCCCCATGGAGGAGCAGAGGTGCATTTGTCTCTGACACAAATTTGTCTCTTTTAACCTTCCCACTTTCCATTCCGTGGGAAATGGGGGCTTTGAAGAGATGGAAAGAGAACCACGACACAGAGGGGATGGGGCTGAGTTGCTGAGGGGTCATCTTTAACTTCAGCAAGGAGTAGAGCAGCTCTGATCTCCTGCCCCATCATCCCTGGTGGCTTTCTGTGCCCTTCAGAAAATTGTGTTTTGTTTCATCCTGTTACCACACACTCAAAGGGTCTGGTGCACTCATTTCCCCGTGTTGTTGGGAGGAATGGACAGAGAAAATGGAGCCATGCCCTCTCTCCTGAAGAAAAACATTTTACTTTTCCTTGTTAAGTGAAGGATAGGGATTTGAGAATAAGACTGGTAAAAAAATGTGCACGAGGAGGCAGAGCAGAGCCAGAATGCACCCACAAAGTGGCTGGAAATGTTTATTCAGCTCACAGCACTCCTACATGAGTAATGAGAGACCCAGAGGATTCTGACAGAGGTAGGGAGTGAAAACACCAGCGATCAAACCAGTCTGTGGGTGTGTGAGAGCTGTGTAAGCAGCTGATTTTCCAGTTTGCCGAGAGAATTGAAAACTATTGGGGAAAAAATTGAATCAACTCCCCAAATAAACATTTTCTTTCTACTACAACTCCTCTTTCCTCCCATTTGATTTTGGATTGAATGACATATTTTGTTTCAAAGGCTGTTTCTGCCTTCAGAACTGCAATCCAATTACTTCTGCAGAGAGGGAGAGGCACTTCTGAACAAAATGTCATTCTGCTTTCACAAAAGAAAATATTGGTGACTTTTTCCCACCTTTCTTCCTTCAACAGAAAAGAACTGCTAGATTCACTAGTTCTGTTTGACCTTAGACTTTCATTCAAGTGAACAAACTCTCCACATGGGGTTTGTCCTGCCAAACATCTCCTGGCAGAGTTCAAAACATGGAGATGTTGGTTGGGAAGGACCTCTGAAGGTGTTTGCTCCAATTTCCTGCTCTGAGCAGAGCCACCAATACTCACCCACCTCAGCCAGGGCTTAGCCTGGCTGAATTTTTAATAACCCCAAGGTCAGAGGTTTCACAGCTTTTAAGTCACATGTTTCAGTGTTCCACCATCTGTTGGTACATTTTCTGTTTCCTTGACATCCAACTGGAACCTCCCAGCCTGCAGGTTATGGGTGTTGTCCCTTTTTTTTAACATCTGCTGTTACCAAGCAGAATTTGGCTCCATCATCTTTGTAATTATCTTTCAGATCACTGCTGGTACCAAACAGATCCCTCCTCATCTTCCTCTGTGCCAGATTAAAGCAGCTCAGCTCCTTCAGCCTCACATCACAGCTCGTGTCCTTTAGATCCCTGATCACATTTTCAGAATCTCTCCAGTTTTTTCCACATCCCTTTCTGACCTCAGGAACCATAACTGACCACAGCATCCCAAAGGCAGCTTTGCCACAGCTGAGTCTTTGAGTAGCCCCAAGGACAGTCCAAAGATGACGTGTGACTCTTTGCTAAAGGCTGTTTTCTAGGAACAAATCCCTCAGCAGCTGTGGAGCTGGACTGGCAGATAATGAGGCTCTTTTCCAAATCAGCTCCTTGCTTAGAAGTGTCTGCTCAGACTGAGTGGTCCAGATTTCACCCCAGGGGGATTTATAACATTTATTCTTGCCTCTCTTTGTCTTTAACACTTTAGTTCCAGATACCACAGAACACCATTTTAACCACAAAGGTCACTTACACCATCCTATGAAGAGAAAGACCCATTTCCTCAGCTTATCAGTGGAGTAGGTCATCACTATAGCAGTGTGTAAGTAGCAGCCTTCCACAAACATCCAGAAGAAGTTGGTCACCACAAAGTAATTGTAGACAGTGGTAATACATCGACACCAGGGCTGGAAAGGGAACAGAAAAAAAATTTTTAAAATCATGGTGAGAATATTTCAAAGATTCTGTATGTTGTTATTCCCTTAAAAAAAATCGATGGTAGAATTCATTCATGGGATGCAGATTTATCCTGTGGCTTGGAGTCACAGTATTTTAGGTGCTGACAGGAACTCACAGATCCATCTGTGACCTGCTGAGGCTGGCTTTGACCATAACATGCAGGATCTGCTGTATTCAAACCTGTCTGGAAATTTCAGGTTCCAGAACAAGCCTCCAAGAGCAGCAGGTCATGTCACCACAGGTGAGCTGTGTCAATGTCATGGTCTTGCTTGGTTTCCACTGAGGGGAAGGAGCACAACTGATATTTAAAGAAAAAAAATACTTAAAGGCACGTTTTTATCAGCCAGTTTATCCCCTCTGTTGCTGACAATGGTGATTTATTCTGTAAATCACCCCATGCCACCAGTCACCTCTGAATTTTGCCACAACCTCAACAGGAATTTTTTGTAAAATGTTAGAAAATATGTTTTTCTCTCCACAATGGCTGTGCAGTGAGAGCACAACTGTGGGAGGCACAATTAGCTCCAGATGGGAACATCCCAGCAATAAATCACAAGGAACTGAGGGTAATTTCCACAGTACTGCTCACCCAGGTCTGGGAAAACTTCCTTCTTACCAAGCACACATCGAGTGCATTCCCTGAAGCACAATTCTCATTACCTGGGTTCTCTGCTATCACTGATTTTGGTCATTTTGGTCTCACCATTCTCCAGCTTTTTAACTAACTCTAGTGAAGTATTTCCAACTTTTACCCTCAGTAATTTTCTTTTAGCCTTCATATGCAGGAGATACTGATGGTCTGCAGGCAGCCAGCAGAGCAGCAGATGCACCACCAAGCCCAGTAAAATTCTGAGGTTTAAGAATTTACTGGGCAAGAAGCACAGTCACAAAATGACAGCCCATCCACAAGTTGTGATCACTACTGTGTATTGAATGGAAATAAAAAGAAGAAATATTTTGGATGTGTTAACGCCTTTATTTCTGTATTATTTCATTAACATTCGAAATTTAGTTTGGCTTCACCCTTAAAATAGGATTAAAGCCCAAAACAACCCAGAAGCTTAAACATTTTGTTTTCAAATGTTTGTTTAAACCACATTCCCTTCCCTTCCCTTCCCTTCCCTTCCCTTCCTTTTCCCTTTCCACTGTACAAAAAGAATTACATCCAAGTCAATTTTTCCTGTGTCAGAACTAAGAGGAACAGGACGGTGGATTGGGAAGATTCTGACGAATTTTGAGCAAGTCTTTTGTGGATTTATTAAAATTGAATAGAATCGAAAAGAATTGCAGAGCTCATTAGTTCACACCTTTCTGTTTATTTGATGAGGATTCTTGATCCCCACATGTATCCACCATTAGGCTCCAGATAACTTCTTGATTTTTTTTGCCAACATTATAAACTTAATGCAAAATATTTCCACACTGATGTTCTGTATCTGTTATTTAATCTCCACTGATCAGCACAGAAGAGATCACATCAATAGCTACAATAAATGATGTTCCCTTTCATTCTGCTGGTGTTATTTTGACTGACTTATCCCACAATCACATAACAAAGTTATCACCAAGCTTGTATGAAGCACCTTTCCCAAAAAGGCTGCAGAGAAAAGATGAGTTAATGAAAACTGGGGCATGTGATGATCCATCCTTATATTTGGTTTGCATTTTCATTGTCACTTGGTGCTCACATTTTAAGAGGTATTGGAGTCCTGTCTCCAACAGATTTTTTCCCTAAATAACTGTAAAAATCTCAATAAAGATTTGCAGCATAATCATGAGGGCAAGTCACACAGCATGGAACTGTTGACCATAAAGCTCCTAAACTCCATCTTCTGGAGGGTGAGACTGCCAGAAGCACAGACAGAGCAAACACTGAATTAACAGAGTTTACATTATCTCAAAGGGGCATCTGATGAGTAATAACAGAGATTTATGCATGGACACCTTCTTTATGTGGGCACTAATGATTTCTCTATTTGTTTTCCCGAAGCATGGGACTGAAGTTCAGATGTCAAATCTTACATTTGAAGAGCTAATCAAGGATGATGAGTGCCCAGCTGACACTGGAATGAAAGGAAGCATGGAAATCTCTCTGAGCATGTCAATAAGTGTCCCTTGAACTATCCACACAAAGAAACTCAGCATCCTGAGCTCCAGGGCAGGGCCCTGCCACTCCCTGCACTCACCTCATTGCTCTCGTGGATGTTGTGATCTATCATTTGAAGCAGAAACCACATCACATTCCTCAGGATGAACGTGGTGATCAAGTTCCAGTGGATAATATTCCGCAGGCATCTGATACTCCTGAGTAGGGAAACACACTGAAGTGAACATATATAATGAATATATCCACACACACATCAATAACCACACAGAACGAATGAGTAAATGCTGTTCATTGCACAGTTTATCCCCTTGCAATCCCTCTGTTATTATGTGAAACAGGAGGTTTGTGTTTTTGCAAAGCCACGTACAACAATTTGTCTTGACAAGACAATTGAATCAAGTCAAGCAAATGAAACTGCTTGGATCTACTGGAAAAAAAAAAATCAAGCATTCATACTGTGATTTGATCCTTGGTTATTAGTTCTGCTCCCCTTCCCTCCATCTCTAGAACAACTGGAATTTATAGAAAAGCCTCTGAGCAACCAGGCTGCTCTGGAAGCTGCTGAGTGGTTCACAGGAGGGGATTTAGTGACAAATATTTGTGCTGGAGTGGCAAAGCTGGAATAGTTTACATTTGGGTAGTTCTTGAACAGGCTCACCTGTGTGAGTTTGAATTAATGCAACAGGAGAGCATAAACTGCCTGCTTTTCAATCCTGGGCTTAGCTGGCTTAAACTTTTACCTAAAACGAGGCAGAGCTGCACATCCTCCTTCATCAGGAAATATTTGTGTCTGGTTTTAGTCCCTCCCCAGCACCCATTCAAGTGCAATGTAAATTATGAGCACAATGTAAAATATGAGCTTCAGTAAGCTGAGACACAGTGCCATAAAACAAAAGAGGGCAACCTGAAATATACTTGCTGCTGGAAATGGCTCCAGGAGGCAGCCAGGGCATGATGCTACTGCCAGAAAACAAAGCATCCCTGAAGCAAGACAGAGTTACTCGTGACAGGTTCAGTCATTTAAGACCAGAACATTTATCTTCTAATTCTTTCTGAACTGGTAAAGGATGGCAAGTGCCAAGTTGCAGCATTGCAGTTACAGAATCTTCAATTTAATGATCTTTTCTCAGCTCAAAGCAAACCCCTCCATTTATGAAAACCACTTCCACAGGGGTTCAAACAGCCAGAGCACTTCCTGGGATTTGGCAGTGGCCCTATCAGGCTCCCTGCTTGCCAGGGAAGCTGTCAGATAATGTGGGACAAACACAGAAAGTGGCTCAAAGCTGCTCAGCTGGAAGGGACTGATCTCACTCCAGGGACAACAAAAAGAGAGGCACAATCCAGAAGCCAACTTTTTGTTGCCTCAGGTCTTCTGCAAGGCAAACAAGCCACTCTTCTTAACAACAAACACTGTTTTCCTACCATAAAACACTCGCTGTACTGTTCTTAGGACTGAATGAGTCAGTCACAGGGCCAGAAGCAATTCTGTGATGTCCTTCAGCCTCACAAATCTCTCAGAGATTTGAACCAATTCAGCAAAAAAACAAACAGAAGACCTCCCACATGTGAGATACTTACAGAGAGACACTCAGAGGTATAACCCTGCTAAGCCAATGTTAAAATCACCTCTGAGATTAACAAGTCAGGCTGCCAGAATGAAATTGGTATTTGGTTTGAGAGCCTCCGTGACTCATGATGAGTTAATCTGGAGAACAAATCTCCAGCTGCTCAGACCCCTTCTCTTTTATTTAAGCTACAAACTCCAAAACGCTGCTCTCAGACATGTCAGACCCGTCTCACTCTGAGAATTTCACTTTTAACAAAAGGCTGAGGTTCAGGGTTTGGATTTCAAAGAAATGGGGCAGCCAAGCTGCCCATGCTGAGCCTCAGGAGAGTACCAGGCTCTGAAACATCCTGCTCAGGGCTGTCTTCTGTGCATCATCCTGCAGCTCTCCTTCACCTACGTGTTCCATTCACTCCCTCCAGGTCAAGGAATAGCAAATGAAAGGATGAGTCTGAAACATTGCTTCTAGGGAGAGAAGGAGGCAGGGGGCTAAAACTAAGGAAATTCAGGTCAAACTGTGAGTTATTGAGATGAAATTAATTGCTTTTGAGAGCTTTAGCAACAAAACAGATCTGGCACACTTGCCACCTGAATGTATTTCTTGGCAAAGGTAAGATAAAGAAGTGGGGTAAAAAAAAAAAAAAAATCCTTGCTCCAGGCATCCATTTAGATAGAGATATATTTAGATATTTTTTAGTTTAATCATCCCATAAGCTGGAACATCACTAAATCTGGCTAGGGGAAATCTTATTGCCACAAGATTTACAGCAGGACATTGGACTGGACACACAGGCAAACAGGATCAAATAAAGAATTGTAGATTTTTGGATCATAAAAAATATTTCCCCCCAGGAAGATCCCAGTCATCAAAACCACACTGTGTTCTTTGACAAACTCAGTGGACTTGATGATCTCTTCTTTTCCAACCTTAGCAATTCTACGATTCTCTGTTTTTATCTAGTGCCTAGATGATCTTTGCCCAACTTACTGCTTCTTGGTTCCTATTGGTTTTTATTCTTTGCCCATCACTCTGCATCCTTCAGACTTTTAGTGATGTCTGTACAGGACCCAGAGCAAGAGGGTCTGCTCTGTGTTGGAGACCCCCAACCTTAACAGATAATTATCAAAACACTCCTTCTTTTCAAAAAGCCCCATTTGTTGAGAGAAAGTGTGCTCCTGGTGTAAAATTAAGTGTCACATTCATATTTTCTGAAAAATACCAAAACTTTTCTCCTGGGAAGCTGAGAAGCCCCAGAGAAAAAGGAAAACAATTTTATCTCATTTGCTTCTCCTGTGTTTTGCTGCTTTGGAATGTGTTTGGAGATTGTTTACCCATAGGTGATTGTTTCATTGGTTTCATGTGAATTGTTTTGTCTCATTGCCCAATCAATGCCAAGCTGTGTCAGGACTCTGGAAAGAGTCACGAGTTGTTACTATTTTTATCTTTTTAGCCTTCTGTAAGTATCCTTTCTGTATTCTTTACTATAGTACAGTTTAGTATTCTTTAATATAATATAGTATCATAAAATAACAGATTAACCTTCTGAGAACATGGAGTCAGATTTATCATTCCTTCCCGCCATGAGGGCACTCCACAAATACAATAATTAAGTAAATTATAAATGTGGCCAGCAGCTGGAATTGACCAAAATGAAGCCTGAATCTTTGGCTTTAGACCTGGAACAGGGACAGCTGGCTGTCCTGTCCCACTGCCTTGAGCAAAAGCCATATTTTGGGTATGAGTAATCTCACACCACTGCCCCATTCCCTTCTGGAGACACTGGGTGTGTGGCTTGGATGGTAAATAGGTGCTTTCACCTTCTAAAAAACTTCCTCTCTTTGGGGCTAACAGAGCCATGAAAGATAATCTGAGAAATGTCTGAAAGTGTCACAGACTTTCTCAAATAACTCAGGCAGTGATGTGACCCCAGGCACAGAATAGTTTTAACCTTTTCCTTTTTTTTTTTTTTTTTTTGTTTTTTTTTTTTTTTTTTTTTTTTTTTTCCTCTCATTTTCTTTTAATAAGAGTCCCAACTGGCCATGGAAAGTTTGTTATTGTTCACAATGAGCCCAGAGCTCACGGTTCTGTCTCCTAACTACCACCAGCACAGAAATCAGTGGCAATAATGCAATTCACAGCCAAGGGCAGGGAAAGCTTGAGAAATAACTGTGTTAGGTCTGCAGTGGGGAGGGAGAATCTGCAGGATAATCAAGTGTGTGGAGGCTGCAGGGCACAGCAGGGCTGCAGTCCACAGAACAGGGGAACAATCTCTTGGCAGGCCCCTGAGAAAGCTGCTCTCATTTTCAGGCACTGCTGTGGGTGCAGTTATTGTAATTTAGCAGGTGTAAAGCATCTGGTGGGGTGCTGAGGAAACGGTGTCCTCATTCCAGGCTTTATTCACGTGAGACAGCTCTGCTGGGCTCAGGAGCTCACCCTGTGCACAGAATTCAACTCTGCAGCCAGGCTGGAGTCTGAGGTGGGCACTGAATGAAGGACATTTCCCAAACTGGGCAACAAAAGTGCTGAACACCAGGAGACCTGCAGCACAGCTGATGTTCGCTGAAAGGACAAAGCTGACCTTGTCACACTCATTCATCTCAAAGCCTGAGGGAAAAAAGAAAAACCTCAGAATACTCACAGGAGTCATTTATCCTCCACAGGTCTTTTCCTGGCTCTTTGTAGATAGGAGGTAGCTGAAATTTATGAGCCTTAATTTAAATGTAAATACCCCTGTTATTCATGAAAATTACCTGTCCCATTTTGAAAACTTAAACACTCATATCAGTCTTCTATGAAAATGAGCCCCACAGTTCCTTTCTCCTTGATTAATTATTGGCTTTGCTCTGTGGAGTGGAAAAGTAACCAAACCTGGGCTCCAGGAGCAGCAATAAGCGCCCTCACAGGCAACACAGGAGAAGAATATTCCCATCACTCTGCAACTGGCAGGAGGTGGAATTTAAAACACATTAAGCTGTGATAGAAGTTGGTGAACTGAGCTTTTCTGCAGGCACAGGGGGGGTTGGCATGAATGAATTCCCCCAAAATCCAGAAGCTAAGAAATTCGGAGCTGTTCTTATCTCAGGAGGGGATGTCACAGTCTGGGGGTGGTGGCAGTGGCAACATGAAGAAAATGAGAGCACAGAGAGCAGAGAGCTGTCTCTCAAGAGGGAAAGAATCATGTGAGAGAGGGGAGAAATGGGAGCTGAGGGGTCTGGGTGCTGAACTGCTGCTTCACACACAGTTACAGCACTGCTGGCAAGGAATTGTGACTTACAAAGCCATTCAGAGTTCCCCAGCCCAAAGGATCCAATGATGGAAGGTTTCCTATTCCTCTTCATGTCAGGTAACATCACTTATGCCATTTCCACTTGTTTTACAAGGCTTGATGTGTGCAGAATGGAGCAAGAACAGCAGCACAAATCACCACCCCAGAGATCCTGAAGGCTGGCAAATCACAAGACACCACAGACTGAGGCTACGGGCTTCCACTGAGGAGGAATTAATGATTTCCTTCCTATTCTAACCCTTTTCAGACAAAAATCACTGGTCAAAGCTTTGGCTGGACTCCTGTGCTGGCTCTTCCCTGCACAAGATGCATGGGTCTGAGGATGGGTGGAATAAAGAAAGAAGTTGCAGCAATTCACTGACCACAAACTTAAAGATTGAAGTCAGAACATAAAGACATAAGAACTTCCATGTTCACCCAGACCAATGTGTCATTTAGTCTGGGACTCAGTCCCTGTGGGGATCAGTAAAAGTTAATTTGGGAAAGAGCGCTGGAAACAGGGGAGCTGAGCAGCAAATTGGTCCTATTTTTTTTACCTCCTTGCTCCTGGCAGTCAGAAGATATTCCTGATTCAGAGGCTGCATTTAAATGCATTAAATGACCTCAGTGATGGCCCCAGCTCCTCCCAGGAGTCACTGGACTCCTTTTGTGGTTTAGGTTCACTGGGGTCAGACCATGGATTACTCCACTAACATGATGGACTGAAGAGCTCATAACTGGTTAAGCACAGTGGAACACCTTTGTCTGTGTGGGTTCCTCTTCTCTGCTTGTCTGCCCACTCCCAAGGCTGGATCAGGAGGCATTTCCTCATAAATGCACCCCTTCCTGTCCTGTGGGAGCTGCAAGGTGAAGGAACAGAAAAAGCCTGGATCTGGACAGCAAGAAACTGCTCGTCCATGGGCTGTGGGAGCAAGCTGGGAGGAGTGCTTGGTGCTGCACCCTGCAGTCACACAGTTCATGCAGCAATCTCACTCCTGGCTGTGCCTGAGAGCAGATTTTGGGCAGGAAATATCCCCCTGAAATACAGCAGGGTCAGACAGGCACAAGCAAGGGGTGTGTGTCACCCTGAGTGAAGGAGCAGGCAGAAGGAAAAGGATTTCCTTGAGAAAAGGACAGACAGTGTCTGACATGGAGAGAAAAGATATCGCCACTGGAGGCATCTTGGCTTTGTAAAGGAAGGGTGGTTTCTTAAGAACCAGTTTTTCCCTGCTGAAGGGTATCCAGGGACTTCCTCCTGAAAGGGCAGGAGGTTCTGACGAGGGCCTGATGAACAGGAGTCCTGCTGTGGGTTTAGCAGAGGTGTCCTCACCTCCTCATGTTTTCATGTCCTCATCTCCTCATGTTTTCATGTCTTAATATCCTCATGTTTTCATGTCTTCACATCTTCATGTTTTCATGTCTTCATGACCCAGACAACTGGTTAAGAGATAAAAAGCACAAATACCATTCTCTATCCTTCCACTTGGAGGGAATGATGAAGGAAGGAAGAGGAAGAACCAGCAGATCATCAATACCTGGCTCCGAGCATGGTGTCACCAGGAGAATTTTGGGTTTTTTTCATCATGGGTTGGTCTACATGACACCAAATCTGTTTCAAAGGCTGATGATGTGAGGCTCTGGGTAGAGAAGTGCAGCAAGTGACAGCACACTCTCATGGGAGACTGAGTTATGAAGTGCCTTGTTTTATATGCAGAATTTTTCTGCATATAATTTTTCTGCCTTTGCAGAAATCTGGGGACAGCAGTAGTGGAGATTGTGCAGAGAAGGGAAACAAAGCTGGTGAAGAATCTGGAGCACAATTCTGATGAGGAGCAACTGAGGAGCTGGAGGTGTTTAGTCTGCAGAAAAGGAGGCTCAGGGGAGACCTTCTCACTCTCTAGAACTCCCTGACAGGAGGGTGCAGCTGAGTGGGGGTCAGGCTCTGCTCCCGGGGGACAGGGACAGGACCAGAGGGAACAGCCTCAAGTTGTATCAGGAAAGGTTTAGATTGAGTATTATGAAAAAAGTATTTGCTGAAAGAGTGGTCAGGCATTGGAACAGGCTGCCCAGAGCAGTGGTGGAGTCACTATCCCTGGAATTGTTCAAAAAACATGCAGATGTGGCACTTGGGGACAGGGTTTAGTGGTGGACCTGGCAGTGCTGGGGTAATGGTTGGAGTCAGTGATCTTAGGGGCCTACTCCAACCTCAGTGAATCTCCATGTTCTGTAGGAAGATGTGTGTATTCCAGTGAATCCAGAGTGCCAGAGCCTGTCTCTGGCTGTGCTGGCCAAACCAGATGAGATTATCTGGGATCTGGGATGAGCCCCCCTCTCACCACACACACACAGAGCACTCAGCTCAGCTCTGCAGCAGGTTGGACATGAAGAAGCAATTAAGGTGAAAGCCAACACGCTTCTCCTTGGCCTTCCTAATTAATAAATCAAGGGCCATGTGTATTGTGAGAAATTGCCCACAAGAACCCCTTTATTTGACCTGAGAACAGACCATGTTGTTCCCTGACTCAGTTTCCTACCACCGGCATCCTGAACTACCTCACATGCAGGTGTCAGAGCTGGGCTTCCAGAAGGAAAACAGCAGCAAAGGGGGGAAAAAAGCAAAATTCTCCAGCAGCTGACTGCAGCCTGGGTCAGAGGTGGGCAGGAAGAGCTTCTGATTATTGGTAGAGAGAGGATGTCCTGCTTATTAGTTCCACCAAATGACCTTAATTGTGTGATTTGATAGAGAAAGCAGAGAAATAGAAACCCCATTCCTTTTGCCTGCAAAATTGTGAGATCTGGAAAGGCAGAAAGAAAATCACATCAATCCTTTCTGTAAAGGTGGCCTCACTGATTCAGAAATGGACATCTATAAATAGCCCTGGTAAAACTGAAAGAAGCTTTCTGTTGATTTACTGGGTTTTTTTCTCACTCTATCCATACATGGTATTTTTCCTCTGGGATACACAGAGCCACTATTTTCTGATTCAAAGCATGAGACAAACAATTAACATTAACAATCATAATAATGTGCCAGAGTGGTTGAAAGCTTGCTGAATCAGTTGAATCATCTGCATAGAAAAAATTGCAAATGAAAACTTTATTAAGGAAGCTTGGAAACCTTCTATTAATTCATGTAGTATTCCATTAATAATGATGTTCAATTAAGACTGCTGTCCCAAAGTCTCTCTGGAAACAGCTGATAGGAGAAATAGGAGTGCACTTTGCTGGAGCCCTTCCCATCCCACGATTGCTGGAACACGCCAGGAGAATCATGGACAATACTTAAAAAAATTATTTCCCCTCTTTAGCCTTTTCTAGGGCAGGCAAAGCACATGCACAACCCATAAATGGCACAGAGTGGGAAGAATACCTCACAGCAAGTTATTTCCCAGGCTCTGTGCCTGTCAGGGCCTATTTGCTTTCACCCACATGGAAGCATCCCCTGAGGTCCCCATGGTTTCTTTCCCTTGTGTGCTCCATCAGTGCACATATTCTGGAACTGCTAATGCTTCCAGATGGGAACAGCAGCTGGAAAGGCTGGCAGGGAAAATCAGCTTCTTGGTGGCAGTGGCCTGGGGGAATGTAAATATTCCCACAGGAAAAGCAAGGGAAGAGTGGAAGCCTGGAAGGAGGTGACAGCGTTATCAGGAGGACAGGAGTGAAATGCTCAGGTGAAGGGGAGAAGCAGCAGCTTCCATGAGTATTTAGGATGTGCAGAGACCCTAAAAATAAACCCACTGTGGAAGCATCTGTGTGTTTGTCTTTTCCAAAGCTTCGCTCTCCTGCCTTCAAGCCAGTTTTTAATTGCAGGACATGGGTCATCCTGCATGCTTTAGATACAAGGGCTTCCAGCACTGATGTTCCTGGGGTGGGAAGGATGCAGCCAACACAACACACAGCAGGCAGGGCACCCCCAGATGGCTGTGCTCACTGCTTAAATAAGGGAGAACTGAAACCCAGCCCTGCAAACTCCACAAACACAACTCCAACCTTGACTGTGCCATCAAGACATCCACTGGAGAGAATTCCCTATTTTCACAAGAATGATAAAAATACAGATGACTTTATTTAGTGCAGCTAGGGATTGTGGCTGAAGAAAAATATTTAGAACTCTGCTGTAATTTGCTCTGATAATGGTAGTCAGACGCCAGTAATTTTTGAACAAAGAGAAAACAGGGCTGCAAAGTATCTCTTTGAGCAGAAAACACCTTGCAGCTCAGGTTTTCCGACACAGGTTACAGTTACCAGTCCACACTGGGGAAAGGTAAATGATTTCCATGGAGAGTGGCCACTGCAGTGGGATTGCACAAATCAGAGACAGGACTTCAGAAGCCAGTGAGAGCTCAGAGTGGTTGATCTGGCTTACAGCTGCTGTTTGGGAAATACAGTGCACAGCATGTCCTCATTCATAATCCCCTTATGGGATTATACAAAGAAAACAAAAAAAATCTGAAACAAAATTAATTTAAATGACCAGCTAGAGAATTCAAAAGTTATCTTTTTTTTTTTTTTAACTTTTAATACAATTACACAATTAGCAAAGTTTATTACATTATCTACATTTGCAGATACTGTGGTGATAAACCAAGGAGGAAAGTCTGAACTGCTGATGCTGCTGTTCACACTCTCCTTGGCATCATCTACAACAAGACGTGGTATGAAATATTTAATTATTTTGGAGCACTTGGCCAGGAACTCAAGAAAGATTGGAAATCTCCCAAATAATAATTCCTGAGCTTGGTCTAAATTCCTCATTCTCATGGTGCTCACTGGGCATTAGGAAATGTGTCCAGGGGCTCAGCCTGGCACATCACATCCCCAGGGAAAGCTGCTGTTCCCATAACAGGCAGAGGCAATCCAGAGCTGCCAGGGGTGTCCATGGCCCTTTTAGGGGTGACAGAAATGTCCACCTCTCCCCCCTCACATGCTTTAGCTGACAGAGCAATGTGAAGCAGCAGAATTCAGAGAACCATGCAATTGTTTAGGTTGGAAAAGACCTCCAAGATCATAAAATCCAGCCACTGACCCGACATCCCTAAACTCTGTCCCCAGGTGCCACATCCACAAGTTCTTTTGGGAATTTACAGGGATGGTGACTCCATCACTGCCCTGGGTAGGCTGTTCCAATGCCTGGCCAGTCTTTCAATGAAGAAATTTTCCCAAATATCCAACCTAAACTTCTCCTGGCACAACTTGAGGCCGTTCCCTCTCCTCCTGTCCCTGTTCCCTGGAGCACAGCCCAACCCCCCCGGCTGTCCCCTCCTGTCAGGAGCTGTGCAGAGCCACAAGGTCCCCCCTGATCCCCCTTTTCTCCAGGCTGAGCCCCTTTCCCAGCTCCCTCAGCCTCTCCAGGTGCTCCAGAGCCTTCCCCAGCCCTGTCCCTGTCTCTGGACACACTCCAGCACCAAAATTATTATTTAGTTTAGGCAGAAGAGAAGATTCCTGAGTGCTGAACAACTACAGTGGAGTTAGTGAGGGACCTACATGTGCAATTCCATGGGTGAAAACTGAAATTGAACCATTTAGCACTTGAACAGCTGCAGGTGCATCTGCAGTTTGTAACTCTAAATATCATCTTGAAAACTTATTGTCTGGTTTTCCTTCTTTCCTTCCCAGGGATGACTCAGGATGTGGTGTTTTTTTTTTTTTTTTTTTTTTTTTAAATAAAATTGCACTCCTGAGCATGATTCATATATAAACTGCAAAGACCCAACTTTGTTTTCCTCCCTTTTCTGAAATCTTGGAAAAGTTGCATTGTTTTCTGCACTGTTCCCAAAACCATTCCATCATCATCAGGAGTAGAACACAGAAAAGTTTTAGCCTGTCAGTCAACACAGACCTTGTAAGAGCAGTTCTGTAATCAGAATTCAGACAAGTTCATGTCCATCTCCAAAAACTCCCAGCCAAAATCTTGGCAGCGACAGAAACATACCAGCAGTAATATACTTCTAGCACAGGATAGAAAGTAGCCTCCAAACCTCAGGTCAAGAAAGGAACTGAGCAAAAGCATTTCAAAAATTCCTGATACTCTAGTTTGACTCAATTTTTTTCCTTTACCACACTGCTCTGGGACCCCTCTGCTCTATGGGCTGGGAATCATCCTTTCATACCCACTCACAAATCTGTCTGTAGAGCACCTGTACCCATTTTTCCTTGCACTGACACTGTCCTTGATCATGAGCAGCTCTTCAGCTTCCAGTGTTTATCCCATGGTGATGTATTTATAGGCAGCAACAACACTCCTCAGTGGCTTTCATTGTGCTAGGTTACAATACCACGATTTCAGATGCAGCTTGTGAAACCTTTCACATTTTAAGAACAGAGCTCTCTGGGCACACTTTTAATTATTGGTATTGTTCCAGGAGCTCATGAGGGCCCTGCTGAATTTTATTTTGTGTAGGGTAGGCTCTACACAATGAGTGTAAAGAACAAGCCCTACAGATGTGAGATGAAGAGGAGACAAGTAAAGGCAGTGGGAAGCAAAGGCAGTGGCCTGGGGTTAATCAATAGGAAAAGTGTTCCTGGCCTTCATCTGAGTTCACTGGAGAGACTCTTCACAGAGATTCAGGCAGTACAAGCACTTCAGATCTTTTGTATTTAAAGATGCCCCCCTCACTGGGTTTGTTCTTATTTACAGAGCTCCCTAATTTTGTTTGGAAAAACAAAAACTTCCACAGACACTGAAAGATTTGATCCGCAACCTTAGAAGAAGCTTAGACTGATGTAAAAATACAGTACACAGAGATTAAGCAGAAAAATCATACACTTATGTTTCTACAGTTGTAAGTAAGAATATGCCTCAAATAAGTGAAAAATTGTATTAATATGATAGTGAAAGGTTTATAATGTAAGAGTGTAGCTGTATAGAATAAGTTAAGTGTTTAGAAGTTATAATATAAGCATCTATGTGCATGTGAGACAGAAGCCTAATGAACAAAAGTATCTGCAGTGCAGCAGAAGTAAATAAAAGTGATAGGTTAGAAAAGAAAAATAAACCCTATAGCAACTGTCTATTAAGTTAGAAAGTTCTGTATTATCTTGTAACGAAGAAACTTGTGACTACTTTGAGCTGTGGCTGACTACTTGCTCCTCCAAAATCTCCCAGCCTCTGAGACTGATGCTTATCTAAGCAATAAATCCTTCCTAACCCAAAAATACTCCCATCCCTTCATTTTTAGCAGTGATACCTGCCTTTCTCTGTGGCCTTCACTGTGGACTGTTACAGGATGGGACAGTGCTGTGCTCAAACCCTCATTGAACCCACCCCAGCCCAGGATTCATGGGGAAGTTTAAAATTGCCACGTGCCTGAATCATGAGTGAAGGCTCTGCTGTCAAAGTGGCAGATGGAACAGACTGAGCTAGGGTGGGAAGGCAGGAGGTGAGGGGGGACGTGGAGCACTGACAGGAACTCTGTCAGGTGATGTCCTGACCTGGGACTTGCTCCTTCCTCTTGCTCCACAAGAATAAAGGATTGTGCCTTGTGCTCTGCTTTAATCAAATCAGAAACCTCATCCTTTTAAATGCAAACCAGAATTAATGATGCAGATCTCCTCCCCACTTGAGATATCCTCAGTCTGCAGGTTCTGAGAGGTGTCACTTCACTTTGCTCTATGAAACCTGCTCTGTACTGATGCTCTGCATTTCTTCTGACAGGTTTCTACAAACCATTTCATCAAACTCTTCCACTCTTACAAACAGAGGCCTGCAGCAGCATTCCTGCCAATTCTGCAGCAGACTGAAGAGCAACAGGGAGTTCAAAGGAGCTTGGAAGAAGAGAGGATAAAGGAAAATAGAAAGGAGACAGTTAGGGTGAGAAAAAGAATAAAATGAGTGACTATATTGTTTGAGGAAAAAAAAAAATGTTCCAGTCTTTTGGGGAGAAATAATATGTGGGATTTAGGAAATCTGTGTGTAATCATAAAAAAGAATGGGGACACTGCCCTAGGCCTATGAGGAAAAAATAAAGTATCAGATGCTTTACTGGGGAAATAGAAAGAGCTAAATTTAAGGGCTACAGGGGAGCAGAATTTCCCTCAAAACCTCAATTTGCTTTCACTGCCACTACAGTAGTGACAAAAGATGTTATGACAATGTTTGTGGGTTTGGTTGTTTTTAGAGCTGCCTTTATCCAGCAAGGACATATCATCTTTAATCTCCAGCCTGTCTTCCTGTCAGCACTGTCCTTTATTGGATTTGAAACTCAGCAGGGACGTGGATGCCTCCCAGAACAAATACCTTTCTTCTCCTACTTCTTCTCTGATAACCACTCCACAAATAAAACTTCTTCTGATGGAATCCTCTCAGGTCACTGCTGGCCACTGCCAGCACATTGTTTAATAACAAGTCAGGAGTTTTACAAAGGACTCTTATTCTACCTCAGAGGATGCCCTAACAGCACAGTGACAAGGGAAAATCCAGGACAAAGCAATTTGGGTTTCTGCATTATCAGCAACAGCAAAGGAAAAATGTGATTCAAAATAAGTATTTCAATCCTTTGGATTCTTTTAAAATTATTTTCTTTTTCTTCAGCTTGATTGGTATTACTGATAGAGAATTCCTCCTATGGAAAATTTCTGCTTCAGCAGTGCAAGACTGTGATTCAGTGGGACGATGAGGCTGAGTCAGTGGAAGGAGGGAGCAAACCTTGACTATTAATGAGAACAAACAGCCTGGGAATCCCAGCAGTGCAGATCCATTCAACAATGCCAAGTGAAGTGCCCTGACCAAATCTCTCCAAGGCCTGTTCTGGAGATCAGTCTACTTCTACAGCACACTTTGTGCACAAATCCTTTGTTTTTCCTTCTTGCTGAATTCCTTTCTCTTGGTGAGTTTGTTTGGTTTTGCATGGTACAGACAGAACAGCTCCCAAAATTTTAAGACCACCAGAATTTAGACCTTGAGAAACTGATACTGACTTGCTGCCACAGTGACTCACTGGCATTCAACATTCAACTGTGCCAGCAACAATCAAGCCTCTCCTTCACTTTTTATTATTTAGCTGCTAAATGAAATGTTTATTGGCTTGGTTGTCACTGCACAGGTTCAGACGCAACAGAACTGGAGAAAACAAGGCTAAAATGGGTCTTCACAGGAAAAGGGGGCCCTGGCTGAGCTCTCATCCCCTCCCAGGTGTGTTGGGGTCTCATGGACACAAATGGCAGATTATTTCATCACCTGCTGCTACATCTGAAATTCCTGACCCTTAAAACAGGTGTGACTCCTCAGTGTTTAGGGCAGCAGGACTTTTCTGCTAAATGGAGGGTGGGTTGTGAATGAAGGATGAAATTGCTTAAGGAATGGAGGAAGAATGAAGCTGGGTACAAGGTGACAGGATAAATTTGGAAAAATAGGGTTGAGATCCAGTTCCTTCCCCCTTCCCACTTCAACACAAGTGAGGACTAAGCCCCACTGGGCTGGAGCAGCACCAGTAATGGTGAAGCACATTTCCAAGAGCAGAACACCCTCCTGACCAGCTGAACACCACAGTAACACCTTTTGCCATGCCAGCCAAATATTTCACCTGCTCCTAAAACCCCCAGAGTGAGATCCCAAAGCCTTGCCAGCAGTTCTGCTCCAACAGAGATCCAGCCTCCCCCTTGAGAAATGGGCTGCCTTTGGGATCCACCTGCACTGACAGAGCAAGGGAAAATTGAGAAGGTTCTGGGGGAGAAGCACAAAAATTTGGAACAGATGTAAAACTTGAATCTTCCTGGAGGTCTCCTCTATTGTCATACTCAGCAGGGACTCATGGAATGAGGTAGATGGATGGAGTGGGGCAGGAATAAAGAACTGGAAGATTTCTACTTTAGGTCAAGATGAGGATCTATTAGATTGCATTTTTTGGCCAGGAATTACCTAAATTCTCTCCTTTCACCCAATTCCATCATACCTTCTTCAATTCAAAATAAAACAGCATTTAAAAAAGCCCCAAATAATAGAAATTGATTATCAAAACGGATTTGTTCTTGGGACACTTTACAGAGGTAAATGTGATGAAGGCATCCATAACCCAAAATTTGTGTAGGGACAACCTGTAAGGAAACGTGAATTTGGGTTGCCTTCACTGAAACATCTCTAGAACTTTGGAAAATGGATGTATATTGACAGACCCTGAGGAATCTCATGCTGGTTAACTCTGGCTGCACACTGGACACATTTTGCATGACACAATGTGAATTTGAAGAGATGGACTATCTTAATTCACAGCATGTACAGGGAAATTCTTAACTGCCACTACTCAGTTGTTGTTTCTAATGTTGAAGCTGACTGCAAAATTTAAACCTTAAAGTTTAAATAACAGAAGAACAATTTGGAAGAATGCAGGTGAGCCACCTTTGTGTTTGAAGCTGGATAACATTTATATCATCCTACCTAATTGTTTGTGTGTTATTTACTCAAGCATTTATAAAAGACTGAGCATAAAAGCAGGGAATATAGCTCCTGCAATGAATAATTTGCATTCTTTATTCAGTGCAAATTAATTCAGGTCTCAAGCACTGTGGGAATTAGCTTTATATGCACTGCAGAGAGCTTGAAATGGAAGTTTAAACTGATGCATCATAAAAGTTCCCATTTAATGTTTTAAGGTGCTTTTTTTTTGTTTCCATTAGCATAGATTATTCTGTTTATAGATGCTGGAGTGAGAGAAGATTCTTATTATTATTAGCAAAGGCCTTGTTAGGAATGCTCAGAAGACTTAGCTAAGACTTTGGGGATGGTCTGCTCCAGGAAAACAGTAATTCTTGCACTGAGATCACTGTCAATCATCCTGTTGCACTCCTGGCCAGGGGGAGGATGTCCTCCACCCACAGTTTATCCTCTGCTATTAGAACAGGGTTTTTTTTAAGGATTATCACTGCACAGAACTCAGTGGAGCTGGTTTTAAGGTGAGGTTGAACTCTCCTGGACAGCACAAATTATGCAGAAATACCAGGCATGGAATCCAAGAAATAATACAGAATTAACCCATCAGTCCACTCCTATGAAAATATATTCCTGTGATTCAGGCTGTGGACATACATGTGATGACTGATCCACATCTACTTGTTTTCCACTAATTTACCTTTCCTCCTGTCCCTTCTCTTCCCTGTAGCTCTAACTCTGCTTTCTCTGACATCTCCATTTGCCAAACTCCCTTCAGCACCCTGGACCAGATCAGGACAGGGTTTCTATGCAGTCTCCTTGATTTGCATTCATCATTTCATGAGCACTGCTGGGGATTAAGCTCCACTAATGATGTTCCTCTTTTTATTTAAGAAAACTTCTAAGCCCTTTAATGAAAGAAAAACCAAAATTAACCCAAAGCAAAATGGAAAGATTTTGTTCTGTCTCCTTTGGTTTAGATCTGTGTTTTAGCTGTCAGGGAATGCAAGACATTACCATGTTCTGCCTTTTGAGAAAACAAAATTTGCCCTCAAACTTGCAACTTGACACACTCAGATCTTGGTCTCCCTTAACGAAGAACAGTGTGCTCACTGAATTTTTTTTGCTGCATCAATAAATCATGTTCAGTTCTTCCTCTGACCCAAAAAGGCTCCAGCTCCTACACTCAGGAGGAGCTCATCCAGCACATTAGTCAGCAAAACCACGGATGTGCTCAGGAATACAAAAGCCATGATCACTTTCAGGACCATCCACAACTGGACAGAGTCAGGAGAGGGCTGGAGCAACCCAGAAAACATCACCCAACGGAGTTAGAAACATGCAAACACATTACTCACCTCAAGCACAGGAAAAGCATAAAGGCAACGATGAGGGCCCCTACTGAAATGCAGTGGCCCAGGTAGTTTATGATGAGAGCAATCTTGTAATGGAGCGCATACTTCCTCTGCAGGTAAAGAGACAACAGGATTAAATCAGCACCAGTCTCCAAGCACTGGCATTCAGGAACAGTTTAGCACTTCAGAAAACAGTCATTACTTTTGCTTTTCTCAACTTTATAATGACATAAGAGTACCAGGGCTGATGCCTCTGTGTAAGGCAAATATATTGCCCGGGCACACAAGTACAGGCTTGGTGTCATTTCAGTTTGGGATTTGTCCATAGTTTCTTACAAATATCTGCAAAAAAAGTTATTTTCTCCCCACTTTTTCCTTTTTTAAATTATTTTTTTTTCCATTTCCTCAGACTTCTTTATTTTAAACCTCTGTCATTTTAGGCGACAAACCTACCAAAGACCCATCTTCTCAGAGCTTCAAAAGTTATACAACGTTATTTTCTTAGGAAACAGCATGGTCTTAATGAGCCAGGTTATGCCATTTTCCTACTCAAATGGCTTGGTTTTCACACAAAAATGTCAGTAAGAATAAATAACAAGCCTTTCCCATACAGGCAGATTTTCCTCTGAGGGACATTCCTTGCAGGCTGTGATCTTTATCCTTCAAACAAAAGCAGACTAAAAGAGCTGGAACCCAGTGGTGTCCCTTCAGTTCTGATAAACCAGGAATCCTGTTGTTTTTAGCAGCAACCCAAATATGTGGTGAAATTTTCTGTATTAGTGTCTATTTCCTTGCGTGTGGGGGAGATTGTTGGCAAGTTCTTGATCCTGTACACAAAAAATTAAGTACAGAAGTGCTCCCATCTAAATCAGTGAATTTAGGGATTTGGTGATCAAAATTTGGCCTTGCAGAAACATCTTTATTGATGGGCTGCTGTTGGCTTTGGAGAAAGGAGAAGCATCTCTTTCTTTGCCTGGCTAGGAAGAAGTAGAAAGACACTATTCAGATAAATACTGGAGATGGCTAAAAAGAGGTTTGCTACTGGAAGACTAAATGCCCCTGAAAAATATATTTATTATTAGTTTTGACATTTATTTCTTTTCAAGTTAAGCAGATCTTTGCCCATATTGGGATGTTGCCCTCCTTCAGAAGAACATTGACTCTTAAAAACCAACCACCTACATTTCCTCTCTTGTGATAAAAATATGAAAGTAAAATCCTACAAATGGCATAATTTAAAAAAAAATTGGGTTAAATTTCTTTTTTTAAATTTTTTTTTACCCTAACAATTTCCCTTAACATTTTACTCCAGTGAAAGGAATTTGTCAGTGAATGAATGTTTGGCTGAAACTACAACCAGCAGCTGTAGCTCATCTGTTCCATTGTTCTGTGAAGATAAGCATCTTCCAGCACGTTGCCAGAGAGCCAGGGAGCTCTCTTGGAATCATTTTTGTGATGAAACCTGCCTGCATCTTCAGCTCACAGAGTAATGTGCTGTTTCTGGACACAGCTCAACCACGCAGAGTATTTTTAAGTCTATTATAAAATCCCCTAAAATAAACTTCCCCATCCACGGGCCCATTTTCTGAATTGCCTGGAGGTGAAAGAAAAAAAGCAAAAAAACGAAGCTACAGAATGCAAATTCCACACTGTGTTTTATTGATCCTTCAGTGGAGGGGGCACCTGAAGAGAAAGGAAACTCACTTGACCTGCTGGGCCTACCTGTGCAATGTGGTTTTATTCAACAATGCCCTGGCAAACTGCAGGGCTCACTGACTCTCCTGCTTAATTGACAGAGCCAGAGGATCACAGAACATCTCAAGAGATCCAAAAGGATCATTGAATCCACTGCTTCTCACAGCACTATCAAAACTCAAACCATGTGACTAAGAACTGTTTTCAGAATTGCTCATTTAGGGCTAGAAATCTCCTGGAAGATGGCAAACTTTGTGTTTTCCCAGCACAAGGTTCCTGCTCTTTAAGTCTGACCCTCCTTTGGCTCCTGACCACCATTTCAACTTCACTCAAATTTTAAGAAGGTGTGGTTCAAAAGATGAGAAAATTAATTGTAAAAATAAAATTATGAAGCTCCTGTTTAATGCAGTGATGCTGAAGGAGAAACAAGCACAATTTTCATATTTTCTGCTTCTGATGCTCACAAGGTTTCCTGAAGGCAAATTCAAACATCACAGAAACAAGAACTGCCTTGGTGCTTAGGAAAACTACGCTGACAGGGTGGCAAGACCACTTTCCACCAGCCTACGTGCAATCTACATCTCTCCTGGAATGGAAGGCAACATCTTCAGGGCTGAAAAGCACGTGCCCAGAAAATCATGTGTTTGTTCCCCAAAGCTCAGCTCATGTAAAAGACTTGCACAGCTCTTTTCTGGCTAGCCCTCTTGGCCACAAATACATTCAAAATGTCAACAACCTTCTCCTGTTACCCAATAACCTTCTGCTTTCAGGAAGATTCACTCCACTAAAACAAAGATTTAAATTATATTCAGGATTAGGAGGGGGGTTGCTAGATTGGAAATGAGCTAGAGAAGGAGATCATAGAATCCTGGAAAGGATTGGGTCAGAAGGGGCCTTAATGATGATTCCTGCTGCGGCCAGGAGTGCCAACTATTAGACCAGGTTATTCAGAGCCCCTGACCTGGTCCAACCTGACCTGGAACACTTCCATGGATGGGGAATCCAGGGATGGGGAATCCAGGGATGGGGAATCCAGAGATGGTTTTACCCCCTGGCCACAGCAGGTCACACCACTGCAATGCCATTCCATGACATTGGACATGACAATCATGTTACACCATGACTGGGCATGAGGTGTCTCCAGAGCTTCTAAACTGAGGAGTGACAGCAGCACGACTTTATCTGCACTGGCTTTGCACATCTGAGGCATGCTGGGCTCCCCACAGGCGCCTCCAGGCTAATGGCAGACTCATTCTGTCTAGGGCACTTTTCCCCTTGCTTCAGCTGGGATGTGACTGCTTAACCTGTCCTAAACAATTCAGGGAGTGTTTTGAATCAATAACCACCTAATAACAGCACTCTCAGACCATCTGACAAGGATCTTGCTTCCTCTTACAGAACTTACTGACAGGTCCTGCCAGCGTTTACAGCTCATGTCTCCCTGGGAGGCTCCACACGCCATTGCCAGTCAGTCACTTCCAATTTCCTCCCGGTGCCAGGATGATCTCAGCACCAGCACAGCTTAAGGACACCTCTCCAAAGACTTGCAGAAGCAACTGGGAAGTATCTTTGTCATGCCAGATGACTCTGAGCTCACTGCTTTCCCGTCCTGAGCCAGCTGGGAGCTGCTGTGGCTCCTATGCGGGATACATTAGTCTGAGCCCAGCGTGGTGCTAACTCAGCTACTCAGCTTGAAGCCACCTCAAAACATCATCAGAAGCAAATTCACATACAGCTGCCACAGACCACAACACCAAAGTTCCTGGTTTATAGCTCTTTTTGGAGGCTAAGATGTCTCTTGTGCTGCCTGAGACGCTCACTTTTCTCTAAGAAGAGCAGAGATTTGTGTCGGATGCAGTGAAGGCCCTTCCAACACAGGAGCTTGTAGGCTGAGGAGAATCTTTCCATTTGTCACACACCGTGCCACCAAACAGCCAGCTGGATCAAAATTATTTCTGTGTCTTGTTCCTGTGCCTGGAGGAGGAGCCAACTATTTGTTCAGAGGGTGACATCAGTCTGACAGGAGGACATCAGCACTTGGGTACCCACCCAAGGCAAGGGTTACGAGCAGTTGTGCACACACAGACACCTTCTGTCCCCTGAGGTGCCCTGGGGACATTTGTGATTCCCAGCTGGTCCTGATGGGACCTCCATGGCTGCTGCTGAATCAGAATTTTTAAGGTTGGAAAAGACCGCTAAGATAATTGACTCCAACCATTCCCTCAGCACCACCCAGTTCACCACTAAACCCTGTCCCCAGGTGCCACATCCACAAGTTTTCTGAACACTTTCAGGGATGGTGACTCTACCACTGTCCTGGGCAGGCTGTTGCAATGTCTGAAAACCCTTTCAGAGAAGAAACTTTCACTAATACCCAGTCTAAACCTCCCGTGACACAACTGGAGGCAATTTCCTCTGGTCCTGTCCCTGTTCCCTGGAGCACAGCCCGCCCCCCCCCAGCTGTCCCCTCCTGTCAGGAGCTGTGCAGAGCCACAAGGTCCCCCCTGATCCCCCTTTTCTCCAGGCTGAGCCCCTTCCCATCTCCCTCGGCCTCCCCAGGTGCTCCACAGCCTTCCCCAGCTCTGTTCCCTTCTCTGGACATGATGGATGGACATGATGGACACAGGCAAAGGACAGTCTGGAGACACTGGGACATTTTAAACTACACACACAACTACATTTAAAAATCTAGGTCTCAGTCAGAGTGGGAATCTAGCAGCAAATCAGTCCCAGAACAGAGTTTTAGCAGCTACTGCCACAGGGGCCAACCACAAGCAGAGCAATGATGCATTAATATAACCCAGTGAATGGGTGTTACTGAGCTGATGGCCTCCTAAGACTGACCCACAGTTGAAAAAACCTAAAATTTCTATTGCTACATTGCTAAAACTGTCATAAAACATGGGATGGATGTTGAAAAGTCCTGTTCCTGTCCCCTGTTATCAATCACTGAATTAAAATCATGTGATTCTTTAGCACTCTGCCTGTGAGTGGTCAAGCTTAAAAGCAGTGGGGTTTTTTTTGGATTAAAAATAAACACAAGTCATAGGGCATTACCCCCAGGCTGATGTTTAGCATCAGCTAAACTCAGTAACAACAATAGACCCACTTGTGTGCCTGAATCTCACCTTTAATCAAAATGGAGCAAATCTGTGGGGATTGTTCCTTGTTTCTATCTCTTTTTTTGAGATCACAAAGTATTCATCTGTAACACTGAGCATTATGAGAGATTTCAAAAATATTCACAAATATTAATATTTGCAAAGCTTGTCACAAATCTTTAAAGATCTAATAAATGAGTTTTTAAGCCTCTGTAAGCAAGGGTGGGGGAACATCTGCACTTTCATCTCTTTAAGAAACATGCTATTTAAGGAGTTTTAAGCTATCACCATAGCTGCAAAGTTTTTAAAAGCAAAAACAGAGTAAAGGGAATAATCCTGTCCTCTAGTCACAACACTTCTCCATCCTCTTAAAATAAAACCCCTCTGTATTTGCTCGTGCACAGACAGCCACTGTTGGGAGCCGTGCAAACACGTAACCAGTGTTATTAAAATGCAGCAGCCTTTTCCTGAGTGGCTGCAGCTCACTGCTCCCAGCTCAAAACCACACCACAGATATCCAGTCTTGGCCCAGCTCTGCTCCCCAATCTCCACATCAGCACTGGCTGCTCCACATCCCCTCTCTTGCTCACTTTTAAGACATGGTCAGTCTGTCCCTCCAGTGCCCCAGCTTGTGCTGGTGCCAGCACTCCTGCAACAATGCACTGAGATGCTGTAGGGACCTGATTCATCAAAAAAAATGACCCAGCAGAAAGTTAGCTTTCCATTTTAAATGGGAATGAGGGGCTGCACTGGGGTGGTCCCAGCTTAGGTTGGCCTAAATTGTCTTGGGAGCCTCTCCACTGTGCTAGAACACCTTGAATGTCCCTCTGGGTGGCAGTCAGGTACTGGCACAACTTTTGTTAATTCCTAGAAGCTTCTAGGAAAAAGAGGGAGGATTAAATTAGCCAGGGAGTAAGAACAGGTTCCTCCTCAGCAGCTGGTGTGTCATTATTTGTTTTGTGATTAACTGGAGAAAACCCAGACTGACCACACTGGATCTTACAGGATGGATGCTGCAGCACAGCCAAAGCTCATCCTGGCTCTGGGGTGCAGCACCAGCACAGAGAGCCCTGAGTACTAAATGTGGGATCTCATCTTTCTCCTCTCTGTCCCTGGCATGGCACAGCTGCAAGGACAGAATGAGTTGAATGAATCCCAATGATGCCTCAGGGTTTAGCTTTTATATTTTTCATATTCTGTGCTGCTTTAGTGTGTGGGTCTGAGCTTCACATCACGGGATGGTGAGCTCTCTGCACAGAGCAGGGAGACAAAACAATTCCTGCTCTAGCTTCTCTAGCTGGGCACCAAGGACAAATGATCCAAATCTCAAGTCCAAGAGCATAAACAATGTGGAATGAAGAGAGAAAAACAACAAGGATGGGACTTCATGGGCTAAAGCTGGAATTGGACAGTGATGCAAATGGAGCAGAACTGATCAATGTGAGAGACCCCGTGAGCGCTCGTGCATTTCGGGACCATTTGGGTTCATCTTGGGTGCAGCCCTGGCTGGGCTCTTGTGCTGCCCAAGGTGGATCCATTGAGACCTCCTAATAAATCTTTACTTTTCTTCTTTAGCTCTGTCCAGCCTCTGTTCCAGGTTAGCTTTCTCAAGGCATCACCAAAACAAACCAGTCTGAGCTGCTGGGCTCCACCCTGGCTCCTAGAAGGAAAAGCCACTCCTGGCAGAGACAGCACAAAGTCTTTGTGGGGTTGTGTCCCACCACAACACTCAACACAGCAGGAAGAGGAAGAGTATGAAGGGCTTGAAGTCTTAAACTGTGTGAGGGTGAATGTCTATGATGCCTCTGAGATATCTGAAAAGGGCTTTGCATAATTCCTCACAGCCCTTCTGAAGGAACTTAATCCCATATGCTAATTTAAATCTGATAACACTTATACCATGCAAGACTGGTTCAATTTCTTAAAGACAGCTGGGTCCTGAGTCTACTTTTTATGTATTTTTTTCTGTTGCTGCCCCTTAACATATTTGCTTAAGGAGAAATGACATTGAGATCTGTAAAGGTCAGTTGTTGATGAGACCTCAGAATGGGCAGATATGGGGTGGAATCAGCTGGTAGAACTTATTTTTTAGTGCCAAAGAGGCTTTAGGTATTATTGTTATTATTGCTAACATTTACTGTAGCAGCTGTAGGCTCTGAACAAAGCTAGGAAAAATCTGCATAAACACACATCATCAGGGACAGAGCGAGATAAAGCATCCTTTTTAAAAAAAACATGTGAGTAGGGGATATGGAGAGAGGATAAGTGAATTGCCTCAATTCACAGGGAGGTTTTGTTGCAGAGACAGAAATGGAATCTCTCTCAGAGGTCCCAAATTAGCACGTTAACCTTAAGTTTAGTTCTGCATTCATTTATGCTGAGAAATGTCATTGAGAAGAATGAAGGGAAAAATACAGACCTTGTCATCCAGAATAGGCTCGCACTGAGAGTAGTTTATCTTGGAAGCCCATGTCCCATTGCCCAGGCATTCTCTGTAGGCATTTCCTGGTACAGACCAAAATAAAAGAGAGATGAACACTCTGTGCTGGACTTGAAACAGCCTAGACATTTCATAGGTTCAAGACAAGACTGACAGAACAGATTATTTACAAGGCAAATCAAATTATCCCACCTCTCTGACGACTGCAGCAACCCACTCAGAAGAGGAGAAATAAATAACAAACACACCTACAGACAATGAGTATTTAAAGGTATTTATTAATAGTTTTTTCTTATAGAATATGAATTCAGTAGACAGCAAAGGTATGAGAACACTGCAACTGAAATCATTCCCGGTGTCCTCCCAAGCTACCAGTTCTCACAGAAAGTGAAAATCACAAATTACTGAAGCAGAGATTTAATGTCCAAATTCAACATCACCCTGCAGGGCTCTGGAAACTACATGTGGCAATACTAGGGTAAAGAAAGGAGTTCAATTTCTGGCAAGCACTCCCTTCATCCCAAGGAATTCCAAGAGAACACTGCAGTTCTCCTGTACAAACCTTCCTCCACTCCTCAAAGGCACATCCAATTCCAAGCAAGAGGTTCTTGGTTTTTTTCCATTCTTATTTTGAACTGTTTCTTAGAAACAAGGGAAATAAAATAAAACAGGAAATCCAGAAAGATCCCCAAAGGACCAATACAGGCAACTTCCTGATGGACTCTTCATGATGTTGTTGCTGCCCTTTACCCAATTTCTTTTTGGGCCTTTGCCATGGTCATTTAGTGCAGAAAAATCAAATGGTCCTAAACGTGCTGCTGACACCAGCCTTTGAAAAAGGTCAAGAGACTTTTGAAAAGGTGATTTTGAAAAAGGTAAAAAGACTTTTGAAAAGGTCCTTTTTCTTACTGAGAAGGGAAGTCAACAAATAACAGTCCCTGCAGATGCTCCAGATGACACTGTACCCACAGAGATGACTGAATTTCATATTGGTGGTGTCTAGTTGCACTTTTCCACTGTTCCTTTTTGAAGTGATAAGCCAAACAAAACAAAACAGTCAGAGTGGGGTTTAGGTGGTAGAATCTGTTTTACATCCCTAAAAGCCCTTGCATTTGTCCCCTCCTTTGGCCAGTGCTGAAGCTCCCTGTGCAGAGTTGTTGCTGACTTTGAGCCTCTGTAGCAAACTCCTGACTCTCCAGATGAGCTGATGCTTAGTCGGATGTTGAGTCCCACTTCCAGGGTACTGCTCATATGAAGCCCTTATTTTATTCATTCAAACCCCTGTTTTACTCATTCTCACTCTTCGTTTTCCCTGGTTGTATCCCTCCAGCTCAGCCGTGGAGAGCACAAACACAATCCACCCTGTGAGGCACTGGGGATGTCCAACCCACATCAGTGCAGCTCTCTGAGCTGTCACAGCACATCTCCCACATGGTGAGGGCATGAACAGGAGGGGGGAAAATCAAACTCTGAATTTCTCTTGTCCAGGATGTCCTCCAGTATCAGTCACTTCTCAACACCAGCAGCAAGCAGATCTGGCTTCTGGGAACCTCTCATTCCAAACTCCAGTTGTCATTGCTAATTTGTACACCACATTAACGGTTTCCCTTTTCCCTTTCTCTCCCTTTTTTCCCTTTCCTTTTTCCCCTCCTTCTCTCTTTTTTAATGACAAAATGATGCTCTTTTAGCCAGTGCTTTAAAGGAGAAACATCTCATTTATTGAGAGAGGTAAGAGCCTCACAGTAGGCACCTGGAGGGAGCAGCTCTTGTTCATGCACTGTGTGCAGAAACACAGTGGATAAAATTCAGTTTTTCTTCACGATTTCCACAAAAAAAAAAAAAAAAAAAAAAAAAATAGACTCATAATGGAGAACTCCACTGTAGAAACAAACAATAAACACCCAAGAAGAAAAGAATACTTACATGACCTTACTAGGATAACAAGAGCTAATAATAAAAAAATATAGCTATTAGCACTAATTTTTCCTAGTTGAAAATCAATTGTGTAAAATAAGTATGTCATTTTCCTAGACAAATGACATACTGAAGAACACAGCATACTTTCTCTTATAATTTCCCCTTCCTGACTTTACTCTCAAGAAGGAATACATCAAATAGAGATTTGGTGATTACAACAGGTGGTTATTCCTGCTCTGTGTGCACTTGCACTTGTTTATTATATAATAATACATTATTATTGTATAACATAATAATATATTATTGTTATTGTATAATGCAATAATACATTGTTATTGTAAAACACAAGGAGACTTGATGTTCATGCAAATGAATAATGAGCAGTAGATGAGTCAGGATGGCAGAGGCAGCACTCAGCCTTTATGCACAGAGCTCTTGACACATCATCCAATATTCACTCCTGGGCCTCAGTCTATGGTGTCTTCTTCCACTTTAAAAATGCTGATTTCCTTTTGTTGTAGATTTGTGGCTCTTGGTTTCTTCTGCTTCATCACCAGTGAAGGAGACAGGCAGGGAGGTAAAAGGGAACTGCCTGAACAGAAAGGAAAATCCAGGAGTGCTCAAGGTTTCCAGCTTTCACAGAACGGATTTCAGCCCCTCCAGGCTGCAAATGCATCATCCCCTTTCCCCAAGGGCTGACTCAGGGGTGCTGATCAGAGTCATATTCCACAGGAAAGCCAAGGACAGCAGGCAGAGCCCACACACACAGCAGCAGCAGCACCAACATTCACAGCTCTCCTGGACTCTGAGGTGATGCAAAAGGGGTCTCCACCCCAAAAAACCTCATTCCACATCACAAAAAGGTAGGTTAAAAAATCTGAGCATGGCTATAGCAAAGCCTTGGCAGGAATTCAGCTGGGATCCCCAACTCTCCCTGACTCCAGCTCTTGGGAAAGTCCAGCTCAGTCTATTATTTTATGGCTCTTCACAGAATATATCCAGATAAACAATCTAACACCCACAGGAATGTCTCACTTTTATGTGTTTATACACACATGCCCACACACCCACACTACAGAGAGCCTGAACTTTATTCTTAGTGGAATAAATATTCTTAGTAGAACCGTTTAAGAGCAAGTGAGAAATTCAAGGTGGAGAGCAAAAGTTCCTTTAATGCAGAAGAAAATTAGTGTTGCATTGTTGGTTTCTGGGGTTTTTTTTTGTTCTGTTAAGGTTGGATTGAAGTGTTTGAGATGATATTTTGTGTTTAGATTTAGATGTTTATTATTTCTTATTTATATTATAGTTTTATAAGTTGTTTTATAGTATTTTATTGTCTGTTATTTTATAACACACAAAATACAAATCCCAAAAAAATACTGCTGACACACAACATAATAAAAATCTTAAAACAAACAATAAAAGAGAGTAACTTAAACTCTCCATACTTCAAACAGCTATTAAAGAACAGTTTCTACAATTATCTAGTACCTTATGACTACAACAAAATTTTAACAGATTCATAATACATACTATAAAAAGTAAAATAGAGAAAAACTCTTACCACATGAATAAAGTTTTATGTTAGAAACCCAAATAGAAACATTGCATTTATCAAAAAAACCCAGACTGTTATAATCACAACTCTGTTTTCAGGGCAAACAGGACTTTTAAGGAGCTCCGGCATATTTGTTGTATCAATAAAAATAAAAAAAAAGAAAAAGCTGATCAACCCAGATTTGAGCCCATATATAAATAATAATGGAAAGTGATTTTCATCTGACATGGAAGAACATGAGAGAAACTCACAAACTTATTTATTCACTTGAAGGACTCCTCACACTCTGGTGTTTGGTAAAGGGGGGAGACATCCAAATTCTGTTTCCAGTTTTCCCATAACTCTGCTCATCATCCCTGCCACTCAGCACCACTACTACCAGATTAATTCTGGGAAAACTTGCATGGGATGAGAGCAGTTTTTCACAAATCAGCTCAAGGACCTTTATCTCGAAAAGAAATGTGCCTTTTACACATCTGAACTCATGTAAAATGAAACCCACCTCGATTTATTACACTTTATTAACAACAGTGCCAGAGACTCTTCTGAGGAGCCCTCAGTGCATGTCTAAACAGAAAATGGAGCAGCAACATCCAGTATTTGTCATCCCAGCTGTGATTTGGCTACTCCTTAGAATCCACTGACATATTTTTGCTGTGAGGGTGACAGAACACTGGAACAGGCTGCCCAGGGAGGTTGTGGAGTCTTCCTTTTTGAAGATAGTTAAAAACTTTTTAAGACATGGCCCATGGCAATTGGCTGCAGGTGGATCTCAGCCATCCTGTGGTTCTGTGATTAACTGCATAAAATTATCCTCTGGAACAGCTTTAAAATGCAGCTCAGGTACAGTGTTCTACATCAGTTTATGAGGTAAAACCTAGCCCTTAATTTCATTTCTGACTGCAGATGATGTTGCATTTCCGAATGGGGTATGCAAAGGGAAATGTTTGATGAGTGGTACTTTTGTGTTTTTCTTTTTTTATTGACCCTGTTGAAGAACACAAAGCCTTTCAGGTAGTGGTAACTCAATATGTATGGATTGGCCTGGTGGCAGCCCTGTGTTTAGTCAGTAAAAGTCCATTAAAAGCACGACACAAACAGGAGACAGGAGCACTGGGTGAAGGTAAGTGGATGTCATTCTCAGCAGGAAGTTCACCACTTCCTCCCAGTCATGAGTGAAAGACAATTCCAGACACTGCATGCAAGCACTGCCGTAATGGATCTTGTCCCTGACAACTGGAACTAAGCTGCTTTTGAAAGAGATTTTACTTGTCTTGCCATGTTTCATGTAGATGACTTTTTGACAAGATTTACATTTCCAGTTATCATTAAAATGGAAATTTGACTTCCCTGGCTATTTATGCCTTTCATCTCTTGAATTCTATAGAGTGGCCATGGAATCTTGAGCAAAGTTCACCAGCTAGTGGAGCAAAGGGAGTAAACAGGAAAATGAATAAATAAATAAGACAGCCTGTTAATCCCTGAGCTGAGGGTACGTGGCTGCTTTGGCAGCTTGCTGATCCATGGTAGCTGTCAGCTGAGCTGAAATGAAGGGTCTATCCATCAGAAAACCAGAACCCCACTGAACACATGCCCTACAACACACAGGGTTTTGGGAAGTGGGGTTAGGGGTGACTGTGGCACAGACTCACAGATGCAATGAACACCTGGCAAGAGCACAGTGGGTCATGTCATCCACCTCCCTACCCACAGGACTTGTTCAGTCCAGATCAGAAAGTGGAAACTCCAGGAATTTTCAGTAATTATTTTGTAAAACTATTACAGACAGACTGGTAAATCTCCCCACTGTGATTCTTTTTCACTGATATCCTATATCCACATTTTTTTCCTCACTTTTAAGACAACTATTGAACCAGTTTTGCCTCTGATCTAGCTGAGCAATTCGCCATCCTTTTCAGGCTAGGTTATTTCAGTGTATTTGCCACAGGTGGATTTCAACTTTGTAATTTTAGAATATCAATGTGCAGCCAGTCTTGTCCACATCTCACCAATCCTTCCTACTCTGCCTTCAGGGCACAGCCCAGCAGCCCATGGTGCCCCCAGCATGAAGGTGTTTATGCCAAATTTTCCAATGGAAAATAAGCCCAAGTGAGATTTTTACCTTAGATATAAATTATAATAGTTTCTGTGATGTGCTTCTCTGTAAAAGCTGAAGAGACAGTGGAGAACCCCTGCTTTGTCTCAGTGCCATGATTAAAGCTGGATGCCATCTTCTGAGCTGAACAAATGGATTTGGAAATGCACAGTTTTGGGGCAGCAAAAATCACTTGACAGGTTTGGTAAATGTAAGTTTGACCAAGGTTTTACCCCTTGAAGAAAAATTTTAAATACATTCGAAGAATACAGGAGTAAAACAACCCAAAACGTCCCAGCGCTGAATGTTGTAGCCCAGGAGTTGCTCATAACGTGGAGTTCAACTTTGGTCTCTTCCACTGTTGGATTTCATGAAGAATTCAAACCCAGTTTAAGGGATTCCCTTTTTTCAGGGGTTTCTAATCACTGGGACATTGCAAGATTCTCCCAGTGTCTCCTCCAAACAATTTTTATTCATTTAATGTTCAAGACATTTTGCTTGGTATTAGGCAAAATTTTTTTCTCTTGTGTACTTATCCACCATGATCCCCAGTAAATCCAACAGGAACTGCATGATACAAATTCCTCAGATTGACTGCCCAGATTTCACAGGAGTCTGATCAAATGAGACAGAAAAAAACCTGTGTTGCATAAGGCACACATCACTTCATGTATAGACTATTCTTAGCCCCTTTTCAAAGTCTCAGAAAAACAGAAATCTTCAAAAATAGGGGCTGAATCATGGGACTATAAATTATTTATTCATGTGCCACCCTCCCTCTTTGGTGCTTTAATTTTTTCTGATTGTTGCAGTGACAACTTGAGCCAGGTAAGATTCACAAAGCATCAGGACAATTGCTTACTATTTCTAGAAATTGTAAGTGACAGCAGCATCCAGGAGACTGGAAAACAAAAATAAAAATAATCTCTCTCCACATATTTTATTTGTGAATGAGGGCTATTCTGACAAAAATAAGGAGAGGCAAGAACAGTTATCCAACTGATGCTCTTTGCTTTGTACATCAGCCAACATCAACTTGAAAGCCAAGAGTTTTTCTCTGGATGTCACAGCTGGATTTTATTTTTTGGAATTTGTACAGAAATGTAATGCACTTATAGGAGAGTCTTGGAAGGCAGATAAATCATCATTTAGGCAAGAAATGTTCCCCTAGAAAAATTTCTAAACTCATCTCTGTCTGGCTCAGCTTGATGTGTCCTCAGGCTTTCAAGAACATTAGAAATGTTGATGAGTTTTCTATTGTTTTCCTTTGCCAAGAAATCCTAAAAAGGTTTGCAAGAAGCTTGAGCAGCCTAATTATGCTCACTTGCTACATTGATTTCCCATCAGCTGAAGAGCTCAAGTGGCTCACCCAGGTCACAGAACAGGTCAAAAGCAAAGGCAGGAACAGAACTTTTCAGAAATTTAGAAGTGCTCCAGGCTCCTTCAGAGTTTAGAAAAACATTCTCTGGGTTTCTAGCCCAAGGCACCCTCTGTTGGACCTATAGAGATTGAGGGCACCTGAGGTACTCAGGTACTGAGTACTGAGGTACTCAGTTCTGTTTGTACAGAGGATCACAGAATACTCTGGGTTGGAAAAGACTTTAAAATGATCCACTTCCACTCCCTGCCATGGCAAGGACACCTTCCACCAGACCAGGATGCTCCAAACCCTGTCCAACCTGGCCTTGAACTCTCCTTGGCCCAGGCTGGGGCTCCTGGCAGCAAGCAGTGGCATTAGAAAGATCCCATAGACTAAACTGTACAGAACTGGCAGAAAAGTGGCTCTTTTCAACCTTGTTCAGTGAAATACCTGCTAATTTAAAGCTTCTCACAAAAAATCCCACACACTCTGTTTGACTTTCTGATTCCCACATGGTTCACCTCAGGAAACACAATTTCTTTGCAATATTTTTCACTCCTTGTGCCTCCAGGGTTAGCAAAAACTGTTCCATAAAATACAAGTCTTTTTTAGTAAATACTCTGTTTCTTCACAGCTTCATTTTGAATTGCTTCAGGATTGAGGTGTGGGCACTAACAGGCACATCCCAAACTTGCCCTTTCCCGACAATCACTCCCCAGAAGGATGATTTGGGAATCATCCTGGAAGCTGCCTTCCTCATCCCAAATTGCTTATAGCTCCTGTGATAACCCTCCTCTTAATAACTGAATAATAAAGGAGTTATTATTCAATTATATAATTATTATCCCTATATAACATTAATATCCTTAAGAAATTATTTCCTGATTTGTGATTGAGGAAACTCTTGCTCTGAAATGTCAGGGCTGGGCTGTTACAGAAACAGATGAGGAACACCCAGAAGACAGGGAGAGAAAACCCAGTGAAGAGGCTCAGCAGCAATCGACAAATGCTTGGTTAATTCTGCCTGCAGCCTCCCAAGGCTTTGTGCAGTCTGCAGGTAAATCCCTGAGACAGCACAACCCCAGGTGTGAGCACACACAGAACCCAAAGGTTTCCAGCTCAGACCTCCATGTATCTTTTAGAAGAAAGATAAAAGAGGGAGATTACAAAGCACAGCTTATTCCTCAGGTTAGCATCTTTTCCCTTCACCTGGTTTTCAGCACCACAAAAAAAAAAAAAAAAAAAAAAAAAAAAACCCAAAAAAAAAATCACCTGGTTTTCAGCACAAAAAAAAAAAAAAAAAAAAACCCCAACAAAACATAAAAGTCAAACCAAACTCCTAACCCAAACGTCTTCACTTGTAGCTGAACAGAAATCAGAAATTGTATGGTCCCCAAAACCCTGTTGCAAAATAAAATTCTGGCATTCAGGCTGGGCTTATTTCCACACCCAGTTATTTAAATTAATCTCTCCTGACAGGCCAGGCGTCACACACAAAAGAAGATGCACAGACATCACTTGTACTTCACCAAGTCACTGACACTTGGATTGCTGGAAAATACGAGAACACCCAGGGGAGTCTCTGGGAAATGGATTTGTAGAGAATTTTCAAAGTTTAACTGAAAGTTTACATAGCATGAATTTGTATGTAAACTTTGGGATAAGAAATGTTCAATTAGAAGTGTTATGGAATAGGATAGATATTATTGAGTGAACTGGAATTAGAAATAAGTTTTAAAGGATGGTTTTGTAAATAAGATGAGATTTTGGAGAAATAGAACTATGAAAGATGTATTGTAGTAGGACTTATGAGGGGTATTTTTAGATGATTTGTTTTAAAGTATTTACAATGTGGTGTGGTAAAAGTTGATAGGTTAAGAAACGTTTAAAATGTATTGTAATTAAGAAATAGTTGGGTTTTGGTTGTGATGGTCCTACTTGTCCTAGTCTTATATTGCTCTGTACAGAGGAGCTCAAGATTAAAGACATTTAAACTCTGATGTTGTGATGCAGATGCTGATGTGTGAGTGAAGGTTCCAATGTCCATGCTGCCACAGAGACATCCAGCACTATTTGAGGTCACTTCATGGCATCTACTCAACCCAAGCCATTAAACTGTACTAAATCCCCAAATTTAAGCTAATTAATTGATCCCAAGATTGCAGCCAGCACAGCTGAGACAGATTCAGCTGATCCATGGCCATTTACTTTATGGAGCAGAGCTGTTCTTCCATTGACCCCACACTGATAACAGGAGGGATTTAATCACCTACAGCAAATAGCAGCATCTTCTCTCCTAAATTTAGGTGCTTGGGGTAAACAAAACACTGGTCTGGATGGGCCTGTATTTGATGTGGAACAATCACTCTCTGTTTATTTTAAAGACTTCCCTCGTTTCACTCCGGGTAATGCAATTTTTCTTTTAAGGACAAGCTATCATCCAAGTTGTGTTTGCACGGATCACGCACAAACTACAAGGAAAGATTCCCCAGCCTAGAACACTTCCATCTGTATGGAGAGGGAGCTTCCACCTACACAGCTCCCTAAAAAACAGAAAGGTGTAGTCTAAGGAAATGTTCCTCCTGCTGGTTAATCCAAGAGGTCATTAATTCTCCCTTTGTTGTGTACTGGCAGGGAATTCCTGCAGAGCACCAGGAGGAGGAAAGGCATCACCCAGGGCTGCAGCACCATTTGTTTCTGAGTTTGACAGAGCAGGAGAGCACAGAGCCATGAAACTCCCTCCCCCTCCAGGAAGGCTGGCAGGGCACAGCCTGGTAATGATGTTTCATCTTTATGGTAATTGCTTCTTAGCTGAAATTCAAAATTCAATTAGTCACCTGGCATAATTACTGAATGCACAGAGAGATGGCAATGATAATGAGAGGTGTAACTGTACTTTATTACCTGTAGTAAAGCACTGTGGAACTGAGAAGCACTGAGATCTGATTAACACAGGAGAGAGAGGGAGAGGAAAGCAGCTGGAGGGTGAAGTTTAGGACAGATGACTGGAGAAGACAATTTGCACAACCCCTTGAAAGAAAAGGGTGCGTGCAGCCTCCCTCTACTTCAGCCCTTGCCTTAGCAAAGTGGGAATGTGGGAAGCAATACTCTTCTCACAGAGCTTTCACTGCCCGGAATTTATTCAGGAATTTGCAAGCTGCAGTCACAAAAGCAAAGCAGAGCAGCTGCAGGAATGGCTCGTGATGGAGCAGAGAGTCAGTGTTCACTGGGAATAATCCTGACCCGCTCTTAGAACTCTGCAAAAATAATGAGAAAGGTGGCTGAGAAATGGAGGGATGAGAGCAGGTTCCAAAATGCACCCATTCATGTGGTATTTGCGTGGTAAGGCTCAAATACCTTTTGACAAGGAATTCGTATGAAGCCTCTGGTCCAGGAGCAGAGGCCGTGAGAGGAAAGCAGCACACAGGAGAGACAAAAAATAAGAGGAGAGAGAAAATATCACACACAAAACAGGGAATGATTCAGGCTAAAACCCAGGAGGATCTGAAAAACCTGATTATTATCCCTGAGTCAGCATGGGGGGTTTTGCCTACACCACAGGAACCACAACAGTTGCTTGGCCTTACAGAGATTTTCTTTGTTAGTTGGTTTTGGGTTGGTTTATTTTTTTTTTTCCCCTTTTCAAACCGTTGTCCAGATCATACAACCAGCATTTTATAAGAATCCTTGCCTTTTAAAAATCCCAGCCCTACAGGATGATTCAGACAGGGCCTGTCACACTTGCACGTCTTGGGACGTCAGGACAAAAACACAACATCCGCTGCTGTCAGCTCGTGCTGTGTGTGGCTGCCAGGAAGCTCCTGTGTCTTCCCCAAGCCTAAATATTCATCAGGAGAAGGCAGGCAAGAAACAGACTGTCTGCAAGACAAAAAAAAGCCCTGCAAACATCAGACCAGTGACCACTTGCCAAAGCAGCCCCTGCCAGCTTTCATAGCAAAGCCCAATATAGGAACATAAAAAATTCCAGATGTTTCTTGGCAGATATGAGCCCATTTTGCTGAACCACATTTCCCCTTCTAATAATATAAGTTTAAAAAAGAGGATGAGAATGGGCAAGTTCTCCAAATTTCTGTGAAGTGAATCTAAGGTGTCTGAATACAACCCCTTCCATAACCAAACAATTTTACAGGATGAGCAAAATATTCAGCAACATCAAGAGGATGAATTTTGAGTGTGGAGATTGCAGATGTGGAAGTTCTAAATAGCTTCTTTAGGCCATCACAGATTAGGTTTGTTTGAGATGAGAAAGTAAAGTCCCTGCAGAGACAGGGAAATACAGTAATTCCAATTCTCAAAAACTTTTTACAGACACTAATAGTGTTACATTTTCTGTGGGCTGTCCCTCCACATAAATTCCTTTTCCTACTGGGTGAAGAATTAAGTTTAAAATCAGCTCTTGCCAGGAGAAAAGCAACACCTACCTCACATCTTCTTTCTTACACAGCCACAACAAGGAACAGGAAACTTTCATTAAATAAATTACAATAAGGAGCACTGGGCTTTTGAGCTCCAGTTTTCCCTCCCTCTCAGTTCTTCTCTTCCCATCCTTGAAAACAGTGCCAAAAAGTTTATTGAATTAATCACCCAGCACAGCACTGCTATGGGGAACTCAGTGTCCAGAGATGCTTTATGTGGTAAGAAGGGCAGCAGGAGACAGCTGAGTTTCTAGAAAAGAAATTGCTAGGCTGATGATGATACTTGGATTTAAAAGTTCATCAACTTCTTACCCCCCCCCGCCCCAGGCTCCCCTTTCCATACTTTCTATTGCTGCTTCCATTGGTACATTTCTAGACTTTCCCAAAATACAGCATGGACTATGAATCACGTGCCAGTCCTTCCCTCCAGGACAGCATTTGTTGAAACTTTAAGTGAGATCAGAAACCTGAGAGAAATAATATTTCATATAATGTTTGCTAGTGTTATACAGACACCAGGAAATTTGGTTTGCAAGTGATATCAAAAAGGAAGTGAAGAAGTACAAGATTAATTTTGAGAGAGAACTCTGAAGGACCGGATTGTTCTGTAAGGGCTGTTTTTATGCCCACAGCACCTTATCAAGCAGAAAATGCAGATCAGAGATATGCCTTTGGCTCTCTGAGGGTGAGATGGGACTGTCTGCACTGCTCCTGGGCTCTCTGCTCCAGCCCAGCTTCCCAAGACATCTCCCAGCCCCCACAAATGATCCTCCACAAGAGATTCCCCCATGCACAAGGAGCTGAGTGATCACTTGTTGGCCAGGAAGACTTTGAATAATCTTCTGCAAAAGGCAGCTGGAAAAGAGGTGAAGAGGCTGTTCCCCTGCCATAACCTGATTAACACAATGCATCTCTCATTTGGGAAGCCTGCTGTTATGTGGGAAGGTGCTTTCTTATCACCTGGTAATTATTGTCTCTTTGGGGGTTTGAAATGACATGGGAGGGAGAAAGGGAACTTTAAAATCTCTTCTAATTTTATAGCACATAAAATGCTGTCAGCACATGCTGTGACAGTCTAAGAAAAGCATTTCACCAGCTTCATTTCTTGGCTAAACTCCCTGACGAATCTTAAGATCCTGAGCAAATTTATTTCAAGCAGGAATGATAAGTGGGCCACCTCTGAGCCATCCCATGTGGTTTTGGGTTCCCTGCAGGCTGGCAAACATGGTGTGGCAGCTCCAACATCACCACACACATCTTTTAGAGACCCACACACCTGTGATCTCAGTGCTGCCTGTACCACTCAAACAGCTCTGGGAACTGCAGGAAACAGGGGGATTCATTCTCCATGCAGTTCCATGATGGTAAGGATGTGGATGGAAAGGATAAATCATCTCATGCTGGCAATGAACACTGCACACCTTGCACAGCTTTACATGCAGGACATTAACCTCAGGCTCGTCATAGAAATCTCCTCACAGTACAAGAAAGGACAGAACAACCCTCTCCTCACCGCCCAAATATTCCAGACCCCTCTCAGAGCACTAAAATCACACCTGCCACTGTTTCAGCTCAACTCAGTGTTTTCCTCAACATTCTTTCCCTATTCTTCATTTTTTCCCTTTTTTTCACTAAAGCTGATATGAAGATCTTCTCTTCATATCCAGAACAGAAGTTTCCAAACCCCAAATTTGCTGGTTTAACCATGCCACAGATTTATGCACCACCTTCCTGGGACATTGTCCTGACATAAACACTGCCTCCAGGGATCTGGAAACGGCACAATAAATTTGATCTGGACTGAAATTAAACAATAAAAGAGGAAAGCAGGGCAGTCTTCTTATGCCAACACCATCCCTAAAGAAATGCTGCATCCAGCAAGGACATAAGGCAAGAACTGGAGGTGCAGGAAATGTTCCAAGTGTTCCAAGGAGGATAAAAGAGTTGGTGATGCTTCAGCGCTTCCCAGATTTATTTTAATACAGGTAAATGCAGGAAGGGCTGCAAGGGAGGATGCTGCAGAAAGCTCCTGTCATTTAGAGCTGGATTTCCTTGCTCCTTAAATACCTGCTGGCTTCTTGTCATGCTGATGTGGAAGATGGGCACTAAGATTGGTTGTTTACAGTGACAATGCAGGAAGAGTTTTAGAAATTAGACAGAAAAAAGGTCTTAAAAAAGATTTACCATCTCCTTCAACAAAGAGAGCAATTAGATCAGGGCAAATATGTTTCGAAGTGCTCATTCACCTCAGAGAAATGTTTAGTGCTCATAATTCACCTTCACTTAGCTGAGACTCTGCCATTTAGACATTTACTGACTTTGGTAACAGATTTTCTCAGATCTTCTCTTATGACAAGAAAAACTACTGAAAACTCATACATTACATCTCTTACACTGAGGCAGATTTATCCTCAGTGCCATTTCCTTTTCAACTACAAAACGAGCTCCCCAAGAGCAAATTGAGTGAGCAATATTTAACCACTGGGTAGTCAAGTGAGGACTGCTTAATTGATATTCTCCTTGGTACCAAAACATAAAACCTTAAATCCCAAGCTTGCCACGAACAACTGTGGTGTAGAATACAAAAAAAAAAAAAAAAAAAAAAAAAAAAAAAAAACAAACCTACAAATAACAGGGAAAAAAAAGATGCTTGAATGGGCAGATGAACTGCTTTGGACTTCAAAGAACCCAAAGTGCATGAAAAGGTGTCTGAAATGTTAACACTTTTCAAATTAATTCAGCTTTAGACTTCCTCTGCCAAGTAATAACGAGCTACTGGCTTGTATATCAAACGTGGGAAAGGTGATATGGTGACACTAGAGCTGTTTTCTTTGATAGACAAATTAAAAGGTAACTTCATGTTTTTTAAAAGGTAGAGTAAAATATTGATTGCATCTGAAGGGCAGTGAATTATGTTTTATGACAAGAAAAGCCTCCTGGGCACATGATGAATTGGGTACGGCATATTATTTTTGAAAAATATGCTAGTTTGAAAGTTTAGACCTATTTTCGATTTAGTGTGAACATGAAAAAATCTGCAGTGCAACATAAAACCTCTGGACAAATGTGCATCCAAATCCTCAAGCCTCCTCTCTAAGAAAAATAAGCAATTACTTAACAGTTCCACTCGAAATGCTCATTTTGGACTAGTGCCTCGAGGGATGAAGTAAGTGCTGTTCTGTTAAGCTCTGTTTGTTCCCTTTTTTACCCCATGAATTTTATTTTAAAGCAGTGAAATAGGGAAACCCAGCCTGTGTCCAACTGCTCTGTCACCTCCCATTCCCAGAGCAAAGCCAAGTGGCAAAGACCTTCTGGAACGCCTGCAGTTCTTCCTTCAGGAATGCATTTGCCACCCCTGAAGGAATGAAATTCCAGAGGTGGGTCAGACTTTATCCCTAGACAAGATAGGAGAAGAAGAATAAAGAAAAGGGGGAACAAAGCTTTTTAAAAATGATGATACAAAAGTCCATAGTGCTATATTCTAATTATCTGTTCACAAAATACGCCTAAATAATTCTGTAATCTTCCCCGTTTACTTGTACTGCAGTGGTCCCTCTCCAAGCCCATCCAAGAACCCCTTCCATCTTCAAGATGAGATAAAAGGCTTTCCTCACTTGTTTTTAGTCACAGAAACAGTTCAGATGTGGAAACCTCTGGGATTATTGCTAAAGATGGACAGGTTCAGAGGGTGACTTGGTCCCTTCACCTTTCTCTGTTGACCAGAAGTGGAGTTGAGAAGGCTGTGAGGAGTCATCTCATCAGAGATGGCTCAAGTTCAGTGAGATAAACCCCACCTCATACGGACAAAACCACCCTTATTTTGGATCTTCAGGTTCAGTGCTACAGTTTTCTAGCACTAGGCTTAGATGAATTTTGGCTTAGAAGAATTCTACAGTAATAAAATCTGAATGAAATTGTACATTCTCTCAGGATGGGTTGGTGTGGCAGGGTTACCTGGGGTGCACACCATGCAGAAAGCTACAGCCTGAAGAAATGTTAACACTTCCCAAGTCTGGACTTTGATCCCTCCATGATTTTAGCAGGCGTAGTGATGGATTAATTACTCACAAAAGAACATTTTGAGTCTTAGGAATTAGAGTCTTTCTACTCTAATTGCCAGTGGCATCTGGAGGTTCTGTACAGCACTGGCTTCACTTGCAGCAGCAGAACCTCAGGCAGAGACCCAGACCCTTGTGGTGCTGTGATTGAAAACAGCACCTTTCCAAAATTCCTGTGAGCTAAAGCTACGAAAGAACAGTGTAACAACAAGAAACTGGAGGATGGGTGCAGGATTGAAGCCAGGCAGTGAGGAGACTTTGAAGTGCACAACAAAAACACCCAGCCACAGATCACAGCCTGAAAGAGTGATGGCCACAGCAAGGATGGCTTCTACCTAAGTGCTCCTTGTTGGAACCCTGGCTGCTGAGAATTCCAGACTTTCTGTGCTGCCAGGCACTGACCCCCAAGAGAACACTGCACTGACCTGAGGCCGTGGAGAAGCTTCCAAAATGGAATGACAGAACTGGGATTGTGGGTGTGGAGTTTGAATAGAAGTGTGTGATATCACAGGGTGGGAAACTTAAGAGTTTAAGGTTTTAGAATACAGTAATATACATAAAGCAAGATGGATGTTTTGGGATGGAGGCTGGTCCTTCTTCTTCACCTTCTTCTCCATTTGAGTGGTTTTGTGTAATAAGATAAAAAAGTCCACATTGCAGGGAATGGGTGGTTGGTTATTGGGTTAAAAGTAAAAATAATTTAGGTGTCATTTCTTAATTGGACGGTTGATCCTTCAAAGGCCTTGTAGGGAGAGATGGGCTCCATTTTTAGTTTGTCAGAGTGCAGTGCTGCAGAACTCAGGGTTTGTGAGACTGTGACATGGATAAACATCTGAGTCTGGAGATGAAATACCATCTCACACATTTAATCCTGACCCTGGCAATAAGTTAAGATTCAACATGTCCTGACTCATATAAAGGAGGGCAATGAAGATCATGAAGGGTCTGGAGGAGAAACCAAATGAGGAGAGGCTGAGGGCACTTGGCTTGCTCTGGTGGAGAAGAGGATACTGAAGGGAGACCTCACTGTGGACTTCAACACCCTCCTGAGAGGCAGTGGAGAGGCAGACAGGATCTCTTCTCTATGGTGATAAGCCCTGAGGGAATGGCTTGAAGCTGAGTCAGAAGAGGTTTAGGTTGGAGATCAGGAAAAGGTTCTTCCCCAGAGGGTGGTTGGGCACTGCCCAGGCTCCCCAGGGAATGGGCACAGCCCCAAGGCTGCCAGAGCTCCAGGAGTGTTTGGACAACGTTCCCAGGGATGCACGGGGTGGGGTTGTTGGGGTGCAGGGCCAGGAGTTGGACTTGATGATCCTTGTGGGTCCCTTGCAGCCCAGGATATTCTCTGATTCTGTGATTCTGTAAATCCTGTCCATAACAAAACCAGAGATTCCCCATCCCTGGGAGTGTTTCAGGCCAGGCTGGATGGGGCTCTCACCAACCTGGTCTAGTGGAAGGTGTCCCTGCCCATGGCAGAGGGGCTGGAACTGGATGATCTTTAAGGTTCCTTCCAACCCAAACCATTGTGTGATTCTGTGATGAGCCTTCATTTCCTCTGCTGTGCCTTATAAAGAGAGACTTCCCTCAGAACAGTTCCCAAATGAAATGTTAGTGAGTAAAAGATGACTTTACTGTTACGCAGCTACAACATCCTGGAGTAGTTCCCAATAATGGCTTTTAAAATTAAATGATTAACAGGATTTTTTTTTTCCTTCTCAGCTGTCTGATCTTAATTATATCATATGAAATGAGATCATTTGATGCACCACCCTCAAACTCTTCTCCTCTTAAAATAGAATCTCAATCTTTCTATAGATAGAAGATTCTTTAAGTAATTACACATGAAGTGTTTAGCAGAAAATGTCTCTTCCTTTCCTGTGCACAAGAATTTATCTTTGGATTAATCAATAGAAGGAGGTTAGCAGATTATTCTAATGACAGTACAAAGGTAATTAAAATTTGCTCTTGTTAATTTTGAAACCCAAAGGAGATGCAATATACCTCATGTAACAGTTTCTTCTGGACATCATCTGTGAAATGCAGTTAATCACTGTAATTAGCTGTTACATGACTGCACATCACAAATATGTCAGGAAGAAACATTTAACTTCAGAGAAGTACTTAGGATATAGTTCAGTCTGAGACAACAATACAGCTCATTATCCCTCTGAACAGATTTACAGTGCAAAATGCATTTGCCAATGACTCCAAGGGCCTCTGTTACCTTTGTACTGAAATAATTTATAAAAACCACTCACAGGATGCTTCAGACTGCAGGAAATGCTGCTTGATTACAAGTGACCACAGCCAGTTCACAAACTCTCCTTTACATCTGTTTTCTCCTTTTTTTTAATTTTTTTTTTTACCATTTTCTTTCCACTTACACTTTCTCCCACCCTGAACTAGTGTTGTTTATGATCTGTTGAAGTGACTGGCCCCAGAACTGAATGAAGCACTGAGTTACACCACAGAACACATTTGTAGGAGGGTTTGGGGAGCCAGAGAGCAGCAGTTTAACAGACAACCCTCCTTGTGATAACTGAGAGGGAATTTGATGTAAAAATGCTGCTGAAATGGCAGAAATTCAAGTTCCTGAAGCTGAATGGAGAGCATTTAGTGGAGGAGAGCTTGGAGGTGTCATGGTACAGCTCCTCAACAATCAGCTGATGGCACCAGACTGGAACCTGAGATCCTCAGCTCTGCAGCCACGATAGAGAAGGCAGAATCTCTCATTACTGTGGGAATTTAAGGACCATGCCAAATGACATCAGAAACTTCAGGGAAGTTTAAAAATGTTTCCAGGGAATGATGATGCCACAAATCAGGGCCTTTGTTTCAATGAAAAACGACTAATTTTGATATTCTTTGAAGTGAGACAACTGAGCTGGAATTTCATGTAAAAATAGCATCACTTTAGTCTGGTATGTCTGTTTTGGGAAAGGATATCTGTTAAAGGCAGAGAGAATTTCTTCATGACTTCACTGAGAGACAAAAATGAGTCAGCACTCTGAATCCTGACTGTGCTCTGAGACTGAAAACCAGGGAGTGCATTTAGCTATAAACCACAGGCTGGATTTAAAACATTTCCACCTGGTGTAAAATACAGTCAGAGATGAGACTGAATAAATATTCCAATTTAAAATTCCAATCAAATGCCCCAGTTTGCCTTCTGGAAGCCTCTCCCTGGGTCAGCAGCCTGTGCTCTGCAACATTCAGCCCTCCTAACTGTATTCCCAAGCTTGAAAACTTTTGAAAAAAATATGTCAGGATGAATTTTCCTGCATTAATTTGATATTCCACTGGTGTGGGATGACCCTGGCTGACTGCTAGGTGCCCACCACACCTCTTGTTCCCCACCTCTCCTCATCAGGATAGGGGGATAAAGTAAGATGGAAAACTTGTGGAATGAGAAAAAGACAGTTTACTGAGTAATTAACAGTTTAGCTAATAAATTTGTCTCTGTCAAATGTGGGGACAAACCCTGACCACCTCTCCTCAGAATAACCACTCCTGCATTCCTCTGCTACCAAACCTTTGCCACGTTAACCCAGCCTGGGGAAAATATTTTCCAGAGTTTGTTTAGAGCTTACTAAAAAAAAAAAAAAAAAATCTGGTCCTTAAGCCCCACAGCAGTGCCAGCAAAATGAAGCTCATTTTACCATCAATAATCAATAATCTTGTCCACATAGAAAGAAGCAAACAGGAAGTGCTGGTTTAATGGTTGGACTTGATGACCTTAGAGGTCTTTTTCAACCTTAACTATTCTATTATCTTATGAAGAGAAGACTGCAACAAACATCATCATAGGAACAAGCCACAGTGTTGCAGCAAGCAAAAAGAATCTTTTGCTTGATCATGCAAATAAAAGATGAAATCAAGTCTTCTGTGAATAATTTATTTGCTTGTATTCATGAAATTCATCTGAGCATTCAGGACACTGCTACTACCACAGCTGAAATCCACTTATTAAAAAATAAATCTCTGTGGATATATTAGCAATTCCAAAAGAACACAGAAATGTCTGGAGATCTTTTACCCTATCAATGATCTGATGGTCTTATTTAACTCCTTTATGCAAAGTTTCTCCTGCCAGAGCCTCTTGTCAAAGGCAGGTTTGTGTGAACTGTTATTACACAGCACCACTCCTTCATTACAAAATTACATGTATTATGTGCAGCAAAATTGCATAATCTGTGTAATTAGCCCATCTCAGCGAGTGCTGGCAGCGAAAGCAGCTGTGAAGGTTGGGCAGAGGGGAGAGCTGATGACACCCATTCAGGAATAAGGATTGCACCTGGAAAGCTGCCTGCCTCCAGCCTTCTGCCTGCCCCAGAGCACAGCTGGGATCAGCACTGCCTGGGGCACTCAAAAGATGCTGATTTATTGTGCAGGTGGGTGTGTGAGAGCTGGGCTGAGCAGACACAGAAGGCTCAGCCTGTCAGACTCGCTGCGCATCAAACCCCACAATGCACAGCAAAAGCTGATCCCTCTCCTTTTCTAGTCTGTTTTCTTCTTCTTTCCTTCCTTTTCCTGACAGTAGCTTTTTTCTCCTTCCACTACTTGTTAAGTACAAACCCTGATTCTGCACTTTTTGTGTCAGATTAAGCCCTTTTCTGACCCAGAGCTGGGGCAACTGAGAGGTGTTTAGAGACTTTTATTCCATTTTCAGTCTCATGAGAAGGGTAAGACAATACAGATGTTATAATTTACCCTATCACAATCAGAAGCCAACGATTCCTTAATTACAATACACTCTAAGCATTTCTTGGTCTATCAGCTTTTGCCATACCATGCTGTAAATGCCTCAAAGCTAATTATCTAAAATTATCCCTCATGGGTCTAATTACAATGTATTTTTCATAGTTCTATTCCTCCAAAGTACCCAGTCTTATTTGTAAGGTTATCTTTTGAAACTTGGTGCTGGTTCAATTTCTCTCTCAGCAATGTCTGTCCATTCCATGGCATTTCTAAGTCAGCATTTCTCATCTCAAGCGCACACACTGTGTGAGCCTTCTATCAGGCTTTGAGAATTCTCTGCAAATCCATTTCCCACTTTTTGGACCCAGAATTAAGCTGCTGGTTTCACTATTGCTCCATTTCTTGCGCTTGTGGGCTGCTGACCCTGTCACACCCTGCACTGCTCATCACACCCAAAGTGTCCCCTGCACCTGAGGGGTGACACCAAGAAACCTTCAGGGAATCAATACAATATTATTTAGGTTTTTGCATTTTATTTCGGTTTCAGCACTTTAGCGAGGGGTGACACCAAGGAATCAATACAATGATTCAGGGAATCAGTACAATATTATTTAGGTTTTTGCATTTTATTTCGGTTTCAGCACTTTAGAAAAAGGCAATGCAGAGCCTGATCAAAGGCTGCTTCCTCCTCTCCTTGTCTCACATCATTTTGCCTGAGAGTTTGAAATTCCTCTTCATCTGCGCTACAAAGTTGCCTGATGTATTTGAAGTGTGTTTTCAGAAAAAAAAAAAAAGAAAAAAAAAAGAAAAAAAAGAAAGCAATGGAAAAAAATAAAACTCAGCTTATGGAAAACAAAGCCCAACTCCACTGATAAAGCAGGACAGTTCACTAATTTATCTTCATTGGATCAAGGAATGAAGCCAAATCCACTGGAAGGGATCTGACAACAGGATATGTATTATACTAGGAAATGTAGCCTAGGAAACAACTCTGCATTGCAGAGAAGAGCAGCAAATAGCTGCATAAATGTGATTGTGATAACTGAGCACTTCATCTGGCACACAGAAAACCTGCAGGTGCTACAGATCAGCAGGTCTGCATCAAGACAGCAAGGTATGAAAACAAATACAGAGCTGTGAAATCTTACTGTTAAACTCACAAATATATTGGTGATTGTACCCAGCACTTACACAAATTAAATATCCAAGCTCGTGGATAGTCCTGAAGGTATTAATGAAAGTATCTCTGATTTTCCCAGACCACACAAAGGTTCAGCAGAAGAAAATGTCAAACCCGAAGTATTTGTCTTGTAAATGAAAAGGGGACATGCATTCAGTTCACATCTACATATGGAGAAGATTTCCACTACTGAATAAGAGACCTGGAGAGAACACTATTAAGACACTGAAATACAGCTGCCTGCTTGGCACTTTGTACATCCAAAAGTCTTTCTATGAAAACTCTTAAAAACCACTGCAAAACACAGATTGTCTCCTCAAAACTCTCCTGGCTTAGCCCCAAATAAATTAATGACACTGAGGAATAAAGGTGACATGTTAGCAAGGAACTTTTTGCACTCTAAACCAAAACAAGAAGGAGAAGTCTTTCCAGAGTTGGAAAGCTTCAGAGTGCCTGAAATATTGGAGTTAATTTACAAAGGGCAGGATTGAAGGGAACCTGAGCAGGGACCAGCTGCAGGGTATGAACAGGTCCCATTTGCTGCCTGTTCTGACAGAAACAAGCTGGAACCTGCCTCCATCCCTTCCTTCCCAGTGGCACAGCCACAACTGCTGCCTCTTGGCTGCAGCAGGGCTCCAGGACAACCCCACCCCGATGGATCTGTGCCAGCTGGGGCCAGGGAAATCCTGGAATTCACTCTGAAGGCAACACAGCCAGAACCAGAATGGTTCTAATGGGAAGCTGTGGTCCTGTCATGTGCCTGCACACCAAATCAGGGGACAAGAACATCCTCTGAGAGACAGAAAGAAAAATAATGAAGAAAACCAGTTTGAGGGCATCTCTTTCCTGCTGAGACAAGGGAAGAGAGAAGGTACTTAGGCCAAACACACTAAAAATCAAGCTGTATGTCCCCTTTTAATTTACAAGACAAATACTTTGGGTTTGACATTTTCTTCTGAATTTTAGTTTCCTCAGAGGCTCTGGTGGCCCTGCAGTCAGGAATTGTGTCTGTTATGCCTTGGATGTGGGACAGTATCACCCTTACTCTTTACTTCTGGTATTGAACCCTCAATTCCCTTCTCTCACCTGCTGTTTTTTGGAAGGGCAACTCAGATTTTTGCCTGCTGTGCCACAGCTGGCAGTGAGGCACTGCAGTTCTTCCCCAGAAATGCTTTCTGCATGCTTCCCATAGGTTTGTCCCATCCCTTTGTCCCTTCTCATGGTAGAGGTGTCAGATCTAGGTCATCTTAAAGTCTCCTTTCAACTCAAACCATTCTCTGACACTATGATTTGAAACTTCCAGCACTTAAAAGTTCATCCCAAGGAAGCTATTTTTATCCAGTGCTTCCACCTCGAGCAGATAACTTCCATGAATGAGCCATCACTGAGTCATTGACATTTCAGGATTAAATCAAAGCAATTAGCCCTGCCTTTTCCAGCTGATTTTCACTGAGGTAACATGGCAACTAGACAAAGGTCAGTGCCCCATGAGTATCACTCAATTCCCCTAAAAGCAAGCAAAGGATGAACTAAACCATTTAATGGTGCAGGAAAAATCACATATTACGCATCAATAAGTAAATGGAATCAAAGCAAGAGCCTGAGACCACTCTCATTCTGATGCACACCTGGTAACACAAGTTCTTCATAGGCAAAAAACACCATCACTAAGTCACAGGTGTCCATGAAAAACAAACAATTGGTGATAGAGGCCACTAATGATCTATCTGAGATCTGCAGGGACATCACAGAACCACAGAAATGCCTGCAGAGTTCATCTGATCCAACTTCCAATGTCCTGTTGCCACACCAGATTTATTTTCACCTAGCAAAGCCAGAGCTTCTTCAGCTCCATGCTCAAAATTCACAGAAGTGCTTCATTTCATGAAGGAAATGAAATAAAATCCCAGTGAAGTTTTCAAAGCTACTCAGGAGCCTAAAGACTCACACACACATAACTTACCTACCACTGAGAAATCAATTTCTTTCCCAGAGGTTTCAGGAAGTGAATTTTAGCTCAGGTGCACCAGCAGCTGAGTGCACACACAGCTTTTTTCAGCAGATCCCAGAGCATCAGTGACTCATTCACATCTACCCCATTCATGCCTCTCTCTGTGCCTGCTCACGGCCTGGGGAAATGAGAATGGGGTTGGACAAAGAGCCTAGGAGGGATAATGCACTGAAGTCAGCCAGGAGACAGGCAGGTATCTGACCACTCAAAGAAGTGATGAAAAAATAACCCACAGATTCTCTCAAAGCCCTGTAACTGCGGTGAGTGTGGTCATCTGTAATCTCAGGAACTCAGCCACAGATTTGCAGCTGAGATCTAACAGAGAATCAGTAAAATAGGAATCCCTAGGAAAGACTTTGCTCCTGTTTGCTGAAAAATCCAACTATTGATTAGCATATTTTATTTCTATCTAGAATATCTAGTTTCAGGAGAGCTTTTTACATATTTCCAGGATAAACTGAATCACACTGCCCTGATGTCTGTGCTCTTCTGACATGCTCACCTCACTGGGTCAGCTCAGAGATCCTTCTGTCCCCCTCAGCCTTCATTGAAGGAATAAAGCAAAGTGCTCATGGTGAATAAAACTGCTGTTATTTTATTACTTTTGCTGGATTTTTTTTCCTAGGAGAAACATGCTGTAAACACAGGAGAGATTAAGGGATTAAAAACAGATTAAGGCAAAAAAAAAAAAATCCAGACTGAGGATGGGTTTGTACGTGGACAAGGATGACTTAACTGTGTGAAAAGATTTTTGTGGAGATCCTTTAGTTCTCCCCAAAAAGGAGTAAGAAGCAGCAAAACCCAGAATTCCCACTGCTACAGCCACTCCCTGGAACTGGGTGATGCAGTGAACCACCACAACTGCACTTGGATTTATCCCTGTCCCTTTTGAGATAGGCTTGGAAACAGAAAGCAGATCCAAGTGGGAATTTGTTCCCTCACTTTCACACCCAACAAAAGCCTTCTAATTTTTGGCCTGCTAAGGAGACTTCCTGAGTCACAGGCAGCTCTAGGGAAATGTGCATTTTCAGACATTAATTTGGTAATTAATGACATAGGGGCAAAGTGGGTGAGTTTACCCAGGATAGTTATGTAAAGTGGGAAATTCAGAAGTTTGGATTAGATGGCCAAAATGAACCAAAATGTGAACCTATGGGATCCTGTGTTTCTTTAATACAAAGTGTTCCCCATGAAGAATGAAAGGGGTTCTCTCTCCTAAGGCCTTGTTAGGGTGCAGCCCTGTCCAAATCCCTGCAGTCCCACACAAGACACCACCATCCACATCCTGAAAAGAAAAATAAGCCCCTGATGGAAAGGACTTCCCAAAAGGGCTTTCCAAGTCAGGGGTCTCGCTCTCCCCCCCAGAGCTCCTGGAACAGGAAAAATTCCCCTAGGAAGGAACCTGTGAGGAGCTTTCTCTGTGCAAGGCCAACACTGAGAAATCTCCCTGCTTCTCCCTTTTCCCTTCATCCCCAGCTTTTTACTCTGCTGTCCTGCAAAGGAATAGGGTGTCCCCTCCTTATGAATCCTAGAAATCCATTTCCAGCACCCAAACTCCCATTTTCCACACTGGCTTCCACACAGAGTTTTCAGTTCAAGTGTGTTAAGATCAGCCCAAAACCAACAATCTTTGAAATTTTATCAGAGTTTTCAGTTGTTCAAGTGTGTTAAGATCAGCCCAAAAGCCAACAATCTTTGAAATTTTTCTGCTTCCAAACTCTGCATCAGCTGCTCCAGCTGCAGAGCAGGAATCACCGTGGAGCCTGGAGATCCTGCAGCAAGTCCTGACTGCTCATGATGTACTTTGAAATACACAAGTGCTGATGTTTCAGGGATTACTGGCATAATTCAGCAATTCCTAAATTAGATAAAAGTTCTTAAAATGAGAAAAAGAATCCCTAGGAAGTCCCATCTTAGTTTAGTTAAAATGGTGATGATGCACTAGCAAACTAATTTCCTATTTTCTGTGTTTGTCTCATTTCCATAACACATTTTCTGTTTTCCAAAGCTCTGTTTACTCCCTGGCTGACTGAGGAGGATGCAGCTCCTCTGCATTAATTCTTCTGTCACAGCATGGTCAGGGCATTCCAACCACCGGGGTTTGGGACAATAAAACCAAACTGGGAAAGGTTCTTCTGTTTTCCCAGGGAAAACTTTTCATGAGACTTCAGAGTATTTTCTTTCTTTAAAAAAATACTGAGTTTCTATTCCTATAATTTGTTTCAAAGTATTGCTTCTCCCAGCACAAGTCTTATACGGAGCAGTATCTGCTCCTCTGTTATTCCCAGCATTGCAGAGAAAGAAGTCAGCATAAAGCAATCCTAGTTTTATTGATTTTATGAATTTGTCCCAAGAGCTACCAATTATGAACTCTAAGAATAACATCTGAGGGGAATGAAAACCGCACTAAAAAAAAAAAAAAAAAAAAAAAAAAATCTACTAAAAATCCATTCCCCTTCAATTTCCATGGGAAACCTTATTTCTCATCAACTTCTCAAGCTGCTAAGAATGGCTGTTCTAATCTGGATGTCAAGTCTGGATGTTGGGGTCCAAAACTGAGTAGGAGCTTCCCTTTCCCAGACCAGCAAACCTTGGGCAAAGCCTTGAACGACTGTCAGAGCCCGAGAATTTTATTTGGACAAGGATGCAGCTTCAAGGTCTGTTCTTCCAAGCCACAGAAATTGCAAAGATTCACCATTATACCAACAGCAAAGATAATTCTATGTCACAGCAGAGCACAGAGGCAAACCTAAAGAACCTAAATCTGCCTAATTTATTGATTTAATTGTTCTGCAGAACACAGCAGCAGGCAGGTCAGAGCTGAGGTGGTACTGCCCCACTGGAAACACACCTGTGAGTTATTGCTGTCCAGTGGGAGCACCCCGAGCATCTGCCAGGTACCGAGGGAAAATCCAACAGCTGCTGCCAGGGGACAGCATTGAGACATCAGATGGATGCAAAGGGCAGCAGTGCAGTGATGAACACAGCATGTCCAGCCACGAGCAATCCCTGCATCTTCCAAGGGCAAATTCTTGCTGCCTGCTCAGGATCCTCTGATAGCTTTGTTTCACCTCTGAACGGCTGCACTGGGCTTTGCACAGCTCCACATCCCAACACACACCTGGGAACAAAGCTTAGCACTGCCCTTCCCGCAGCTTTTCGGAGCAACCCTGCTGGAACAGGCAGCACCCCATAGAAGAGGGGACAGGATCCCTCCCAGAACGTCCTTCCCCACGGTGTCCTTGTCCCTGCTCCACCTCAGTGAGGCTCTTTAGCCGTGCAGCAGGACGGGGGCCACCCTGCAGCCATCCACCCTGCAGGGGACACTGGCTTTACCTGCACTCTAAGTGACACCCTGTGGCTGGCAGGCGGAATGGCGGGTCACCATGGCCTCAGTGACACTGTCCCCCAGCTTTTGTGACAGCAAACACAGGCTGGAACCCGCCGGGTCACACAGAGTCTCAGGTGAGTCCCACAGAGTCTCAGGTGTTCAGCACCTGGTGAGAACAGCCCAGTTCCATCTTCGTGGTTTCACCTCAGCCTCCCACTGCTTGTCTGGGTGGAAAATGGGTCATAAGGCACCAGAAAACAAGAAATCCAAACCCACAAGGGACTGTCCACACTGCATGCAGCTGGCAGGATTTTTCCTTTCATTCTGATATGGTGTGATGAGGATTTGTGATATATTTAATTCTTTCCCTTCCCCGTCTGCTCCTGAGCCATTCCCTCTTCCTCCCCGTGCTCTAGAAGCACACATTTTTGCAAGTATCATCTAATTCCAAATTTGTGGAAAGAAATGGACTTCAGTCCATCTGTTTGCCAGCTGGAAATCACTGCCAGCTTAGACAACAGCAAGTTCCAGAGAGATGGATGGGGCAGCTGCCTTAGGGAAAGAAAGAATCACAAAGAAGCCTCCAAAATAATGTGGGCAACCCTTTGTTTGCTGACCCTCCTGATGTCCCAGAGTTAAAAGTCCTCTCCAAGATGTGCCACTGCTCAGGTCTGACTGACTTTGGTGCAGAATGGCAGCTACTGTTCCAGTTTTGGTGAAGTCTGGGTGAGTTTTGCCCCAAAGCTAAGCCAAAACTGAAGAGAATATAAATCAGGTGCAACAGGACCACAGCAAAGCCATCTCAAGTTATCAGCAAAGAACAAAAGTACAAATCCATGTTTAATTGGCTGGAGAAAAGGTCCTTGAATATTGACTCAAGTAACATTAACAATCTCCTTATTTTACTACATGCAATTAACTTGTGTCCTGGGCTCAATGAAGAAATCACATGCTTTACATGATGATAGTAGTGGGAGCAAGAAAAATGGATTCTTTTCATTCCTCCTTGTAAATATTTTTTCCAACACTTTTCTTCTAGACTGCAAAATCAGAGCCATCTCATACCACAAATTATGCTTCACAAAGGAAAGGAAAAAAAATAAAAACCTGGGGGGGGGGGAACAAGTGAAGCCTCTCCCATCTGTGCATGACTGAAATCCAGAGCCTCCCAATGTATTTGTGGAAGACGTGTGTATTTGTGTTTCTCTGCAAAAGCAGCAAGAGAAAATGAACAAAAATGGTTGAATCTTAATCTGGACACAGAGCTATTGGAGACAAGCTGACCTAATCAGCTGCAGATTTGATCTCCTTAGAGAGAACCTTTACGAGCTTAAAAATGATGTTTTATTTCCTCCCCCAGAATTCCAATTCTGGACTTCTTTTTTTTTCCACTTCGATTTTGTTGCATTTCTCATCAGTCTCCTTCCTTTAACTTTCATGTACTCTTGACTTCCTAGCTGAAAATACTGTGTTTTACCCCCCAGGATGGCTGATACATAGCTACTGCAAGGCTGCAGACTTTTTTAACAAAAAAAATCTTTTTCTAGTGACTCCATAACTAAAATTGACTACAAAACATTTATTTTTATCCCAAATCCCCTGTCATTAAACAGTGGGATAAAAGCCTTCTGGACATCTAACAAGGTTGCAGAAGACAGATGAGGTGAGAGTAGTTGTTGGGTTTCATAGTAATTTTTTTCAATGTGGAAACACACATGCATGCCCATGATGGGCATTTTATTTCTCTCCAATAATGATGAAAAGCCATCAGAACTTCAGGGCTCTCTGTCATTTACAGCAGGACTTTGCTTTCAAAAACACGGCCTTTAGAAATCAAGCCAGAAAAACCTCTGGGGAACAAGTATGTCATGTGAATATGATCAACAGAAGTGGTCAAGACACTAAAATACATGACATAAAACATAAATGAAAATGTTAATTGAGCCTCTGGGCCAGTCACTTCTAAAAGTGCAAATTTCTGTAATTATCAGGACAGGGCTTGCCCACAAAATACGAACAAGACTCTGAGACCAACGATGTCCTAGCAAGGCTCATGTTTTATATGCAGGCTGGAGCCACATCTCCAACTCTGAACAATAATTAATCAGAAGGAAAAGCAGCAAAGGTTAGATCTCCATAAAAGAACAGGGTTTTAACCTACGAAAATTAGCTCTTTTTAAAAATTGAATCATCCCTTTAAATCCCTTCAAAAGAGAGGAAATGCAAACTAGAAGAGCTATTAATTCACTTCTTCACCCTTCCCTCAGCACACAAAAGATTATTTCTCTGTCTTCAAGATGAGACAACCAAGAACTGCAGGAATTCTTCTCTCAGTGTGGAGCAAGCCCTGCTAACAGGTACGGGTGTGATCCCTGTGCCAGGGGCTCCTTCCCCTATCATGCCCATCCACGTGAACAGCAGTTGCTAAGTCACCAACCCTCTCCAAAGCTTTCTCAGCAGGCAGCTGGTTGTAGGGCCAAGGAAAAGGTGGTGCACACCCCCTCAGAACAAGGAGGAAACAAGTCCCCATGAGGGCAAGGTTAGCAGTGATTATGTGCCTGTTCTCAGCTGCAGTCCCCGGAGAAGGTGAGGAGGATGCTTTGTGTGATATCCAAAACACTCCTGTGAAGTGGCTATTTCAGTCAAAGAGCTTCCCTAACTGAGAGAGAGAGGGGGATTTGCAGGCAGGGAGCTGGAGCTACAGAGACCTTTTGTTCCACTTGATCACAAAAGCAGTTTGATCTCAATCCCCAGGTGTGGGATCACTTCAGCACAACACACGCCCAGGGATGAATTCAGCTGCCTGAACACGGGCATTGGATCATTTGTCACCGAGCATCTGCAACACCTGTGTGGCCTGGGAGATGAAACACAAACCTACAACAAGGCTGAAACAGCAACAAAATACCCCATGGCATATCAAACAGCACTATCCTTTCTGCAGGGGCTGCTGAGCTGAGCTGCTCATTTAGGCTGAGCTCAGTAACTCCCTAGGCTTCACTCCTTCTGTCAGTTAGAGCTCTGACTTGTATTAGAGCTTAAATACTTAAATTAGCTGTTGATACTACTTGGAAATACCCAGCTTTGTGGGTTTTAATCTGAAACACCTTCTGAATGCCAGAAGCTCCTGCCTGCAGCCCAGAGCAAAGTGAGCAGCCTGTGATGGATGGGTGTCACTGCAGAACACCCCCTGCCACACCAGGTGCTTGAGACAAACTCAGTTCAGTTGAGGGTACAAAATCCAACACTTTTTGTCCACTAGATGAACATTCAATCCTGGTTTTTTTCCCTTGCACAGGGAAATCTGTAGGGGAAGTGTTAAAGTAGGCATACTTTAGCCTGTAACACGCTCTAACTACATGCTTGAACAGCTGCTTTTTTAGCAAGAAGCAAAACCAGACTCATTACGGGCCATTTGCTGAATTAATCAAGCTTCAGGATATCCTAATAAGTGAATTAATCTGTTTCCTAAAACAAGACTAAAAGCTTCACACTGTCAAAGCACAAACACATCTAGAGGGCAGCAATGATATTGTCATTTTCCACTAAATATAGAACCTGAGCAGAGACAAGTGCACAGTCACACACTGCACCAACACAGACTTTTTTTTTTTCTGTTTCTTTTAATTTTTTTCCCCTTTGAGAATAGTACATAAAAATTGCAAAGTTGTAAGCGGATGGCATAATTTTCAGATCCTTGGTCAAAGAGCATTTTGCCCATATTCACACTGCAGGGTAACCAGAGCGTGATCTGTCAACATGACTTTACTTCCCAAATAAAGAGGGAGGAAAAAAAATCCCCAAAACATCACCAAAATAACAAAATGTCAGGGATAAAAAATCCTCACAGACTGACAGACTTTGTTTTACGAATGCAGCTGAAACTTATCTGAGTCACTCAGCAGCTCCCAGGAGACACAGAGAAACACAGACCCAGGCACAGAATCACCACGGGAATTTCTTGCAGTTAGGATGGAAATATTTTACACAAACAGTTTATTCTAGTGTGGCAAACAGGAGGGGAGTTTTTTAAGCACAAGTTCCTTTTCTTAAGGGGTTTTAAAAATGCTTTTTGATTGAATTTGCTGGCACTGGCAGGGTTTGATAGCATTCCCCATCTGATTCAAGACTGAACACCAAAGCTGAGAGGTGACAGCATGGACACAAAGCAGGGGAGGTGCATCCAAAGCCTCTGATGAGCTGATCTGTGGAAGAACCTACCTGTCAGTTTTTGTCTTGAATTCCATCCCCTACACGCACAGAGACTACAGTGAAGTGCAGAAATAGCCCCATGAGTACCAAAACTTGGCCATGGATCAGTGTCTTGTGCTTCTCAGAGTTTTTCAAAAGCTTTTCACACAGTTTGGGCACTTCCCAATCTGCATCTGCCAGTGTCTACAATGCAAAAGGGACAGGGAATGCTGCTGGGCTCATTCCCTGCAGCTGATAAGCTGCTTTTAGGAAATTGGTGGGAAATTGGAATCTTTGAGAGCCTGATTTCTAAAACTGAAAAATAAATCACCGAAAATGATCCAAAATTTTTTACAGGCTTTCAAATGAAAAATATGCTGACAGATACACAAAATATACTCACAGATACACAAAATCAGTGCCAAAAAAGCTCTAGTTCCTAAAAGGTGGCAGCTCATGAACATGGGATACCTGAGAGTATAATAAATGCTGAATTACAACCTAGAGCTGGATAAGCTCTTAGCAGAAGAAAGGCAGTGCAAGGTGGTTTTTCTAAATTGGTTTGATTTTGCTCATCATGTAAAAAAAAAAAAAAATCAGTATAATATAACAAACCATCATTTCTCCCTCTGCCTCATCAAAATGCAAAACAAAATAGAACAAAACTACATGTCCTAGGCAGAAATCTTATGTTGATTCAAGCCATTTCCTATCAGACCTTCATTTTGAGCTGTATTATTCACCTCTGAGATTTGCAAGATCCATTTCCCATTCTTTAATCAGTTGTCTCATTTTATCATCTGCATGGGGAACACAGCTGAGGTTTTCAGCACAATCAGCCTCATCACAGACGAGGCAGCCCACAAACCAACTTGGTGAAATCATGCAAGTGGTCACAATGTGTTAGTATTTGGTTTTCCTAAATTCTGAACGTGTTCTGCATGCAGTAATTATATTTTTCAAATGCCAAAAAAGATTTGCACCTGTGTATTCAAACCTTCACCTGCTCTCCTACTGCTTCCCCAAGCTTTAATCACTTAACTGCTATTTCCCAAGGAGCTACTGATTCCAAAATTTGACCAAATTTTGATATAATCCTTCCCTCTGTTTTCTGCACTACAGCTTGGAGGAACTACACACATGGAAGTCTGGAAGATCAACTAGAGGTAACTACTCACAATTTTTGTTGAAAGGAGAAAAATACCCATTTCCTCAGAAAATAACACTTCAACATTTCAGTAACATATTTCCATTAGTCTTTAATTTAAATAACATGCCATTGTTTTAAGAGCAAAGAATTTAAGCAAACTTATTAGCACTGCAATACAAACATCAGCCACCACTGAGGAGGAGAGGAGCAGGGAAGAACTTTAAATCAGGTCATTGATGAACTAGTGAAAGCATCAACAGAGTTTATAGAAAACCAAACTTGGGTATTCAATTTTTTTTTTTATTTCATATACAGGAAAAAACATTTAAATTCTTTCCAATGTGCTCTGCACTGCCCTTAATTCTCAGAATTTTTCTTCTGGTCTCAACTGAGACTTGTCCAAGTAGTGAAGTACCTGCTGTAATCAAAGCCAGCAACACTCAGCCCATTCCAGGTTCCCTGCTGTTTTATTGCAAAGACCCAGGTCTGAGATTACAGGGCTTTAGGATGATTTTGCAGTTCTCTGAGGCAACCTTTTACTGTCAAAGTCTGTCCCTAAGAACAAACCTGGCAGGGGACTTTGTTTCACAGAGCCAACGCACCAAACTTTTGGCCAGTTACCTGACCATGATACCTAGAGCTGGGGAAGGAATAAAGTCACTTTCTACAAGTTTAAAAATAAGATCAGGGTCACTCTTTTACAGGATGCTGGCCCCACAAAATTAACACTACCTGCAAATGAGATCACCAACACCCAAGCAAAAGTTTAGAGTGAAATTATCCTTACAGTCAAAACCGCACTGAAAAAATGAGTGACAAACAAGTCGGTGCACATATTTGGAATTAATATTTTTAAAAATTCTTAATCAAAGGTCCAAAGGGTATTGACAGATAAGCAAAAGGAAATGAGTGGCTGGGTCCCACAGCCTGAATAATAAATTTGTAGTGAGTCATCATGATTGTTTACCTCGAAGAATAAAGCATCCAGGAGATTTCTAAGGAGCCCCCATGCTCTCTTGCTTTGAATATTATTTGCCTCCTAATTTCCTCTCCTGGAGCTGATGCAGCTCCAGCCTCAGCAGCCAGTCCCTGATGAAGTTGCTAAAACAGATTGCAGCCCTCAGCCTTCTTTCTGTCTGTTACATCCAACTTCCAGCAGGGTCTGAAGCCCTGCTCACACAGCCAGCCTGGAAAAGGGACTGTCCTTTCAAAGTACAGTGTTTAGGTGGTAGGACTAAGTATTCCATGAGCCAAAGGTTGTCTAATTATCCAGGTGGGTGAAGCACTGCTACAAACACACTGAGCTGTAGGCAGCTACACATGCACAAACACACAAAGCACAACAAACCCTCCTCAGACCGCAGAGGATTTTTTTTTTTCTGCCTGGATTTCCCTAAATGTACTTCAAGCAAAGAGGAAACAGTGTCCACAAGTCTGCGCTTTTGAGAAATCTGCATCATTCCAGGCAAAAATTTTGAATATACAGGCTGGAATGTGGAGGAAATGTTGATTCCCGAGCAAACTAATTTTTTTTTTTCTTTTATCGTTATTCTTTTTCTTTAATGCAAATAGATTTTGGGTGTCCCCAGGCACCTTCCGAACGCGAGATCTGCGGGAGAGGAAAGGAGTTTGTACTTACTCGTGGTGTTGTACTTGATCCCATTGAAGAACTCGGGGCAGGGTCTCTCCACGAGTTCCCCCGCAGAGGTTCTGGGCCAGCAGGTCCCGATCTGGTCCGTGGTGGCATTGCAGTACGGACCTGGGGTTGGAAAAACGGGACAGAAAGGCAAAAAGAAGCAGTTGAGAAAGCACAAAAGCCACGCACTTTGCATCACAAAACGAACCGAATGTCAGCACTTCTAAAGCTTTTCCCGAGCTCAGCACCAGGTAACAATTCCTACCATCAAAGCCCAGGAAAGGGAGAGAGGAACTCTCTAAAAAAGTCTCGTGCAAACGATCCAGGAGGCTGCAGTTCACATCAAATTCTTCTAAGATGAACTGAGAGATGGTCACATCCATTATTCCCTCTGGGACTGCTGGACTGGAACAGGCTCCTTCACCCCTTTCTGCTTGACTTTTTTTTTTTTTTTCCCCTCCTCTCTTCTTTTTTTTTCCCTTTCTGGAGCCAAACGAGCATCAAGGCGCGGGCAGCCCGCAGTCTCGTGTGCTCGAGCCTCTGCTGCTCGCAGCGCGCTGACAACTTGGCGGAGTCCGCGTCTGCCTGTGCAGCTCAGCCCTCCGAGCTGCTCTTCCCTTTAAATCCAGCGGCTCGGGAGCCAATGGCATCGGGCTGAGCCCGGAGTGAGGGGCTCTCGTCTCGCCGGTGTCCCCGGGCTCGCAGATGCCGCCTCACCGTGCCAGACCGCTGTGCTGCTGCATCCCCCTCCCTCCCTCTCCTCCTGCCTCTCCTCCCTCCCTCTGACACACAGAGGCACGGTTTTATTGTTAGCTCCAGGGATGAGAGGCTTTTGCAAAAAAAAAAAAAAAATACTCGCTGCAAATTAAAGCCAGGGAGAACAGGAAAAGCCATCAGAGGAGGAGAACTCCTGGGTTTTTTTGTGGAGCGAAGCAATTCCTGCCTTTGCTGGTGGAACTGAGGATGAGCAGGGATGCTGGGGCAGGGGGGGAAGGAGGGACCCGGTCCAGGAGCTGCTGTGCAGGCCTTGAGAAAGAAGAGAAATAATAAAAACAGGGATGAAGGAGATGATCTGATAGAAAAGAGGTGTTGGAACAAAGGAATCTGGAGTAATCATAGAATCACAAAAGGTTGGGGTTGGAAGAGATGTTAAAGGTCATCTCATTCCAACACCCTGCCATGGGGCAGGGTCACCTTCCCATAGACCAGGCTGCTTCAAGCCCCGTCCAGCCTGGTCTGGAATAAAGAAATCTGGAATAATGACCCACAGAAGAGGCAGAGTGGGGAGAGTAGGGCCTAGGCACCAAGGGAACACGTCTTTCAGCCCCTCACACTGAGGGGATGGGGTGGACAGCAGAGCAGGGCAGGGCACAGAGAGCTCTGAAGCAAAGGATGGATCATTCAGGAGAAGAGGAAGAAAAGAAATGCCCCTCTCATCTTCCACTTGTAGGAGAGAGCAAGGTTTTCAGAAAGGATGAGCACCCAGACTGACCAGGAGCAAGAGGAGGAGCCTCTAAACCAGAAAATCCTGGTGTGGGGAGAGAGGGAAGAACAAAAGGCTTGACAAACTGAGGTCAATGTGGGACAGCAGGAGAAGGGTCTGGTGAAGGGGAAGGAGGAGAAGTTTGGAAGGAGCTGCCCAGAAGACTGATTATCTTTGGGAAATCAAAACTCAGCAGAGTGGGAACTGGGTGAAGGGCTGCACTCTGGGACATGCTGGAGAGCAGCTCAGACCTGACCAGCCTTTCTGACTTGCTATACCAAGCTATGAGGAAATCCCTAAAAAAAAAAAGTGTTGCTGAGGATCATTTATGATCACAGACTCAGAAGGATTTTGGGAAACAAACAAAAAACTGACTCGAAAGGGAGTATACCAAGATCAGGAGATATGGAAGTGGCAGAGAGGAATGCAGAAACAGAAAGCAAAGACAGCAAAATGAAACATTTCCAGTCTGTTCACAGCTATAGATCGGACAAGGTGCTTACACTGAGCTCAAAGCAGTGGTACAGAACTTCCTATAACATTTATCACCCACCCTGCAAAGGCCTGGGCTTTCTTTTTATTCATATTTAAGACTGAAGGGCTTTATTCTTCACTTTTGAAGAACCAAAAAGAATTGTGGCATCCAGGGAGAGGAAAAGAAAAAATAACTGGGTTAGAGCAACAAATAAATTAACAACATACACTGAGGAGAGAACTAGCCAGGATGTTATTCTGCCATCTGGGAATCTGGAGATTTTTTAACATTTTCAGATTGCAATGGCAGAGAAGGGAGGAGTGCCACTGTGGTTTTGGGATAAGTATTTTTATTTGAAATATGTGAAAACCCACGAGAATAACAAGTGTACTAACTCTCTAGACACTGTGATATTCTGAGGCAAGTGAATCTGCTTCTCTCTCCGGAGCCTTGATCTCCTTCCCAAGTGAAGTTCCCAAAACTGCAGCCCTTCTGGAGAAATCTCAATTGCAACAAATTAACTCTTCTCAACATCAACATACCTCTTTGTCTCATGCACCTCTAACCCCAAAAAGGAGGCGAGAAAATTTTTTTAGCATCAGACACGTAACATGACCACGACCAACCTACTGGCTGGCTTTGAGCAGTGCTTTGAGGAGAAAACCCTTTTTCTTCAACTTTCAAGAGTGAGGGATAAAGGGTGCTCTAAACCTTCATCTTCTCCTTCCTGACAGCTCAGTCGAGCTCATAAAATTCCTTTTTGTTCCTCAAGCTGAGCCTCTCAGGGGTGGCTTTGAGACCTTCTCACAGGACAGCACCCGAATGTGCCCAGTGGCCGCTCCCACATAGACAGGACTGAGCAGTCAGCAGGACACTGGTCCAGGATGTTGTAAGATTATTTTTTTTTCTGCTTCTGCTGCCTCTCTGCAGGAGAAAACTCACACAGCCTGGCCAAAAGTCTTCATTTCTCACCTACTGTCTGCCCTTTCTATTTTTTCATGCTGTTTATTCAGCACACTGGAATCAAAATGCTGCTCGAGGGCTTTGGGCACTGGAGTTTCCTGAATATTTTGAGGAATGCATCACTCAATAAATTACAAAAAAAGAATGACAGTTTAAAAAAAAAAAGTAACTACTTTTAAATTTGGTAAATGTTTTATGTTCCTAATTCTGCCCTATGTTTTCCAGAATAAACTCTTGGAAGATTTTTCAAATGGTTTGGATATTACAGAGTCGAACACTAAGCTGGATTTCATTTCAATTCTGTTCTTTATACAGTGGTTAACACCTGAAACAACAGCCCTGAATTAAATTAAATATTTTTTCAGGATCAGGAGAATGATTTCTTCATTTAAGTGAGAAGAGCTAGAAAATCTTCGATCTAAACTGATTTTCATCTTTTCAGTTCAAATTTTAGAAAATCTTAAAAGCATTATGTATGGTACAATCCTGTTGTGTTCCATATACTTAATAATAATTTAAAAAACCCACTCCAAAAATAAATATAGAGGGGATGAATGCTGAGGATTAAGTCCGAATTAAGAAAATAATTTATTGTTCCTCCATCCACAAATCAGCACCATTCCTTAATAATCCCAGTTCTATTGTAACCTCTTGATGAAAAGCTACTTTTGCAGTTATCCCTGGGTACAATTAACCACAAAAGTTTCTCTCTGACTGGATCTAGTGAAATCCTGACTCTGTCAGTTGGACTCATTTGATGTGAAAATGTTGTTCTTTATGCAAGAAGCAAATTCAATTAGATGAAAGATTGACAGAAATCCTGCAGCTGCTGACACTTCTGCTTCTCTGCCGATGCCATGGTGCATGTGACACAAATCAGACCTCGCCAGGCAGCAGAGATCTGCCTTAGAAATTCCTCAGCATCCCAAGAAAGCTGGGATTTGGTTCTTGGCAGGCAGAAAAACTTTGCCAGCTTCCAAGCAGGCTCGTTCCTGTGTGCTGCTGTTCACTGGTTGGTTTGGGTGCATGTGCAAGGTTCTGGAAGAGAACAGGACAGACAAATAAACCTGTGCACACACACAGAGCTCAGTAAGACCCTTTAAAGAGGACTTCTTAAAAGGTCACCTGCAGTTCTTCTGGGAAAGGAACGAGCTCTGCTCATAAATGGCAATGGAAACCTCTGTATGTCAGCCCTCACACCACTGCTACACAGCTGCTTTCTTCATCTACAACCCACTCCAAGCCACAGCTGATGGAATTAGCCAGAGCACTGCTTTTAGTTTGCCCCACTAACAGTGAGTAGCAAGGATGAGCTGTGATTACCCAGCAACATCAAAACTCAGCTCTATGCAGACTCAGGCAGTCACTGGAAGTGCTTAGAGAGGGTGGAAGGAGCTCCAGAACCACCTGATGTCTCCTCAGGCACTCAATCTACATAAAACCAAGAAATTCCTGGGTATTTCAAGACCCAGGATGATTATTGAGAGGAGGGAAAAACAAAACAAGGAGGGGGAAAAAGACCTCAGAACACAAGTTCTCTCCTCCTTTCCCTTCTTCAGAGAAAGAAAAGCCACTGTATTCAGCCTCCCACCACAGTGACAGTTTCATCACTCATGTTCTCTGTCTGTCAATATGAAGAGCTCCTGCTCTCCAGGCACAGCAGTCACCCTGTGCTCTGCTTTGTAACAAGGCTCAGGGCAGGAAATGCACATCATCTGTCCATCTGGTGACACCAATGTCCTCTGTACCTCAGTGCCATTTGGCTTTCAGGAATTTTACCTATCAGTGTGGAAGTATCACACCGAGTCACGGTGCCAGTGTTGGCTCCTCAGCTCTCCTCCCCTAACCCAGGTGTGTATATCCACATCCAGACCCTTCATCTCATGTATAAACTGCTCTGTTAACTCACTCATGGAGCTGTCACTTCTAAATATGAGGCTGGAGGGTTTCAAATGGCACAATACTTTTTTTGCTCATCTCCTTTTCCTCTCTGAAAAGTGTCCTTCAGTAATCCTGTGTTATTGCAATGACCTTCCAGCATCAAACTTTCACATTACAGGGACTTTTCAGCTTGGTAAGGAATGCAGAACTTTGAGGAAGGTACAAATTTACCCAAGTGGCTTCTGGGCCACAACACTCAGGGCCCTCCTTCTCAAGCTTCACTGTAAAACTGCTCTGACTGCACAACTCAAATGCAGTGACAACATGGCCCTGAGCTGGCAGAACATTTATCTTCCCATTCCAGGTGGATAAATGCAATTTTCAGAGTGGGAGCACATTCAGACCACAGGGAGCAAGGGAATTCTAGCAGCAAGAGATTGAGGAGCACTTAGAGCTCTCCACAGACAGCTCTAGAACTGCCATGGATGTGTCACATGTGGCTGACTTCTCTGCCACACCACACCCTGGCTCCTCACAACGAATTCCATTCTGCTGCACGAGGAGACTGCTAAAGAAAACCCCTTCTCAAACTGAGAGCTACACTTTTAATCAAAATCTGGTTCTTTCTGGATCTACTTGCGACCTATACTGAAAGTTGAGAGTTTAAAATTGTATGTGGAGAGGAAGATAAGACATAGATACATAGAGATCTTTGTTTCAGCTGATAGACTCATTTGTTAGAAACAGGGGACATCCTTTATTGCTAGAAATGAAGTATGACTCCACTGAGCAAAGATAAAATTAATAAATGCAGGTCTGTGGTGATGAATCTTCACAGCTTCATTGATGGTAGAAAATATTTACTGGGGGTGTAAAAAGACCCAACAGTGTAAATAATAAATGGCTTGTAGCCATTTATTATTTATGCTGTCAAATCAATATATTTCAATACAATATCAATATATTTCTTTTGGTATATTAATACAGTTGTCATTCTCTACAGCTATAAAACCTGTGTGAGTGAATCATGTTACATGAGGCAAACGATGAGACACTGCAGGGAGATTACAAGAACACAAAACACACAAAAGAACCAACCTTGACACAGTAATAAACTGCCAGAGCTATTTTTCTTGAAGTGAGCTGTTTTAGATGAATGTACAGAACATCACCTACTGCATAAGAGCACAACAGCATTCCAGAATAACTTTGAATTTATACAGGGTCAAATTCAGAGTCAGCGCTTCACAGACACACACAAAAACACAAAGGAGCCCATTTGATATATTTATCTATGCCTGGCAATGGCCTGGTGCCCTGTTTACAGCATAAGCACAAAAGATAGCAAAAATAAAGAGGGTTAAGTCCCATCTGAACAAATGATGACCATGAGGATGTGTGTCATTAGTCCCACTCTTTCTGTTATGTACAATGGGACCACTGCCAGAAAGGATGTAAAGATTCAGGGGTCTTGTCCTGTTCTCCTCCTCAGCACACATCAGCCACAAAAATCCTTGTAGCTTAATTCAGGATATGCCAAACTTTTGCTCTCCCTGCCTCCCACTCTGCTTTGTTGTGCTGCCTTTCAGTGCATGCTGGGAAGATCTGAATAGTCTTCCCATGCATCATAAGCTGAGAGGATGTACAGCAATAAAAGACACCAAAATGTTCCGAAGTCAATCCCTCATTTCCTCTGGAAACTCACAGGCACTGCACGGTGCCTGATTTTGAAACATCAGGTAGCTCAGAAAGCACAAAGAGAGACAAATAACACATGATCATGCTGCTCAATATCCCAGCTCTAAAAATGACCCAAATCAGATGCCACCATGTCTTAGGTTGCAAATTCAAGATGTGGCTGGCGGTGTGTATTTTATTTCCATCTGTCAGAGGTGGGGCAGTTCTCCTCTGTCCATTTATTTTTTTTCTAATAAAAGAACTGTTATTCCTATTCCCATATATTTGCCTGAGAGCCCCTTAATTTCAAAACTGCAATAATTTGGATTGAGGGGGTTTACATTTTCCATTTCATGAGAAGCTCCTGCCTTCCTTAGCAGACGCCTGTGTTTTCAAACCAAGACACACAAACAAAACCAGCCTGTTCCAAATTGCCATGATCTAATCAACAGGGCTTCCTAAGCAACTTTAACAGAAGTAAGACCGTTAACCCTTTCGGGTGTGGGCCCTGCCTTCATGGCCTAGCACACATGGTAGTTACAATGTCGTGACTCCCAGTTTTAAACCATCCAACTTATATTTGCTTGGGTTTTCTTTGAGGAGCACCATCAATCTGGAATTGGGACCCTGGGCTAGTGGCTTCTGTACTCCTTTGGGCCCAAACCAAGTGGAAAGTTGAGGACTTGTAAGATTGAAACACAGCAGATTTGCCATCTCTCGAGACTGCTCTGATGTTCTGCCTTCCATGAGTTATCGAAGATGCCATTTATAGGCAAGAAGGATCTTGACTCTGAATCCACTGCCCAAAAGTGTGTGACCTGCAAGATCTGAGGCACTCCAGCATGTCTGGAACAGCCAATGAGGCTGGCAGAGAAACTCAGGACTTTGGGAAGATCCATCCCTTCTGAAGCAGCCACCACAGGGCAAACATTTTGTCCTCAGGCGTCTCCAGTGTTCTGGGACACCTGGGGATATCAGACTGGGCAAAACCTGAGCCTGTCATACAAGGGAAGAATCCCATCAGCAGCATGTCACAGGGAGGCTTTCACTATTATTACATAGCCTTTATGTATTTATTCTTTAATTTAAATAATTCATAAATGTGGGAAACCTCCGAAAGCACAAAGAGTAGCACAAGCCTTGTAGAGCAACTAAAGTTTTCCTGACAAGTTTCTCCCCTTGGTTGAACTGTTACGTTTACAACACATCTCAGAGAAGAAACAAAGTTTGGACACATCTCTTATGGTGTCCCCAGTGCAAATGTTTCCAGAGATGCCAATTCACTGAGGTGTGCAACCAGCAGAAAAAAAGAAAGAACTTTTGCAATGAGATTCACCTGATGAGATTGATTTTGTCCTCAGCTCTATTACCCTGAGTAGATCTTTGGTGTCTATAAGAGGAACCAGCTTGGATTGATGTAAATGTCTGCATTGATCAGATTAATCCCATTCCAGATGCCCTGAACAAAGATCAAATTGTTTGCTGAGTTTTTCCCCACTGGGCCACCTTGTCTCCCTGGAGGGTTTGGCAGCTGTAATCCTGTAACTTTTGTCCTATCACTTCATGGGAGAGCAAGCAAAACTATATGAAATTAAACACATCAGGAGTAAATATGAGAAGAAAAATGTCCTGTTAGGACAGGACTATCACAATGCCAGCAGCATTATATCTACAGATTCCATGTCTTAGATTTAATGGAATTATTTACCAGAGGAAATCAATACAACACAAACACTGTGTAATAGATTTGCATCTCCCTGCCAGCCACCACTCAGCAAACACCAGAGAAAATGCCTGGAATTAAGTGGCAGGAATCATGAGCAGAATACTGACTTTGAGAATTGAGACAGTGGTTCTCAAACACATCATCTTCACCAGACAGTGAGGAGGATCCAGTCACACCAGACACCAGCTGGAATGATCAGGTGTGAAAATGGATTATCATATTATTATGGCCATGATAACTGAGGAAAAAGAATGTAATAATTGCCTGATCTGTGATTTTTAAACCGCTGCTGCACACGTTTGCAGCCCCAGAAGAACAGGGAGGATGTCAGAACGTGAATTCTGTTGCAATAGCTTGTGCCTGTGTCTGGAATCAGTGATATCACATAATTTTGATACCTTCTTGGATAAAAAATCTCTCTCCAGATCTCCTCCCTAGCCTGGCTCACTACCCCTTGATATTTTCACCCTCAGGGCCAGTATTTCTGATTCTGCAGCTCAGGGTACTTCAGGTCTTGCATGGTTTAGGGTATTTGAGAGGCTCATAGAGGCAGAAGGATTCATCTCACCTAATTCCAGCCACCTAAAATTTGGACGTCGCGACTAAATCAGGTTCTCTAACAGTCTCCAGGGAAATAGACACTTTCAGAGAATGAAATGATTAATTTAATTTGGAGACAGATACCTTCTTCAAATTTACAACTCTTAGATATTCTGCTTAGTAGGATGTTATTCACCCCAAGATATATTTGTACTTTGGCAAGAGCTGTCACCTGCCAACACATCACATATCTGAGGTGGGCATTGGAGTTTTACTTACATGTCCGACGGAAATGAAAAGCTAGGACTTCATGCTGCTTTGAAATGCACACATATTTATTTAAATACAGTGCTTTTATTTGAATTTTAATGATCTTGTGTAAAACTTATAGAATCCTGTTATTTTAAATCATACAGTTTGAGCCACCTGTAAATTGTATGCATCCATTTTGTGGCTAAGAACTTTCAGAATAAGAATAAACCTTGGAAAATAGTTTAAAGCCTCAAAACCCAAGTTTCTTCTGTTCTTATCAAGACATTGGATATGCAGATATCAATCTGTAACTGGTTCCACCAGCATTAGTTATAGTGGATTTTTACAAAAGTCATGGATCAATCCACAAGAATTCAAAGCAAAACAGCTGAAAACTGAAATAAGCACCAAGACTGAAAGACATTTATTTCAGCATAGATATAAAACATGGGTCAATGTAATCAAGTAGCTGACAGTGGGATAGAAATTTTAATAACAGGTGCAACAACAAATTAATCCTGGGAAGTGTGGCACTCCCAATCTGCTTCACAGCACAGCTGGGTTTCTTTCCCCAGGATGTGTAAATGTGGTTTTTATTTGGAAAACTGCACGTCTCAGCCCAATGAATATTAAAGAATGAGTTTGGGGAAAACACGTAACATTCTGATTAAACATTTTGTCACTCACATGCTCTCACACTCAATTGCAAAGGCAAGACAACAATATCTTATTGCTAAGCAAGTGATTCTTCTCTTCTGAACTCACCAAATCTCCTTGTTAACTTTCCAAAATCTCCCACCACTTCCCAGAGTGCCCATCCATGATGTTGCTAACTGCCAGTTATAAGCAGATGTCAAAATCTGTGATTGATGCCTGGAAAAAATTATTTTTCAACATTTCTTCCCTTTCTCAATTAATAAGATCATCAGTATCATCCTTTACTACAATATTTTAGGCAACAAGAACCTGCTCATCACGGCTTTACCTTTGGGGACTACAAAATGAAGGAATAATAATTACTAATTTTCTTTTGAAGAGATTTTTTTTGGCAATTATTGCATTCTGAATATTAAGAATTACCTTTGTGAGGACCAAGTTCGTTTTCATCTTCAATTCCTGTAAAGGTATTAAGTATAAAAGCTATCAGTTTATCCCTAAAGTTTATCCCCTTCACACAAACAGCCCTTTTTTAGACAGAAATAACAAAGGAATTCCCGTATATTATTTCACTCACAGAGTTTTTCAGGTGCTGTGGGATTCCTCTGGATCAAAGGACTAATGTAAGCAGGGTATAAACCATCCCTAACAGGGCTGGAAGTTCTTACCTCTGAAATACGCTGCAGTTATTTCTGCCCCTGGTTTCCAGGCTGGTCTGGCTCCCTGCCAGAGCTCATCCCTTTCCCTCGGCCACTGGAGGGCTCTCCTAATTCTTTATTACTGCAAAGGAAACGTCTGATTGAGGACAGAAACACTGCAAAAGAAAACCTGCTTGCAGTTACCTGAATGCAAAAATCAGCAGCTATCAAAACAGGAAGAGTTCACTGTTTCATCCAGAGATCCGCATGTGGAAAAAGATGCGTTTTACTGTCCTGCCTTTGGCAGCAAAAAGCATTGTTACAGTAAGAGATGAATTTCCCTGAAGAGAAAACTTCCTTTTCCACACAAGTTTATGAACTGGACAAGAGATTATTGGTTTAAGATGGCCAGCAGTGCTTGCCTTCATCACCCATTCCTCCCCACGCTGCATCGCTTCACTCTGAAATCACAACTCAATTCCTTTTCCAGCTAAGTGTGATTTCAGCCTTCTGCCAGCTCATTTCGAACTTATTTCCTACCCCAATACCAATTTCCCAGGCTGGTTCAATTTGCTCTTGATGGATCAATCATCAAACATCAGACCATTGCCAAATGAAAATTTCTGATTGTTTCTTTTTCTCCTGCTTCTTTTGGAACAAAAGAGCTGAGTTAGTTAAACCTAAATTGTTTTGTGGAAACAGAACAATTTTTTCTGTCTTTTCTTAAGGCCACATTGAGTACCAGAATAAAAGACAAGTAGCTTTGATCACCCCAGAATAATAATTTGGGATGAACTTTACATCTCTGTCACACACTGCTCACCCAAACTCTTGGGTATAAGCTGAATCAAAATCAGCTTTGTCCCCACCAGCCAGGGAGGGATGTGGATTTTAACATTATCCTGGTATGACTTCTCTGATTTACCTTGAGTATTTTTAATTCTAACTGAGACACAAGCCAGCCAGCACATCAGGCATGGCAGAAAATACTTTATTTTCCATGAATTAGAAGTAGCTTTGAATAAAGAGCTGTGGTCATTTTATCCTAAATCCTCTGAGACAGTCTAACACAGATAGAAAAAAATGCCAGTGATAATGGACAAATGGATTTTCTTGGCCTTTGCTTCTGTCTTTGAATATAAAATTAGCTAGAGTTGGGCTGAAACATCCTAGGGGTCATTTAAATTGCACCTTAATTATTTAGTCTGAATTGTACTGGAGTTTTAGCTTGCCAGGTGACAGAAAATGTAGACAGAAGAACAAAGGTGTAAAATTTTGAGCAGGAATTTACATCAGTTTCCTAGACTTTCTGAAATCTGCATCTTCCCAAATGAAAGAAATGGTTGGGATCCTTAAATTTTAGATGCTGATAAGCGTTCAAGGCCAGGTTGGTCCTGTTGGAGACCTGTTCCAACACGTGCAATTTCCTAGAAGTGGAGTCTGAGGTGTCTGACTTAACTGTGGTTGTCTACATTATGTATATTAAACTTTTTCTACATTACATATATTAAACTTTTTCAAGCTTTCTCCACCTCTATTTTTTATTTTTGATATTTTTATTTATATATTTGATTTATTATTGTTATTATTATTATCACATTGGAACTAAATTAACTTTAAAGTCCCTTGCAATCCATTCTATGATTATAAGCAAGTTATTTCTCCAACACAGTCCTGTGAGTTTAACATTAAAATTCCACTCTCCACAGAAATCAATAGCTGAGTGTTCCCCCACACCAAGAAAGCCATGGTTTCATTTAAATTATTTTATTGCTTTATGGACACAAAAGAACAGCCCAATTTACCCTCTTCAAATTTAAAAAAAAAACAAAACGCATCATCTCCTTGTAAAAAACTTCTTATGTAAGAATAAGCAATTTATGGTTTTTAGAAGAAAACACCACCCCTCTTCAGCAGAATTATACTGGTTTTTATGGATTATGTTCCCTAAAAGTCTTTGCTGGAGGCAAAACCTGCAGAAAATATAAACTAAGCAGCCCATAAAAAATTGATGGATGGGCACTGCTCATGCCAGCATTCCTGTGAGCTGCAGCTGATGTGGCTGGGATCATTTGTCTCAGTTTATGGTCTGCAGAGGAGCTGCGGGGGCAGAGAAGTCTCCAGGTTCCCTTAAAACTCAAGAGGGATCCACTCTGTGAAGTCAGTGGATTCTCTGGGATGATTTCTGTCACCATAAAGGAGACACTTAAATTATCTTTAGAAGATAAATTGTCTTCTAAAAGTGTGCCTCTTTCTCACCATTAACAATAAAAACAAAACAACCTGGGCTGACCTGCTCCCTGGGAAATGTGTGTGCTGTAAATGTCCAGACTGAGGGACAGGAATTCCATCTGCAGGGAAAATAGAACTGAAATCAGGCCTGGAAGATCTTTCCTGTAGAAACAGCCTCACTTTGTGCAGAGCTGAATGCTTCCACTGAGGCTTTGCTTTGGCTTTTGTTTTCTTGTACAATTTTCCATGATGATTTCATTTTGGCTACGTAGGAATCCTGCTCCTAACCACGATGTCCTGTGCCCAGCTTGGGTTCCCCAGCACAGGAAGGACATGGAGTGTTGGAGTGAGTGCAGAGGAGGCACCAGGATGATCAGAGGGATGGAGCAGCTCTGCTGGGAGGAAAGGCTGGGAGAATTGTGTTTGTTCAGCCTGGAAAAGAGAAGCTTTGGTGTGACCCAATTATGGCCTTCAAATGCCTGAAGGAGCCAACAAGAAAGATGGAGAGAGACTCTTTACAAGGGATGGAGTGGCAGGACAAGGGGGAATGGCTTCCCACTGCCAGAGAGAAGTTTTAGATTGGATATTAGGAAAAAAATCTTCCCTGTGAGGGTGGGAACCTGGCACAGGGTGATCAGAGAAGCTGCAGCTGCCCCTGGATCTCTGGAAGTGTCCAAGGCCAGCCTGGACAGGGCTTGGAGCAGCCTGGAATAGCGGAAGATGTCCCTGCCCATGGCAGGGGCAGAACTAAACTGTCTTTAAGATCCCTTCCAACCCAAACCATTCTATGACTCTACAATTTGTTTTTACCAACCAATAGCGCCAACTAAGAGGAAAGTGAAGAAATAATTAGAAGTAATGAGCTGTATCCTGTAACTGCACCTGCTGACTTGACAAATCCATGGTATGTATTGAAGCATGGGGGAGGATGTAACACACAACCAGCTAAGCTACAGAACTAAACCAACTCATTTTGCCCCATTTTCTGGACCCAGTAGGAGTTGAGCTGCTCAGGACCAAGAACTCAACATGGCCAGGTCCCTACAAAGCACTAAAAAATTACCCAGCTACTGCAAAGTGCTGATTTGGGGGATTTTCTGCTGAGTATCTTCCATTTGCATAACAGAGAGATTTTAATTTGTCAGCATTTACGCTTGTACTTTTAATACAGCCCATCAGTTTGGGACTGATGTAATTTTAAGAGCAGCAGTTAAGAGAAGAAAAATCTCACTGAAGCACATGATTTCCAGAATAAATACAAAGGGAAGGAAGGAGACAAACAAGCAACTATAAACTTTTACTGTTTAAAGGATAAAATTCTCCTCCACTCTGATTATGTTGAGATCTGCAGTGTTTATCCCAAGAGACATGCTGATCTGGTTTAGCTTCTAGATCCTATCCTAATGAGAAAATGAATCCTAACAATAAAAGTATGATTTATAACCACAAGACAGATTTGGAATTTCCATCTCTGAGATTAGAAGTGCCCCAGAAAATGAGAACTCATTGGTCTCCTAAAAGCTTTAATTAATGGGCTGAAACAGTAAAAACAAAGGAAAAACTATTAAAATAGAAAGCAGCTGGGAATCCATGAATGCAGACTTTACATGGATTTGCAAAGAACCAGGTATAGAAAATTAAGTTTTCCAAGAAGAGCTGGTAGCCTTCCAGCAAGGAATACAAATGCCTTCATGAATCAATTTATTTTATCCTGTGATTTGCTCCTAGCAGGAGCCATCCCTCTGGAGATGCCTCTTTCTGCACACTGACTGTAAATCAGCAAAGACCTGCGTCTGGTTCAGAGGCAGGCAGACACTTGGGTGACCTGGCCCTCTCAGAAAGACAAAATATTGAGGTTGAAGCATGAACAGACTCTGCATCTTTTTTATCCTTGTTCCCTTGCCTTTGGACATGATGTGTCCTCCTCTTGGCTTTATCACCTGGCTCAAATTGTCCCTCTTGCTACTGACAAAAAATTTTTTGAAAAGTTTTTAAATAATTCTGCCTGCCCTTTAACAACCACTCCAGTTCTAAGGAGCCAAAGTCTGAATAGCCCCTTCCTTTACTGAACTACATAATCTACACACAAATGTGCTGATGACACAAAAAATGGTGTTATTTCAGCATTAAAGTAGATCCCTTCATTATGAATCACCAAAAATGCTCTTCAGTGGCACACAAATTGTGGAAGCAGAAGCCCACAGCAATGGAAAAGAAATGTTATATGGCAAACAGCAAGTGATAGGACAAGAGGAAACGGCCTCCAGCTGCACCAGGGGAGGTTTAGATTGGATATTAGGAAAAAAATTCCTCATCAAAAGAGCTGCAAGCACTGAGCCAGGCTGCCCAGGGAAGGGTGGAGTCACTCTGTAGATGTGGCACTTGGGGACATTGATGAGTGCTGGTCTTGGCAATGCAGGATTTATAGCTAGACTTGATGACTGTAAAGGACTTTTCCACACAAATGATTCCAATGATTCTAGGATCATTCTTCAAAATGAACTTGCTGCTTTCCCTAATTGAACCCCTGTTGTTCAGAAAAGCAATTTCCTTGGATATTTACTATTCAGTTTATTGGAGAAACACATAAAAAATGCAAGCCGAGGGCTGAAAAATGTTGATGATACCTTAATGGCACTAAAATGAATGTAAGCAGAAAACAGGAGGATAAAAATGAGGGGCAGAATTATTCTCTCCTAATTTTAGGCATCCACAGTGGAGAGTGAGTTTTATCTTCATTATTTTAAAGTGTGGAAATCTCTGCATTTACTCATACAAGCCTCTAACTTTCTAATAATTTTCTAATCATTTTCTGATTAGACATAATGGGAAGAAATTGATTTTAAGGACATTTTTTCCTTTATGGATTTAGTATGATTTTTTTTTTTAATAAATAGATTTTCCAAGCTTGTAAAAATTTTTCCCTTGTTAAAGGAAAACATTTGCACTTACGGAAAACAGAATTTTTTATATATATTTTTTTTTTTAATCTCTAGGAGGAATTGTTGAAAACGAAACACATTCCTAGATCTGCATGATTTGGAGTTTCCTAAAGGTAAAATTTGATTTACTCTCAAGAAATCAGAATTTATATATATATATATATTTTTTTTTTAATCTCTAGCAGTAATTATTGAAAATGAAACACATTCCTAAATCTGCATGATTTGGAGTTTCCTAAAGGTAAAATTTGATTTACTCTCACTTAGGCAATGACTAGCAACCAGAGATATTAAGCTTTAAAGCAGATTTTTAAAAGTTTTTTATTTTTTTTTTTACCTATGGGAAATTTTATATTGTCATTGCCATTGTGTTGGAAATTCCTAACCAGAAAGGAACAGCAATCACTCTGGCTGCAATTGTATTTTCTCCTTGGGAATACCTCAGTACATCAGGGGAGCTGATTTTTTTTTTTTTTTTAATATCCTGCGGCAGCTGCTCCTCCATTCAGGCTTAAACCCCTGAGCTTGTGCAGAAATGGCAGCAGGAGAAGAAAACCCTAAAAAGTCCCAGTTACCCTGATTTTCAGAGCAAGTCCAGCTCTAGATCCTGCTCCACCTCATCTCCACCATCCCCATCTTCCCAACAGCCCAGCAGCGTCTGTAAGATGAATAAGGACTGGTGGGGACACCTAAAAATCTGCAACAAGATGTAGAGGAGGACATGAAGGTCCAAAGAGGAAGAAGGAGTGAGAGATGGATGTCTTACATCTCAGGAATTTGTGGAGGAGCAGGAAGGAAGAGGAAGGAGAGCACAGGAAAAGTCTGGAGAAGAGGGGAAGGACACACTCAGCTGTGCCCCAGCTGCTCAGCCCCTCCCCAGCCAGTGAAATTCCCAAATGGGCACTGAATCTTTACTGTCTCAGGAACAGGGTATAGAAGGCGAAGGAAAACACTGACTCAGACAGCACTGACATGAAGAGAAATAAAAGAAGAGTTTTGGCATGAAGCACTTCTGCTGCTTATTCATGGGCAGTCTGAGAGATTCCAGGTAGAGAAGTGCTGGATAGACCAAAGGCTGTCATGGTAACAAGGTCAGCAGCACTTCTGTCACACCTTAAACCCTGTAACTGCGTGTGCTGAGGTGTTTGGGCAAATTCTCTTTGAGGTAAATCCCACAGCTGACCCCTCCTAGGCCTTGTGCCAGAATATTCTGCAATATTCAGAGAGGTCTGCCAGGACCAACGTGACTCAAGAGCTTGCTTTAACTCACTTGGACTGTGCTTCAGTTTCCTTGTCAGGTTTGACCACGTGTTTGAGACTTTCCAGCTCCTGCTCAGATCACACAAAGGCTGGACGTGATCAGGTAAGACTTTTGCCTTGCCCACATCCTTATCCTCTCCCACGACAGCCTTGCCCATTTGCCTATTAATTAATTAATATAAACACAACCACAGCATCCCCCATTAACGTTTCCCTATCAATAACCAGCTGCATCCATATCACAGATAAAGAGGACAGATGTTTTTCTAATGCTGATCACCTTCCCCATGCTCCATAAAACCTTTTAAATACCATGTTTTGTAGGGCATAAAGGTGTTTCTGCAGCACAAAACACACCGACCACTGTCAGTGTCTTAACATTTATATCCTGTTTTCTGCACATCAAAATATGTTAAGTGGCACATTTCATACAGGAAGAGAGTGGCTGTTAGAGCACTGGGCAGAGACAGGAATTTCAAACCCAGTTCCAGCTAATGCTGGGATGTTGGACAAGTCATCTCCACCGCCCTTACTTGAGCTTTTAGCAGTCACTGCATTATTCATTGTGAACACCTCTGCACTCCCTTCTCCAGAGTCATTACTTCTGTTCCCTGGAACTTCCCAGAGTCATTACTTCTGTTCCCTGGAACTTCCCAACAGCCACCAAAAATTCAAATGGAATCCATTCTTTTAGCGTGGATTGTAACGAAGAGCTTCACCTCTGAGGAAGATCAAATGAACATACCAACACTTGAGAGACTCAGCTAAAAGCAAGAGCAGTTGCACCAATAAGTTAGAAAGCTCTCAGGTTGTGTGTAGGCTTGCCAGGCTACCACGGAATATTTAAAACTTTTGCAATGCAAAAATGTCAGCTGCTTGCTTTTAATTGCTCTGGGTTCAGGCCCAACCAAGTACTGCAGTCAGCCTGCAGAGCGAGAATGCCTCAAGTTCTGATATTCCTCTGCTGACTGCCTTTGAACTCTTGGCAAATAATTTGATTTTTCATCTTTCACCATACATAGAATAGAGGTAAAAATATCTACCTCTCAGCTTCCACGGATTCTGCTTTTACTATGAGTTTTTAAAGTTTTAATCTACACAAAGTTAACCAGCACAAGGTATTCCTGTTTATTATAACACTGGAGGCAGGAACTGCAAAATTGTGGACTTCGCATAACACACCACAGTCAGGCCTCCTGGAATGACATAAAGAGTGACAAAGTGCCCTGAAATCTGCAATGCAGATCAAAAATCAAGTATTCTTTGCTTGTTCAATCTGTGGACTGTGGGACTGCAGAAAAACAAGGTTATAGATACCACATAATGCTGCATAGGTTTTTCCTTTACTGTGTGTTTTCCCCAATCAAACAGACACGTTTATTTCATTGTCTTGTGGATGTTGATAAAATTATGATGATTTTAACAGAAAAATAGAAGACATAACAATTTTTACTGTGCATGTTTCAAGTGCTGCCCCTGAGCTCTCTGTCTCCCTGTAGAAAATGCTAATAAAAATCTTATCCTTCAGGTAGGGGAAATAATAGCCAAAAATTTCATAACATGTATGGCTACATTAATTTTCACTGTCATAGTGTAAAAAATAATTCCTTTTTAAAAAAGTAGATCTACAGGGTGAATTTCTGTATTACTTATATCAGAGATTTGTAGCACAACAAGCTATTTTACAGCAACCTAAAAAATCCTGTATTTTTTCTGCTAGTAAGAATTTTATATTTGGATTTGAGAAGGTTTCATAAGAAATTTAATAAAAGAAGACCAGCAATCCATCAAAACAATGTGAGAGAACAGCAGCCACATCTGAGTGAACTGGGCACGCACCCAAGCAGAAGTGACAAGCACTTTAGGTGGCAAGAGTGGCATTGAAATAGCATTTCCCTCCTCTGAAAATCAAGAACTTTTAAAACCTCAAAGAGTAAGAGGGGGAAAAAAATTGGTGAGCATCCTGCATAAATAAATGTGTAAACTGAGTTTATTTATCCATGAAGAAAATGGAGATCTGTGCAAAGTTTAAAATTAACTCAAGAGAATAGATACATTTTTGTAGAGAGAAGACAGCAAAAAATACTGATCATACTCCTAAATCCTAAAACTGAGTTTACCCAGTTACTGAGTTACTGGAAGGACAGTTTCAGCATAACGATACTTTTGATTTCTAAAATAATCAGATATTGATACATACTTATATGTGTATATTTTTATACATATAAAGGTATATGTATATTTAACAACCCACAATTTGCTCAGATAAGAAGCTGCTCATCTTAGTCAGAAGTCTTGTGTTTAACTGATACAAATTTCAAAGAGCTGATGCCCACTGAGGCATGGCTCCACACTGAGGATTCATTTAAAGATTTCACACCCACATCCACAGGGATGAACTCACCAGCACTCTCCTTGAACAGATTAACAGCAAAATTGCAAAGACATCTCACTTCTGATATTAACTCTTTCCCCTTTATTTACACAGGAGGCAGTGAGTAATATTCTCCCACCTGCTGTGCAATTACCTCCAGGATACTCTCAAAGAAAGAGCAGGTTCTTAGGGGAATTATTAATTTCCTGTAACTCTGGATATTGCAAAGTAGGCACCTACAGCTGAGCAGGCCTTAGGCTGCCTTTAAACTCAATAAATAAAAAAACCCCAGGCTTGTTCAAAAATACCAGGGCAGCCCTTTTGGTTCTGCCTGAGGCTCTACCTACTACATCTTCCAGTCTCCAGCAGTGGATATTTAGGGAACAACACGGAGACAGGAGATAAATGAACACTCTCCCAGCTCCCATGTTCATCCCAGAGGATTTCCTGATACAGGACCAGGTTTCTCTGGCATGGTAATAACTCCCTGTGTATTTCACAGTGACAGCAGGCAAGAGATCAGCTTCTAAATGCTTGGTCTGATCTACCAGGGATATCTGCACAAGGTGGAGAGTCCAGAGGGTGAGGAGGGAGCCTTGAAATCAGACTGCTGTTCTACATCAGTGGAGCTGAGACCACCCAACATTTTATACCCTTAGCAATCTGTTTCTCATTTGTGTCACCTCTTAGCTAATGGTATGTGCAACTTGAAATACCTGCATCCATAAACAACCCTTTTGTCTGACCATTTATGCACAGCAGTAGCACGACAAAGAGAATGAATCTGCTACAAAAAAAGATGCACAGGGCGTGAAGTGTTGAACAGTTCAAGTCCAAGTGGCTTACATAAACCATGCTAACATTTTCCATTATCTCTTTCTTATACAGCCAGTGTCCACCCTCTGACAGTTTAACGAGTAAGATGAATGCCTGGAGGGAGAAAAATAACCCTTCTAGTTCTTATTTGGTAATGGAACAAGAAAGCCGAGCAATGTAGAGCTGGAGCTTTACAGGTTGCTTTGCACTTTGACAAGCTTTAGTGCTTAACTATTATTTTTGTGTGTGTGGGACGCTGGGCTGCCCAGGGAAGTGGCTGAGTCACTATTTAAAAGTTGTAGATGTGGCACTTGGGCAGGGTTTAGTGATGGACTGGGCACTGCTGGGTTAAGGACTGGACTCAGTGATTTTAAAGGTCTTAGGCAATTTTGTTGTTTTATGGTTCTATGATTATAAGATGTTCGTATCTCAGAGCAAATTAATTCCCTGCATAAAAGAGTTTATTCGTCAAAGTTCAACCAAGTGATGCAATGAAGAGTTAAACAAGGAGCTGCCAGCTACAACTTTACAGCAGGTGATTTCTTCAAGCTGAATCCCTGATGCATTTTCTGTGTTCAAATTCTAGTCCAGGGTAAGCCAGAACAGCACCTGCAAGTAGGAAGAATCCTTTCCCTTCCTCTTCCTCAAAGCAGCCACTGGGTTCTCAAACAGCTTTGGGCACATCTTGAGGACACCAAGAACAGAGGGTGGAAGGTCACTCTTTTTTTTTGCTGTCAGTAGTTGGTAGTGAAGGAAGGCAGCACTGGCAGGCACGATTTTATACACAGAGGCACAAGACACACAAAGTTTATCCTCACAGGGAAATAGATGGAGCTCAGCCTCACCTTGGTCTGGCTTTGTGGTGAATCTGGCTCTGAGTGTGGTCAGGACACCCCCCCAAAAGAAGCATGGAAACATTGGCTTTGTCCAAAGCAGGGAGACAAAGGTGAGACCACAACTGCATGTCAACAAGAGCACGTCTAGAGGCTCACTGCTAACCTGGAGAGTCAACTCAGTTCATGGGTGTTGGACTAAGCTCTTTTCTGACCCAGAACATCACAATCCCATCAGAAGCCAACTATTTCCTAATTACAATACACTATAAGTGTTTCTTGGCTTATTAGCTTTTGCCACATCGTGCTGTAAATGCTTTAAACCCAATCATCTAAAATTACCCCTCGTGGGTCCTATTAAAATGCACCTTTCATAGTTTTATTTCTCCAAAGTATCTAGTCCTATTTGTAAGGCCACCCTTTGAAGCTTGTTTCTAGTTCAATTTATCTTAATTTTTGTCCTATTCCATGGCATTTCTAGGTCAGCATTTCTCATCTCAAGGTTTGCATACAGATGCATACACTGTGTAAGCCTTCTGTCAGGCTTAAATTTGAGAATTTTCTATAAATCCATTTTCCACATTTGGGCACTAAACTGACATCAGAAACAATAACAAAAAATTGCCTATTCCACACAATCTCTCCCATTTCTTAATAATAGGGATCTTGCAGCTCAGCAGATGTTGGACATCCTCTGAACCACCCATCCTTCAGAACAGTGTCCTCTAGTACCACTCTGGTGGGTTTACTCTTAGATTGGCCATGGTGTTATTTCAACCCTTGAAGGGCTCATCATCCCCCAAAACCAGAGAGAAATGCTGATTTAAAGGAGAGGGGGTGTTTTCATTTAGGAGCAGACACTGAGATGATTCTGTGTGAACAGAAAAGGCACTCCATCTGTTCTGTGGACCTTGACAAAATGAAAGGTTCTACAGCGTGTATTATTATTTATCAGGTGTGCAAAAAATGCCGTCTAATTGAGGAACCACTTTCAACATACGATGTTTATTGTAGCAACTGTATAAATTCAAACATTTGGTATATTTGATGGAGTGGGGCATTGTAACAGTCAGTACTGAGGGGCTGCTGAGAATACACCAGACAGAAGTGACAGAGCCATGACTGAGGTGTGCCACTCTTCTGAAATATGAAAAAAACCTCAGTGTCTGTTCCCAGGCTCTTCACATTTCTGTGTAATGTAAAATCAGAGGGCAGATTACTTCCTTTGGTTCTTTATTGAGGTTCTGCAAAAACTTTTCCATGGGGTCAAGACACTGGGACAACTTCTTACTGAAACATGTTTCATGCTGTGCATTTTACAGCCTTTTTTACACAGATTAGAGATTTGTTGTAGATTTGGAAGAACTCATCAGCCTCTGGACACCTGGGATAAAAGTGGGAACTTTTAGATGTGTTTACCTATCTCAACCATAAAACATTTACCCAAAAAATAAAACCCCAAAACCCCTCATAAATATTTTGTTTCTACAGCAAATTTAGAAATTAGATGTGGTGCTTAGGGACATGGTTTGGTGGTGGATTGGGTAGGGCTGTATTAGTGGTTGGACTGGATGATCCTAAGGGCTTTTTCCAACCTAAATCACAGAATAATTTGATGTGGAAGGGACTTACAAGAATTATCAAGTCCAACTCTTAAATGAATGGGCCATACAGGGATCAAACCCACAACCCTGGCACTATTAAATTTTTCTATTACTCTAGTAATTAATCCTCTCTAGTGGACCACAAAACTTGCTGGACTGTCTACAGTTTCCCAATACACAAAGGATTTCCATACCCTCAGCTTGGAACTGCACCAGACACAAAAAGAAAAAGAAGAAAAAAAAAAGGCAACTTTTTTAAAATTTTGGAACTGCACCAGACTCAAAAAGAAAAAGAAGGAAAAAAAAAAGGCAACTTTTTTAAAATTATAAGGGCAGTAATACAAATTGTTCAACAACACCCAGCACTGTCAACTTTGCAACTTTTTTTAAATTATAAGGGCAGTAATACAAATTGTTCAACAACACCCAGCACTGTCAACTTTATTTTGGGAAGCACAAGCAAGCAGAGCTAGACTGCCTGGTATGTCATTTGGGGCAGTGGGAAAGTAAACCAACATCATCACCTCTATTTAAATAGTGCTGTTGCAACATCTGAAAATAGGAAGTGCTGGGAAGGTAGCTGGTGCCCAGCTGGAGAGGTGATGGTGCAAATATTGATGTGTGAGGTTATCTTTCTGCCTGGGAGCAGTGACTGGGTGCTGTGGATGTGACCCTGTCCCCCAGGCAGCTGCAGGAGCAGCGTGGGGAGCTGCAGCCAGCAGGCTGACGCCAAGGGAGTGAAAGCATCTGTGAAAATAAATCGCCCACCCAAGGCTCATTCTGAATGGAACTGCTCATTGATGTGGCCTGCTGGGAAAATCAGGAGGGAAGCAGCAAGAATTACTGCCATACCATTACTCTGGAGGGATATTTAGGGACGTAATGATGCCAAATCTTCTGTTTCCAGGAAACAGAATAGTGTGATGTACAGAAATAAATAACCCCTGGAGCAAGAGAGGGGCTCACCTTCACAGTTTGGGATGGAAAGTAAAATACCAAATAAGCCTGTGTGTCATAAAACTTTCATCCACTGAAAGGATCATTGATTCAAGAATTATTGGAATTGATTATTTAAAACTAACAAGCCAGCCAAGAACAACACTATTCAGATATTCCCAGTTCTGTGAGGAGCCTCTAGAATAAAACACTGTTCCAGCAACTGGGAAAATGATGGCAAACTCCAAGTGATGATGTCAGGTTGGCTGGAGACTTGATGAGCATCTTTGATGAGTTGTGGATCCATCCCTGGATACATTCCTCCCACATCCACCAACACTTTCATTAAACCACAGCTTCCCCAGAGACTTGGAAAACACAGGAAACACCGCAGGAGTAGTGTAAGCCTGGATTTGTACAGGTGGAATCCTGCACCACTCAGAATTGGGATGTTTCCACCATTTCTGGGAGACAACTTTCACTACAAAGTGACCAGAGTGAGGGCAAGGAACCAGCTCCCAGCTCGAGGATCCAGTCACAAGGAGGAACAAATAATTTTTCCGTTCAGTAAATCCCAGGATTTCTTGAAATGAAATGCATGACATCTGATTTACTGCCTCTCCTTTACTGGGTTGACTGAATACACTTAAACACCATAAATGCAAACTGCAACCTTCAAACAGACTGAAAGGGAAGAAAGAGAAGAAAAACAGAGAATATAATTTGTATACTGATAAGGCACAGTAGCATTGGCCATCCACATGTTGGTTTATTTTTTTTGGACAAATTCCTGTTTTCACATGAACTGTATTTTGACAAGGTCTTAAAGACTGTGCGGTCAAATGTGTCCAAGGCACAGTAGCATTGGCCGTCCATTTGTTGGTTTATTTTTTTTGGACAAAATTCCTGTTTTCAGATGAACTGTATTTTGACAAGGTCTTAAAGACTGTGCGGTCAAATGTGTCAATGGAACAAATAGGGGGATCAAAAGATTTCCATGCAGATCAAAATTAAATAGGATCAGATGCAAGCCAAGACTTGCAGTCTCCTTTGGAAACACATTAGATGGGAAACTCAAGGGATGTGAGGGGAATAATGCAAAAACATTCTACAATGCATGGAATATCAGTGTGAACTGAGGAACTCTGTCCTCTAAGTTCCTATAAAAATTCAAGCTGTAACTCAGTGCCTGTATCACACAGATATATAGAATTATAGCCACCTGCTCACCCTGGAAATCACTAATTATAGTCAAACCAGACCAGGAAATTACAACATCAGAAACATCTTAAGCTGAGTCCTCTAAAAAAAAAATAAAATCTGCCATTTCTTATATATGAAAGCGAAATAATAATTAAATACAATTTTTTTCTTCAGGTTCACAAACACAAAAACACTTCCCATTTGGTGTAGTGCATTTCCCCCATGACCCAGATCTCTTCTGGATTGTTCTATGATCCCAGGAATTCCTGCTAGGCCATGGCCTTTGTGAAATGAGTTTGATGGTGAAGTGTCCCTTGACCCCATACCAAAGCCTTTTGTGTGTCCAGGGTGGGAGCAGAGACCATGTTGGGTGGGGAGCAACAGTGGGAATATTCAGTCATTCCCTGACAGCCTTGGAACATTCCTTACCTTCCACTGTTACTGGAATTTTTAAAATTCCAGTAATTACTTACCCAGATTGTGGCCAGGATGGAAATTTAGATACCTACTGAAAGTGTAGTATGAATGTTGCCATCTTATCTCTGTGATTGACTATTGTAGTTGTAATAAATTCTACTGACAGCCTCTGTAAATGCTAAATTAGTCAGTGATTAGGAACTGCTAAAAAAATCTTGTAATCCACTGTTGGTGTTTGGTTTCTTTTCTGCCTCTGTTAATGTTCGGATTGAAACTCTCGAGACGATATTTCGTGTTTAGACTTAGATGTTTATTATTCCTTATCTATATTACAGTCTTACAAGGCGTGAGTTTTGCAATATTTCACTAATAAAGTACAAAATGGCTAACTAATTTTCTTCACAAGGTCTTTTAAGGATAAACTATCTAATTAAGAAATGACACTTAAATTTTTTTACTTTTAACCTAATAACTAACCACTTGTGTCCTGCAATGTGGACTTTTCTGTCTCATTAAAAAATACCATCCAAACCCATGAAGAAGAAAGTGAAGTAGAAGGACCAACTACTGCCTTAAAACTTCTATTTTGCTTCACATATATTACTATTTTCTAAAACTTTAAGCTTTAAGTTTTCCACCCTGTGATATCACACACTTCTATTCAAACTCCACACCCACAATCCCAGTTCTGTCATTCCATTTTGGAAGCGTTCTCCATGGCCTCAGGTCAATGCAGTGTTCTCTTGGGGGTCAGAGTATGTCAGCACAGAAAGTCTGAAATTCTCAGCATCCAGAGTTCCAACAATCCACCTACAAACTGTGAACAAACCTCAGACTGCTGCTGGTTCAGAAGCCGTGTAAAAATTCCATCTGTGGTAAATTGGTGTTTTTACAACATCCTATTAAGATCACCTGGGATACATTTGATGGTGGTGCTTTAGGTGACGCTGATTAATTACATGTGTAATCCTTTAGATATAAACCATTCACCAGGTCTGGGACTAAGATTGGACTGAGCTGCGCCTAAGCTCTGTAGCGAGTTTAACAAGCAAGAGAAGTCTGCTCTGACCCTCATGACTCAGCAGAAGGGCCCCTTTAATCCTTGTGCATTTTTCATCTCTGTGTTAATCAGTCTATCTCAATTCTAACTTGATTTTCCTCTGTGTGATTCATCCATGTAAAAAGTGATAGAGCGGACCTTGACACTGAACTTTGCTAACTCACAATTTTAGAAATTCATGCTAAACATACTTCTGCTAATGGCTTTGATGGTGATTTTGTAATGACCTAAACCACTCATTGACAACACCATCACGCTCGGGAACTGAATCCAAGCAATCCTGAAGGTGCCATCTAGGGATTTTTCAAGGAAAAAATGCCCAAAAGAGAAAATGAGTCATGTTGCTTTCCAACTCTGAAAAAGTATTTCTTGGTTTAAATTGTTTCAGAATGAATTTACAATGTCATTCTCTCAGCCATCCTGTGAAACTACCCATGCATTACATTCTCAAAAGCATTTTATGCCATCTGTTTGGGATACTTAGTGTGAACATATTTGGGGGTGAAATTAGTAATTATGAGAGGAGGAAATTAACATATTGGACTAATTAACAGCATCTTCTGGAAAAGAAACAGGGAAGATAACGAATTACAAAGCTTAACGTTTACTGTTCTCCCAGCTAAATAAAGATTGTTCAGTATGGCTCTCCTTGGGTTTCTTTTCTTGGTTTTTTTCTCCCCTTCTAAAATATGATATCTGCACTGTGTCAAAGAACAGGAGCCAGAGAAAAGACTCACACACTGCAGGCTCTGTGGTCTGGTTCTCTCCATCCATGCTGCTAAATGGAGCTCACCAGTGTTCCCATGTGACACATCCTTGTCATTATCAGGTTCAAAATGAGGGCTCCAACACAACTCACCTAATTTTGGACATTGAAATATTAGAGCAGACTTAGTTACAGAAGCTCATTATGCTTGGACCCCAATAAAGAAAAAGCATTTTCTGCTCCATTTTATATTTTAATTTAGGATTAAATCATGCTTTGGTCTTTAACTGTACCAATAGAGCTCTACTGACCATGAAGAGGTGGTGATTATATTGCAGACCTCCATTTATAATGAGAAGGCTCATAGCTGAATAGTCCAGACTGTTTGGAAGATCTGCTTTTCATGGAGCACAAAAACAACAGGTCATGGGAACCACCATGCTCCTGTTGATGACCCACCACACTGAGAAAAGAACATTGGTCCATGCTAAGCAAAAAAGTGAATTTTTGTCCCTAGGGTGTCCCAAAGTTCACCTCATGCTTGTACCTGAGGCTGACCATGGAGCAGATTTGGGGTTTACTATATTTTACTACATTTGGGGTTTATTACCTGTAAAAAGCCACTCTCAAAGCACAGTACAGGTTCACAGGATTTTAAAGCATCATAGAAAGTTTGTTCTACAAAAGCTGCGTGTTAGACTGATTATCAAAATCAACTTCCATTAATTTCAGAGCACTGGTTTACCTCTGATCAGTGATACCTCACAAAGATACTGGAATAGAAGAGAGGCTTCTGTAGCTTCACTCTTCCCTTTTCCCATTAAAATTCTGTTCCAGTAGCCACACTCCACTGGAGAATATGCCGTGTGTTCATGCATCACATAAACAGCCCAGAAAATTATGTTTTGTCAACAACTGAAAAATAAATTGTTTGCTGACTTCTAAGACAGCCTGGCATGAAATTTGTGGTTTTTTTTCTAAAATATTTTTTTTTCTAAAATAGAAGCACTTCACGAATAAGTGGCAAGTTTTACGATAATATTTACAAACACATTCAAAAGGCAAAGAACACCTAAAAGAAAGGTCCAAATACAGAACCTCATTTATCTTCCCTTTGTTTCAAGCCAAGGAATGGAATAGATGGTCATTAAACTGATATAAACAAATCTGCTACAGGAGGCAGAGCTGCTCCCTGGAACACAACGGCACCAAGGGGCAGAGCTTGGGGCAGGTTCATAATACAGGTCAACACACCCATTTATATGCAAATTGAGAGGCAGTTCAGGCACCACAACTTTCACACTTCAGTCTGATATCTAGATCTGTTTATTGTCCTTAAGGAATTAAGTCAGAATAAAACATCATTGATCCAACATATTTTACAGAAAGATCTTTAATTCCCTGAGCCTCATTTCCTTTGCTGTTTCCCAGGGATGGAGAACTGGCTGAATGATAATAGTTACATTATATTTTAAGCTCCTCCCTCCACGAATATTCAGCAGGGGGAGAAAGAAAGTGAAGAGGAAGGGAAGAAATGTAGTTTTTTCCCCCAGAAGCACCATTCATTGCATTACACCCAAGTCATGCTGCAGAGCAGTGGCTCTGAGCATGCTTCTCCCACTTCTGAAACAAAGCTGGATCCAGTTTCACATCTCTTACAGCATCATTTTTGTGCTGGTGTATTTTAGCCAAGAGACAAGTGCTTTGCCCTGCTTCTAAAAACTGGTCTGGACAGATGGAGAAGACACTTCAACTATATTAATCTTCAACTATCACATCAGTCAGTAAGTACAGCTAATTCAACAGATTAAACTGTGAGAAGGAGCTGTCAGTAGTTCCCCTGAAGGGAACTACTCCAGGTGTGTGGAATTCTCCAGCTGAATAGAATTCCAAGTTCCCCTTCCTTGTCACACCACTGCACATTGCCACCAAGGAAAAGCCAAGGCTAGAGACAGTATGTTTACCTCAGCAGGAAAAGATGTTCCTGGAGCAAGGACACTTTGAAAATGGATCCTCCAGTAACAAGAAGCCACCAAGAAGTGGAGGAATAAATACCTGTGACATTGGTGCGGGCTGACAAAGCTTCGCAGTACTTTTCCAGCAGCACAGACAAGGGCAGGTTCACAGAGGATTCACAGTGGAGAACTATCTGGATAAACAGAAAGAAACCAAGCAGGTAAAGCAGCAACCTAGAACAGATTTCTTCATTCATGAGTACAACAAGCCCCTGAAGTCTCAGAGCAGCTCCCATTCATGATTTACTCAGGTACAGACACCCCCTGACATAGAAGGTTTGTGGTTGTACTTGCTTGGCTCCAGGGCATGACATGGAATTCACCTGACTAATGCAGGAAGCTGAAAATTAACCACCTATTCTGGATCTCCCCTTGTGGGAGCTGCTCAATGCCTTTAACAAAGCTCAGGATCCACTCTGTCTCACCTGAAAGTAGATGTCTGAATTAGCAGAGCTGAATCACATCCCATTAAAGATCACGTGTTGACTTTTTTCAGTGAACTTTTAATTGCTATGTGGGTGCCAAAGATCCTTGCACATTCCAGAGATACAGCAACTGGCAAAGGGCGGTTCAGAGGGCTTGAATAAGGTGTTTCCATGGAATATATAGGATAATTGGGCATCCCTGTAAGGTGTCCTGTGGCTCTTTTTAGCCAATGGAAGACCCACAAGTTTCTGACCCTCAGCATTCAGGGCTGAGCCTTCTACTGAGGGCAAGTAACAGTGAGAAAGAGCAGTAATGCCAACACGGGCACTTTGAGAAAGCTGCAGGTTCAGTACAAGGTAACAGTACACTCCCAAGTAAAATTTAGGGAATAGAGTTGAAAATCGATGGGGATATTTTAATTTTCACACTCAAAATAAAGCAACCAGTGTAGACAGAGGAGAGAAGCCCACACCAAAATATAGAGCCAAGTTGGGATTCTGCTTGGAGCAAGAGAAGCTCTTGGAAAGTCCTTTAAGAAATGCAGAACGGAACATGGCAGGAAGATTCAGAAGTGACAAATCAATGACAGAAAATTCCATTTTCAATCTATGAAACAAAATCTTTCTGACTGAAAGTCTTTCTGAGGGGGATATAAAGCCATGGTAACACACAAAATGCCTTTCCTTTTCTCTTTACACAGAATGACTCCAACACAATTCAGCAGCTTTTACTCAGGGAAACAACCCTACTCCTTGAAGGTTGATATTATATTTCAGTGCTCTAAGGTGTGTTAAGTGATTGAGGAACCCATTTTATGTCACTGAATTCTCGGTCACCTAATAAAAAGGAGGGTAAATGCTCATGACAATAGAATCCATCAGCAATGTTATGTTGGTGTCTAAAGAACAACTGCTCTTTGTACAGCACCTTTTTCTACCAATTTCTCACTTTGCTGTTATTTTATAAAATAGGAAGCATTGAAGTACAAACAGAAAGCCTTTCCCAGACTTCATTCTTTCCATACAAATTCCATTAAGGGGCTGTTTTCTCCTCCAGGTGTGAGGATTTGTGAAGAATTTTGAATGAGTTAGAGACGGGACTTCTAAGTTGTTTCAGATAATATGATTTCTTTTTCTTATCTTTTACATAGGTAGGAAAGGTGAGCTCAGATAACATCTTCACCACACAACTCAAAAAGTCCCAAGACTTCTAGTTACATGACCTTTTAAAGATTATTAATATAACATTAGTAACAAAGATATTTATAGTTTTGACCCAATTCTTAAATATTTTGTTTTATAGAGTCATACTATAGTGTAAGCTTTTTAAAATTCATAATCTTATAACACACACAAACTCACAGCACTGTACTCTAAAACTTTAATCTTTCTTCTACTTAACAGATCTCTGCTTTAAACTACAAATCTACATTTTCACTTCTAGCACCTAAGTTTGGAAGTCTTTTCTAAAGTCTAAATCTTGTGTTTAATCCTAAAATTTGGCTTACAGGCCCAAAATTCTGAGAGTTCCCTGCATTTCAAATTCCAACATCCAAGGAGGCTCAAAACTCCTGCCTTCCATAGCAAACCCTCCATGCATGGTCAGGTCACGGAGATAAAGCCAGGTACAGATTCCACCTCCCGAGGCACAGAGCTCCCAAAACTCAGACTCTGTCTCATGTCAGCCCCAGGCACGTGAGTTGACACAGCAGAGGCATTTCTTCCCCTCCATCCCTCACCCCTGTGCCATTCCCAGGCCAAAGCACTGCCTCACTTCAAAGAAGAAACTCAAGCCATCACCCTGTACTGTAAATACGCCGCGTGTTCAGCTGTGCCCTCCCCAGGACGATGGGAAAGAACAGACAGAGGTCAAGCTCAGCACAGCTTGGGCAGGAATAGGAAAGGTTAAATGTCACATTTGCCTTAGGGTCAGCTCAGGTTAATTTGGCTGGAGGGAAAAGTGCCTTCCACATATTATGTTACTTTTGGTTTCATTTTCTCTCCGCTAACCACAGTCAACTGCCTTGCTGTGAGCGAAACTTTTTTTTTTTTTTTTAATTGTATTTAAAGCAGACAAACCCAAATGATGCCTCAGGTTTTTGCTTTAGTGTGTAGGTCTGGGCTTCATAATATGGGATGGTGAGCTGTCTGCACAGAGCAGGGAGACAAAACAATTCCTGCTCCAGCTGGGCACCAAGGACAAATGATCCAAATCTCAAATCCAAGAGAATAAACAACGTGGAATGAAGAGAGAAAAACAAGCAGGATGGAACTGCATGGGCTAAAGCCGGAATTGGACAATGAACTCCAATATGCAAAAGGAGCAGAACTGATCAATGTGAGAGACCCCGTGAGCGCTCGTGCATTTTGGGACCATTTGGGTTCATCTTGGGTGCAGCCCTGGCTGGGCTCTTGTGCTGCCCAAGGTGGATCCATGGAGGCCTTTCAATAAATCTCTGCTTTATTCTTTAGCTCTGTCCAGTCTCTGTTCTAGTTCAGCCTTGAAAAGCCCCTCTTACAATGATAAAAACCAGCAAAACAAAGAAAGAGAAATATTTCAGTAATATAGAATTGCAAAGATAAATAATTGGGCCCATGACTGCACAGAAATTATATTTGAAGAACTGAAATAATTGCTTTGGGTCACTAATGCATGACTTTACTCAAACTGCATTTCTCTTAAAACAGCTATTTCATAACCTCTGCCCATCAAATCAGTTCTTTTTTGTCCTGAAAATTTACCTAAGTTGTGCACAGAAATGTCCAACTTAATTCCTCTGAGCCACTGTGAACATTCATGAACAAATAAAACTTATGTGCTGAAACAAAGATTGAGGTGGAACTGAATCTTTTACTTTCCAAAGCAGGGACACCAACCAAGAGCAGGCCAGCACTGAGCCTTAAAAAAAAAAAAAAAAAAATTACACAGCCTTTGGCCAACTTCCCATTCACATCTGAGAGGACTTTGGGAAAAGGATGAGTTGCTCTAGTGTGGCTCTCTAATGGACATTTTACTGGGCATTTCCCCTTGGACACAGTCACTGCTCTTCATTAATTCATGAAAGATCTTTATCTCTGTCAGAGGACATAACTATGAGACACAAGAGTTGCCTACTCACAGTTCCCACCAGCATTTGTGGTTATTTCATCCAGCTTAGAGAGGATTTTAAACTTCATTTTAAGAAGAATTAACAAAGAGTCCTAGTTTGAAGTACTGAGTTCCACTATGGAGCAATATAGAAATGTAAAACCAAATGAATACCAGTGCTGTAAAATTCACCTGCATGGGAGAAGTTGTTTTCTCCTCTCAAACATAGAAGAAGTGGCTACAGAAATACAAAGGAATGGCTTTGGAATAGAAACCAGCCCCCAAACTATGGATAGGATGAAAAAATGTCAACACAAGCATGGGGCTACCACAGAGACACAATGGAGCATCTGGTAAATTTAAATACCTCACAGAAGGTAGCAGCAAATAACCTCACAGTAGGTAGTAGGTAGGTAAATTTAAATACCTCAGAGTAGGTGAAGTCAGCAGGAATGCAAGCTGAAGAGAAGGACTGAAGAGGAAAGGATGACCCACAACAGTGGAACACCCCTTGCCAAGGTGGAGGTGAGTTTGGAGGCAGTGGGTGCTGCCACACATGGACAGATGCACACACTCCCCTTTCCCATCCTCACACAAGAATTCCCAGACGCCATTCTGCAGAGCTCTAATAAAAAACCAGTTGTTAGGCCTCCCTGTCAAACATCTGCTGGTGGCATGCTGAGAGGTGCTGACATCTGACACAGCCTCAAAGCAACAGAGCAAAAACTCTTTTAAAAAAAAAGTAGTTTCGAGTACTCCCAAGGTCCCAGAGAAACCCATCCCATGGAAGTGCAACAGCAGCTCAGCAGAAAGCCACTCCCAGAAAAGCAGTGGGATTTGTACTGAATAGCTTAGACTTCAAAACAGAGAGCAGCAGCTGAGCTGATCACACAGGGATTCCTTTGGAATTCAGGAAGAGAACAGGAATTTTCCAGATGCAGTTCATCTGCGGTATTTTACATCCTTTAATTGGAACGACCTCGACTGACTGGGTCTTCTGCACTATAAGGACAGTGTCACTTAGATGCATCCTTCCTAAATTTTCTTTACACTACATACAAAAGGAGAGGTCAAAACATTCCTAGAGATGATGGCTGCAGAAGTCACGAGCACATCAACATCTTATTTAATCATCTGAGCCCCTTCTTTTATTGAGCAAGATGAAGTGACCTTCCTACGTGGGAAAATGTGGAGTTATTAACACAAAATGTGCTCAGTCCACGGCTGACAGGAGAAGGGTCCATCTCATGTCTTCTTTGCCACACAAAGTCTCACCCTGCACTATCCACTGTGCTCTCTTAAAGCCAGAGCATTTTCCACTCCTGGGGAACCACCTCTGGCAGTGGCATGGATCAGGTCAGGAGGATGCTTCTTCCTACCCTTCATATCTGGGAGCCTCCACTGCTCTTAAGACTCCAGCTTTTCCCATGTGTTTCTTTAAAATATCTGAGGCTGAAAGTGCTACCTCGTTTCAACATCAAAACTGCAGCAAAACTTTCTTCAGCACACAGAAAAGCTGCTGCTTAGCAGCTTTGCCTCAGAACTCAGGGGAAAAAAAGAAAAAAAAAGAGAGTGCGAGAGAAAAGGGAAACCTGCATTTAATTTTTAGTTCTTCAATTAGGCAATGCAAATAAATTCACTCCATCTCCACACTGAGACTGAGTTCTCACCCCAGCTTCTGGAATGGACATGCTTCTTGTAGAACAGAGTAGAACAGTGGCCCAATTAAAAGCAAAAATTTTTAGTCTGTGTGCAGAGAAGCTCATTTTAGGGAAACACAGGCATCTAACTTCACAATGAAAATGTAATTAGTTAAAGAGCTCAACTCAGCAAAATCAAAGTGAATCTCACATTTCCTTGAAAAAATCCATCCTCTGATTGAACAGTTTCCAGGGCAGGTGGGCATCTGGCAAGTTCTACATCACTAGTGTGGGGAAACAGAAGTTTTGGGGGAAAAAACACCAGATGTTCCTTGGAATGCTCTTACCAAAAATGCCAGTGTTAATCTGAGAAGCTCTTTCCTTCTAAGAGAGGGCAACACATGGGAGAGAATGAGGAGAGCTGGAATATTTGCTGACTACTAATCACCTGAAGTAATATGTACAATCAGAAGAGTGAAAGCTGCTACTTCCAGAACAAAAACAGAGATTAGCACAGGAGAGGAGGGGAAAGTCATCCTCACAAGTGGCCAGGATGGATTTATATCCACTGCCATGTGGTTACTTCATCCTCAACATGCATCTGAAAGAGATGCTTATTAAAGAACAGTAGTCAGAGGGCCAGTGTGTTGGAAATAATTTGTTTTTTTGGAGAAGCAAAAAGGTCAGCCCTCTGCATCAGGATGCTTTTGGCCTTTCTCAACAGTAACTTAAAATTGCTCGTGCAGCAGCACTTGGCAGTGTACAATTGTTTGGCTTGGCTTCACCAGAAAAATAATTTCCATTTGGGATAGAAAGTCTAAATACAAGTTTTCACAGGAGCCTGCAATCTGAAACCTGAGCCAGCTAAGGTTACAGTAAAGGGAAAGACTCTGAGCACAGTTCAAGAAAAATAGGCTCCTTTTCAAGTCATCCTTCAGCTCTTTAAACTCCCCCTGAGTTAGTCCAAGTGGCCACATAAAACATTGCTACTTTCTAGAGAACACTGAATGCTCCAGGAGACACTGCTCCATGATCTTAGAGGCCAGATGTATTCCGCAGCTCTTCCAGGAAGTCTGGAAAAAGAGACTAAAAGTCTGCATGGAATGGGAATTACGTCCCCAGTTCAATAAAGCAATTGAACACATGCTCAGTTTTAAGGCATGAAATTAAATCAATCTTTATGCAAAAATAAATTAAAAAAACCAAAAAACCCTTAAGCACCTGCTACACTGAACCCACTACTGAACTTCACTGTTGTGTTTGAAACTTGGAGATCTGCCTTCAGCGAGCACTGCCTACATGCTCTGCTGAATCAGCTTTTAGAGGGGAAAACTGAAAGCATGCAGGTGCTGAGGGATTTTCTGAGTCATGAGATACAAACCAAACCTGGCTCAGGCCACCCATGGGCTGGACTTGTCCAACCAGGTCTCCAAGCCCTTCCAAAGCAACCTGAGATGTTAAAAATGAGCACAACTGCATTTGAACCGCAAGCTCTCCTGAAATAAAATTGTTTAATGGAAGGACCTTTCAATTTCACATCCTTGAAGATTTTTGTTGGTCATTCCCCACACCTGTAGGTATCAGATTCATAGCCTGGAAGGGGAGCAAGCCTCTCAGGGCACTTCTTCCTTCATGTCTGCCCTCTCCTTAGGTCTGTGAGTTATTTTTTTCCCACCCAATTCCCATTCCTGTGAATCCTCTCAGCAGCTCCAGTGTGATTCACCTCACCCCCCTATTCCAGCAGCCTTTGCTCAGTGGAAGAAGGAACCCCTGTCAAGGAACAATCCATCACCTGTGCTTAAAACATGGACTCCAGGGTGAGATAATCATGCACTGGAGACAAAACACTCAGGGAATCCAGAGCAGCTCAAGTTTAAAAGTCATATTTACCCAAGTGAATGCCAATACCCCCTCAACTAACCTTTATCTACATGCAGAGCCTCTGCAAGGATCATTCACCCATGCATTGTCACCACTGCCACTACACTTCCAAAGCCACCCCTCACAAGCTCTCCCAGCTTCAGCTCAACAAATCTGAGCTCATAATCTTTGTTTTTCAGGTCTCTGCCACCTGAAAAAGATAAAAAAAATCCATCTGGATCAAGACTTTATCAGCTGAAGATATCTGCTCAGTTTCCCCTGGAATGTCAACTCTGTATCCTCCACAAAATGCTCCTCAGACCCAAGATTTCCTGACAGGGATTCAAAAATGAACCAGTGAGGTGGCACTGGGTACCAGCAATAACTTTCTCTTTATCCTTCCTTAAACTGCTAATTCTTGGGCTGGAGCCCACTTCTAGATTTGAAAACCAAATATCACAGTGAAATTTAACTCCAAGTCTGGAATTATCTTTCACTACCTGAAGGGGAATCACAGGCTCTTCTCTGAGGAGTCAGATTCCGCTCAGGAGCTGACAGCAGAGCATCAAGACAGGCATCATTCACAAACTGAAGTGAGGGAAAATCTCATAGAACATAAAGAAAAAATTTTGCACCATGACAACGACTGAGCATCAGAAAAGAGATGTTATAAAAAGATATTCCAGAGATGTTGTGAGAGCTCCATCTTTGCAGATTTTCACAGCTGAACTGGATGAGAATGTTTTGGTTTTGGAATTAACCCTGCCTTCTGGCAATCCCTTCCAGCACAAATTATTTTTTCATTCTTTGATTCTATATGATCTATAGCCCCTATGATAAAAAGAATCACAGATAACAATTGTTCCCCAAACCTTTCAATGGGCAATGCAGTAAACAGCTTACAGACCATATCTTGAACAATAATCAGCAATCCAGAGGCTTTGAGGTTTCTCTCACTCATGTTTCTAAGATTTTTTACTGTGTTCACATAATTATAATTGAAATATTATGCCAAATACTATGAAAAGACATTTTTAAATTATTACTGTATTTAAAGATAAAATTTTCTTATATTTCTTTTAATCCTTTTTTTTTGGGTTTGTTTTTTTTTTTTGGTGAAGGAAAGAAATACCCCAAGTCTGACAAGACTTCAAAATCCTCATGAAGATACTTCTTTTGATAAATTAGGGGATTCTTACACTTTGGAAGGTGTCTCAAGTTCAAGATAGACTGAACAGCTGATCTCCCAGCAGGTGAGTTTTGAGGCACGATGAGGAAAGATCCTCAGTGCATCTGACTGGAAGCACACCTGGTCAAAATGCTTCCCTGAGCTTTGAGACATCATTCTCAGCAGCCAGAGGAACACCCCAGCTCCCTCTCTGCTTTGAAAGAGCCAACTGATGGCAGAAGGAGCAGCCTGGTCCCTGGCAGGGATGTCTGCTCACAAAGCAAGGAAGCAGCAAGGGAAGAGCTGCGATGGCCACAGTGCCCAGCACAGCCCTGGCGTGGCTCAGGAGCCTCTGCTGCCGTGAGCCCCCTGAAACCCAAGCCATGCCCTGGCCTGGGATCTGCTCCTGCCACTCAAAGGGAATCGATACCTCAGCGAGCAGAGCCTGGCTGGCAGCCCCACAGGAAACCTGTTCAGGCCCGTCACCACACTTCCTTCCCTTCCTTTTTGCCTCCTTTCCTCCTTCCTTTGAGCTGGAAAAGCCAGAGCACAGCACCTCCCAAACCATGGCAGTGTGGAGATAACAGCACCGAGCAGCTCTCCCACATCCCAGGGACGTGGGGAACAGCAACAGGGATTATCCCCCAGCCCTCGGAAGCAGCAGCTCCTCTCCAGCCCTCTGGCACTTCAGCTACTATTACCAGGGCAAGGGTTTAGCATTGCAGTGAGGACAGCTAATGTATTTTAATCTCCATCTGCATTACTCACTATTTACTCTCCTGGCATACACAAGTCAGAGTGGACAATTACTCAGCCAGCATTATGCAAAAGTTTATAGAGCTTTAATTGGCTTCGTTTAATTAGCTTCATTTCTTTATAGCTCTGTGGAAGAAGTACTTTTCAGCTCTTGAATTATCCAATGGATTTTCCTTCTTATTTAGTGCAAACATGCTGAGTTTCTGTGCGGGCACATGAGGCTTAAGGGATGTTTGGAGAGGCAGATTCCAAGTTCTCCACACCAGAGCTGGGGAAGGAGCAGCACACTCCCAGCATCTGGCTCTCAACATTCCCTCCTCTGCACAGCAAGGAGGGATTTAGGAGTCAGAGGTCAGAACAGCACATTGGAATTCATCTCTGTGAGGTGCTTTTCTCTCCCTTCCACAGCCAGATGGACCAGCCTTTGAGAAGATCCAGCAGAACATCCGCTCGTGAAAGCCAAAGCAGATGAGCCCAGGGCCAGGGAGCTGAGCAGTGCTTACCTCAGAACATGCTCCTTGTCAAAGAGCATTGCAGGGAGCATCCCATAAACATCCCCACGCTGCCACCATGAACTGGAAATGAAATTTTCATGTATTTGGATGTGACTGATGAGATTCAAGCAGACAGTCACCTAAGGACCGCTCTGTCTGTTGACTCATCTACTTTCTATTTGTCTTCTCTTGTAGCAAGGACCAAAGCCAAATTTATACAACTTCTCAGAGAAGAAAATTAAAATACATTGCCCAACACTTGCCAACTTAAATCAAATACAGCTACCTTCAAAGGTGTTAAGATTAAAAGCATTATTAGCGGTAAAAGAAAGCATTTCTGTATAAAGAAATATTTTGATAAAGCAAAGCAACACAAAGAATTTAGTTGTCATGGACAGAATGATAAGGAGTCAAAGACAATGTTTATACAAATGCTTTAACACAGGCCACTGAATATCCACATGAGGCAGGGAGGTGAGAGGGGCTCGCTGGACAGCTCCAGCTTTACATCCAACAATTAATGTTTGCACTTTAAGGAAGAGCAGACTACATTTGGGATTAAAAGTGGTGTAAATTACAAGAAATAAGGACATGGGCATGATCTGTTGCAATTTATAGACATGGTGTGGAAAAGACAATTCCTGCAAAAAAGTTATCTGCTGGATAAACTTTTAATCTAGAGTAAATCAGCTTTCCCCTAAATCTCCTTTTTGGGTTTGCAGTGCTGCAAAACCTGAAAGTGATATAAACTACAAAGGAACAGATTCAGCAGCATGTGCAGCTTGTTGTTACCACCCACATTTCCTCACCTCCCCCTCTCCCCAAAAAATAAGATCTGCAGAACTATTAAAAGAATCTAGAAATGTGCAAATGTTTGTTCTAATACAATATTTTTAAAATATTTGGTTTACTAATATATAGGGCAAAATGAAAATAAAAAGAAAACAGGAAAACGCATCCTTAATAAGTACATATCATCCGCTACCCCGTTTTTCTCGTGGTGGATCTCTCAGTTCAGCACATCAGCAGCAGGAACTCGCAGGAATCCCTGACACAAAGAGAACTGATCACCAAATTCAAAGCAATGAAGAGTTGGCCTTAGAGGAAGACCCCTCCCTGGGGTGAGCCCAGAGCCATGGCAGCACAACACTTTCCATCTAAGCCAATAAATCAAGCAGTGCAAAGGTCTGTTCTAAGTCCTTAATCACTTCGACTGTTCAATTTTTAGAATGGCTCCTGGCACACTGCTGTCCCAAGCAACCTGGTGGGATCTCACACAGTTCCTGGGAATGATGTGGGAGCTAGGGAGCACCATGGACCAGCTCCATGCACAGTCTGCACAGCACGTCCCTGGTTTAGATGCTGAAGGAGCTCAGTCACATGAGCACAAGTCACTCCCTGGCATTTTTTTCTGAAGGCTGGAGAGCTTTCCTGGAGATACTGATGTAGCAGTGGAGTTAGAACCTGTGAGGCTGAAATTAAAATTCTGCACCTGATACAGCACAGGCTGCAAAGAGATCCCAGCTCTCTCTTCCTGCACAACCACACTCTGGTTTGGAATATGAAGGTCACAGAGTTTAGAAGACTTGATCATAGCTTTTCCTCTGCTCTTGACAGGATAATAATATGTAAGCAGATGCCTTATATGCACAAAAGCTAAAGCTGCTTTCTTTCTGGCTAAGGGCAGGGATGAACATCATCACTGAAATGTTTTACGGCAAAACTACAGCCAGCCAACACCAGGACACAGCCACCTCCCTCCAACATCCAATAATTGCCATGGGATGGTTACAAACTAAACCCTGACAAAGTGCTGCCCCAGGAAAGGCTTCTCCTGATGAGATGTTTATGCTGCATTAATTCACAATAGGGCTGAATTTTGGCAGCCTCAGACCAGGAATACTATTTAACTTGTCATCACTGGCTGATACACTCACACTGCCCCGGCTCTTTTAACAGCTCCAGGAGAACAAATAAATGATAGCAACCTTTGCTTTTGGTTTTGATGAATAATCCCCCCCTTTCCAAATTACGTGAACTTAGCAAGGACTTTATATAAAAATGTCATAAGACTCATTTGCCTTCGTTTTATGGTTTGTTTTTTGTTCCCCACATTCAGTTAAATGTGTTTTCAAGTGCATCATACATCCAGAACTCCTTTAAGAGAACATAAATCACAGTTCAAGTCTTCACCCTTTTGCTGACCAGCCCTGTGAAATCTGTCAGGTCATTTGCACCAGCATTTTCATGTGGCAGATCTAATTCTGTACCAGAAAGTTGCCTCATCTTGTGGGCGTTGCAAACCTGCAGCTCCCATAAAACACAATTGCACGGCTGCTGTGAAAACTTAAACTTCCTTAACTGGGTAAGGGCCTGCTCCCACAAGCAGCTATTTTCCTCAAATCCACAAACGTGGATAAAGTCACTGACTTTGAGTCCACTTTCGAGTGTCTTCAAGTTAAACAAGAACTTAAGAGCTTTGGCTTTGAGCCCAAGTTTTAAAACACTGCTCTTAAGCTTCTTGGTGCAAAGTTCCCTCCAGCTGGAAAGCAGAGATCCAGATTTATTGACAACATTCAGGGATTAAAACACTCCCCAAAGGAGCAGCAAAAGCTTCTGCTACAGCTGGAGCAACCAGAGCTGTTCTGAAGATTCAAAATATTATTTCCCACACAGGTATACAGGAGCCCCTGTCAGTCACCAGCATGTTCCACCCAAACAAGCTCCTCCATAAAAACACACAGAATACACTCAGAGTTCACGTTTCTTGGACTAAACATATTTTATGGAAACTTCACTTTTTGATCCTTAATCTACCTTTTCTCCTTCCTTTCTTTTGAGGCAGTTTTGTTTTTAAAGCTGCAGTGCAACTACCGAAATTTGCAGAAATAATTCAAATGCAAAGTTGCAGCAGAACTGGAAACCTGGAAAATGAGGAAACACATAACATTTCTTGATTCACTGAGAATGGATTACTCTGGCTAAATACTCAGTACCTGAGTACTTCTGATAACCTCACTGACAAGTCACACACTCTAAAGACAAACTGAGATATTTCTATGGACCAAAATAAATCAGTAAGAGAAAACACAGACTGGGAGAAAAAAAGAGACTAAGAAACAAAGATCAGGAAGAACTGGTTTGGGGTTGAAAACAGCAAGTGTGTAGACCCATGCCACTGTGATCCCATGTGCACTGATCTCTTCCTTCTTTTGAGGATAAAAAAAACCTCTGACACTGACAGAGGTGAGAAAGTATTCTCTCACTTCTAAGAAAGCTACTGTGGAAAATAAAAAAGAAATTAAATTGTTGCTTGTCTCTGAAGCCTCTTGTTGACCTGGCTTTTCTTTTTCTTTCTATATTAGAGAGGGGAGAAAAAACCAAACAAACCCCCAATATAAACAAACAAAACCCCACAAACAAACAAAACCCAAACCAAACCAAAATAGACAGAACTTAGGGAAAAAGAACAGATTTTCTTTCTTTATCTAAGGAAAAGTTAAAGATAGACCAATTACACTGCGGTTCAGAAGGGTCACTGCCACTTTTTTAAAGCTGTGGGAACAGCCTTTACAAATTCTGCACAGGTTCAAAGCTGCTTAACCTCTCACGTTTTCTTTTCAAGTCTGGCTTAACCACACTTGAAACCTTCTCTCAAAACAAGCAAACCACCAAAAAGCACCGGGAAAGCTTTTGAAGTCCAGTCCGATAAAGGCCAACCTGATTTCCACCTCATCCCAGCGTCTCCCAGGGGGATGCTGGTGATGGAGAAGGACCACGCGGAAAAGCTTCCAGCAGGTTTCACTCGGAGAAACTCGGAGCAAGTGCCAGGCTGTGTGCGTGGGCTGAGCCCTGCCCATCGCCAGCCCTGACTGCGATCGCTGCTGGAGCACATGGTGCCAAGAGAGACACCGGGACAGAGGCCGGGGACAGCGGGCACCGCCAGGGAGCGAGGAGATGGCCGGGAAAACCCCTTCCCGCTGGGGCAAGGAGCCGCCACCCCAGTGGGTCCCTGTGCTGGGACCTCTTCTGGCGAGCCAAGGTGGCTGCCTCACAGGGCAGGGGGCACTAGAAAGGGCGCAGAACTCGCTCCAGAGGTGAGCGGGCAGAGAGTGTCTCATAGCACCTGTGATGGAGCAGGAAAGGGCCACGGGGACGGCCGGATCCCTCAGCAGCACCTGGCAGGGAGCAGTGCCCGCCCGAGGTGCCCCAGAGCCGGGGACGCACCTGCGAGGGCGCGGGGCACGGTCCCCGCACGGAGCCCCGAGCGCCCGGGGCTGCCCCGCTGCGTTCCCCGCGGCCGTGGGCCGTCCCCCCCCGCTCCCTCCCTGTCCCTGTCCCGGTCTCGGTCCCTGCCCTGTCCCGCACCCCCCGCCCCGTTCCCGTCCCCGGCACTTACGGGCAGGAGCAGGAGCGCGGCGGCCGCTGCCGCGGGGAGGCTGCGCTGAGGCGCTGGCCCCGCCATGAGGGCTCGGGGGGTGCCCGGGGCTCAGCCGGACCCTCGGCGCTGCCCCGGCGCCGGCATCGCCCCCCGCCTGCTGCCCTTGACCCCTGCCCGCCGTCCCGGAGCCGAGCACGGCGCTGCCGCCGCGTCCCAGAGCAAACCCCCGGCAAGGGAGGGAGGGAGAAGGGGGAGCCGAGCCCGCCCTCCGCCCAGGATTCCTCGGGGATGGAGGCGGCGGGGGGCCCCCGGGGGAGCGCGACCCTCACAGGCTCCAGCAGCGAGGGGGACCGTGCTGTGCCCCGGCTCCGAGCGGCAGAGGGGCTCCCCCCTCCAGCGGGCGCTGGCCGGGAGCGGGGCCGCACCGCCCGCACCCGGGCAGCAGCCGTGGGGAGCCCCCTCCCCGAGCGCTGAGTGATGGAGAGCCCTCTTCCCCCAGCGATGGGGACGCCTTCCACACCAGCTTCCTGAAATAACGGGGATCCTCCTCCGCCCTCCCGTACGCTGGAAATTCCACTGCCTCCAAAGTGTCCAGGAGCAAGAGGATTCTCCCTGCCCAGGCTCTGGGTGCAGTGGGGATCATTTTCCAAAATTAGTTTGCGATGGATACACCCCCTACAGCCCCCCAGGAACATTAATAATCCCTTCACTACCACTCAATTCTGCCAGGAATTAGGAAAAATGTTAACTCCACTGCCTGAAACCTTTAAGGAGCAACAGGCTTCCCCCACTGCCCAGGTACATTGTGTGCACACTGTGCAGAGGTGTTTTATAAAAGGAGGGAGAGCAACTCTTTGCTTGAGCACATAGCAATAGGATGCTTTTTAAACTAAAAGTTTAGATCAGATACTGGGAAGAAATCCTTCCCTGTGAGGGTGATGAGGCCCTGGCACAGGTTGCCCAGAGAAGCTGTGCCTGCCCCCTCCCTGGATGTGTCCAAGGCCAGGTTGGACAGGGCTTGGAACAACCTGGGATAGTGGAAGGTGTCCCTGCACATGGCAGGATGGTTGCAGGATGATCTTTAAGGTGTCTTCCAACCCAAGTCTTTCTATGATTCTGTGTCAGCCTACAAGCTTGGGAAGAAAGGAAGAATCCTTCCTTACATTGTGCACTCTGAACCCCCTGCCTGTCCTCCAAGACTAACAGGACATCCCTCAAGACCAACATGCAACATTACCAAGTGTGATGAGGATCTCCACCTCAAAGATAATGAGAAGCAAATCTCCCATCTCCCTCTGTACCCTAAGGCAAAAAGGTTCTGGCTTATTGGTCACGAAATTCATCAGCACACCTTGCCCGAAGTCTCTGGGGCACCTCCTCTGCTATTCCCAGCTGCCATGAGAAGCCCTTTTCCCCCCAAGCCTTTTAGGACTCCCCAATGCATGTACACTCTTCTATCCAGGCAACCCCAAACCTGCCTGTTTGGCTGGCCCTTGTGCACTTGGTTTCTGAAACAAAAGACATTTGTCCTGCTCTTATCTACAGATACTTGTCAGGCTAGACCCCTGTGCAGAGCGAGGTCACCCCTCATCTTGCTTCTGACTTGCCCAAAGAGCTTCTGGCCCTCTGGTGCTAGACCAGTCTAGACCAGGTCTATACCAGGCTAGACCCCTGTGCAGAGTGAGGTTACCCCTCATCTTGCTTCTGACTTGCCCAAAGAGCTTCTGGCCCTCTGGTTGTTCTGGGGTGGATGTTGATGATCAGGAAACTGGAATCTTACAGATTTGGATGCCTGGCCCTGTTGGAGCCCAGTTCCTGTGTCTAGCAGAGTTATCACTCCCTGCTCTCCATGTCCACTTGGCCTCTCCATATAATGGATGTGTCTGTGGCATTGTTAGGTGTGGGCATCAGGCCAAGCCCTGGGATTCCCTGTGCCAGCAATGAGCCTAATAAGATGATTTTCCCCTCTGCTCCACCCCATCTGCCCAGAGGACAGCCATCTGTGTGTGAATCAGAGTCAGAACCTTCCCCCAGCTGCAGCTGGTACTGTCCCCAAAAGGCCAGCTGTGTCCTGAGGCACACAGTTCTCAGTCACAGTTCTGGGGCAGGAGCAGACAGGACCAGCTCCCTCCCAGCCCAGCTGGATTTCCTCAGGGAGCAGTGCCATACCCTGCCTGTGTAGTCACCTGTTGCCAGCTGTTTCCTTCAGGGAGATGGATACTTTTCTTCTTTTTTCCCCAAGACAGTGCCTTTCTACAACCCTCCTTGTCGTTTGCAGGAGTTTTTTAAATCAAAATCAATTGGCGTAAAGGCCACAGTGGCACAGAGGAAAGACTTCCAGCAAATTCTCAGGGTTTGCAAAATCTTAGCAAGCCTTACTCAGATGCAGAAATACCTGGACATCTTCCTTTAAAGCCTTGCTGAATTATTTTGCTTTTTGTCATTTGCTCAGAAAGGCATAAAACAGCCTCTGACCCTCTCTAAAACACCTACAACAACACTCACATTCCTAATTTCCTCCAGGAATCCCATTTAGGACAGCATGAACATCACAGCAAGGAGATGGGCACTTATATACACTAGAAAATTTGGAATCCTTCTAAGAGACTGACAAAAGCTCTCACAAATCAGCATTGTTTTCCCTTTTCCTCTGGTTATTCAACAGTTTGAATACATGTAAATATTTAAGCTTGCCTAGTTTTCCCTTTTCTTTCTGTTGCACACCAGCATTTGTTTCCTTTCATTATTAAAAGAAAACAAAGCCATATCCCAAAGTTGCATGCTTCCAATTAAGATGAGTTTGTTCATGAAAATGCAAAAGGGAAGAATAAATCCAGCCCGATTTTTTATTGCATTTAAACATCCACCTCTGGGACTGGAAACTCACATGCGACAGGATTCCATGAACTCATGGGAATGGGTAAAAGAGGCCTGGAGCTGCCTGTGCACACACATCAAGTGCCCTGGAACCAGGAAGGTTTTCCATGACTTTCTTTTTTGATTTATCTGTGTTTATTGTGCTGTCCAGAGCCTCATAATCTTAAAAGTTGTATTGAAACAGAGCAAAACAACCCCAAAACTGTGACTATCTAAGGACTAAACAAATCATTCCCACAGTCTCGTGCCCAAGGCTTTTCCCCTTGCAGCTGAGTTGCAAAGTCCTACCAAAGATTTTTGTTGTCTGGGTTGCTTATGAGGTCACTCCCCTTTGGATTCTGTTTTAGGGTAGAGCTCATGTTGCAGCTTTTCCTTCATTCTGGGGATTCTGGGGACTCTTCTCCCAGTCACGTCATTTTCTTAGGATCATGAATCCCACTGGCTGGATTTATGGGTGAGGTTGGTCAAGGGTAACATGGAAACAGAGATGTACAGACACAGATTGGTCAAGGTTAACATGGAAACAGAGATGTACAGACATAGATACCCACACAGCAATGTGTGGATATGGCATGAGAAATGTAAGCCTTGTTCTTCCAGGGATCACACCCAGACCCCTGAGATCAATACTCGGAGATGGAGTGAGTCTCCACATGGGATCATGGCAAGGATCCAGTTGCTCAGTTCTTGCCCAGATGACTTTCAGACATAGCTTTCAGTCATGCCCATACAAGGATAACCCCCTTTTGCTTGTTTGGTGGTGATTTTTATTCCTCTTTAAAGCTCCTGAAAGAACTTCAAGTGTCAGTATCCCCACTGCTCTCAGTGGTGAAGCTGTACAGAACAAATCCTCACTGGAGGAAAGGCATGGCCAGCTCTTGGTGTCACATCTAACACAGCAAGGTCCTTGCTGTGTCCATAACTCTGAGAATTTCTAAAATGTAATGAAATAACTTGAAAAGGAGTTTTAATAATAACCACAAGCATCACACAAGACATCAGTAACCAAAGGGTGAAATTGGGCTGAATCAGGTGCCAGCTTTGTCTCTCTCAAACACTGGAGGACCTCTCAGGGGGATGAGATGTCTTTCAGTTAAAAGGAAAGATCATAAGACACCAAGTACATCCCTCCAGGTGAGTTCCAGATCCCTCTTCTATGTGTCCCCACATGGGGACAAATTGGGTCCCCATTTGGAACTTGAATAGGTTTTAGGCCTCTTGTGCAGGATGTGACTAAATCCAATTTTAACTATATATCAGATGTTTTATTCATCCCCTAACTGAATAAAGTTAGAGCCCTTTCAGAGATGTGACAGCTCAGAACAGCTACAATTCTCTGAAGTGTTGTGCTGCCCTGTTCCCTCCTGGCTGCATCTCAGCTCTGTTTCAGAGTGGCAGGGGAATTGATCTGGATGTGCCAGACCTGGAAAAGGCCAAGCTGGGAGAAGGAATGGGAGGAGATCCCCCTGATTTTTGCAGAATGAGTGAATGCCACAATGACATTTGAAACCAGAATAATTTCTGCAAGGGAGGCAAGTTAGCTGGAGGGTTCTTATTAATTATGAATGTGATGGTTTCCTGAAATAATGGTGGGTCAGAGGGGGTAACAAGCATGGCTCAGGAAAACAGGAAAACTCTCACAAAGCAAAGGCACAGAGCTTCTTCCTCTTCAGTAGGTCAGTACTTGTAATGGCACTGGAAGGAGGGATGTAAGAGGAAAAAATGGTGATATTTAAAGAAAGTTCCATTGTCTGAAACGGTCCCTAATAGTGAAGTCTCTGGGGTGCAGTATAAACCTTGGGAGTGGGGGGAAAGAAGGAAAATTAGCTGAAAGCATCACCCCTTCAGCATAAAATAGATTTTCTGGCTTTCTTTACTGTGGAACTCATGTGGCCACTGTATTCTCATGGAATAACACAGGGCTTTTCCTGGTGCTCTGTGTTTGGCACATCCTATTGCCAAGGAGATGCAATTGGCTCTTCACTTCCCAAGGGCACCACAAACCTCAGGGAGCACCGGGTCCAAATGGGCTGGGAGAATTCTTCTGGTGGCTGCAGGCCCTGCCAGGTGTTCCCCTTTGCCAGCCAGCTGTGGGACAGCAAAGTTGCCACATCTGGGGATGCTGAATTGCATACTGGGGCTTTCAGGTGCCTTGTTCCAGGCTGGGAAGGGCAATTGGCAACCTGGACACCGTTCAAAGTTCCCTGGCAAAGCAGTTTCAGAGATAAATTTTAAAAATGTGGTGAAAAGTATTATCAAAAGATGTTTCACCTTAAAAATGGGGGAGAAGGGAAATGTGTCATGAGAGGAATCACCTAATTTGGATTCAGAATTTCAAGCCACACTGAGTAAGTAGAGCCACACCTCTAAATAGATATGACATTTTGGTGGATTCTTGATACAACTTGATTATTTCCAAATAACATTCAAATCACTTCTGTGGAAATAAATCTTGGATTTCCAAATAGCAGAGAGAAATGCATGATTCAGCCTCTCTCTTTCACTCTTTTATCAGAATGTCTTCTGCATTTTGCATTTAGTTTGCAGAGTTCACCTGTATTTTACCACACTGAAGGAGATCTGGCACTAAACAGTCAAATGAAGACTGAGACAGTTCCTGCATCCAGCTTTAATCCACTGTGATTACACTAAAATCTGACTCATGATTTTTCTGCTGAAGTTCTTTCTTCAGGATGCAGTTTTTAGGATTCTTTCCTAAATTTTATATTTGTTTTCCCCTTTGACAGGCAACGTCTTCATGCAATGCTCACTCTTCATGGGGTGATTTTTTATAGCAGCAGTTTTAAAATAAATGACACAACTTAAGGGCTAAACCCCCAGTCCTTTTAGCTTGAAATAATTTATAGCCTAGCATTGAGGCCTCAATGTAAAGAACTTTTATTACAATACTTTTGGGAATGTAAAGCAAAACTGGAAGATTTACTGCTTTGCAAAGAAATTCATAGAACTTATTCCTGTCCTCTTCCATTTCCCTTCCTCTCTGAATCTTTCTGGTTCAATATTATGTCTGGATTTTTGGGCTCAAATAAGCCCAAAAATTAATTGAGCTCTAATTTTCAGCTTGCCATGTCCCCTTACATGCTAGAGTAGCATTCATTCTGTCTTGAGGCTCAGACATCCAATCTAGTCCTGCAATTTAAATGTAACTATGGTCAGGATTTCTTGTGGACTGAGATAAGTAACTGTAGGTGCCTCAATATTTTAATGCTGAGCTCATATTGTAATCACTGGGATCTAGGGAACCCAATGAAACAAAAAAATGCTTTTCTGCCAAATAAAAATGTCTCTTGGGGCTCACTCTTATTTCTGAAAAGCTTTATCATTGCCTGAGAAACTTCCCTGCTGAAGTGCAGCTTCACCAGGCAAAGTTTTGGGAGGATCCTTCCCTTGACAGGCTGCTCTGAATTTCTTGAGGTCTCAGTTATTTTACCAGCTGAGCTATCAGCAATTTCTGTCTCCATATCTGCCAAGTCACTTTAGGATTTCCTTGTGGGGGGTTATCACTCAGCATGTCAGGAATTTCCTTGGAAAAAGTTTTTTTTTTTTTTTTGCCAGTGCAATGTTTGTTTTATTTCTTGCCATCATCAGGCAATGTTGTTCACTTACCTTTTCTAATGAAAGGTTTGAAAATCACTTATTTTTCTCTTTTTTCTCCCAAGAACTGTTTGCAGGCTCTCTGGAATCTCACAGCATGGCAAACAACCAAAAAGTTCAAGATATTTCTTGTAATTTTTGCCTGACATTGTCAGTGTAAGTGGATAGGACTGGAAATTTGACTCAGCAGTTGGCAGGTGAATGAATCAGAAGCAATTTTACAAATATTCATTTGTCAGCCACAGCAATAATACTCCAATTTTACACTCTGCAGCCATGTAGGTTTCAGTGAATCCACACTGGAGGTACACACAGGAGAAGAACCAGGCTTAGCGAGTGGAAGAATGCGTGAAATGGGGATTTTCTACATCCACTTGTCTGGAATTTAGCTGTCAACATAATTTATCTCTCTTCATCTCTAGCCTAATGGAGCTGTGTCATCCCTGAAGAAAAGCATCACTCTTCCCAGGAATAGCTGCCTTCTATTTTGGATCGTGCTTGCTGCAGGTTTTTTTTTTCCTATTCTGAGTGGCTGGAGTGACTCAAAGCATGGAGGCAAATGCATTTGTGTTACTTCAAACTTAAAACTAAAGATCACAGAATCCCAGAATGGTTTGAGTTTGAAGGGACCTTAAAGCTCATCTCATTCCACCCCATGCCATGGGCAGGGACAGCTTCCACTAAACCAGTCCATCCAGCCTGGCTTTGGACACTTCCAGAGATGGAGCAGCTCCTCTGGACAACCTGTGGCAGTGCAACACGTTCTAAAAATATGAGAATTAGGCATCCCTCTGAGTTAGAACTCTCAGGTTGGACACAGATATAACATCCTGAATGCAACCACAGAGTTTGCTTTTGCAATTTTCCACTGGTATATAAACTGCTTGCAAAAATCTTGCTGCCACAACACTGATAAATAAACAAATAACTTATTTATCTTCTGGTAGAAAGGAGAAACAAGGGACTTGCACATCATTATTTTTTTTCCTTTTATTTCTTGCCCTTCAGCTGTCTCAGTGTTGCCAGTCACTGGAGCCAGCAGCAGCACAAAGCTCCATGTGCTAAACAGTGGGTCTGGAAATTATGTTGATAAATAGAAATAAATGCAAGCACACAGATTGAATACTAAGCAGAGGTTCCTGTTAGCATTTCAGTCTCAACATAAGACATCCACAAGATGTCCAGTATGGGACCCTAGACTTTTAACAAGGACGTAGGAAATGAGATGTCAGTTCCCAAGACAACTTGTGGCTTAACCAATTACCATCATAGGTAGGACTGGGCTTAAAAAAGACATTATTTATAGGTTGTCTTATAGGGTGTTCTCCATTCCCCCTTTGCAGTCAGTGGAGATCTGGGCAATACAGTCAGGGCAGCCCAGCTTCCCTCCACAACACCCCAAACTCAGTGTCTGTGGCCCATCTGAGCACTCACATCCCACTTTTGTCTGTTTCTTCCCTTGTCTGTGAAAGAAGCTGAAAACAGTGAGTTCAGACGGGGATTGGAGATAACTGAAATTACGTGAATCCCACAAATCCACCCAACCTTTAGCTACAGAAGAAATCACCCTGCAAATGTTACAGCTTGCCGTACACTTTGCTGTTCCTCATTGCCACAGGATTAGGACAGTTCACAGTGACTGATGCTCTGGCCCCACACCTTTAAATCCTCACTGAGAGGCACCAGCTTTAGGCATGAGAGCGTTTGATTTCTGAAGCCTGTCTTGTTCGCAGCAATTAATTAGTGCCACCTTTGGCAACACTTGCCTGTGATGAACATCTGGCTCCCAGAGTGTGAATCAAAGCTGTTTGTACTGCCTTGTTGTACGTGAGAGCTCTTCCAGGCAGGAGAGCTGGAGGACCTGTTAGTCACTCATGTTAATACTCTTCTAAATATTGCAGCAATCAGCCTCAGCAGTTTCAAAGGGTCTGAAATTTTACAGAATAATGCTTCACTCAGGCACTACCTAATTAAAACACATGCCGGTGGGCCTGCTGTGGCTCAGTCAGGATTGTTTGTCTTATTTCCTCTGGTCTGGCTGACTATCAGTCAAAATCCCTTTCCAGAGCAGCTCTCTGCATCAGATTTCTTTAGCTCACAACTTCTTTTAGGCAGAAATAATGACCTTGTCCACACTGCCTTAGATTAGGATGTCTCAGCCTTTTCCAGGCTGAATTTTACCTGAATCCTGTGTAAGGATTGGAATGTCTCACCTGAAGGGTCAGATGAAGTTAGCAGGGGATCCCACACTGCCAATAAAAACAATTTGGTTATTTGGGCCCACAAAATTAATTTTTAGCTTTACCCCTGTGTTTCCATGGACACTGCAGAGAAGGTGGCAAAATGGGTGGACTCAGTCTGTGGATTAACCAGGAAAATATCTCATAAAAATATAAAGACACTCCTCTAAAATTCCACCACTTATTCATCTTAGCAGAGCTGAAGCTACCCAAGCACTTAGAGAAATTTCCTTCCAGCACTTTAAGGAAAAGATTTTTATGCTGTTTGCTCACCACTTTGCATTTCTAAACCATCTTTTCATCCATCTACTCTCCTGTTTTTCTGGTCCACTCTGTACTGAGCTGCTGTGTCAGCACCCTTTGCAAGCAGCATTTTTGTGAGTTGTGGTATCAGGAAGGGGATGAATCATTTCATGTTTATTTATCAGAGATATGGTAATAAAGAATTTCCTTTTGCTCCGAAATGGAGTTTTCTGGGTACTGCTTGTTTGTCAATAAATGCTGCTTTACATCCCGAGGCATGAAAAGGAAAGGAAGAGATTATTGTCAGTGCTGGGGCAATTTACCCTCTAATGAAAACAGAGGTAGAGATATTAAGCTAAAGACACTTGCAGTTGAAATGCTTCAGGGTGTGTAATTTTTGTCTTGTGTTCTTTTTTTAGGTGGAAAGTAAGCCAGACACTCTCTTTCCAGATAAGTTGACAGGAGCACTTGACTGATTTTGAGTTTCATCTCAGAAAAAAAAAACAAAAAAAACAAACCAAAACCAAAAAAAAAACCCAACAAAAACACAAGAAAAAACCCAAACACACAACAAAACAAGTTCTAGTCTGTATAAGACTAGAAATTTTATGTCTAAAATGGTTTAACTTCCTTTTGACTCCAATAGCAGGTACAGAAGGTGCTTGACAGACTTAACAAAGGCTTTATTGAGTGTCATTTGAAATCTTTAAAACTGCTGGGTAAAGCACTTAGGGATGGACAGAATAATATTCCCCAAATACCTGCAGCTGTCAGTATGAGTGGCTGAATGGCAGACAGACCCCACAGATCTTTCTTTCCAGCCACAGGAAGAAATTCAGGATGCTGCTGAGAGGTACAGATACAACTCCTGTCCTGAGAACAGTGGCTCCTGCACAGCAGCCTGGGAATCTCTGATGGGTGTGAGCACAAAATTCAGCTGGGCTGCAAAACCACATCATCCTTATAGGGCTTGAATTAAAATTTGGATATTTGGATATTTTTTGAATTAAAATTTGTGCAGGTGCTCCACAAGAATTCCAAGTCTTTCAGTATTCTATAAAAGGTATAAATCTTGAAATTCCCCTACATGGAGGCAGAAAGAACCAGCAATAATCAATTAAACCAATGTTGTCTCTTACCATGCTAGCACATCTCTTCTGATCCAAACTGGGAAGAGCTCCAATGTATTCTACATTATTTAAGGAAAAGAGATTCAAAAAGTTCCTATCAGTGTCACAGGGAACTAATGTATTTAAAAAGTTTGGGGATTTTCTGTACCTCATTGGAAAAATCCCTGAGCCTGACTGGGAGGTCAGCCCTGCTTTGAGCAGAAGGAGAGTTGACATCTCCAGAGGTTTCTTCCAGCCCAGGTTTATCTATGATTTTGTATTTCATTGCAATTTATTTTACAGTTTTCCTTTGGGAAAAGTCATTGTAGAAATCCTGATGGGGCAAAAAGTGAAGTGTGATTATCATCAGTAGATTGTGGTCCTTGTCAGGTCATGCTCTACCTGTGTGATTTACACCAGGAGCCAGGTGTAGCATAGATGGGCTTGATATCCTGCTTCCTCAAACACCTGGATTTGCTTTCCACACACCTCCCTCCCAAGGATGGTGTCAATGAAATGGAGCCAGAGAAAGCAGAGTGTATTTTTTAAATTTTACCTGATTAAAATTAGGGAGAAGACAGAGCCACAGAGTGAAACACAGACAAAACCACTTGTACTGAAAGACAGGAAAAGGTATTTATGACACAGGGGCTTTCCAAATTTTACCAGATTAAAATTAAGGAGAAGACAAACAGAGCTACAGAGTGAAACACAGACAAAACTACTTGTACTGAAAGACAGGAAAAGGTATTTATGACACAGGGGCTTTCCCAGAGCTGAGTTTCCAGATGACACTGCCTGCTTTGGAGGATTCATCCCCTTTCCTGGCATGAAACCGCACCTGACTTCTAATTACTTCTACAAACGAAAACCAAGTGATCCCTTGACCCCTCTGTCCAGGGGAATCATGTTCTCCTACTTCAAGCAACAATCAGGATTAAAACAGGCAGCAGGCTTTATCCTTGTGAATCCAGTGGGGAAAGCCTTTACAGAACAGAACTGCAGGGTACACAAGTAAAACTTAAAGCCAAGAAAAGGCAAATTTAGATACACCTGGCATCAGCCACTGTGGTGGTGAGTGCAGCAGAGGAGCCCTCCCAGCAGTGCCTCTACCCCTGTGGTGCTGCCTTCAAAAAGCGCTCGTTTTTGACAGAATTTCTCCTCACTGATATCCAAGGGGACTCAGAGAAATATGTAGGAATGCCCATTTCTCCTCCCTTTGTTCGTAAGCCTATGACTTTGCAGTGCTGGATTAGTGGTTGGACTCGATGTTCTTAGAGGTCTTTTCTTATTCAAATGATTCTATGATTCTGATAGGTGATTTTCAAAATGTAAATGGTAGATTATATAAAATTTTCCAGAGATTAGGATATTATACTCTGCATTCTCACATAATGTCAGTTTCTCTGTGCAGGAAGCTCGTTGACTGCCATCCTCCCCTCACCTCTCTCTTCCCAAAAAACAGGACTTAGGTGACTTTCTAGAACATGCAGGTCCCATAATCATCATAAACTAAAAAAGGAGCAGGTATCTTAATTCTTGGATTAAAAACAAAAAAACAACAACAACAAAAAAAAAAAAAAAAAAAAAAAAAAAAAAAACCAAAAACATAAAATGAAGGAAGGACCACCTTGTTTTAATGTCAAGGGCACGAGAGCCAGGAATTCAAATCTCACACATTCCACTGCTGACATGTTGTGTTTTAAGCTAAGTCTCTCTTCTTTGCTTTCCCTGCTTATAAAGTTGGGAAGAGCCAAAATGCTTCTGTTGTCACCATGAAATTCAGCATCGGTTTGCAAAGCATGGGATTTGTGGTGTTTACATCCACAAACAATATTTTTGTGCTTGGAAGGCAGGCAAGAAGCTGCCTTCTACTTCATGGTGGGTGCACCAGGTACTGAATTTATTGGAGGTGAACTAAAGGCAGCTCTGTGTGCCTCAGCTACACAATAATTGAATCTTGAAAGCACGGGATGCTGGCTCCTCACTTCGTCTGACCTGTGGACAACACTGTGACACTAAAAGGGCCGTGGGGGGCAGTTCTTGCTTTTCTTTCAGCATGGAGAAGAGACAACTCCAGGCAGATGTGAGGGCACTTTCCAGTACCTAAAAAGGCTGTAAGAAGGCTGGAGGAGGACTTCTTACAATGGTATGGAGTGACAGAGCAAGGGGTAACAGCTTCAAACTGAAGAAGGGTTGATTTGGATTAAACATTAGAAAGAACTGTTGTATGAGAGTGGCAGAACAGTAGCACAAATGATCCATCCATAAAATTATTCAGTGTCAGGTTGGACTGGACACTGAGCAGTTTGATGTGGTTGAACATGCTCCTGCTTATTGCAGGGGGGTTGTTCCAGATGATCTTTAAAAAGTCACTTCCAACCCAAACTATTCTGTCATTCTTTTTCTTTCAGTCCCACCTTTGAATTTGCCGTTTCCTCTATTCTTACAGCCAATGTGTTACAATAACTCCTGTGAGTCAGGACCACTGGCATAAGGCCACCAGGATTAATGTAACCAAGTAATCCAATCTTAATGAGGTTTAAAAAGGAGCTTGACAGCAGTTCCAAAGCACTTTTTAGATGTATGGCTTGTCTGTGATTACTGAAGCATGCAAAGAATGTTATTAATAGGTCTGCAGTCAGGTGAATAGGTCTGGATTAATTTCATGTAGCAACAGGCAGTAGTGGTTTAAGTTAGTGGAAACTTCAATGACAAACATGCTGATAAACTTTCCAGGGGCTTGAGGAAACACAGCCGTGGAAAATCGATCAGGGTGGATGTGTTTAGTAAAGGTTTGTATCTCAGATTCATCCTCTCAGCAGATCTGCTCTGCTCATCTCAGCAGCACAACCCCCCCCGGCAAACATCCTCCCTGAAATCTGAAATTATGTACCTGGCTGCTCAGCTGGAAGAAATAAATGGTTATGAAACCAAATTGTCTGCAGTGAACACGAAATGCAGATGTCACTGATTCCTGGACAGGTCTGTGTGAGCTCAAGGCAGTGACCCTTGGTAGTTTTGTTTTACAATTCTTGGTTCTTCAAGGCAAGAAACAGTAAAATATTCCCTGACCATCTTCTCCAAATCCTTCAGACTCTAAATCTTTCAGATACCACTATGTTTGCAATATAGTCCATTTTAAAGCCACAGAACACAACTGAGAAACGAAAACAGGGTAACCTAGCAAATATCCCCTTGGTTTTGTATTTGCCATGCCCTTTTTTTAGTCCACTGGCTAACAGACTGTCCTGTCCTCCGATAGTTCAAGGTCCAAGATCAATAATTCTGGTTGTCTCAGAACTGAGGACATAATGACTGCCAGGTTCATGCATCTGAGTCAAAAGTTCAATGGCTAAAGAGTGGTTGTGAGTACAAGCAATAGCACAAACAGTCATTTTGTAGAGGACATAAAAGCACACAGGTTGGGTTTGGTATTTTTTAAAATAATGAGAAAAAAACAGGCCTTTGTGTGAGCATCATCTAAAGCAGAAGAGAGATAATGTGCTATTGCTGAAGCAAGCCAGCTTTGCTGGAATTATTCTGCTTTCATAGCCAGTGAGAATATGGCTTCAGACTTTTAAAATACTCGAACTACTGAGCCAGATCTGGCCCTCACTGCATGCAAAAAAGGCAGGAATTCTCATCAGCCTCAGTGGGGAAGCTCTGCTTAAAAGCTGAGTCCCAATCCTGCTCATTTGTTTTCAAGGAATAAATGCCTCTCAGTCTGTGTATTTTACACTGATAGTAAATTCTGCCTTCTCAATGTCTGAGCTTAAATCTGGAGACCTAAGCAATTAATGAGGGAACGCTCATCAAGAGCCAAGGCATTAAGTGTCGCATTAAGGATTTTGTACAGCATCTGTGCTCTCATGATAAAGAGGCACCAGGTCAGCTGCTCCTTTAAGCCCTGTAATTTATTTATGGATTCATTAAGGCAGGACACAAAATGCAGTGATCAGTCTGCTCCCAACTCCCCCACCAGAATTATTATAACTCTTTTCAGCATCCCACAAGTGGTGCCTTCACTTTTAGAACTGCAGATCATCTGAAAGCACCCATCAGAAACATTCCTATGGAATTTCCCATGAGGAAATGTCAACCTGTCAAAAGAAAATTGTATCATGGAAATATGTCAAGTTGATAAAACACTGTGTTGAAAAATCAGAATAGAACACTTCCATAGAAATATTCTCCTGTCAGTCTTTCAGGGGCAGCAGGGTGTGATTTCCATTTTAAACCCTCTTTTATTTTTACTTTATTTCCCATGGGGAAAAAAAAAAAAAAAAAAAAAAAAAAAAAAAAAAAAAAAAAAAAAAAAAAAGCAGAAATCATAGAATCATAGAATAGATCATGGAATTTTGGGATGGCTTGGTTGGAAGGGACCTTAAAGATAGGCAGGATCCCTTTCATTATCTCAGGTTACTCAGAGCTATATCCAGCCTGGCCTTGAACACTCCCAGGGATGGGGCAATCATAATTATAAATTTTTAATTCTCACCCAAAAAACGACATCCATTGCAATTGTTGATTTAATTTTATAGGGACTTTTTTTTTTCTGTAGTACTCATTGAAAAATTGAATTTTTTTCCCCCCATTCAGAATTTCAAGTGAAAAAGAAAATCTATCTCCCTCTCAGGTTTTAATTAAAACATGCATTTCCCAAATCAGAAGTGGAATGGTTAAAGTGCATGGTGGGAGGTGCTGAGGACTCATTGTGTAGCTGTGGCAAGATATCCTAATTTAAGAAAAGGGGAAGATGATTCAAATTCTCCTTTGCTGTTAAACTGGGAACAACAGAAAAAAATGTGTATTTTTCACCATAATTAGGTGCTTCCAGAAAGAGAAAGGAAAATGTAGAAAACACAGAAATATTTAGATTTAATAAGGAAAATCAGAATACCTATTGCACTAGCAAGGGCAAATTCTTAGAAGAAAAAAATTGTGAAAGGTTTTAAGATACAAAGACATGTAAATACCAGCTGACCTTGGGATTCTGGGTGACTGCACAAAAATCTCCATGGACACGAACACCTTCACGTTATCAGACATGGGCTGCTACCAGAGCTACTCCAGAGGAATAGCCAGCATAAAATCAGGTTGATTTTAGCAATGAAGCAAGAACACAAGATTTAATCCTTGTGCAATTTCATATTTTACATCTGGGACTGGTTTGCTTTACCCATCATTGTCCCCTGGAATGAGCCCTCCTTTCTGTGGATGACAGTCATGGAAACTCATCGTGTCCCAGGCCACATCCCTCTCCATGGGAGCAGGGATGGGTCAGCAGGAAAGGCTAATTAATCTGAGTGGAACAGCCTACTAACACAACTATATTGTTTCCATGTCCAGAATTAGCTTAGTTGAGACTAGACTGAATATCTCAGCCTTGGCAGAACGTAGTTATTTCCCAGGAGACAGATCCATAATCTATCTGCTGTCAGCTATCACAAAAATATGTTATTGCTTTCCATATAGGATCAGGAGCAACAGCAGTATTCCACAGATTCTCTGGCATTTCTCCTGCCCAGATTCAGAGTGTATTTAAGGCTACGCTGCTTTTTTGGCTTAGTTATTTTGTTTTGTGGTGGTGAGGGAAAGTGTGGGAGAAATTCAAAATGGAAGAGATCTCCTCCAAGACGGAGGGGCTGGAATCTTTCAGAAAGAAAACCAGGGAATGGAGCTGCTGGAACTTCTTGAGCAGATTGTCGCACAGAAAAAGATGGGTGGCACACAGAAATTTATCCTGGGATCTTACATACAAGCTTGGTTTGGGAAACACTGAATTGACAGAGCCCTGGGGAAAAAAATAGTCATGTTCTTTACAGCTGCTGTCCAGGTGACTGTGAGAGAGTCACCACAGCACACCCTGAAGGAGATAAATGCATGGATTCCTGAGGTTTAGCAAGAGAAAAATACAGCAATCATTAGAAAAGATGCAGGACACAATAAGAAAGTCTGGTTTTTCCAAGACTTAGGAGTCAAACTATTCAAGAAGGCTTCATGCCACCTTCCTAAATAATGCCTGTTATTCTTTTCAGGGATACATATTCTCCAAATCCCTGAGGTGAGCAATCCCACCAGCCAAAACCTCATCAGTGGGGAGAGAGAGGCTCTTTTAAATGAAGGAAATAAAAACTATCTTGTGCTACTGGGTAGCAGTGGTCACAAAATTGTGGAGCAGTTCGCGAGGAGCATATATTCAGTGACTAATTAGAAATTCCCCTCTGAAGTACTTTTATAAATCTCACTGATAAACTTTTGATCTTTAAGCAAAGCGTTACTCTACCAGTAGGTTAAACTAGGAGTATAATAAATTGCTGTTATTAACAGGTATTTTCCTCCCTCTCTTTCTTCAGCCAGGAGACATTACCTGAATAAACTCAGGCTGATCACACTTGGATATCCTTATACAGGCAGCAAATGCAAGAAGTCAGTTTCAGAAGAGACCATAATTCCTTTATTCCAAGAAACAGCTGTTTAGTTCTGTAATAGGATGAATGAAACTTGAATTTCTTGGCACTTACTGGAAGAAGAGATTATGGTCTCTAATTGGTTTGTTTTTTGTTTGTTTTTTTTTTTTTTTCCTTTAAATGCCAAGCTGATGATAAGGCCAAAGAATATTTGCCAAATCAGCCTGAACCATGGCAGCAAGTAGTATTTTCCAGGTTAAATCCCAGAACATTTAAAGTCTATGGTCAAAAAATCCATTTACATCAGCTTCTTGAAAGCAGTGCACCTGAGGAGCTTGTAGGTGATATTTTGGACACGTGAAGTGGCAGAAACAGGCAGAAAAATGTTTACCTGTGTTGGTTGTTTTCTTCTCCACCCCAGTTGATTTAGGGATCTTGTTTGTTGAGTTTGTTGAGTTGTAACAGCTCCATGAGAATGCAACTGAACTGATATGAGGAAGTGAAAAGTGAGGACTTCTGCTCGGATAAAACTATCACACCTCTGAAATAATGATCACAATGAGGGTTACTGAGCACCCACCAGGTAATGAAACAATTAAAAAAAAAAAAAGAAAAAAAAGAAAAAAAAAAAAAGATAGATTGTTTTTAGGGTTTTTTTCTTCCTTCTTCCACTGTGTATCATAAATCAGGCTTCGCATTCCTTTTTAAAAGACTTTAAAAATAACCTAAACCAAGCCCCCCCAAAAATATACTCCACTGCCAAGTCTTATTCATTAGGCTAAGCTAATCTTGAATCTAATTATTGAGATCTAATGAAAAGTTATCCAAGAACTATTATTATTATTGTTATTGTTATTGGGCACAGCAAGCTAAACCAGCCCTGTGCTTTAACACTCTCTGTTTCTTAGGCAGTTTCTGGTAAATACCCAGAAGATCAGAAGGGATTTTAAAAATTGATCTTGCCAGTGCTAAATTTTCTAAAATCATGAAAAGTCTTCCAAATGGCAGGGTTTGAAGATGCTTATTTACAACTTTCTCCGTGTATCTATAGAGAATTTCTGGTTTTCTGGCACCAAGTGTTCAGAACTCTTTCCATAATCAATCAGAGTAAAAACAAAACAAAACAAAACAAAACAAAACAAAACAAAATAAAAAAAATTTAAAAAATTAAAATTGGTGGGCTCTGAGGGTCTTCTTCACTAATTTTCTTTCCAGTGGTATTGTTACAGAATCAGGAGAAACAGGTCAACTAGTTGGGTACTCATAGTGCAGGGTGTGAGTTGACAGCACTGAATTGTGGTGTGGCATGAAATTCATGCCCCTCTTCCCCAGGGGTGGGTAGCACAGAGTTTCTGTAATAAATTATGAGCCACCGATGGCTTCCTACAATGTCCCAGCCAGGGAGAAGCAGAAAGCTTATTTGATCAGGTTTTCAGAGTTTGTAATGGAAATATAATAGCCATGAAAATTTGAGGAGATTTAGGGATTGTTTTTTGGTTTTTTTTACATCCAGGATATTCGTGCCTTGACTTGATGCTGCTCTTCTATCCTGACAACCCTTTCCAGCTTGGTGTCCTGTGCCTACTCTCTCTCCATTTCAAAAATAATGATTAATACAATCTTCCTGCTTGCCCAGCTAGCAGAACACGCATTCACACTTCCTGTTTGAGACTGCAGCACTAAGTCATCTGTTTCATAAGACAGCTCTCCTTTAAAAATAGCAGTGTGTATTTGGGAACACTGCCTGCCTGTCCCTGCCACAGGATCCTCCCTCACCATTGCGTTTCCCATTGTGTCAGCACGAGGCTCTTTGACCCTGAAGGTGGAGCCAAACTTTCAAATTCTTCCTTGAAATCCCAGCAGCTGCAGGACCCTCATGGTGAGTGCTTTAGTCGGGTTATTTTTAGAAAGGCAGCTTTAAACAGGCTAAATTTGTCCTCCTTTGCCCAGGAGCAGCTCGAGGTAAATTCTGCGAAGCAAAGGAAGCTGAAGACACTAAACGAGAGTGTGCAGCAGCAGGTCCAGGCATCACAGCTCCTTTCCAGCTCAAGTCAGAGTCAGATATTGCTTTTCCTGCTGATTTTGTGCAGAGGATGTTTCACCACTGTGGTGACAAAATAAAAGTGACAATATCAAAATTACTGCTTTTGCATTGGTTTCACCAGGAGTAAAGTCAGGCTGTTTTCAGCTGAGCATCAGGAGAGAGCCCCCACACAAGAAATGAGCTCTCTGAGGAGCCAGGATGGTTCAAGCACACAGCTGTGCCCCAGATGTTGCTCCAATTACCTTACAAGCCAAACACTGTGCAAAGCTTGAAGTGGAAACCTTAATAGACCTTGAAGTCAGGGGAAATTTTTTTTCCCCTCCTGGATATTTAATGCAAATTGTAGAAACAATCCAAGCGGAATATTCCTCTGCCTCCCCTTGCCATATGAGATTCAGATATCCACCCCCAGGGATCCTCTGGGTTCTGAACCCAATTTTTGTGGCAATATTTAACTACGAGCCAAAAGTGCCTCAATCAAGAAGAGAAAGTGTTTCTGCCGTGTTCTTCTCTTCAGCATTTCCTGTTGGTCAGACAATGGTGCCAGGTTTGAATAATCTCAATGTCCCAACACTTTTCCCAACCTTGAATCTGTCCCTTAATCACTAAATTATGCCCTGTACCAGTAGGTTGATCTTTTAAACTAAACAATCTTCCCAATCCTATGGATTAAAAAATGTGTGAGATCTTTCTAGATTCTTTCATAGTTTCATAACGGTTCTTCAGCTCTAAATTAGGCAGATTAAATCAGGATATTTGTTTGTACTTGCTAAACCACAAAGCTCACTGTCAGCTCAGAATGCTCAGTTTGAAAGTCTAATCAAGCCTGATGTTTTTACAAGACACTTCACACAAGATTCTTGGAAAGGCGTTCCTCAATCCAGTGGATTATTGAATTAATTGTCAGGAGCAATGCCATTGCCCTGCACAGATGGGAAAGGGAAAGCAAAACAGCTCAGTGACTTGGAACCCAGACAGACCCCTGAGGATATTAATGTCACCAAGTCCATGAAGGGATTATATGGATCAATAAAAATAGAAACAGCCAATGTCGTGTTGAAAAAGACAAAGAAGGTCAAGCATAACTTGATCAGGGCAATACGGGGAAAGAGAGCATGAAGGGAATTGTAACACATTCATCAACAGTGAACAAATACCCTTAGATGAGTGATTTATTTTCCAGTTTCTCTTTGTAAATTGCCCAGTTATTTCTCATTTCTCTTCTCCCCTTTCCACCTCCCCGAAATTCCTATCAAAACACTTCAGAAAGTAATGCGCAGCCTTCGACCTGCACCCCAGCAGTTTGTGCCGGAATGTAATGTATGACATGGAGGAACCAGCCTGCTCTGAGAGGCTGTGGCAGGTTTCTGTGTCCCCCTTGGAAGAGAATGACTCTCAGATGAGTTATCCTTGGATTGCAAAGAGCCATGTTTACAAGCTGAAAGGAGCAATTAGCAGTAAATAGACTTTTCTGAATAAGGAGCTTTTATGCTCCTAAGTACCAGACTTCATTGAGGAACAATCAGTTGTTTTCTGCTCCAAGCCACCAGAGCCTGCTGGAGAGGGAGGTGTTCTTGTGTGTGATGTTTTCTGTCATTTATTGTGAGAGGTGCTGGGTTTACTTGGTCCTTACTATTCACAGAATCACAGAATGCTTCGTGTTGGAAGGTACCTAAAAGATCAGGGAGTTCCAACCCCTCTGCCATGGGCAGGAACACCAGGACGGTTCTTTTTTTGTCAAGGCTGTTTTGCAATATTCATAAAAATGAGCTGGCCAACACTTTTTTAGTTATTGACACTGCTCTGGGCATCAGAGGGGGAAAGCAAATAGCCCTGCTCAGGCACCTGTAGATAATCCGCTGTTCTATACCTGTAGATAATCCCCTGCAGCACTGGGTTCCATCAGCAGAATGATGTGTCTGTGGTGGCATCCACACTTGCTGTGTGTCTTAGGTCACAAGATGTGGCTGGGGGAGTCTTTTCAAACCAAGGCACTGTAGCATCCAGAGGGCTCCATGGTTGCTGACCAGCACTGAATGAAGAATTTGGACCAGCAGTGACCCCAAGCCAACCCCAGACAGGAGATTTTGCTCTGCTGTAACCACTTCTTGTCCTGCCCCACACTCTTTTGTGGAGAGTACATGCTCACAGCAATCCCAGAGGAGGTGCAGCTCCCAGCTCCCATCCTGCTGTGGTTTCCCTGCTCTCAGAAAGGCAGGAATGTCATCCAGTTTAAAGAGTTGGCAGTTCTTGGCCTCGTTGGACAGGCCAGAGTGGCTGCTAATCAAACCTGAGCCTGGTGCAGGATTATTGCAGCAGATCTCCTGACAAATTTCCCCCCAGGGTGCTGGCAGGGTCCTGCAGTGATAATACCAACAACAGCAGCCTGTCCGTGTGTGAGTGCCTATGGCAGCCTCATTCTGCCTCCTTCCAGAGAGCTTTTTCCCTGTTGTGAATGTGTTTATGAAACCAGCATTTTGTTTCCTGGGTATTGAGTCTTTATATTTCCAAGAGCTGTGACTGACTGGGAGAAGAGCTGTCATTTCTCTGTCTTTGCCAGCCTGTTCAGACACACACATCCCCACACAATCCTCTCTCCTGGGCAGTGGTACAGCTGTTCTTTTATCTGTGATAATTGTTTTATTATTGTTATTCAGCTAACATGAAAACTGTGTGGCTGAAAATAAGTAGAAAGTCTGTAGGACAGTGAGTGGATGGCAGAAAAAAGAATTATTTTACTAAAGTGTCCTTAGATGGTGTTTACTGATTAAAGGATAAATCAGCACCAGCATGCCTTGGTGACACAGGAGTGTGAGTACAAGTCCCTGGCCTAAATCTGACAGGAGAGTGATTTGAATTGCAGTCCCAAAGCTCCTGGGATGAACACTGAACTATTGCTCCTTCAGTCAGACCCTCACTTGACCAGACATTACAGCCCTGTTGAAATGCTGTGCTCATTTCCATAAAACACTGATAGTTTTGAAGGGAAAATTAAATTGCCAGGATTTTTTTTTTTATCAAACCTGCTTAGTCTCTTTCAGAGCAAACATTAGTCTCTTTCAGAGCAATCAATTCCATGGCCATTTCTCAATCTAATTTATTTTCTGGTGTTATTTACCAAATAAGAAGGGTTCTGATATGATTTCTTGTATATAAATATTATCAAAGCTGCAGCACAACCCAGAGCCCTGCAAATAGATATGTAAATATACCTGAAATGGCTTCTTTCCTGCAGTTGAGAGGTAATAACTTGCAATTCATCACTCTCTCCTCATTGAACTTCTGACAGGTTAACAAAACTTCTGGGACACCATGGAATGCAGACAGAAGATAGTGAAATAAAACAGTTTTTAAAGTGGTCAAAGGAGCACAAATCTGATGAGGAGCAGCTGAGGGAACTGAGAGGGCTCATCCTAGAGAAAAGGAGGCTAAGGAGAGACCTTGTAGTTGTCTAAAACTCCCTGACAGGAGGTCTCTTCTCCCAGATAATCAGTAATAGGATGAGAGGAAACAGCCTCAAGTTGTGCCATGAGAGGTTTACGTTGGATCTAAGGAAAAAATTCTTCACAAAAAGGATTGTCAAGAACTGGAAGAGACTGCCCAGGGGAGTGATGGAGTCACCAGCACTGAAAGTGGTCAAAAGAGGTGTGGATGTGGCACGTGAAGATATAGTTTAGAGCTGAACATGGTTAAAGGTTGGACTTGGTGAAGTTAGAGGCCTTTTCCACCCAAATGACTCCACAAATCATGAGGCTGATGCTTTCTGGGACAGCACCATCCCACTGTGTGTGGGGTGATCCCTGCCACAAACCCAAAGGCATTTATTCACCCAATCAAAAATACACCAGAGTCCATACTAAAAAAAAAAAAAAAAAAAAAAAAATCTAAATAAAATCTAAATACTAAAAAACCTAAATACTAAAAAGATCTAATGAAGGAGAAGTTGGAGTTCTTGCAACTTCTGTGTGTGCAGCCATGGCCTGTGGCCTGAGAGGACATCGCCTTCCCCTGAAATCTGGGGAATCTTGTGCCACTGAACTGCAGTGCTAAAGGGTTGTTTTCCTCCCTGTTCCTCACTTTAAAAAGTGGATGTGGGAGACAGCTGGCTCAGATTCCACACCCACCCACAACAGTAGCATTTTGCTGCCTCAGTGTCAACAGTTGACAAGATTAAATTGTGAAGTGCTTCAGGAATGGTAAAAAAGTTGAGATTGTTATGCTGAGAAAAACCTTTATTCCCCTGCAGGAATGATGCATGAGCTAAAGGTTAGAATATTTTAATTCAGGGTGTACAGAGAACATGGAAATCAGGTTTTTAGCAATACTAAAAATAAGTAGACTTATTAATAAGGAGAATCTTTAAACAGCAGAGCAGATAGAGTACATATGGTTTTTATTTTTGATCCTTTTATCTACAAAAATGCAAGAGATGTTCAGCAAATATTTACTCCTGGTTTTAAATAAACCCTGGCTTATCCTGATATTCCTGCCATGTTTGCTTTGTGCAAACAGTCCAGAGAATGAATATATTTGTCAGATCACATCTGTGAGAGATTCTAAGTCTGCACTTTCTGTACAGGCATTTTTTTCCATAGGTTTGAACACGGGCATCAGAGTTCAGGATGTCTTTGGGAGCTGCTCTGCATTTCGGTTCCTTGCACAGGGAACAGAGCTTTTAGCATGTCTTTTCCTCAGGGAATAATTCTGTTTACACATTTCAAATATGCTCTCTGCAAACACACTTGAGCACTAACCCAAATTGTTTTGTTCCCACAAGCGCAGCAGATGATTTTATTTTTCCCTTTGACATTGGACTGTCCAATTAGCCCCTCCTTTTTCACAGCTACTCTATGTTACCTCACCACCTCCTCACAGCAGACAGTTATAGAAACAAGAAATGGTTCATTACATGGCATCTGACACAGACAGAGACTACAGAACATGGAAAACACTGTAAAAAAATATTCCAGGTTAGTCATTCGGACTGTTCAGATCAATCAAATTGCAATTTATCTCACAAAGAAAAATTGCCACAAACTTCAAGCTGGATCTCCTGCTCACCAGGCACTCTGTACTTCAAACCAGGCTTAATCACAGCTTCTCTTGCCCTCTGTACAGCACTGCCACTACGGCAAATTGGATATTTAAATCAGCTTCACCTGGCAAAAATAGCTAGGACTGGACTGAATTTCAAAAGTTGCCTGCCCACAGGCATTGGGAGACTTCTCTACTCATTTCCAGAAGGACCAGCAAGATCCTTTGGAAGATTTCAAATTTCCAAGGGGGTATTTGAGGCATAAAGACAAATTTTGAAGAACTGACCTAAATGTCATCGTTTTCTAAGGTTTGTGGACACAAGGCAATAGGACGGACAAGGTAAGAGGGCTCCTCAGAGGACAATACAGTCTGGGAGCTAAAATTTAATTAACATTTATCAAAGAAACAGTTTAATGGGACACTGAATTGACCATGTTCTTTCCTTGAGAGGAATAGTGGAGGAGAAGGCCCCAAAGATATTTTCTGTCCATGATGCAAAATTGTCTCTTGTTACAAAAGAACCAGCACTGCTCAAACAGATATTGGCTGTTTCCATCAGAGAATCAGCCTGCACTCTGTGCCACTCTGGTAAGGGCTTGGACTGCATTCCTGGCATCCACTTTTGGGAAAAAATGAAGGAAATGAGCCAAATATCCTCTCCATGTCCTCATCTCAGATGTGGAATGTGGTCAATGTGTAGACCACAGGCATGGGCATGGAAAAGAAGATCATTTTCTCTTACAAGCATCAAAAGGAAAAGTCTGGGCACAGCTGTCCTGCCTTCATCTGTCCTCACTGTCACACATAATTTTATCTATACCCAAAAAGTGGCAGGAAATCTTCTACAGCACCAGGACCAACACAAATTCCTGAAAAACTTCACAAATATCCTACATAATAACAATCCTTTACTTACTGACATTTCCAAATTCTGGCATTTAACCTGTTCTTCATTTTGATATATGTCCCTTAGGTACTTTTTTCTATCAGAATGTCACTTAGAATCCACTTAGGGCCCTGAAATCTGTTGATTATACCACATGGCTGTATTTATAAACCAAACCTGGAACTTGATAGAGAAACCATGGAGATTGTCTACCCAGTCCTTGCTGGTGTATTAACTTAGCACAGACAGTGTGTGACACCTCTTTTTCTCCTCTTTGTTTGCAAGTTGAAATGTCAGACACTCAATTAAGATGATTTAAAAAGTGACAGTGGGTGAGATTCATCAGGCCAGATGACCACAGTGCCATTTGAGCTTTTTGCCTGGTTTCTCTGCAGAGATAATGGGAAGGAAGAGCTTCTTGGTGGGCATTATTCATCTTGCTCTAAATAGACTTTTCAAACCTGACAGGTGCCTTGTGCCCTAAGAACTCCCATTTCTCTGCAATGACACATGAAGCACCAGGTAATGTTCTCAGCTGTGGCTATCCACAGCCTTGCCCATTTTAGCTCTGTGGTTACAGTGTGTGCTTACAGCCCCTGGGCTGGAGGACCTCATTTATTTTGGTGTGTGGCTGCCAATGAAAGGAGTCTGGAATAATTTGTATCTCCTGCCATTTGCCCTGGGATAAGAACAAATGCACAGACATCTCAGATGACTCTGATAACCTATTAAGCCTCAACAAGTTGATGGCATTTTTAAGTCCTCAGGGCAGTCATAAGAAGGGTATGTGAGAAAAGGTCTTGTGTTCTGTATTCTGTTCAACGAGGCTGTCTGAGCTGAGGGGAACAAAAGTACAGCCAGCCAGCAAGATAAAAGAACACTTTTGCAGCTGTTATTCCTTGCCCCAAATCACACACCAAGTGAAAAACATATTTGGCCTTTCTCCAGAAAATAACAACATCCTCTCCTGATAAATCCTGACTAGGAAGATATGTTAATGTGTACTGGAGATAAAAAGCAGTTATAGTGACAGTTCCATGGGCTGTAAAGGTGCTGTGTGAGCTGAGAGCTGGGCTCCTTCACAGAAGGTTTTTGTTGGACAGGAGGCAGTGAGGAATCAGGTAATGATTCTGTTCTGACCTCCAGGCTGTCAGGAAAATACATTTGTGAGGTTTCCCAGGAATTTCTTGTATGAATCTTGAGGTGCTGAACACCATTTTCCTAAGAATATCTCACCATGTGTAGTGTGCAAACTAAAATTTAGGCAATAAACAAGGGGAGGAAAGATTCAGTGAATTTTGCAATGATTGTTGAGTGGGAGAAAAGTTTAAAAAATATCGTGAACTTCTGCTGCTTTGATCCTCTCCTCCCTGGAAGGAGCCTCTGTATGCCTCCAGCCTCACCTCCTGCTTGAAGCAAGCAAAGCCACAAACATGAGATTGATTCAGGTGTGGTGAGTCTTGGATGCTGGGCCAAGGATGGAAATCTGACAGCTTCTCTGTGTCTTAAGTAAGAAATAAAGGTGTGTATTCTATCCCCATCTGTCAGAGGTGGGGCAGTTCTCCTCTGTTCATGGGATCTTTGCCTGAGAGCCCCTTAATTTCAAAATTATAATCATTCAGAGGGAGGTTTACATTTTCCATTTCAAAGAGGGCACCTGCCTTCCTTAGCAAACACCTCTCTTTTCAAACTAAAACACTCTGAGCAACCAACTCCTCTGCTCCCTCCTCTGCTGATGGAATCCTCACATTCCGTGTCCAGCCTGAGCTGCCCAAGCTGCAACTTGTGGTTGTTTCCCTTTGTAATCTCCATTGCCAGTGGTGGGAAGAATTTGACTCTTATATCTCATTTTTGGTGTCAGAGCTCTCTTCCTAATTTCTTTTTTGCTGCCATCCACAGCACCTCAAGTTCCTTCCACACTCCTCCACCAGGGATAGCTGGAGGATGTGATACTGATGAGGGGAGTGATTCTGTGCCAACAGCAAACCTAATGTGGATTATTAACAAATAACAAATTAAAAAAGTTGAAATTTAAATTTATAAAGAATTAAAAATAATTAAGTTGTCAGTCAGCTGGACAAAGCCTTGTTGGTCTAAGAAAGTGCATTGTGAGGAGGACTTGGACTTGCTGTGCAGGAGCTGGAATAACCCTTCAGCAAGAGACCAGGTGAAGTTCTCAATTTAATGTTTTGAGAAGAAAATTATTAATTAATTTAAATACCAGACCTTTAAAAATCTATTTCAGTGCTATCCTCTCTTTATTCTTGCAATTTTAAGTAACCTTTACCAAAAGTCACCTCAGATTGTGAGAGCTGATGTTACTCAATATCCATATCCTACTCTGTTCTTGCAGGAATATCCCAGCTACAACTTAAATTTCCTTGGAGTTGCACCATATGTACTCTACATCCCATCAACAACAAATGATCTCTGTCTGCAAGTCCTGGGCTCATTCCCACAATATTTTTCAGTCTCCTGATGGAATCTCCCTACACTTGTGCATCCTCCTCTCCAGATTTACTCTATTAAAGCCTAATGGGTCCAAAGATAATGGGATTTCATGTGCTGATCACATCCACTTCACTGGAGTCCCTGCTGTTCTACTTTGCAGGATTTATGTCCCTCTCTGCTTCTTAACACTTAATTTCTTTTTAAGACAGGCACACCTGCCAGGAACAAGGAGGTGAGATGCCATTAGATTCACAGAATGCCCTCTGCTGATATGACAGCTTACTCAGTAATTACCGACTGAAATTTCCACCAAAAATTAAAAGCCATGCGGACACTCGATAATGGGCTTTTCTGGAGTCAGTTCTTTGTTGGTTGGTTTGTTTTTCTTTTTTACCCTGTTATACCAATATGATCTCATGGAAACTTTCCTGAGAAATCAGATTTTCAACCCAGCAGCAATTATTTTTTCAACAGCACTCTCAGGAGTGGGAAACAGAACCCACTCCCATAAACTTCTTTCAGCTGCAGACTTCCACAAAGACATTCCCATGCAAAGTTGGCTCCAGCAAGCCAAGAATGACAATGTCCCTGCTTAGGAATAAGCCATGTGTTTTCTAAGACCCATAGGTGGGGAAAGGTGACCAGAGACAGCTGTTGCCTGGGTTTCCTTGGAGTTATTCACATTGTACTCACCTGAGCCCTGCAGCCAACACCAGCCTGTGTGGCTCCAGCTTCCCTGTCCACCTCAGGGCCTGGAGTGGGTGTGGGTGAAGAAAAAATTGATGTTTGGTCCTAATTAACCATCTTCAGGGAAGGACTGCTGCTTGGGAGCAGGGGGAGAAAATTAAGCACTCGGTCTGTACAGCAAAATGAAATGTGTTCAATGTTCCTTGAGGTTGCTGTCCCAAAAGAATTCTTCTCCTCTGGTAGATTGTTCCACCAGCCTTTCCCAGGTCACTCACCTTCACTCTCCATGAGCACCAGGCAGTCTCTCAATGAAGAACTTTGTCAAGTCCCGTTCATTCCCTGCTGTTCTGATTCCCACACCTTGCTAAAACCAGCTGGCCAGTCACCCTTGATGCACACCAGAGTATTTCAGATCCACCGAATCCCCCCAAATCAGGGCAAACTGATAGCACAACACCCTGGTGTGATGCAGGGCTAGACAGGAAGCCCCTGCTCTGAGCAGATGTTCCAGGAATAACCAAGAGGAGCCAAATGTTCTCTGGAGCTGAGCAGTGAACAGATGCTGGTGACAACAGGAGAGTCAGCTGGGAGCTCCTGGTGTCTGTGTCACACAAATGCTGCTGGGTGGAAAATTTCCTCTCTAAGAACAAAAAGATCTCTGGGCAAAAGTTTTTTTTGCCATTGCCCACAGGAGAACAGGAGGGTTCTTGTTGCTGAACACCTCCAGTCTCATGTGCAGTTTGATGGTGATGGGCAAAGCTCACTTGAGCACCCATCTGAAGCACTGACTGGAAAAATTAGGAAGGCAGAATCTTTTTACTCTTGGTTTTACTGCCTAATGAGACCACCTGCAAAATAAACTTAGCACTGAAGTTCAGTGAAGGAAGAATAGGCCTTTAAAATCTCAGATCTTTGCTTGTGACTGAAAAACGCACTAGTATCAATTAAAGGAATAGTAGGGAAGAAGGAAAAATACAAATCTGTTGTTGCTTTTTTCATCTGGGCTTCAGAGGCTTCATGGATGTTTTCTTCTAGCAGGTAATACAAGGAGACAGGAAACCTGGTCCATTTTTAACTCTTAAAAAAGCATCACCAGCACACACAACTTGCATCCCTACCACTGTCACAAGGTGGAGTCCACCCCAGAGCTCCCCAGTCACAAGTTTGCTTAAGTATTACCTGGCCCAAGCCCTTAAATACCTCTCTGTAGTCTTTAAAAAAATCCCCTCAAACCTTTAAATCCACAGCATTACAAACAAAACCTGAGGATAAAGAGGGGCATTACAGTCAAGACTTTCTTCCTGGAGTCTGGCATTCCTTCCCTCATTGCTGTTCCTCCTCCAGGAGGGCTGAAGGGCTCTAAGGAGGCGCTGGAACCTTTCTCAAGAGCACTGCAGGGATTTTGTAAAGGCAGCTCTGACCCAAGACAGCCAAAACAGGCATGGAATGGGTAAGGAAACATTCTTAGGTGAGTGAGAGATTTTATTCTGCTCCTGTACTTGGGACTGAGTCTCTTGATTTTCTGCAGTTTTCCTCCAGCACCACCACTTCACGTGGACCCATGGCCCTCTTCTCATTTTTAGTGTTTTCATGTTTATCTTCAGGCAAAGGCAGATATTTGTAGAGGGAAGAGAAAAGCAATCATCCCTGCAGAGGTGTGTGCTTGCTCACCCATTTTGATAGAATTTTAGCAGCACAGGCTGTGCTTGTAGCTGGGGATGTCGAGCAACAGCCACAGGTTACATCTCCCTGAGAGCAGGAGCAGATTAATTTCCTCCTGGTGCCAAGATCACAAAAGTTTGAGGCACAGGAGCAACTGAATCTGCCCTGTTTGTTATTGGAAGACAGCTGGGCCTGTCACGCTCAGAAAGGCACCATCAGTAGAGCAAATATTTTTTTAATGAATGAGTGTTCTAGGAAAATACCCTGTTAGAAAAAACCTGAAACATCCCAAGATGCTAGACTGATTTACCAAAAATATTGTGATTTTTTGGTTTTGTTTTGGGGTTTTTTTTCCCAGAAGACTACAGAGAAGAAAAGGTGCTTTAACACTGTGGAAACCTCTTGTTGTAGCATTTTTTTAAATTAAATGTTATGCTAGTTTTGGTTTGTGATTATTTACATTTGCATATATATACATATATATACATATATATATATATATATATATATATATATATGTTTTTTTTTTTTTATATATATATATATATATATATATATATATATATATATATATATGACTTTTTTTTTTTTTGCCAGATTCCAGTTATAGGGATAATTTTAAAGCACCCATCCACATTTCCATTGAGAAACCTAGGAAAAACTGTGTGAAGTGACAGGATGTTCCTCAGTGACTGACACTTCCTTGTGCATTAAATCAGTGAATTAAATAGCTTCAGAAAACAGTACTTTATGAAGGAAGACAAGAAAATGAGGAGGAGAAGATAAAATAAATTAAGGGAAATGTGTCCCCCATTTCCAAATGTATTGGGTCAGACTGGGATGGAGTTAGCCATCACATACACAGATCAATATTGTGTGTATTCCAGTTTAATGGATTAATAAAGTCATAAAATTTCCCAGATTTCATTATAAGCCTTCATAAAATGATCAGAAATGTCATAAAATGTAATAAAATATAGAATATAAATTGGCCAGGGACTCATAAGGATTTATAATAATTCAGACTGAAAATGAACCTCTGATGCCTCCAGTGCAATGACCCACTGAAAGCAGGTTGGGTTCAAACTTAGGAGAGACTGCCCAAAACATTTCCCAGCTGAGTCTTGAATATTTCAAGGATGGTGATTTTCCTGTTTCATTTCCAGCTGGCTCCTTTCCCTCCCAGCAGGTGCCTGATACTCCTGATTTCCAAGGCAGGGATTTATCAATGCCATGTTTGACCCAGGCAACAGAAACTTTGGGGCACTCACGTGTGGTCAAGCCTTGGTCTCAGAGCTGGAACAGTTCACACCCCTGAATGTTATTGAGCTTCTCTTACTTTTTTTTTTTCTCCAGAGGTCTCCAAACACTCCACTGATATGCAGGCACATAAAACACAGATTTCTCCAGGTTGTTTAGCCTGGAGAAAAGGAGACTCAGGGGGGCCCTCATCACTCTGCACAGCTCCTGAAAGGTGCCTGTGCTCAGCTGGGCTGGGCTCTTTCTCCAGCAGCACTGACACAACCAGAGCACACAGCCTCCAGCTGCACCAAGGGAAATACAGGCTGGATAGCAGGAAAAAGTTTTTCCCAGAAAAAATTCTGGAATGGCTGCCTGGGGAGGTGGTGCAGTCACCATCCCTGGGTGTGTTTAACAAAGCCTGGATGTGGCACTGGGGGCCAGGGTTCAGTTGAGCTGTTGGGGCTGGGTTGGACTCGATGGCCTTGAAGGTCTCTTCCAATCTGGTCAGTCTGGGAATTCTGTGAATTCTGTAAATTCACTGCAATAAAGTTATCATTCAGTTTTCAAGGAAAATTTGGACCCACTCTTAGACTGCTGTGTAACCAGACATGGCTCTCCTTGGAAAGAATTTCCATTTCCTTCCCTGTTTCCATAGCAGGAATCAGAAGACAAAATTAATCTACCAAAAGTTGCTCATAACCTCAGAATTCCCATTTAGTATTTTTGACTCTTGGTTTGCTGTCCCTATCTCCAGACAGCATTTCCCTTATAAAAGACCTAAAACAGATCTAAATCCAATATATTAAGGCACTTAAAGAAGAGCTTAAAACCTTTGTTTAATCAGAAATGGTAACCTGAAATAATACATAAAATAGTCTGCCCACGCTGGTAGATTAAAGAAATGGATCCTGCCTCATTGTGTGGAATTTGGACTTACCCACCAGTCAGTTAAGCTTATTTTATGATAAGAACATGAAAAATATGACAGAAAAGCTCAGTGATGCAGTGTGAAATTATAAATGGTTTTGCTTCATAAAAAAATAGTGGAAAAGAAAGCAAACCATAGTGATAATAAATTCTTCATTTAAAAGCCCCATTCCCAGCAAAGAGCATTAGTTTTCAAGAATGAAATTAGGCAGAGACAGCCAGATAAATATCTGCCTGTATAATTCCTTCCTGAGCCATGTCTGACTCCAAATCTCAAAATGACCCTGAAAAATTGCAGATGCATTTTCAGGGGTCAGAAAAAGTAATTTTTGTCTCAGGTGCTGGGGAGTTGTGTCAGGTTATTGTTTAGAACTTCCTCTGGATCAAACAAGCTATGGCAAACAGTTTTTGGAGGATCAGGAAATAATCCAGAGATACCTGGGTCACTCATGTGACATTTCTGAGTGGGCTCTCCCTGCAGGGTGGGGACCAGCAGCTGGAGACAAGGTAGTGTTGTTGAGATGGTTCTAGGGAGCTGAAAGTTGATTTTAATCCAAAAGGACAACACTGGGTGATGAAAATTGGAGAATGTGACAGTGGAAAGGCAAAGCAGGAAAAAAATCTAAAAATCTTTCTAAAAATCTTCTTACCTTTACTATTTCCCACAAAGGGCAATCACTCTGGTGAGTGAAATGGAATTTCAAGAGCAAGATGATTCCTACAGCAATAAATAAAATATAGATCCCTCCAGGAAGTGGCCTTGGACCCTGCCCATAAGTGTTGGAACCCTGGATACTGTGAATTCCAGACTTTCTGTGCTGCCAGGCACTGACCCCCCAAGAGAACGCTGCACTGACCTGAGGCCATGGAGAAGCTTCCAAAATGGAATGACAGAGCTGGGATTGTGGGTGTGGAGTTTGAATAGAAGTGTGTGATATCACAGGGTGGGAAACTCAGAGTTTAAGGGTTTAGAATACAGTAATATAGATAAAGCAAGATGGAGGGTTTGGGGTAGAGACTGGTCCTTCTTCTTCACCTTCTTCTCCATGAGTTTGGGTGGTTTTGTGTAATTGGATAAAAAAGCCACATTGCAGGCACAGGTTGTTGGGTTAAAAGTAAAAATAATTTAGGTGTCATAATGGGACAGTTTATCCTTAAAAGGCCTTTCAGAGATAGACATGGGGCCATTTTGTAGTGCAATGCTGTAGAACTCAGGGTTTGTGAGACTGTGACATAGATAAGAACTAATAAACATCTGAGTCCCAAGAAGAAATACCGTCTCGAGTGCTTTCAATCCTGACCCTGACCAAGGCAGCCAAAGAAGATAAAGAATCGACACAAAAGGAAGCAAAGAAATCTCTCAGTAGACCCCCAGACCTTTGGAGTTCTTTGTCCTCCAGCAGCCAACTCAGCAGTCTTGCCTCTCCCATTTCCAGCCCAGACTTTTGTCCATCCCAACATCTGCCTTCCAGGTCTCTTACCTCTCTGACCTGCCCCTTCATCCCACTGTTTTCCCATGCTTGTTCCTCCCCAAACCAGCCAAAATACTCCTTTCCCCTCTAACTGCTCCCCCTAACATCCTGCAAGGAGCCTCTTGTCTCCATCTTCTCTCACCCGACACGTTGAGTTGAGGCTCTCCTGGGAGCCCTGGGACCACCAGGCTCCTGGGATTGCTCCTCTGTGGAGGTATTGAGGTCTGTCACCCCCCACAATGTTTCTCTGTGCTCCTCTGTGTGCAGGGTAAAAGCCTTTAACCACAGGACCTAAAAAGTCTCCTTAAAATCGATTGTGTCCCTGTCTGCCCTCAGCTACTTCAAATGACACTCCTGGCTTTTCAGATCTGTGGGGTTTTTTCCAACAATGAAATTTCTCTGTGTCTCTCCCTCCCATTTTATTGACTGCCAGAGAAACACACATTAAGCTCAGTTCAATTTCACATGAGGGCTTAGATCCTTGAGATATGTGTATTGCAGACTTCTCTGGGCAAATTGCCTGCAAGCTGCTTCAAAAACCAAAACCATGCCCCTAAAAAACCCAACTACCCAATACCCCAGACCTCCTGCTCTCAGAAACATTATTATTTTTTATATATTCTCCTTGGTCTGCAGACAAGCACCACACAGATGTTCAATTCCTTCATGTTGCCATCCATGTTTAGGGAAAGCTGCTTTCCTGATGAGGCTATAAATTATTTTATTCTTCAGCAAATGCTTATTTATTGACTTGCCTTTCTCATGCATCAGAAATCCCCCCCCCCCAGTCTCTCCCTGGAGAAACAGACATCTCCTCCTTGTCATCATAGTGATTCCTTTTTAGGAAACCTTTTTAGATTTCAGCAGCCCCAAACTCTCATCCCCCTTGGCCCTAAATGCCCACTTGTTCTTGCACACGCTGCTGCCAGTGGGAAGAAGCTGGGGAATGTATGATTAATCTCACATCCCACATCTCACACAGAAATCAAGATGGTGTTGTTGCTGCCCACAATCCTCTCTGGTGGAGTCAGACTGTGGCAACCAGCAAATAAAGTGGGGGACTGAGGCCATGTGCAGAAAAGTGGCTGGGGATGGCCGTGACAGGGGGCCTAAGTCACAACTGAGGCCAAATGTCCAAGGAAATCCTTGGCTCCTTCCTCCTGAAATGTAGTAGCTCTTCTAATAAAATAAAAATCTCTTCTTTGGAAAAAAAAAAATCTTGAAAAAAATCCCCAGCAGGATTTGAGCATTAGCTTTGGGTAGAGTAACATCTAACCAAGTTTTAAGTACTTTTACCTGTTATAGCTTTCGGGTTTTAAAATTTTTTCGAATTTTTACCTGCATACTAGAACCTGGTGATGTATTTTAAAAGTTCAACCAGTGCAGGATAACTTGTAGCCTTTCAAGAAGAAAAGAGACACAGCCAAATAATCACCCATTTAACTAAATCCTCATTAAATGCTTGCTGCCCCTGGGCCTCAATGAGATTCTAACATCACCCAAGCAGGAATGAGTGGATCAGGGAACAAAAACCAATTCTATTTTTAAATTGATAATTGAAATAAGGCATCTCAGGTGGTTTGGAGTGTTTTGAGAGGATTTGATATAAAACCTTTCCTCCTGCTGGTTACCCACAGTCCCACCAGCTACCTAAGAGATGAACTTGAGTGTAAATCCTGGGTTGTGTTTATATCAAGGGGAGTAATAAATAAAAATGAACTGACTGGTAGGACTTACGGTGCATCTGCTTGAACTTTCCAGCCTTTTTTCACCTGGCTCCTACTTATTGCCCATCAAATGCAACCAAACCCCAAATGTCTCTAATTCCAGATGATACAAATTGCCAGGATTTAGTGTTTTCATTTTGCAGCATACAGATCCCCATTGCCTTTGATTTGCCTCCTGTCTGCACTTCTCTCCTTCTTCACTCTGCTGTCGACCCCGTGCCAGACTAATGCAGACGTGGTTGGAATTTATTCCTTCTGAATAAATTCTGAAACCCATCTGGGCTCAGCCTGTGCCTCCACTGCTGACTTTCTGTGAGGGCTTGGCAGATCTCTCAGCTTTCCTTTATCAGCTTCCCCCTGTCAGGGCTGCTGGCCACGATCATGAGCCCTGTGAGATGGGAGACATCTCTCGCTGCATTTCAGCCCCACATGGGACTGTGACCCTGAGAAGAAACTTTTGGAGGGCACAAAATATGTTTTTTACACCAGTGAAAGCTGGTGACTGGTGGCCTAAGGGTGCAGGTATTCTCCTCAGCTTGAATGACTCAAACCATTTCCCTTGGGTCATTTATCTCCTTTGGGGATGACGTAACACAGGTCAGGAAGAAAAAGTAATTTTGGGTTTTCCTTGCAACAGAGGAGGGTTTGAATGGGATATTTGTGCTGCTACTTCTTCAGAGGGAAATGTGAGTGCTGTTCATTTTCCATGGGACCACAGATGCTCTGAGTTTAAGACTGCCAAGAGAGTCTGTATGAGCTGTGTACTCATTACATTCCCAGTATTATTAAATTTGTGGGTTCTAGGGAAATGTCTCAGCCAGGTTTGAAAGACCTTGGCTTGACAGTGAGAGCTGACACCACCCACAGGGAGCACATCAACCTCCCCCACCACAACACTGCCCCCTTTCACTTTTCTTAGACCACTGAGTTTAATTAAAACCTGTCTTAAAGCTCCATAATTTATGATGTTTGTCTCCTTCAACTGCTGACACACGAAACCTGAGGATGAAGCCTGGGAGAAGTCATGAAGCAGGGAAAGGAACAATCTAGGAAACAGCAGGGCTTTTTCTGCTGTAGATGCAACAAAACCACAGATAAATCATAACACATCTTTGCAGATATATTGCAGATGTTGGCAAAGTGTGCACATTCTTACAGCTTCATTGAGCTGCAGATGGACACCAGCCTAAGGTGAGTTGCTTTTCTCCATTAAAACACAAAGCCTGTATTTTACACTCCTTTATTTTGCCTTTCTCACTCTGTTACACAGTCAAATTAGCATCTTCTTTACTATTCTGAGTTGCATTCACCACTTCAAGTTTAAAATATATGGGATAGCTGTGTGTTAAGTAGATGTCTGTGCATACAGATATATATTATTATGGGAGACTCCTATTTTTCAGCTTCACTTTGCAAGCACTAAAATCAGCTGTGCATTCCTCGTTCCTTAATTTGCATGTTTACTTGCAGTCTTACATCTTTTTTATTGAAATTTACTTCCAGATCACAGAACATTGGTGAATCACTAAGCTGCTTGTACTTAATAAATCATCCCAACCTCTAAGTGGAGATGTGTTTTTTAAAGCAGATTTTAGCCTCAGTATTGAAGTTTGTCTAATTAGCTGCATTCCAGTGTTTTTTTTAAAGGAATGGAGTAGAAGACAAGAGGAAATGGCCTCAAGTTGTGCCAGGGGAGGTCCAGATTGGATATTAGGAAAAATCTTCTTTACTGAAAGAGTGGTCAGGGATTGGAACAGGGAAGTGATGGAATCAGCAGCCCTGGAAATGTTGAAAACTTGTGTAAGTTTAGCACTTGGGGACATGGTTCAGTGGTGGACTTGGCAGTGCTGGGTTAATTTTTGGAATTGGTGATCCTAGAGGGCTTCTCCAATCTAAACAAGTCTTTGATTCTGTGAACGGTGAAGTTTTAACGTTGAACTTAAGAAAACGAGGGTTGAGCTGAGCTGATCATTTTTAGTCCAGAGGTTGTTTTTTAGGGCTGGCACTGAGATTACCCAACCCTTTCCCCTTCACACAGGTGCACACGAGGCCTGATCCTGCACCCAGGTGAGCTGTTCAGACCTCAGAAAAAGCATTTTTCCAGAGATCTGTAACTTCCCTTCTGCAGAGAGCTGCTGGGCTTGAGGAGGTTTATTGTAAATCTTCCCTTTCTTCTTCTCCAACAGCCAATAATTCTCTTTCACTGTGGATGGAAGCTTAACATTAGGGGGCTAAAAAGATTAATTTTTAATTTTTGAAACAAATCCGCCTCTGATGTGGAGTGAGGCCAGCATATGCCTCACACTCTTGGTGCAGAGTTACCACTCACACCACTTCCCTGAAATTCCCTCATATTTAGACTTTCTCTTGCTCCTGTTTTCTTTTTGTTTTGGTTTGGGGTATTTTTGATTTTTTAAAAGTTTTTTGTGTGTGGGTGTGTTTTTGTTTTGTTGTTGTTGTTGTTGTTTATTTTTTTTTGTTTGGTTTTTTGGGTTTTCTCTTTGTTTTGGGTTGGTTTTGGTTTTTTTGTTTTTTTTTTTTTTTCATGCCTGTTCTCCTGCCTTTTCCTTTCAGGACACATGTTAACCTGAGAAGCAATACAAGGAAGGAAAAAAGGAGTTTAAGAAAATACTGAATTCCAAAGCTTGCATGAAAGAACACCCTGCTGCAGAAGCAATTTTTGCTAAACAGATACAGTTGGGAAATGAGGCCTTATTATAAGGGAACACAGTTATTCCCTGCACAGTTTAGCAGCCACATTTGCCTTGACCTGATATTTCACATTTTATCCACATCGTGCTGGGAATTCAGAAAAAAGGGTGAGGGGGGAGAAATCCCTCTCCATGTTCACAGTTCATTATACATTCAAAATTCCTTTGAAAGCCTCTCACACTGAATAATAAGTTGTAAAGCTCTCCCAGTGCTCCCTGTCTCTGAGGCCACAGTACAAATCGTTTCCCAGTAATTATGGAGGGGAAAAAAAAAAAAAGAAATTAATTATACCAATTTGAAAACTCCAGAATGACCTTGGAAAAACTTCAAAGGTCAGCCAGGATGGTCTCCTTGTTGTCCTAGACTGGATCCCACCTTTGTTATTCCTCAGAGGAATAGCTCAGTCTTTCCCCCAGGGTTTCTTATGAAGATGGAGCTGAAGAATTTGGTTATTTGGGTTTGGTTATTTAGCATATAACAAAGAGAATATACAGGATGTAATGGGAGAGTGGAGGAGTTTCTGGGGAGCATCATCTCCCACATGGATGGGTCCTTTCTCTGTTCCTGACCTACAAACTTCCACCCACCCATTGCTGCCTTCACAGGAGGGCTGTGTGATCTGCTTTGGCAGAACAAAAACCCCACACAAGAAACAAAGCTGATTTCCAGGATCAGCATGGTCCCACCCAGGCAGAGCCACAAGATCCTCCTCGAGTTTTGGGGCTTACCAGAGGACAGGGATTAAATTCACCTGGGACATCCCAAATCTGCTTGAGCGGGTCCAGAGAAGGGAATGGAGCTGGGAATGCTCTGGAACACCAGGAGTGGCTGAGGGAGCTGGGAAGGGGCTCAGCCTGGAGAAAAGGGGGATGAGGAGGGACCTTGTGGCTCTGCACAACTCCCAACAGGAGGGGACAGCCAGGGGGGTCGGGCTCTGCTCCAGGGAACAGGGACAGGAGGAGAGGGAATGGCCTCATGTTGTGCAAGGGGAGGTTTAGGTTGGACATTAGGGAAAATTTCTTCCTGAAAGGCTGGTCAGGCATTGGAAGAGGCTGTCCAGGGCAGTGGTAGAGACACCATCCCTGGAGGGGTTTAAAAGCTGTGTAGATGTGGCACTTGGGGACAGGGTTTAATGAAGGGCTTGGCAGTGCTGAGGGAATGTTGCACTCAGTGATCTCAGACAGCTTTTCCAACCTAAATGATTCTGTGACCCCATGCTTCTAAATGATTGCTCTTGTAGTTTGAAGGCAGAAGTTTTCCTTTGTTTCCTGGGTGTTTCTCAAGGCAGGAGGACTCTTTGCTCCAGCCCCAGGAATGGGCACAAGGTATTTTCACACAAAAAGATCCATCCCTGTGATAAATCCCTGGTAATGTCAGTAGATCTCCATAGCCAGACATGAACTGTCAAATGAAAAACTTGAATACTGGCCAGCACAAAACTGTCTTGTATCCTGTTGTGGGTGAGAGAAGAACTGTACATGAGATAACCAAAACGACACGTCTGAGGGTGACAGAAAGGACCAATTTTCCATTTGGTGAACATGTAGGTGCAGGAAACCAGTTGCAACAGGGAAACAGGCCAGGAATAAAGGGAGATTTAGGGAGGCATATGGGATATATTGAAACATGACAGCTATTGCATATTTTTTTTAAGCTGATACAGCAAATTAGAGGTTGGGATAATGAGGATGTGGGAATATCTGACATCCCAGGACAAGCCCTGGGCCCTGCTCAGAAGACAACTGGTGATGGTGCTTGGAAGAGGATTCTGTAGCTGGGATCCCAGCTCACAGCCCAGAATACTCAATATTCCCTACCTGTGACCCTGGGGTCCCCAAGGCAGAGCTTGCCCCATCCCTTCCATGCTCACATTTGTGGTGCCAAGAGCTGAGCAAAGGCAGAAGTTCCTCCAGAAATCCAAGGAGCTCTTGGGACCCCACTGCAATTCTGGGGCTCCTCTGCCAGGGTTGCTGTGGTGTCTCTCAGAACCCTCAGGAGCCACTGAGGTGCTGAGCAGACTCACTGAGGTCACAGAACCTGAAATGGCTCGTTGAGGTTCAAAATTCAGCTGTCAGTCGCAGCAGGTGGCTCAGGGGGAGGGAAATGCCCATTGTCACAGGGACATAAAGCTGGAAACTCAAGGCAGAGCCTGTGCCAAAGCAGAGGCAAAGAGGACATCCAGCACCTCCTGCTTTTCCAGGCAACTCTCACTCCTAATATTCCACCTTCACTGTTTCCCCCACCATCTCATTTTGAGCTGCTATGTGTGACATCCTTTCTGGTGATTTGACATCCTTCCTGGTGATTGATTTGAGCTATTCTTATTTTATCAAATTAAAGGAGACAGAAAATACAACAAGAATTAACCATGGCTCCTTGCAGAAGGCTAAAAGAGGCTTCCTGCAGAAACCTGTGGAAAATAAGTGTATAAAGTCACTAAAATGGGACATAAGACACGTGGTGATTGACAAAGGGCTTTTGTTCTCTTTGGTACAACAAAGCCTTTCATTTTTTAAGCACAGAATAGTCAAATACTTTAAAAATGTCAGCAGTGTTAAATTAATCTTTTGTTGTTTCCTTTCTTAATGTAGCTGCTGCTTTTTCAGGCCCTGGTGGCTCTGCCTTTTCCACACTTTTAGATAAAACAAGAATCAACTGGATGAAGTCACCAGGTTTTGGAGATGAGGGGCAGGGCAGAGTTCAGTTTAAAGATAAAAACAATGCCACATTATTTGTCTTCAAGGAGAAAGAACAGTCTTGGCTCTGCTTAGCCTGGGCCCCCCACTTCCAGTCAGGTGGAAATTGGTCCTTGGGGCTTCCCATGGCCAAGCTCACAGCAGCCCCTGGGCTTGGTTTTCTCTCACCACTGCAAGGAAGCCCACATTTCTCATCCTGACCATCCATTTTCAAGCCTTGTGCTGACTTTCAAGCACCTAAAGGAGAAAGTTTAAAATTTTTTTACATTTTTTACATCAAGGTTGAGAGGTGGAGAGGGACTGGAGTTTGGTGTGTGGCACAAGAACAACCCATGACCTTCCAGCTTGTTTGATAGCACCAATTACTTTCTTTTTTTCCTCCCTGGAATGATCTATTTTACACAGCAAATTGCTTCAGAGTACTTATTTTCCAGAAATCTTGTGAGTAAGTCTTATTTTTTAAAAGTCAGACAGGCATTTATGGACCTGAATTCCACTGAATATCAAAGAGATATGAGACTAACTTCAGCACACTTTAATGTTTAAGTTTAAAGTGATATTTTATGGTATTAATTCCACCACTGAGATTCTTGGAGTTGTATCTTGCTCTGGGAGCATTCCCAGCAAGACCCAGTGGTTACAGAGGCAGTGATGAATTATTTTCTGTGATGTAAATGGCACAGAATTGGGCTGCATGTGTCCAAATTCATGTTTTTTTTGTAAAAATCCAAGTCCATTACTGACATCCAAGTATTACAGTAATCATCAAGCATAGCAGGAAAGAGAAAAAATCATAGATTGAGTACAAAGAATCCATAAACAGCAAACTAATAATATTGTGGCATTATTTAAACTAAGTACCAGAGTGAAAAAGTACAGTAAATGTGTTTTGACCTTTGTCATGCATCATTCAGTCCAAAAGGAAACATTTGAAGTGTTTATGTGTTAAATTTCACTTCTCCCTGGTGAGGGAAACAAAAATGCCAGCCAATAAAATACTCCATAAATCGCACTTCCAGAAGGCTGTTTTTAATAGGATAAATCATTAAATTTTCAAAGTAAAAGCTTGAATTACCTTAATTTTACTCTTCATTTGGCTCAGTAAGAATAAATCAGGTACCAAGTGATAGATGAAAGCCAAGCAGCACCAACAATAGTTTTGCAAGGACCTACATATTCTAAGTGTAAGATCCAGGAGCTGAGGCTGTGCACAAGCATGAAGCATCCATAAAGGATCATCTCCCACCTCCAGCTGCCATTAATCACCTACTTTTTGCATCTCCTCACCCACCCACTCATTCCAGGACAGGGCTAAGCCATGGGAGATGCCTTCAGGAGGTGCCTCTCTCTCTCAAGCTGGCCTCAGAGAGCCTGAAGGGGCAGAACAGCCCCCAGTCCTGGAATTACAGGGTGTTAGCCCACAATATCCTGCTGTAAATTCATATTTTTTTCTGCTGTTGTAATTTCTCAACCTCTTCCACTGATGCTCTGGACCAGACCTTGCAGTGTTCCGCATTCCATCCCAGGAAAACCTGGCTGGTTACATCTGGAATTCTCTAATGCAAAGCTGGCAGTGTGGATGGTTCAGCTCAGGGGATAAGCACTGATGCAGGATTTTAATTTATTTTTCCCCCAACTATCTGAAATGAAGAAGTGAAGAGGAAGTCAAAATTAATTTGAGCTAATTTTAAATCATTTAATTTGAACTGAAATTAAATGTTCCATGAATGTAAGGGGATTAAACCAATTATTTTTGGGGTCATTTTTCAATCTAAAGCACTGCTCTCAAAATGAAATAGCAGAATATTTTGTTTAGCAAATATGAGGGCAACACTTTGCTCCTCATGGTCTTTTTCAAGATTTTTTCAGTCCAAAGTAATTTACCAAATTTGGCCAAGAGCCAGACATAGCTTTAGTCTCTCTAAACTTTATTTTCCAGTAAATTCACTGCCTAGTTTACTGCAATATTTGCAAGACCTAAAGCCACTTCTCTCTTTCCTAACGTTCACATAATTACAGCTCGTACAGAGCGTTACTAGAGCACTTAGAACTTGTTTATGAATACGTAAATGAGTTGTAAATTCACTGGATGCAGTGGCTTGGGAAAAGTGAAATAGCACCAAAACAGCTCAGTGTTAACGCTCAGCATCCTCTGATGAATGCTAACTCACAACCAACCTGCTCCACCTCTGTGTTTCCTCGGGCAGAAAGTGTGAGCAGACCTTTTTTGCTCCTACACTTGGTGTTCTCGAGGGCTATAAAATTGCAATTTATCTCTGGAATAAACCCAATTGTTGAAAAAAAAAAAAAGATTTCTTAGTCACTTCTTTATCCCAGTTATTAATACTTCTTACTAAGCTGTCAGCTGCAGCCTGCTGAGCAATCAATAATTACGGCTCTCTTTACACATTCAACAAAAAGCCTCCATAATGAATGGCAGTAGCAAAGGTTGCTGTCACTTGAGAACTCCCCACAGAATTTGGTTTAAATATCATAATTCCATCTGCTCCTTCTCCTGCTTTTGCATTTCTGTGGCTCAGGGCGGTGTGCTGGAATCCAGGCAGTGACTTGTTATTGATGAGAGCAATTATGGAGAGGGAAAATATATTTCAATTCCTTTCTGAAATGCTTTAATGAGCACCAATGCAGGCAGAAGGAAAAAGCTGTCCTAGTGTTTTCATAAAGGCTCAAAAGGAAATAGAAATGGTGCCTAAATTAGACAGTTGCCCATGGAGGTTATCCTAATTAATACCAGTGATTTGTCCCGAATCCGCTCACACAGTAATTGCTGCTGAGTCCGGAAAGCCAAAGGGATTGCTCAGGGCTGAGCAATGCACAGGTGATTTCAGCCTCCAGGAGATTTGAGTCATTCCTCCCCGCACTGAAATCAAATCTTTTCACAGAAAGAGGAGCACCTGTCTCAAGCTTGGGGCTGGAGAAGGCACTGGGATGTCTGGATTCCTGATATCCATCCCTTCACAGAGTGCTCTGAAGGCAATACCTGCCCATGAATGGCACTCTCTACCATCACTGTTCTCCTGATGCCAGCAAGTGAAAACTGACAGCTACAACCACTAAATAAAAAATCAGTCCACAGCTATAGGGGAGTTAAAAGTGCTGCCTGAAGTCACATCGTAATGGCTTTTCCTAACTGGGAAAAGTGCTCTGTAAAATCACATTGTTCCCGGTGACATTTGCACTGATCGTTATTCATGAAAAAAAGGAGCATCTCTCTCTATTTTCTGTTTTGTTCAGTACCACTTGTTTCCTACTTTGCTCCAAGAAAGACCTTCAGGCACCTGTCTCACACTGCCTCGTGTGGGGTCTGACCAGCCAAGAGCAGACAGGGCTCTTCCAAACACATGGGAGAGGTCTGTGCCTTTGCCTTTCGAGCACCCTGCCTCCCTATTTCTCATGTCATATGGAGCTGATTCTAAATTAAACCTCTGAAGATTTCTTGTCTGAGAGAGGAATGAAGCTTGTCTGTGTCATCAGAGAGCAGCACAGACAAATGGAACTACATGGTTTGGCCTCAGAAATGGTGGAGCGGTGTTGAAATTCCCTGCTCCAATGCAAATGCTATTGTCTTGGTTTGAAAAGACAGGTGTCTGCTAAGGAAACAGACCTGTCTTTTCTCTCTTAAAATGGAAAATGTAAACGCCCTCCCTCTGAATTTTTATAATTTTGAAATTAAGGTGCTCTCAGGCAAAGATATGGGAGTAGGAATAACAGTTCTTTAATAGATTTATACAAATGTGATAGTACAAAAAAACACTGCCAGAGTCAGAGCAGGAGCTGAGCCCTGTGTGTCAGGGTGGTGGCACAGTCCCATCCCATGGGGGCTCAGCCCTCCTGCAGTGCCAGCTGTGCTTCTGCTGGAGCAGGGATCCTGCACAAGGCTGGAGTAGTTTTCCTCTGCAGCTCCAGGGCTGCTGGAGATGGGCCTGCTCTTCCTCTGGGAATGCAGGGCAGGAGAAAGCTGCTCCTCTGGGAATGCAGTGGGCAAAGGCTGCTGTGCTGTTCCAGGCTCAGATTGTATCCAGGTAGGAATGCTTGGCTCCTGCCCTGGGCGGAGCATCTCCCCATGGGATGCTGGAATTTGATCAGCCCTGCAGGGACACTCAGTGGCCATGGACAGCAGAGATCTCCTGGAGGGAGGATTGGCTGTGGGAGAGATAAAGAAAACTGCCCCATGAACAGAGGAGAACTGCCCCACCATCTGACAGATGGTGATTGATTACAAACCCTCGTTTGTAGCTACCCAAAGTGAACCCATGCTCACCTGTGGTGAGACCAAACCCTGGGAGAGGGGCAGTGAAAGGAGCAACCTGCTTTGCAGGCCAGCCCTGGGTAAAGCCCTGAAAACTCTTTAAAACAATGGCATAGTGTTGGAAATGGACATGTGCTCTCTGAACAATGCAACTCCTTTATGGAAATAAGGATAATGACTTTCTTATCCATTTTAAAGCAGGTGTGTAGAGTGATGCACCCAGAGGGAATGGGTGCATTCCCTGTAGTGATCCATCAAGGGAATACACTTGGGGAAGGAAATTAAGCCAAAGAGTGACAAGGATGAGAAATGAAATGAAATCTCTTCCAAAGAGCTCTTCCCCCTGAGTCACTGCCACATCACCTGGCATGTCCCACAGCCCCAGTGCCATGGAGCCGTGGCAGTGCCTGTGGAGTGACAGCAGAGAAATGGAGTGGTGGGGACAGAATCACAGAGACACAGAGTCACAGAATAGTTGGGGTTGGAAAGGACCTTAAAGATCACCTAGTTCCAATCCCCTGCCATGGGCAGGGACACCTTCCACTGGACCACAGTGACCACTCACTCAGAGCCCCATGAACTTGTCCTTGAAGGCTTCCAGGGATGGGGAATCCACAGCCTTTCTGTACAACCTGTTCCCAGACTATTTGACTGGCACAAGGGTGGCTCCATGGGGTCCTGTAGGTCAGCCAAGCCTCGGTCAAAGTGGGTTAGTAAGAGCTGAAAACCTCAGCACTGTCTTCTTGTATCAATTAAATCTGTAGTGAGAAGCAACTGCAGTAAAATAGGGCAGGGTAAAGGATTTAAAAGCCATATTTTGCTCACACAGCTTAGCTTGAATACATTTACACTTACAGAATTAAAGGCTTTTCATTTCTCGCCTAAGTTTTAGCATGTTTTCTGTAGTGAATTTATGGCTGTGAGATTGCCTCAGCTAAGAATTGCTGGGAGTGAAAAGCAAAGCTCTCTATCCAGCCAGTGCCATGAATAATGTGTGCATGTGCTCTCACATAAATCCATGTGTGCTGTTGTCATTTTTGTACATTCTGGGATTTATGGAATGCAAAATGCAATCCCTGAATTCTGGCAGTCCTCACCAAGAATAAAATTCAAGAGTGAAAAATGTATGTGAATGTCAAAGAACAGAAAGATCTTTATCAGGAAACATGCTCAGGAAATACAAGTCGCTCACCTCTGAGGAGGTTTCATTTTAGGAAGCCAGAATCATCAATCATCTGTCATCCTTAGAATTTGCCTCTTTTTTCCCTGGTAAAAATGGAGAGCACACAGACACACACACACAAAATCACAGAATTTCTTTAAGGGAGGATTTCCAAAAAAAACCACCATAAAGCAAGCTTTTGGTACCATCTTTGGTACTCAGTTACTTCCTAATCCTTTTGGGGACCTGAAGTGCCTAATCCTGCACAATGGAAGTGGCCTCGTGTTTTCCACAATTCCTGTTCTTAATATAAATGTTGTGTACTTACAAATGAGAGGTCCATGAGAATGAAGTGTCACATTTAGTGGAGCTGAGATGTGGTATTCACTGACAGCTGGTTGAAAAACAAGGTAATGAAGTAAAGAATATGGAGAGATTCCGAGTTATCCTCTTGTTTTCAGAGTCAGGTCAAAGCAAAACTCTTCCCCATAATCTGTAATCTCAGACAAATAATTTGATTTCTATGTATGCTACTTCTGAATAATTTCTTAACCCTACTGCTCTCTGTCTAGACATTTATGAAACAGCAATTTTCAATCTGTAGAACAGAGAGAGGGGTCGTTCCATCTTCCACAGTGTCTTGGACACACAAAAAACACCCAAAAAAAAAAAAAAAAAAAAAAAAACCAAAACATCTAAGCTCTCAGTTCCCAGTCAGGACCTCTCTCTAAAGATCTGCCAGGCTGAGGTTTGAGGCTGCAATCATCTGAGGCTGAACAATGGGGATGTTCCTTCAGCAACAGGATCCAGATCTTGGGCAAGGACAAGAGGATTGGGATTGGATAATCTGTAAGGTTCTTCACAGCCCCAACCACTCTGATTCTGTGACATGGCCAGAATAGGAGTAAACCACAATGGGAAGGGATTTCCTTCCTTTCTAGATTTTCTCTATCTGTGCTAATGTGTGAAATCTTTCTACAAAAGGGAACATGGTTCAGTCTGTAGAGGCTGTGGGAAAAATCAAATGGGAAACACCAAGCATCATATCCAGGGAAAAGGCACACTGGGCTAAATCTTAGTTACACATCTCAGCTATTCTTGGTCACATCACAGTGTCTGACAGGAGAGATGCAAGGCAGCAATTTTTTTTTCTCTTTAAGCCAGCAGCTTTCAAATTTCTGTGGAGGAACAACCAAGAGCTGCAAAGGTGATGCATTTTAACAATTTTTGGTGAGGACATTAATTAAGGCAGAACAGTGTTACAATTATATTTAACTATAAAGCCCAAAAAAAGCATAATCCCAGTCAATCACAATTTAATTTCAAATACACACATTTCCTAGTAAAGAGATGCCTGTTTTCTTCAAAGACCTATTTCATGTTTGTCCCATGCATAGCTTGAGTTGTTAGGCTAAACTTGGGGCTAAATGTTTGATATTTGAGTTCCTAAAGTTAAATGGATTAATTAAAACTAAGTATTTGAGTCACCTCTGGAGCTCATGGTTGCTCGAGGCATCCAGTCTTTCATATTTAAGTAAATTTTTACTAGTGTGAGACAGTTAAATATTAAAATGCAAAGAAATATTTAAAAGTGATGCTCCTTTTCCCATCTCCCATCTCTCAGCCCTCCACTGTGAGTCCAATCTCAGATCCTCCAGTACTGGATCCTCACATCCTGCTCCAATCCCTAATCCTACAATATCACAGATTTTCCATCCAGCCAACACCTTTAATCAGCCTTCTAAAATTATTAAAAGGACCTTTAAAATAGGAAGATGTTAAATTCTGGCATCTAACACAACCTATCCTTCTTTCAGTAGGCAAAGGCTTCCTGAATAGCTGCTTCTTCAAAGGAAAACAAGAGAGCCATGGACAGAGTTTTACACCTGTCTTGGTTTGAAAAGCCTGCCTGCTAAGGAAGGCAGGAGCCTCCCTTGAAATGGAAAATGTAAACCCCCTCCCTCCGAATTATTATAATTTTGAAACAAGTGGATCACAGGCAAAGATATGTGAGTAGGAATAACATTTCTATATTAGGAAAATTTAAAAAATACAAATGCAATAGTAAAAAAGAGACCAGAGAACAATCCACAGCCAGAGTGAGAGCAGGAGCTGAGCCCTGTGGTCAGGGTGGTGGCACAGTCCCATCCCATGGGGGCTCAGCCCTCCTGCAGTGCCAGCTGTGCTTCTGCTGGAGCAGGGATCCTGCACAAGGCTGCAGTTTTCCTCTGCAGCTCCAGGGCTGCTGGAGATGGGCCTGCTCTTCCTCTGGGAATGCAGGGCAGGAGAAAGCTGCTCCTCTGGGAATGCAGTGGGCAAAGGCTGCTGTGCTGTTCCAGGCTCAGATTGTATCCAGGTAGGAATGCTTGGCTCCTGCCCTGGGCGGAGCATCTCCCCATGGGATGCTGGAATTTGATCAGCCCTGCAGGGACACTCAGTGGCCATGGACAGCAGAGATCTCCTGGAGGGAGGATTGGCTGTGGGAGAGATAAAGAAAACTGCCCCATGAACAGAGGAGAACTGCCCCAGCTCTGACAGATGGTGATAGAATGCACACATATTTTACAAGCCAGGACAACACCCATCTCCAGCTCCTGGCCTCCAAGCTCTCCAAATCAATGATGTTTGCCAATCTAGCAACATCAGTGTTTCATATTCCTGGTGAAATCTGTCACTGCTTCAGCCTGAAAATAGCTTGACCCAGTTTGCTGGAACAGTTCTGAAGAGGATTTCAGTGTTTAAATTTGCTGGATTTTTTTCCTCTTTAACTCGTTGAGTATTTTATGAGAGAGGGGCGGGATACTTGTTTATTAGCACGTAGATTGCCATCTTTTGAGGGTTTTTAAATAAAAGATCTCTTTTTAGAGCTAATAATAGTTTAGGTTTTTTACAGTCATGCTTGTCACTGTGCTGAACAAAATCTTTAAGAATAATGTAATTTGTGTACGTGCGTGTGTGTGTGTGATTTCAAAACATTGAGGGAAGCCTTACCACAAAGAGCTGCTAACTCTGTATTTAAATTGTACTTTTCTGTACTGTATTTAAATTGTACTTTTCATAATGTCCTGGAACCTCTACCAGCAGATAATCATGAACTGCTTCTTGCATGGGATATCCTTTATATTTACCAATCTGAAGCACTACTATTTTAGTTTCTTTGAAAGAAGGAAAATAGCCAGAAACACTCCAAACTAGAAATAAAAATATAATTTTGCTACCAGACCCTGAAGGGCAGTATAAGGGACTTCAGAAAAATCATATAGGTGACCTGGAGGATGTCATCATAATTTATTTCTAGTCCATGCTTAGGGGGTGAGTGAACAGCAGGTCTTGTCCTGCACCAAAAATATCCTGAGCAAACAGGACAGAGCCCCAGAGGAAATGCCAACACAAGCTCCAGGACAAGCATGGGGCTTGAAGAAGAAGAATTTACTAAAATTTGAGATAAGAGAGCACCCAGAGACTGTGTGGGTCTCAGTCCTGGCGCACAGCAAAAGCAGAGTGAGCTCAGCTCAGCAGCATCTTCTGCCCAAGTTTTTATCGCTGTTGTCCCAAAATCATCTCGTTTTGCCAGCAAACTTTGCAGCCAGCCCTAGGCAGGTTACAGAGGATGATTCAGAGCCTGGTGAACCCAGAAGAGAGGTGATATTTAATTCTGGGAGTGGTGGTGGTGAGGGAGGGAGCCCCACAGGGGCTGGGCTGGGGCTTGCTGGGATAAGCAGCAGCTCCACGCTGCTCTGTGTGAATAAATCTCCATTCCTGATGAATTTAGCACCAGCCCTGCCTGCCTACGCAGTTCAGATCTTTTTACCTGAGATGGAAATTAATGATTCCACACTCCCTGTTTATTGCCAACAGCCCCTTGTGCTGCCAGTGGACTCAGTCTGTAAGAACATGAGGTCACAAGGAAGGCTGTGGGTGTATTGCTCTGAGCAAGCATCAAACACAGCAACCCCCAGAGCACAGAAATGAGGAGCCTTGACGAAAAAGATTGAAACAGAAGAAGGAGAATATAGAGAAATTCAACTTTACCTCTACAGATGCAAAAAAACCCTGTTGATATGAAGCAAAGAAAATAATACCCAAGTGAAAACTTAATTATTTTTCATCTAACATCTCTAAATTTATCATTTTTTTTTAATATTCCTGTCATACCCGATCTTAATTAACAGAAAATACTATGCAGGCAGGTGTAGGGGGGCAGTGGCAAGTGTTCAATTCCCAGGTGCCAATAACAAACTCTTAGTCACAGCCCATCCTACCCATTGAGCACCTTGGTTTTAAAGTCCTGTTTAGCCCAAGACAGCAAACCACAGCCCTCAGCAAAATGTCAAGAAAAAAACCCCACAGGATTAGCAAGAAGTCAAGAAAAATGTACCCCAATTGGAAATGTTCCAGACCTGAGTGATGAGAATAAGCAGAGAGGAAAAGACATGGACATAAGGGAAAAACAAAGGGATTGCAGGTGTTGGGTAAACAGAAAAATAAATTGAAAGGGTTCAAAATAACAGATAAAATAGTTACTCTGATAAGTTGCCCACATCTTGGCCTCACTTCTCCAAATGTTGTATTCTGCCTTCCTGCATGTCTGATGTAGTTCAGCCTGTCTCCTTCTTTAAGAACTGTCCCCAAAGATGATAAAAAATAACCCACAAATTGAGTATAACCTCTTGGCTCTTCCCCTCTCCATCCGACAAGTCAAAAATCTCCTGCCTGGGATTTCTACTCACTTGGAGCTCCATTTTAAACATTCTGGTCTCATCCCTCAGGACTAGATTGGGTCACTGTGCTTTGTTTCAGGGGTTCTGCACAGTTTGTGCTCTAAAAGCTCCCCTTCCAGCTGAAGTTTGTGATCTATACTTTATTTGCATTGTAGAACTGACTTTTAATTAGTGATTTAAATGCTCTTCATAATTTTATGACTTTTGCCAGCTTGTCTCTTGTAAAATTCCTTAAAATCTTCAGTGCTCTTTGTTCCTGAGAGCTGCTTTCACAGCGCTTAACATGAAACCATTTTCCAGTCACACCACGTGGGACTCTGCATCTCTTCAGAATCAATGTCTTCATCTTTAAACTTGAATCCTTGTCCATTTTCCCCATAAAAAAGTCCAGTAAAAGAAGCCTTTTTTCCTTGCTTACCTCAGAGGACTCTGGCCAAACATTTCCCCTATACTGTAATGTTGTTTTTGGTCTCCAGCACAAGCCAGGATGACTGGAGAAGGAGCTCTTCATTTTCCTGCTCAGCCCAAGAGGCTCTCCTGCAGACTTTTACAAAATATTCCAGATGCCTTTTGTCTCCTGAGATATTCAGTCATTTTGAGGCATATGAGGCAGTGATTTAGAAATGCACCAATTCCTTTCCAACCCCCAAAATGACCTTTGCATTTAATGTTTCACTTTGTCGTGTGCATTACCAGCAAATTATTTCCTCCCACTGCACAACAGTCCTTGGCCCTCTAAAATATCCTTAATGCCTTCTTTAACCTCACTCTGGCAATGCAGAGGGAAGAGCAGACACCAGACAAGCTGTCAGATTTTTAATTCATGCTGAAAAGTGCTAAGTGGGAGCTGGAAGCATCAATTCCACAGACTGGAAGAATGAAATTGAAACGAACCCATGCTGATAAACCGTAAACCAGAAGTGACCTGAAAAGGGATTATTTTCAACTAAATATCAGGTCTGACCTTCAACTTGACAAATTTTGTGTGCTTTTGCCCCTCATCTTCACTTTGCCCTCCACTCTGCACCACTTGCTCAAGGATGGGCATGTCAGGTCACTGCCAAACCTCTGCCCACTGCCTTCTCAAGAAACTGAGCAGCCCCAGGGTGTGCAGGAGCTGCTTCTGCCTCCTGAAATCAGCAGCATCATTTCCAAAAGTTGTTCTGCTTTTCGAGGCAGCTTTGTTCCTCTGGCAGCCTCTTTGATGGGCAGATGTCCTGCGAAGGAAAATCAAGAAGTGGCATCTGAGAAGCCCAAGTTCCTCCAGATCTGCAGGCTGGTTTCTCTCCCATCAGCCCACCAAAGCCCACCAGAACCCACCCAGTCCTCCCCCACAGCCCCCAGGCTGCAGGGACTCCAGAGTGCCACACGTGCCAGCTGGAAAGCCACAGACACTGAAAATAAATTGTTCACCTGAGAACTTCCTGCTTTTTTTTATCCTCAGTGACCATTGATTTGGGTTTCTCCAAGGTGCAGTTTTTTGTAATATTTGAAAGAAATTCTCTGGGTTTTTTTTTCAAAAGTTTTTGGATGGAAGTGAACAGGAGGACACAGAACCTTAAGAAGCTGAGTTTTCTTAATGACTCAGCTGAAATAGCATTTTCTCTTTGTTCACCCAAAATCTGTTGAATTTAGATGATGACAAAGTCTGAAATTGCAGCACATTTGAACAAGTCTGCCTGAAACTGAACAGTCTCAAAACCATTTTGGCTTTGGAATTTGGCCTTTACCTGACCCATGTGCCAGTTTGGAAAACTTGGCTGCAGCAGAAGGGAAGGCAAATCCACTGAACCAAAAAAAAGAAAAAGGAAGGAAAATGCCATGTGAACATTTAAATTGGACTCAAATAAAAGCTTTCAAGGGTAAATGGCACTGAGGAGAAAGGGAGGCCTTTCACAGCTGGGCAAACATGTCAGGAATGCTCCTGTGAGTTTGGTCCAGCTCAGTGTGCAGGGCTGGGGTCACAGGACAGGGTGGTCACTGCCACCCACATTTCACCAGCTCCACGTTTCAGATGGAGCTGCTCAGTTTCCCTTTCCACACTCCTGTGTTTGTATCAGCTCTTCCCTCTTTTCTCTGTTGAATCTGAGCCATCCTTGGATATCAAAACCATGTCCTGTCCTCATTTCCATGCTTCTCAGCTGCATATCCTTAATCCGTTAATGCTCTCTTCTGCTGCACCCTGGTGCTGGGAACATCCACTGCTCTTCCCCATAAGACAGAGATCTCTTTTATTGGGTTTTTCTCCATGCATGATCAAAAGATATCTCAGCCTTCCCTTCTGCTGCACCCACTCAAACTCTCCTTTTCAGACCTGCTGCACTGGAGGCTTCCCTCCTGCCACATCCTGCACAAGTAACATCTCCTGGAGAGTTAAAAGGTTCAGTTTGACCCTTGGTGCTGGGCTTAGAGGACACACAGCATGAATTGAGCAGATCAGCCTGTATGACCCATCTTTACTAGCAATCAAGGAAACCAGGAGCTTCAACATTTTCAAGCAAAAGTCTCAAACATTTTTTGACATTAGTTCTGTGGAAAGCCATGTTTAAGCTTATGCCCTGAGCAAGGGGTTGTTTCTGGTAACATAAAATCTCGAGTGTAATTAAAATGACTGTAATGTGACCAAAAAACAATCCTAGTAAGGTTTGGTCTTGAAGGGCCCTAAAGATCACCCATTTCTAACTCCTGCATGTGCAGGGACACATTCCACTATCCCAAGCCCCTCCAACCTGGCCTTGGACACTTCCAGGGAAGGGGAGCCCACAACTTCTCTGGGATCAAAGGGTTTTGTGCTTCTTATTCCTGCATTGGCTTGGATTTTGTTCTTCCCTGTTTTACCTCTGTTAAGCACACCCAGCTGGGAACAGCTCATGTTGCTGCAGAAGCGCCCAACACCTCAGAGTGCCTGAGCTGATGTGGTAATTAATTTTTCTGGCGTTGTTGTCACGGATTTACTTTCTTTTTTTTTTTCCCCCCCGGTGCTTTGATTGTATTCTGTGTACAGCTGCAATTACTGCACTGTTGAGCCTCAAATGGTAGACTGTTAGATTCAAATCCTACTTACAGACAATTTAAATTACAGGGTTTTAAAGTCACAATTTGTTCTCATGGTTAAGCTGTCATCATAACTTGTAAGTCACTTTGGGGCTGAGTTTATGCAGTTTGGTTTAAGTAGCATGTGCAAGTGAGGGCCTTTATATCAAAATAGTGGCTGTCAGGGAGAACTTTGTTGCCTCTGACTCTGGTAGGATGGAAATACTGTTGAAATACTATGGGGGAGAAAACTGTGAATTGAGTTTTCCTGCACAACAGCCCAGTGGGATTTGTCTGTGGGAGCAGGAAGGGAACTGTGTCTCACCACCACTTGTGCACAGAGCGACACTGCCAAGCAAACACCACAGGAAGAAAGCAGGAAAGAGAAGAGCAAAATGAATGAAAATATCATAAACAAACAAAAACCCATTCTGCAGAGACCAGATCATATGTGGGTGATGAAACACCAAATCCAGTCACCTGGCAGAGGTGAGGCTGCCAAAGCTGCAGATCCTGCCTGCAGTGAGGCTGAGCCTCATTCCCCATGGGAGCACACCCAGACACAGGGATGTCACAGGAATTCACACGGGGACACAGAGAGCACAGCCCTCACTCACTGAGAGCAGCTTGGGCTCACCTTGGTGCTCCTCTCACCAAACTCTGCTCCAGGGGAGAGTCAGGCTGGAGACCAGGTGAAGATCACTTCTTCTTGCCCAGGCTCTCAGGGAATGGTCACAGCCCCACTCAAGGCTGCCAGAGCTCCAGGAGTGTTTGGACAACATTCCCAGGGATGCACAGGGTGGGATTCTTGGGGTGTCTGTGCAGGGACAGGAGTTGGACTGGGTGATCCTTATGTGTCCCTTCCCAGTCAGAATACTCTGTGATTCCATGATTCTGTGATTCTAATCAGGATGGCAGTCTGTTTGTATAATGTGTTCAAACAGAAATATATACATAAAAATAGACAAGTGTGTGTATATATATATATTTATTTATATATACATATCTCTCTCTATATATATATATTCATGGATTTGTTTTGTTAGTAGAACACACACACAAAACGTGAATTCCTCCAGTGGCAGTGCTCAGACACAAAGTCTATCCAGGAGCTGCTCCCTGGATCCCAGTTTACCCTGTTGCTGTCACCTTGATGTAAGTACAACTAAAGAACTGTTATCATAGACTCCCACGATGGTTTGTGTTGGAAGGGCCCCTAAAGCTCATCCAGTTCCAACCCTGCCATGGTAGGGACACCTTCCACTATCCCAGGCTGCTCCAAGCCCTGTCCAACCTGGCCTTGTTATGACCATAAAATCACACTGGTACCAGATGTTCCCAAAATTGAAAGCTGCTTCTTTGTCTTTTCTTAGGACCTCCTCCCCTTCTGAGACACTGATGGAAAAGTGTCCTGATCAGCAATTTTCACAACAGGGAACAGGAACTTTATCCCCATTCCTACTAAAGATGGATGCAATGCACATCCATAAAGGTGTCAGAATGCACAACCTTTTCTTTGCCACCTCAGCTTTTGCTGTGCTGTGATGAATGGGAGAATTGAGAAGGTTTTATTTGTTCATGTCACCAAATTTTCCTAAGGACACAGAGCCTGCTTGGGCGTCTGCTGATGGCGGGATGTAGGTGCTGCCACATCCTGAGTTGTGTAAAATCAGGTCGGTTTTTGGCTAACCTCTTGATGTGCTGAGCTCTCTTGGGTGGTACAGCTGGACCCTAAGCCAGGGAAGTTCTTTCTGCTTGAGGTGGCAAATTCAGCCTGGAAGAGGTGCTGCCACTTGCCCCACATGTGCTGCACAGCTGGGATGTCTGCTAGGCTTGGCTTTGGACACAGTGGGGACAGAGCTGCCTCCCTTGTTCTGAAGTCTCTTTCTGCAACCTTGTGTGAGTCCCATCAGTAACTCATGGATTTTTCTGCTGTCTTGCAAATCAGACAGGTATTAATCCCTAGAGAGGTGCTGGGGTGTCCTGGCTTGTAAGACATGGTTTGGGGGGATTCTATTTGCCATCTGTCAGAGGTGGAGCAGTTCTCCTCTGTCCACGGGGCAGTTTTCTTTATCTCTCCCCCAGCCAATCCTCCCTCCAGGAGATCTCTGCTGTCCATGGCCACTGAGTGTCCCTGCAGGCCTGATCAAATTCCAGCATCCCATGGGGAGATGCTCCGCCCAGGGCAGGAGCCAAGCATTCCTACCTGGATACAATCTGAGCCTGGAACAGCACAGCAGCCTTTGCCCACTGCATTCCCAGAGGAGCAGCTTTCTCCTGCCCTGCATTCCCAGAGGAAGAGCAGGCCCATCTCCAGCAGCCCTGGAGCTGCAGAGGAAAACTCCAGCCTTGTGCAGGATCCCTGCTCCAGCAGAAGCACAGCTGGCACTGCAGGAGGGCTGAGCCCCCATGGGACGGGACTGTGCCACCACCCTGACACACAGGGGTCTGGGCATGTTCTGACTCTGGCAGTGTTTTTTTTTTTTTTTTTGTACTATTGCATTTGTATTTTTAAATTTTCCTGATAAAAACCGTTATTCCTACTCCAATATCTTTGCCTTAGTGTCCCTCAATTTCAAAATTGCAATAATTCAGAGGGAAGAGGTTTACATTTTCCATTTTACGGTGTGTTCCTGCCTTTCTCAGCAGACACCTGTCTTTTCCAACCAAGACATGCAGTAAGGCTGTGATTGCTCTGGAAAGGTGGACGGGAATATTTGGCATTTATCTGGATACTACAATGTCACACTGAACTCCTCAGGGGTGGTGGGAGAATCTCCTTGACACGGGCCTGAAAAGCAAAGAAAAATCTGTAGAGACACCTGATCTGTCACCAGCCTCCTGCCTGTCCTAAACAAACAACAGGGCCAAACCCCTCTCACTCCTCGTGCTGGCAGGGCTCTGAGCAGCTTGCAGGATGGAGACCTTAAATATAATGTCCTTAAATTTGAGACCTTAAATGTCCTGGTCCTCTAGGGAGAGGCTCTGCTTATGCAACAGGACTGTGCCCTCCCCTTGCTTCCATGGAAAGGGAAGGAGAAGAGCACAGGAGGCAGGAGGTACTGCTGGGATATATTCTGCAGGCACCTGTTGGTTGTAAGGGTGTCAGGAACACCTCCACTGCTCCATCTGCCACCGAGTTTCAAGAATCTGATGTATCCCTTATCCCAGGAGGGACATCAGAGGGGAAATGTCCTCTGAGTAGAAAGGTTTTAAAAGCTGGATTCTAAACAAACACAGAACCTGCAGACAGCTCAGTGTTTCATGCTTGCCTTTGTGCTTGAAAGCAGCCCACCCTGGGAGTGAATTTATTCCATATTGCCCATTCCTGGTGTTTGATCTCTAGCAGAGTTCTGCAAACCAGCTCGTGCACCAGGATTTACTAATCCTTCATTGGCCTGCTGTGCCAAATACCGACAGTTCATTAAAAATATCTGGTCCATGGAGGGCACAGGGCATTCCAGGAAACCACAAAGGTAACTTTTATATCAAACCCTCAGCACAGGAGCAGCAAATCCCTGCTGGCAGAGACCCCCTGAGTGTGCTGCATTAGAGCTCCTCAGCATCTCCTGCACGTTCCTTCCTGCAACAAAACTTGGGAATGGTGCAAAAAGTGCTTAAATTCTGTGTCAGCAGTCCCACAGATGGTCTCTGTCAGACCACAGGCTGCCCACAGGGTGTTTGCCTCTCACCTGCTCCGTGGCAGTGAGACAGAGATGCTGCAGCTACAGGGAGGCTCTTGCTTTTCAATCAGGGTACCATATGAGCTCAGCAAACACAGCACAGATGGAAAAGGCTCTGCAGCATTCCTGCTCTGAAGGGAGTGTTTCCACAAAGCCTCTCCAGCCCGAGGACAGCATCCTGAACACAAATAATCTGATATACATTCCCTGGGAGAAGGGAACAGGTTTTATAGAGTCAACAAAAATAAGAGGGCACAACAGGAGGAAATGGCCTCAAGCTGCACCAGAGGAGGTTTAGAATATAAGGAATAGATTCTTCACTGAATGGGGAGTCAGGCATTGGAACTTTTCCTGGGAAAATGGTGGAATTGCCATCCATAGGAGGGTTCAAAGCTGTGTGGCTCTTGGGGACGTGGCTTAGTGGTGGACTTGCAGTGCTGGGTTAACATTTGGACTCAGTGATCTGAGAGGTCTTTTCCAGCCTTAATGATTCCATGATTCTGTGATTAATGGAATGCCAAGAAAAATGGCCCAGCTCACATAAAGCACTTCCAGCAATGATAACCTGGGACCTGTGTTGATGCAGTTTAGATGCAAGAGCAACAGGATGCACAGGTCTAAGGCAGGGACTGATAGATTTTTTATCTAAATTTCCAGCACAGAGACCCATTTGATAGGGTTCTCAGACAGGATCCATTTATCATGGTTGTGTCCATCCAGGTTGTAACACTGGGCAGAATTTTATCAGTTTCCTCTTGCCATGTGCTTTGCTTTTGGTCACAGCAAATATTCTGCACTCCTTGCCCACTTTAGGACTTTCAGCCAGTCTGCAGAGACAGAGGAGACCAAGGACAACTGAACCCAAGGTGTGCCATGCACAGATCAGGGAACTGGGATGGCACATCTGGCTGTAGCTGCTGCTGTTTGATCCTTTCCCCTATAAACATACTTCTGGATATGGGAATAAACGGGGCAGTTCAGTATTTTTGTTCAATTCTGCTGTTTTTAGAGGACTTGAGTGTGGGTCCCAGCAACTGTGTCCACGATAATCCAGCAGCTCTGGAGCCTCCCTGTTCTCCCCTCATAGCAGCTCCTGTGTGGTGAACAATATACACTTTATATACAATATATATATAGGCAGATCCACAGATCAATCCCTCTCACAAAGATGCCAAAAATTTTCATTCAAGGGGAATTGAACCAATAGAAACTCAGAGCCAGCAGTCTGATCTCTTTATGGGCTGGAGTTGAGGTGCATTAATCACTAATGATTTTTATATAAAGGATAAAGTAGAAAAAAAAACAACCCAAAATTCACTGAGTGTGGATGGGAGCACACAGAGGACACAGAAACTGAAAGGCAAATGTGAGTCTGGAGGGAAGCACAAGACAGTGGTCATGGGTTTTAGATCTCAGAGACCACAGAGTCAATAAATCCAAGAAGGAAAGGAGCCAGGAGCTCCAGAAAGTGTGAGCAGAGCAGACAGGATTGACTGGGACGTGGGGTCTGTCTGGGATTCGTGCAGAATGAGGGGTTGAGTGAGGGATGCCACAGCAGCTGCTCACTTCAGGGAAGGACACAAATAGCCCCAGAGCTGCCTGGCATTAGCACCAGCCTTTACAAATGAGCAATCCAAGCACTCTGCTGAAAGCCCAGCACTCCCTGGAATTCCAGTCCCTGTCCCTGCCAACAGCCTGCCTTGCCTCTGGCTCTGAATGTGCAGAACTCAGGGGACCAGGTAACACATGGAAAATTAGCTGTGTCAGCCCTGGGACAGAGAGAGCAGCCAGTGCCATTTTCACCACTCTGCTGTTGAGTGTTCCCAAGGGATTTGTCCTTGCATGAATCCCTCCAGTCCCACGGGAGCAGCAGCCTCTTGGGAAGATCAGCACTGGGGGTTTCACATGAATGAGCTGTGTTTGTTGGGAACAATGCAAGAACAGAGTGTGATGTCAGCCCTGACAGCCACTTTTCCATCTGCATCAGCAGAGTGTGTCACTCCAGGTCCCTCTGCAGCCCTAAGGATGTGCTGGAAAGATTCCTCCCTCTGCCTTGGCACTGGAACAGGGAGAAGGAAAACACCAGGAGGGAGGTGAGCACGGGGGAGCTGGGACAGCAGCTGGCTCCAGTTTGACAGCAGCACCCCACTGCTCTGTGACAACTCATTTTGCTGAGGTCATTTTCCATTGCACACACATCCAAAGGCAGATCCTTGCTCCAGCCTCCTCCAGAGCTGCCTGGATCTGCAGTTATGGTGAGCCTCAAATGGCACAGAGAAAACACCAGTGTCCTCAGGAATAGAACCCAGTCTAACCCATGCAAAATTGTGCACCATGCTGCCTTCCCTCTCAGCCCTGTGTGTGTGCTCTCATAATTTCACATTGTTCACCTTTTCGAGACAAGAGCTGGAAAGACTGGAACCAAAATCGTCAGGCTGAGGGGAAAAACACGTTTCCCATGTTGTCAGCACCTAAAATAGTCTGGATTGGGATTTATGCAATGGCAGCAACAGCTAAAAATGTGTGTGTAGTCACATGCAGCACGTGCAGCCACCACACACCATGGCAGCTCGAGGAGATGGAGATTTATTTAAAAAGCATTGGGAAAATGTGCTCAGCTTTGGATTTCTTGTACACAACTGGAGCCACAGGAGGCTGTGGCCTTTTAGAAGCTGAGAGGATGCACATCAGCTCCAGATGTTGCTGCAAGTCTGAGCTATGACCTGAACTTACAGGATACCCTGGAATTTCAGGATACTCTGGAATACTGAAATAAGAATTGCAGACTTGGCTTTGTCTCATGTGGTGTCATGGGCTTGATGAGAATATCACAAGTGGAGTCAAACAGCTCAGCTCTATCCCTGCAGCACGTCTGAATTTAAAGACAGATGTATTTTTGCCAGAAAACTACTTTTTTTTTCTTTGGAACGTGCCTTTTCTAATTAATTTTTATTTCATCATACCTCACTAAGCTCCAGCTTAATTGCCTTTTGGTACTGACAGTTTGCAAAGACAATTTGGAAGTAGGTAAATCTCTTGCAGTTGGTTCTGAAACTAAGAAACAAGAAATAACTTTAAGTCAATTTTAGATTTGAACAACTTTAGAAATGAATGATTACTACAGATGAGACTTTTATTGTGGAGCAGAGGATTTGTGAACTCAGATGATTCTTACTGTTTCTTCCTTGAATATATATATATATATATATATATATATATAAAACCTTCAGTGACATTTTTATGGCTTGGTATTTGCTGAAAGAGAGTCAACTGACACAGTTACATGTATTCCAAAGAGCCTCTTTAGGACACATTCCCTTCCCTGCACAATTTTAATGACACCATAACTGTGGTATTTCACTGCTGTGTCCATGCAATCTGGATCAGGAACTGGATTTTCTGACATCAGCAAGACCCCTCTGGGGAGTTTTTGGTGGAAATCAGTCCTGCTTGATGTGATGGGCAGGAGGATAAAGCTGACAGAGACAGAGAGGGAGACTGGAAGCAACCAAACTTTTGAGAGGAGTTACTGATGTAGGAGCTGGGGCAGGATATTGGTTGTGTCCATCCTGTCCTGACCCCAGAGCCACCCTCCCAGTGCTGAGACAGGAGAATTCATCATTAAAATAAATCCTCATGCAAAAATCATCCTCATATTATCCTAAATGGGCACATTCTGATGGAACAGGAGAGGAAAAAACCCTGAGTACACACAACACACTTGGATCATCTCACGGAAGCTCAAGGATTCCAGGGTCTGTATAAGAAATCTGGGTTTTCCTTGCATGAAGACACATCCTGTACCAACAGAAAGATTCTGAGATAGCTTCCTCCAGCTCTTCATGTGAAGGAGGTTGTCCTGGCTCTTCTTTGCTGCTGGAATTGTTTATATAAGGGCACTTGGGAGATGTGGCCACTATTCCTCAAGTTACTGGCAGCTGCCTCAGAGACAACACTTCTGTGGCATTCACATTCTCTGAAAAATCCCTTTGCCCAGGATTTTTTTCCTGGGAAGCTGAGAAGCCTCAGAGAAAAAGGAAAACAATAATTATCTGATTTGCTTCTCCTGTGTTTTGCTGCTTTGGAATGTGTTTGGAGATTGTTTACCCACAGGTGATTGTTTCATTGGCTTCATGTGAATTGTTTTGACTCTTTGGCCAGTCAGTGCCAAGCTGTGTTGGGACTCTGGAGAGAGTCACGAGTTTTCATTATTATCTTTTTAGCCTTCTGTAAGTGTCCTTTCTGTATTCTTTAGTATAGTATAGATCATAAAACAGATAATACAGTATGTAATACAGATATAGTATCTGTATTATTTAGTATGGTATTCTTTAATATAATATAGATCATAAAATAATAAATTAGCCTTCTGAGAACATGGAGTCAGATTCATCATTCCTCCCTGCCGTGGGGCACCACCCAAATACAATACACTTCCACTGACACTCCAGACTCTCAAACTAAAATTCACCTTTGGGTAAACAAAACCCTCCTCTCCTCCTGTCAGTGTGACCACGCACCAAAACTGAGAGAGCTGACATGGAAATATCTTTCACAAGGTCTGCTTCTCCCTCCTTTGAGGGTGGAAGAGGCACGTGGGTGTTTTACCAGCCATCCACACGGGCAAATGTCCCCTGTGGAGCTCTGCCCAGATCCCACATTTCTTCCACAATATTTGGGAATTTGTGTCAGATACCCTGCAGCAAGACTTAGCACTTCATTCCTAGAAGGTGAGGTGTGGATATCTGGGGCTGGAGTGAGCACTGCCACAGGCTGACACTTCAGGGAAGTGCCAAGAGCAGGCACATTGCCCAAAACATTATTAATTTTACAGCCAATCAGTTTTCAATGTAATTCTTTCCTGCTGAACTGTAATTTATTTGTGATAACAACAACTTCATTTTGCTGAATGGCTTTTTAATGCTCCTAACTATAAAAAATAATTAATTTTACCACGTGTCACCCTCATTGTCAGCTCAGCAGTGGATTATCCTGACTTGGACTTATTCCTCCAGGGCCTAAGTGTGGATAGGGGATAATGACCAGATGGTTTACCTGAACAATAGAGATTTACTAGAATAAAGGGAGAGGATTATGTCCCTGTGTGCTTTCAGTTATCTGCAGGATTGAGGACTTTTTTGCCACAGCATCCATCACTGACAGGCACCAGAGAGCTGGAAATGAAGCACATGGAAATAATAATCACAGAGTAATGGTCTCCTGGCTGGGCTGAGCATCTGCTTTGCTTCCAGCTCAGCTGGTGAAAACTCTCTGCTCTGAAACAGGAATTCATCTGACTGAACACAGGCATCTCTCAGGGAGTGGTGCCTCTGAGTTTGTCCTCCTGCCTCCCCAAACAGCAGAGTTTTGGGGCTGCTCATGGATCTCTGTGTCCAGGGACTCTGGTTGCCTCTGATCTGGAATATTCCCAGGTGTCCCTCAGTGAGGCAGCTCCTGGCCTGGCCCAAGAAGGATAAACAAGGGCTCCCCTGGACTCCTGTCCCAATCCAGACATGCCAGTGATGTGACTGTGCTCTCTGGTGTTGCTCTCCTGCCCCTGAGAAAACCTTTCCCTACTCAAGAGCTGTGGTGGGATAAACCCAGAATGAGCAGCCTTTATCTGGGAATTGCAGGTAAGGGGAGGAGCCCCAAAGCCCTGCAAAGCCCTGCTCAGCCTTGCTGCAGATAGAATCACAGAACCAGCTAGACTGGAAAAGGGTTTTGGGATCGCTGAGTCCAACCTGTGACCTAAACCCACCTTGTCAACCAGACCATGGCACTGAGTGCCACATTCAGTCTTTCCTTAAACACACCAGTGATGGTGACTCCACCACATCCCTAGGAAGCTCATTCCAATATCTAATGGCCCCTTCTGTGAAGAAACTCTTCCTGACATCCAACCTAAACTTCCCCTGGCACAGTTTAAGACTGTGTCCTCTTGTCCTGTCTCTGGTAACCTGGGAGAAGAGACAACCCTCACCTGGCTGCATCCTCCTGTCAGGGATTTGTAGAGAATGACAAGGTCACCCCTGAGCATCCTTTCCTCCAGGATGAGCCCCCCCAACTCCTTCAGCCTCTCTTTCCCAGACTAATCCATCCATTAATGCCTTTTTATCCAGTTCCTCCCTCAAAATTACTCTTTATTTACTGTAGTTCTCCTGTCAGGTAGGTGCTGTTCCAGGAACACTCTTCCCTTGGTTTCCAGTCCCAGCAACAGAAAAAAACACTGTCCACACTGCTTCTTCTCACCCATTTTTGGCAGTGGAGTACTCAGGTCTAACCACTCAGAATAACTGGGCATCTCTGCCAGCTGCAGAATGGGCGAAATAAAAATAAAATTAACTGGGATTTGCTACCACATGGGCAGGTCACACCCCGAATGCTCCAGGTGCTCCTAAAGCACTGTCCAAGCAAACTCAGGTGATGTCAAGCACTGCAGATGTGCTCCCAGAAATCCAGTTCTTCTCCTTTTTCTAAAAGCAGGGCTGTTCTTTCTCGCGTGTATCCCTCAGATATTCCTGTCTGAGATGTATGCAATTAAAACCACAGACATCAATGAAATCATCTGCTTTGACTTACCCTCAGCAGCAAAGCACTAAGTGTAATTAAACATTAATGCTTTCCTTATAAATCCCCCTATATAAAAATTAATTTACTTAACAGGGAGATTAGAAGCTTCAAGAAAGTACAGGTTGTTATTAGTCCTGATTCTTGTGTTTCCCTTATCTTCTCTTTGCACAGCAGATGAAAATGGCTGAAAATTAACGTTGCAAGGCTTGTCTGGTCCTTCCCAGGCCAAGAGATTGCCTTTCATTTTGGTCCCAGGCATGGAGCCAGACTGTGATAATTTTTAAAGGCTGTTTAACCGAGATAAGTCATGTTTCTGAGTTGTTACATTTTCAAAAGACTTACGTGCTATAAGACCTTAAATCAAATTTTCACTTGCAGCTTACGAGCGTGGGAGTGGAACATCAATTTACAACAATGTCCCTGGTCCCCAAAATCTAATTCAATCAGTAGGAGTCGAGTCCCTTTGAAGATCTGGGTCCTGCACTAACTGATATTCCAAGGATTTCACCCAGCAGCAAGATCCTGCACACTGCCTGCCCTGCCCGGGTGTTTATGTCCCTGAGCACAGCACTGGGGGGTAAAGAGAAGGCAGTTTATCCCTCAGGAAAGGAGAAATTCAAACCACGTCCTGTTTGCTATCAGTGTCTCCTGGGAGGCAAAGACAAGCTCTCAGACAGGTGTGGAGCAGGTGATGGGGAAGAGCATTTGCATGGGAGCCTTCAGGCTCCCAAGGGACGGTGTCATAATTAAAACCAAGATGCTTGCTATTCCTCACAATTATTTATTCAAGGTTTGAATGCATTTATCATACTGATTTGGTGGGAATGATTTTAAAACATTTCACAAATAGTTGATGTGTACTGTGGGCCAGACTAATTTCTGTGCTGTGGCAATTTACACTGAGAAAACTTTCTCAGCAAACTTTGCTGCATCCCCTCTTGTTTCACCATTGTTTCTCTTTTGCCTGCTTGATTAAATTAAATCACATCTTCTAAAAAAAATGTAGGTGAGAAATGTACACCATGACTCATTTGAGGAGACAAGTTAATTATTTCAAATATTTATGGTCAGCTTGAGAGTCTAGAGGTGCAGTTGTGTGAATTGGGAAGGACTAGAGAATTCACCTCTGTGATCCATGTCTCCCATGATGGAACCTCAACATCTTTTCCTTGCTTAGAGGGCAAAATTTGGATTTTAAAACCACAAGTTGCTCCTGCTAATGTGAGTCAATAAGTCCCATAGTGCATAATAACCAAGCTAGTGGGTGGAATTCCTCAAGAGTTTGACAAAGTTGCTGCATCTGCAGTGCCAGACTGTCAAGAGGATGTGTTGACATCAGGTGACTTCACCAAGGTAATTTTTCATGCTCCTCAGTGGAGATACTGGCGAAATTGAGACTTTAATTAGGGCAGATGTGAAAAGCTCTGGTAGTTTAAGGCCTCCCATTCTTGTTTGAATCATAAAACCCTAGAATGGTTTGGGTTGGAAGGGACCTTAAAGATCATCCAGTTCCACCTCCACTGCCATGGCAGGGACACTTTCCACTATCCCAGGTTGCTCCAAGCCCCATCCAGCCTGGCCTTGGACACTTCCAGGGATCCAGGGGCTTCTCTGGGCTGTTCCAGAGGTCTCAAATACCTGGTGCATTTCAGGTCTTCATTGAGAACCCTAGTATCCATTAAAGAATATGGTTGGAGGATTCTTTGCGTTATTTCTGAAAAGAATTAACATGGAAGTTCAAGATGTGGGACACTCCAAGGCCTTGCTGTAAAGCCCTGAGGCAAAAACAGAGTCAGACCACAAGAACACTGCTGTGACCTTTCTCTGGAAAACAGCAGGAAAAAATCTAGATCTCTTTTCATACCTTTCTTATATGTTTTGCATTTATTCTTATAAACTGAGCCACAGGCTTTAAAAAGTTTCTCTGTTGTACTGCCAGTACTTGCAAAACAGATAAATTCTACACTAGGGATTGCAATTTTGGCCCTGCTGAATTACAAATAAAGACATGTCCCTCTTTCATGTGTTTATCAGATAGACTGGCTGAAAGATTAGCACTTTTTAATAGGGTTTGTTGTTTTTTTTTTTCTCTTGCCTCAGATCACAAGCACTTTGGGAAAAGAGAGTAAAACACTTCATGGCAGGGACTGGAAAAAAAATCCCCGCCACTCCCCTTCCTCTTCAAAACCACAGAGACCACGCAGGAAAAGCTGAATATTTTATTTGTTTGTTTGTTTTTGCCTAAAAAGGAAAAGCCAGAGTATCCCTGCAGTCCCGTAATGACTTTTCTATGGAGCAGCTGGGAGCCAGAGGGCAGTGATGCAATGGGCACTGGAAGGATCAGGTCAGCAGCTGGAGCACTGACACCTCTGGTGAGTGGCAAGACAAATGCAAATGTGATTGGAAGCTCTGCCCCCTGACTGTCTGAGGCAGTGTGTAATGCAGGAGCCTGGCTGTTTTAACCCAGAGCCTTGCCCTTTTCTGTGTTATCACAGTCAAACTTACAGCTCCCAAGGCAGCACCCCCAGGCTTCCTGGCTTTGGGATTTACTGCTTGAGACAGAACTTGCCAAGCTGGGGAAAAACCAGCTTTTTCCAAATCTCTGTGTGATTCCTCATTTTATGGGGCTGGAGTAGAGCTGCTGCAGCGTCAGTGGCTTTGTGTTTTAGTTATCACTGGGTTTTATGGGTGCAGAATGTTTTTATCATTTATTGGATGCTCTGCCTGGAATGCAGTGATGGATTCTTTATTGAGCACAGCAGCACGCCCCCTGCTACTGCTGGTGTGGTGTTTGTGCAGGGATGGGCCCCAGCTGTGCCCCTCCATGCAGAGCAGCCCCAGCCCCTGGAGGAATCCTTCTCTTTTTCAGGATATGCAGAACTGTCAGCATATCACTGACCTCTGCACTTCACTTCTCAGATGGGAAATAAGGGCCCATTTTACTGCTCAGGTTTGCAAAGCAGCTCACAGAGCAATGGCTGAGCCACTCACAGAACACTAAGGTTGGGAAACACCTCCAAGATGATCAAGTCCAACCTTCCATTGAATTCCTCAGTCCCCAATAATCCAAACCACAAAGTGACACATCCACTTGTTTTTTCAACGCTTCCAGAGATGGTGACTGCCCCACTTCCCTGGAGAGCCTGCTCCAAAGCTTAACCTCTCCTTCAGTGAAGGGACAGTACAATATTCACCTCTCTGATGGCAAACCAGGAGCTTCAGCTCCTGTTCCTACTCACATCTTTCATCACCTGGGTCACGAACTTCTCAAACCAGCATTTTGGCTCTGCTTCCAAAATCCAATTAACTCAGCCCATTACTGGGGCACATTTATCCACATGGGTTGTAAGATCTGTGTGTGTTCTATTTCCCATCTGTCAGAGGTGGGGCAGTTCTCCTCTGTTCATGGGGCAGTTTTCTTTATCTCTCCCACAGCCAATCCTCCCTCCAGGAGATCTCTGCTGTCCATGGCCACTGAGTGTCCCTGCAGGGCTGATCAAATTCCAGCATCCCATGGGGAGATGCTCCGCCCAGGGCAGGAGCCAAGCATTCCTACCTGGATACAATCTGAGCCTGGAACAGCACAGCAGCCTTTGCCCACTGCATTCCCAGAGGAGCAGCTTTCTCCTGCCCTGCATTCCCAGAGGAAGAGCAGGCCCATCTCCAGCAGCCCTGGAGCTGCAGAGGAAAACTCCAGCCTTGTGCAGGATCCCTGCTCCAGCAGAAGCACAGCTGGCACTGCAGGAGGGCTGAGCCCCCATGGGATGGGACTGTGCCACCACCCTGACACACAGGGCTCAGCTCCTGCTCTCACTCTGGCAGTGGTTTGTTTTGGGGTTTTTTTTTTTGTTTATACTATTGCATTTGTATGTTTAATTTTCCTAGAACTGTTATTCCTATTTCCATAGCTTTGCCTGAGAGCCTTTTAATTTCAAAATTATAATAATTTGGAGGGATTTACATTTTCCATTTTTACGGGGTGCTCCTGCCTTCCTTAGCAGTTGCTTGTCTTTTCAAACCAAGACTCGTACATAACATGGAATTTTAGGGACACCAAAGTTTCCTTTAAAAAAAAAGGGCATTGTTCTAAGCCAGTCCCAGTGCAACTACCAATTTCCAAAAATTAGATGACACTGAAGTCTCTTTTCGCAAGCAATCCTTTCCCAGCTACAACAGCAGGGCCTTTGCTGCTGAGCTGGGGTTTTTTCCCCTTTAATTGGCCTACCTAGGCGTTGAATAATCTGTCGTCTTGTATTTCCTGTACTCAAATTCTGCTGAGGGGAGAATGCAGCTATTTTACAATGCATTCTGTCTTGCTCCTGGACTATCTGAAAAGCATTTGAAGATCCTCAAGCACACTGGGGAGCTAGCTCACCTTGTATGATGACAAAGAAAGAACAATTATCTCCAACTGGAGCTGCAGGCAGGAGTGAAAAATAAATACAGAATACAGAAAACATGCCAAGTAACCCACAGAGCCCATGGAAAACTTTTTTTTTTTTTTTTTTAAATGAACAGATTGGTTATAAATCATAATCTCCCTCCAATGCTAAAAGAAAGAGAGAGCACAGCTTGAGGTTTGAATTTCCTTTTGGGGAAAAAAAAACCCAAACAAACATCCACCTTTTAATTGGGATAACACAGAATGGCACACTGTGGGTTTCTGCTCTGTGATTGCTGCAGGATAAATGATGAAAAAATCACTTCCATGACCCCAGCAGAACCTTCCCTTGCACACAGACAATGTGTGGGAATGGAAAAGACAGATTCCATCCTATGGCATGGAAACCTGCCCATGGACTGCCTGGGAATGGCTGAGCCAGAGCAATCTGGGCTTTTCAGAGCTACCAATTCACCTGCTGGAAAGTGAATCCTTACCTCAGAGTAAGGACTTTTGTTATGGTATGGCTGGACACAGCTCCTGGGATGGAGGTTGTTGTTTTTTCCATGCTTTTTTCCCAGCAGGATCAGATACCAGCAAGTCTCCCAGTGCACAAATACCCTGGAGTCCCCAGAGAGCAGAAGCCTGGAGGGCTCATTTCTTGGCACAGTTGTGTTTCTGCTGGCAATTCCATTGGGAACCTGTTCCACCCTTTGGTGAATTGGATCCCACTGTCTCTTCAAACATTCACCATAAGCAAAGGCCACAGCCCTGAAGAAGCTGGATGTGGTATTAATATTCCTTAAGGAGGGAATTAGAACAGTTATTTTCCTTGGAAAGTGATTACAAAGCATAGCCAGGTGGGGATTGGTCTCTACTCCCAGATAACAAGTGACAGGGTGAGAGGACAAGTGACAGGGTGAGAGGAGGTAGCCTCAAGTTGTGCTTGGATATTAGGAAAGGTTGATTTAGGTTGGATATTAGGGAAATTTCTTCCCTGAAAAGAGAGAGATTTAGGTTGGATTTTAGGAAAAGTCTCTTCCCTGAAAGGGTGGTCTGGCATTGAAAGAGGCTGCCCAGGGCAGTGTGGAGTCACCATCCCTGGAGATGCTCAAAAGCTGTGTGGTTGTGGCACTTGTGAACAGGATTTAGTGGTGAACATGGTGGTGTTTGGGTAATGCTTGGACTGGATGATTTTTAGAGTCTTCTCCAACCCTAACAACTCTTATGATTCTGAGATTTTGGGGGCACGGATCCAGCCCAGCTGGGACCTCAGGAGCACACTGTCACACAGATAAATTGCAGTGATATCAGCAGAGTCAGTTGGTCAGAACATGGTGCTGATGCCACCAAGGTCACAGATTCCATCCCCACATGGGCCATTCTATGAAGAGTTGGACTTGATGATCCTTTGGGATCCTTCCAACTCTGAAAAATCTGCGAAATCTGTGAAAAATTTGCTGTGAGACTTCTGACCCCAGGTGCTGGGATGACATCTCTGCTGAGCAAAGTTTCAATGGATGGCATGGACAGACCCTGGACTCCCTGACACTGCAGAGGTGTTTTATCCACCAATATCCAAGACATAATTAAACCTTCTAAAATGCAACATTTTCTTGCTGCCCCTTCCTTTTTTTTTTTTTTTTTTTTTCCTCAGAAAGCAGCAAGGCTGACTCCATTTTCAGGTGAGCTCAGGGCAATTTCTCTCAGTGTCCAGAGTTCAGCAAGTGTTTGGGTAATGCTATCAGGATGAGATTGTTGGGGTGTCCTGTGCAGGGCCATGAGCTGGACTCAATGATCCTTGTGGGTCCCTTCCAACTCAGGATATCCTGTGCGTCTGTGATTTTCTATGTCTCTCACCACATCCAGGTTGAACAGAATGGATTCTGCCAAGTGAACATGGAAAATTCCCATAATATCCCAGAGACTAAAGAGGTGTTTCTGTACCTGCAGCCTCCAGGTGTGCACTGAGGGCAGCACCCAGGAGCAGCAGGGGAAGAACCAGGCTGACTTGGTGCCACGAGGCAGCAGAAGGAGATTGCTTACCTTGAAGCAGTGTGAAATCACATTTCCTGGGCTGAGTTTCACACCCAGCAAAGTGCAGCACAGATGGCAAGGCCTGTGTCTCTAAGGCAGATTGATAAATTATGACCTCTTGGCTCGTTAGAACTGCCTGGTAATTCTGCTGCCCTCGTCGTCTCTGCCAAGGGAAATAGATGTTAGGGATGTAAAACATGCAAAACACTTTCTCTTTCTGCTGAGCAATAAATATTTCATCTGCTGGAGGGGAAAAAAAGGTAGGAAGAAATCTGTGGAATTCCCCTGTTTGGGATGGTTAAGGCCCAGGCTTTTGGTGCTCTTCATCAGATTTCTGATACTCACTGTGACCCCGTTCTCTTTGTGAGTTCAGACACAGAGAGCAGAGGGGGATGAGTTTGTTTGTAGGTATTTCTTGTGTGACAGAAATAGAATGTCTGACATGTTACCTCTGGGCAAGTTTCCCAGATAGCATCAATTAGCCAGACTGGGTGCCACAAAATAAAATTAAACCTTTTAATTCACTCCGTGTTGGCAAAAAAAATTGGAAGTATGTATATCACTGTGTAATTATTCTGATTTAGTGTCTATAGTTCACTGTAACCAAGGAGAGAAATGATCAGTTCTTAAAAAGGCAGATTTTTTATATGCTGAAGATGGCCTTTCACTGAAGAAATTTAATCCTTTCCAGCAGCTTGAGGTGGAAAGAGATTCCCATCGGTAAGAAGTTATGGAAGTTCACCAGCATTAAAGGCTGGATGGAGGATGTGGGTCCCCTATAAATAGTGCAGGACGTAGGACTGAACTTGCCATTTCCTGCAGTGGAAAGAACTTTTCTTTCTCAATGCACCACTGAAAACAGTTCAGCCCACTAATTTAATTAGAAGGGAATTTACAGGCGATTTTAGGTCTAAGATGAAATCCTGGCCCTGCTGAAGTCAATGGGAATTTTGCCACTAATTGCACAAGGATTTTACTCCATGGATTTGTGCAGAGATGCAGGGAAAGGGAAAAGAGGGAGAGAAAATTAGTGAAGTCTTTGTTGGGCTTTATAGGAATTTAGCTTGGTAACTGAGCCTGAGTGAGCAGGGTGTGAGGACAGCTCTTAAACAGGGAGGAATTTCTCCACTGAAAGGCTGGGCTGGCATTGCCACAGGCTGCCCAGGGGGGTGGTGGGGTCTTTATCCCTGGAAGTGTTCAAAAACATGGATTTGGCACCTGGGGACAGGGTTTAGGGGCGAGCACAGCGGTGCTGGTTTAAAGGTTGGAGGATCTTGGAGGTTTTTTCCACCCCTAATGATTCCATGCCTCTGTGATTCTAAAGTGTCCCCAAGGCCTGTGCCTGCTCCTCACCATCCCTCCCAAGAGAAAGGAATGTCAGAAAGTGCAACAGGCTTTGTTAATATTTAAGTTCAGAGAAAAAAGCCTCCAAACCCTGGTTATAGCTCTACTGATCAAAGCCTCAGTGTGTGGCAATTTCAGAGGGGCACAGGAGGTCCCACCCTGCCAATGCTGCCTCTCAGGAGACAAAAAATGAGACTGTCTCTGCGAATTCTGCTCCTGTCACGCAGCACAAACAAAAGATTTTATTTTTACTTCCCCACAGGAGAGCTCTGATTTAAATAAATTATAGGTGTACACTAAAAGAAAGAACACCCCCTCCTGTTCCTCACCTACAGAAAATTTGCTTAAATAACAAATCTGAATAAAATTAGGAGATGCTGTCATGCCTGATAGATGATCATGGGACAGCCCAATTGCATTACCAGGAAGAGAGTAAACATTCTTGCTCTCCTTTTAAAAATAAATTACGCCCTGTTAATACATGTTTTGCTTCCATAATAATGCCCAAAAAAATGAAATTACTGGTCCTGCATCAAAACACGTCAGAGCTAAATGTGCTCATTTTGCCTTGCAGCTGTTGGATGCTCCCAGCCCTTCAAAGACCATTTCCTGGGACTTCTTGAGAGCCTCTTCACAGTGAGTCACCAACAATAATCTTGCTTCATTGGAGATGTCTGCTGGAAAGCAGAATTTTGGGGAAGCTGCTGAGCTGAGGGAAGTTTTCACAGCTTCCTCACAGACCTACTGCTGTTATTCCCCCCCAGGCTTTGAAATAAAAATGCACCACAAAGACCATGAGAGGATGGGGCCAGCAGAGCCTCTCTGTGGCCTCTGCGAGCTCAAGATTAGCAGAAATCATGGAAAATAAAGTAACTGATGAGTTATAAATTTTAAAGATGCCTTAGCCAGTCAAATTCCCTGAGTTTTTCCCCTGTGCAGCCCAAAAAACTCCAGGGTGAAGGGGAGCCTGCTGTGTGCAGCCCCTTACAGTGAAAAAACCCAATGGAAGCTGTTCATGTACCTGCTCTGTCAGGTGACCAAAGGGTTCTTTGAGGCTGTAAAGACCAAAAACCCATTTCACAACTGTTTTAAGGCAATTGAACAGCAATTCTGCAGGCTCAAGAGCTGAGCCTTGGGGATGTTTGAGCACTGATGCTGATTATCAGGCAGTGCTACAGGAGACAGTCAAGGTCAAAAAATAGCCAGAAAAAAATCGTGCAAACACAAATAACAGATCACTTCTCTTTAGGCTTTGTTCCTGTCAGTGGGGCAGCTCAAAACTGCAAGCCAGATGTAAAACACGGGATAATAAAAATATATGTGAAAAGGAACTAAGCACTTCTCTGGAGGGGGTTGGAAAACTGGAGTGGGCAGCTCTATGCTTGCCCTGGTCCTTTCTTTTTCCAGAAGGAAGACATGAAAACAAGAAGTGATTTCCAAGATGGAAGTAATCTCAGGAAAACTGAGAGGGATTTGAAGACTTTTTAACAAAACTGCAGCCACTGCCAAGCCATGGTGTCACTGGGGTTCGTTACCTGCAATATTGGATCACAAATCTAATCACAAACCAAAGATGGCAAAGGCCCACAGAAGAGCAGTCCTATGCAACAAAAAATAATCAATCCTTGGACAAAAAAGTAGTCTGGATCATGTTTCTATGATACAGCAAGAGCCTTGGATGCTAAGCCGTGGGAATAAGTGAAATAAACCAATAAAAAATTAGAGCTCCAGTAATTTTCTTCTGGCCCACTTTGAATTTGCATGACAAGCAGAGGGAGTAGGGATGAGAGAGATGAAGGGATAATTAAAAAGCCCCTTCCTAATTCTCTGAGCCACTCCATTCAAGTGACAATGGGAGCAGTTGTGGGATTCAAGCAGAAGCCATTTGGGTCACAGAGCTCTGTTGTCTCATGGGACCTCCCAACTGCTGTGGTCCCAGTGGTGCATTAGTTGTGATGGTCACCAGCAGGACACTCCTTTCTGACACCTTCCATTGAACATTACTCCAGCATTTCCCAATCTATAGGAAATATGGTTACAAGATTGTTCTTTGCCATGAAACATTTGATTTCTTCCCAAATACACTGCAAGGGCAGGTGACAAACTGTGCACCATGCCAGCCCAGAGCAGGGGGAAGGAGAACAGAGGTCGTTGCAAGATGGGAGAGGCAATTCCAGGTGCACAGAGCTGTTATTTGGGGGTTTTAGCTGCCCCTGTGGATAAATACTGAAAAACCACCACAGTTGCATGTGTTGGCATTTTTGCATCCAATGGGATGATTTATTGGTCTAATTAATTAAGATGTAATCAATAAGATGAACTGGAAAATGAAGACTGAGTCATATTTCAGATTCAATGGGTGATGCAGCCAGGGGCTCAGATTTGCTGTGTGCAGGAGGTGAAGCAGTTTGGAGCTGCAGTTACTGGCAGTGGGAACATTCTGGGTCTTTCTCCACAGGATGATTCGGAATCATGAAAAAATAAGGTTAATGGGAAGATAACACAAAGTCAAAGGCTGTGGGTGGGAAAAAACCCTGTTATTTCTGATTCAGTGTATTCCAGCATAAAATGATGCCTCAGGTTTCAGCTTTTCTATTTTTCAGGTTCTGTGCTGCTTTAGTGTGTGGGTCTGGCTTCACATCAGGGGATGGTGAGCTCTGTGCACAGAGCAGGGAGACAAAACAATTCCTGCTCCAGCTGGGCACCAAGGACAAATGATCCAAATCTCAGCCCAAGAGCACAAACCCCATGGGCTGGAGAGAGAAAAACAAGCAGGATGGGAGTGCAGGGGCTGAGCTGGAATTGGACAATGAACTGCAATGTGCACATGGAGCAGAGCTGATCCCAGGGAGAGACCCGTGAGCGCTCCTGCATTTTGGGACCATTTTAAGTTATACTACCCAAGATAAATCTGTTAAAGCCTCTTAATAAATCCCTACTTTATTCTTTAACTCCATCTAGTCTCTGTTTTAAGTCAGCCTTCACGAGGCATCAAAAATAACCCCAAAAATTAATTCCCAGGGGAAGCAGTAGCTGGATTGTAAATCCCCTCGGAGGGACACAGATCTGTGCAGGTGTCCCCCTTCATGAAGAGCACACAGGGGTGGTGGCAGCTCATTTCCTTCACCCTGAGCTTTCTGGCTGCATTTTATTGCTGTCCCTCCACCTGAAGCATTTGCAAATGCAAATGAGTGGCTCGGGAAGCTCCAGCCCTGGGGCAGGTGAACCCATTTCACCCTGACATCAGGAAGCAATGAGGATGGTTCTCTCTGAGCACAGGAACAGATTTCTTTCACCAGAAAGGCCTCACCCCCTCTAGAGAGAGATGCCTTCATTAGCTGGCTCTGCTCAGCTTGACACTCACATTTCTAACAGCCCAGAAAAAGCCAAAAGGACAAGCAGCTTCCAGCTACAGGGTCTCAGCTGGTGTTTGACACTCCAAGCATGTAAGTAATAATCAAGCTGTGCTAATTTCCAGCAGCCAAAGGGTTGACCTTAGCAAGGCATTTTTAGGACTGTTTGCTGTTTCTCATGTGGACAGGACTCTTTGCATGATGGCCAGGAGCTGCAATTAGGTCTTTTTTGCTTAGAAGTGGTGAGAATTTGGACTGGACGTGATGAAATCTTTCTTACTGATTGTGCAAAGCCTCTGCAGAGCTTCAAAGACAGTTTGCAAAAATCCCACCAGGCATCAATAAAAGTTCAGGGCAACAACTTCAAGAGTAGCTCACAGCCTTCTTAGAGTGCTGCAACTTTCTCCACAGGACTGGGGAGAAGTTTATCCCAAAAGGAAGGACTTGATGATCTCAGAGGCCTTTGCCAAAATTAATGAGCCTATGGTTCTATGATTCTATCCTATGAGCCTAGATACTTAAGCCTGAACTAGTAGCAGGAATTTAATTAGTAATTTAAGCACGAAGCAGAGCCCTTCTTCCTCCAGGGTAGCTCTTACACTGGCTCACCTCAAGGTACCATTCCCAAATCTGGTCACTGAGGAACGAAGAGCAATGAGCTGATCAGTGGAAAACCCACTGGGTATTAGAGGCTGGTGTCCCACTGCAGAGCCATGTCTGGGGAAATTTAATTTACTCCTGTGGAGTGATGGGTCTGAGGAAGGACAGGTTTACTTTAGATATTGGGAAGGAATTGTTCCCTGTGAGGATGGGAACCTGGCACAGGGTGCCCAAGGAAGCTGTGGCTGCCCCTGGATCCCTGGAAATCCAAGACCAGGCTGGACAGGGCTTGGAACAACCTGGGATAGTGGAAGATGTCCCTGCTCATGGCAGGGAGTGGAACTGAATGATCTTTAAGGTCTTTTCCAACCCAAATCATTCTGGGATTCTATCATTCTAAAGTAAATATTTTACTTTGAAAATTAAGTCATGAATTCTGCAAGTGAAAAGAGACAACTCTGGTATCCCAGTATCCAACATGTGACAATATCCAGCGCCTGACAATGTCCCTTAGAGCTGAGCTTGGCTGCAGGGCCAGCCTGGGAGAACTGCAGCAAGGAATAAAATTGATAATTTTCCTGCCTTACAGCTTTGATAAATCACCTTAACATTGACTCTTGCTTAACCAGACACGATTAAGAAGGTGTGAATGTCACCTTTGAGGAATGAGGGGATAACTGAGAGTGTTTAAATTGAAAGAGTCAGCCCAGAAATGAGTCTGAGTGCACATTGAAATGTGCTAATCACACCATCCTCAGTGCCTGGCTGTGGCGTTTCTCTCTGAATTAGTTTTGTGTTTCAGATGGATCCTTTACTCAATTACAGCAGCACTCCTGATGAGTTTGTTGACATATTTGCTAATTTTCCCGTGGCAGTGTGTTTTGGAGAGTGCACATACATTATTAATGAACGGAAATTGGCTGCTATTCCATCAGTTGTCTTTTACCCAGGTGCTGATACCACACAGAATCAGACTCCATTCCTGAATGGAATTTCCCCTTTGTTTTGCCACTGACTTGTTTCCATTACATGATCCTGGCATGTTAAAAAAATACATAAATAATTTAATCAATACATTAATAGAGAAATAAACCCCCCAACCTACTCTCTAATTTTCACTCTCCAGACTAAAATTGCCATGGCCAAGATACTTCTAAGAGTTTTGATCACACTCTGTGTACAAGTTAGGCTGATTTTCAAGCAGAAATAAAGTGCACTGGATTGCAGGAGGCAAGAGTCTGTGTACAAGTATGATCAAAACTCTTAGAAGTATCTTTCTGATTTTATATATAATATACTTAGAAGTATATTTCTGATTTTCAAGCAGAAATAAAGTGCACTGGATTGCAGGAGGCAAGAGTTTCACTCCTTCCCCTGCCACTGCCTCCCTGGAAAACCTTGGTCAAGTCACTTAGAAGATATTTATCTACCCTAAGTTTAGACTTTGGCCTAAAGGAGTTTCCCAGGCAATGGGAAGAGCCAGCTTTCTCCAAGCAGAGGTTCAGTTGATGCTAAAATGGGAGGGAGAAGAATTAATCACCCACTGGAAGAGTCTCTCTGCCTCTAATTAACACTCACAACAAATAAAAGAAACAAGACAAACAAGCTGGGTAGAACAGGTGGCAGAGCTGCCACCTCACTTGTTCTTCACTTCCAGAGAATTACAGATGAGACACAGAGTTATGAGTGAAAACCAGATTTGGTCAAGTTTTAACCATGAAATATCCTCATTCTGGGGTTTGATTTGATCCTACTGATATCTTTAAAAAGACAGACCCAAAAACAAACCTGGAAAAAACTCTCCAGTGTAAACTGGAGATATTTAAAATATGCTCCCAAACATCTTTGTTCCCAGCCAGATCCAGTTACAGGCTCTGAAAATAAATCTCACTGTTAGGGGATGAAGAAAGGAAAATTTGGCTGCACGAGCTCTTCAAGAGCAAATAAAGAGAAAAGATGAGATGGGAGGGAAAAAAACCTTTTCAGAAAGGTTTTAATAGGAAGATGTGGGAATGTGCAGCTCCCAGTTCAGCACCTACTGTAATCTCAGGCACTGGGGGTGAGTCCTGCCCAGCCTCAGGAGCCTCTGTGCTGCTCCTAAATCCTGTCACCTCTCTGGTGGCCACCCACAGGTCCCTGATGTGCCACCAGATTTCTCCATTCAGGCAACTGAGTCCAGCCCTGGAGCTCATGGAAATCAGCTCCTTCAGTTAAATGGGGATTATTTAAGGACTGCCTGAGCATTCTGGGACACCCAGATCTCAACAAACTTTTAGCAAGTTGCAAGAGTCTGTGGGAACATGGGAAGTATTTTAAGCAGGAGAAGGAATTCTCGGTGCCAAAGGCAGAGGGAAGCATCTGGGCCCTGGAGCAGATTGTGAATTTTCACTCCGAGCTGAGTCGAGGCTGAGAGTTGTGCAAATCTCACAACATTTTGGTCCAAAGTGATGGAAACAGGCATTGCAAAGCTATCTCTAATTGGCACACTGATAAATTGTTAAATCTTTCCCTGAGCTCAAACACATCCAAGTGCAGTCCAGGTGGAATAGACCAAATTAGGTCAGAGCCTTGAATTCTCTGCTTCTCTCTGGCACATTTAAGACACTGATCAGACTAAGCCCAGATAAGCCTATCAGCACTTACAGAACTTGGCTAGACTTCAGCATTTGTCATACTCTCCCCAGAGTGACTAATAAAATCAGATTATTCCATCATGACATTCATATTCACCAGGTAAATAGAGATCTTGTATGTAGGGCTTGTTGCAGCATTCTAATTTTCATTCAAGTTATCATTAAAAGGCATGAATGAGGTCGCTGAAAATTAGGATTTTTCATCCTAAGGAAAACATTTTTAAATTCCTTCTCAGGTTGCACTGGTGCCAGCTATTTCACTCTGACAAAACCCAATGTTATTGTTTGGATTTTGCTATTAGCCAGCAGGAAATGTCAGTGTCAAAGAAAAGCTGTTAATTTATTTTTTGAGTGCTTCATCCAAGAGATACATTTCTGCTGGCTACCAGCAACATGTTTAACTTAACTGATATTGTCTCAGGTTTAAAACACACAAATTATGAATAACAAGGCATCTTCAGCAGACTGGGCACACTCATCATCACCTCTTGACATCAGCCCATTAACTGTGGGCTTGCAAACAGTTGGGGTGCATTTAAAATGGGGATTTAAATTACAGCAGGCATTTTCTTTGTTGTCACTTTACCTTGCATCCACATTTGGTCCTGGCAGTAAACATTTCTACCTGAGATAGGTGAAATTCTGATTTTTTTTTCTAAGGGGAGCCAAAACCAAATATGCACAGCATGGCACTGGGATGGGCCCACATGCAGTGTGGGTTCATACCTCCTTTAGGACAAACCAGGGGGTCTCCCTTATAAAAACCTTATTAGAGAGAGGCTGAACATCTCTGGAAAGGCCACAGAAGGGTGCAGGTGACAGGGTGCAGAGATCTCCTGTGCCAGGGCCAGATTCTGTTGGACAAACAACCAGTGCCACATGAAATAGACACAATGGCTCTTAACAGAGTGATGCTCATCATCAGAAGTTGGGCTCCAGGAGTTGTCTGCCCATCACCACCTTCCTCTTGTGCAGGTGGATGAAGCTGTTTGGATCCATGGACACAGCAAAATGTGGAGATTGCCTTGACCTCCCCTGGTTTGGTTTGAGTCAGCCCTGGAGCACCTCGGAGCACTGCCAGCACAGGCCATGCAAGGCCTCTGTGACAAGCACAACAGGATGTCCAAAGAACTCAGAATTTTGGAGTTTTTATCAGTATCCAGGGTCAATACATAATTCCAAGAGAAACAGATTTTGATTTCTTTCCCTTCTTTCCGACTCTAAAGACATTTGTGTTCCTGTTGGAACCCTGGCTGCTGAGAATTCCAGACTTTCTGTGCTGCCAGGCACTGACCCCCCAAGAGAACACTGCACTGACCTGAGGCCGTGGAGAAGCTTCCAAAATGGAATGACAGAACTGGGATTGTGGGTGTGGAGTTTGAATAGAAGTGTGTGATATCACAGGCTGGGGAACTCAGAGTTTAAGGGGTTAGAATAGAGTAATATAGATAAAGCAAGATGGAGGTTTTGGGGTGGAGGCTGGTCCTTCTTCTTTACCTTCTTCTCCATGGGTTTGAGCGGTTTTGTGTAATTGGATAAAAAAAGTCCTCATTGCAGCCATGAGTGGTTGGTTATTGGGTTAAAAGTAAAAATAATTTAGGTGTCATTTCTTAATTGGACAGTTGATCCTTAAAAGGCCTTGTAGAGAGAGATGGGGATCCAGTTTTCGTTTGTCAGAGTGCAGTGCTGCAGAACTCAGGGTTTGTGAGACTGTGACAGAGATAAGAACTGATAAACATCTGAGTCCCAACAAGAAATACCATCTCACACATTTAATCCTGACCCTGGCAGAGAAAAGTGGCAAAAGAATCAATTTGTTCCTCAGCCAGGTGATATTCTAGACGGGGAGAAGGGGAGTCAGCTTCACTCATATTTGCAAATATATCCCAACTCTAATATTAACAATAGCAATTTCAGTTTTGATAGACTTTACAATTCTATCGAAGCTCCATCATTATGCATTTGTTGAGTGATTTGCTCATTGCAAGCACTTTGAGGTGGAAGTTACCCACATTTGTGGAGTTTTTATGAGAATCATCACAAGCCATTTTGTTCAAGCTCTTTGGTCTTGTGCTGGGTTTCACATCTATAAAATCTGACTGTAATAAATTGACTGGAAGATGCATGTGCAAAGCACAGAACTTCAGAGAGGTCAGAAAGTGAGAAAGGACCCATATGGCATCTTTTTATGCCTCTACAGAGCACAGATTTCAGGCATAATGGGTGTTGGACTAAATTATCTCTTGGTCAAGTCAGTGGAATAATAATAAGAAAAACAGCAAACAGGATCAAGTCACCATTCGTCCCTTTGGGTGTTAATTTCAGAAAGCCACAGTGGGAGGATCAGAGTGTTTGGGTGCTCTAACCCCTCAAGACAACACCTTTAATTTTAAATAAAAAGCCCTTCCTTCTCTGGCATCCATCACACAGTTACATTGTACTTACCCAGATGGGAAATTCACTTACCATCGGCTCCCTGAAAATAACCTGCCTTTTTCCTCCCAAGTGTGTCCTGCAGGAAAATAACATTTGTACTCATAGATTTATCATCAAGAGCCACAGCTGAAGTTCTTCTGGAATTTTCTTTTCTTGTCAAGACATGCCAGCATCAGAAATCTCTTGTGAAAATGAAGAGTTAATTAGTTAATTAGTTAACCCCATTAAAAAGGAGTGGTTCTTGTGGAGGTACCACTGCTCCAGCTTGAGTTGTGTTTTCTTATTCCTTCCTGTCCCAAAGATGTGTTATCCTGAGATTCCTTAATATCTGCCACATAATTATTGCTGCTGGAATAACAAGAAACCAACTCAACAGTGCAAAAGAAAGAGAATCTGGGAGAGGAACAGCTTTTAAAGCACAAACAAAACACTGCCCAGCCCCATCACGGCCACATCAAAGAGGCAAACCCAGCATTAGGACAGGTGACCATAAAACAGCACTGTGAATTCACAGAATTCCCAGAATGACCAGGTTGGAAGAGACCTTCAAGACCATGGAGTCCAAGCCAGCCCCAACAGCTCAACTGAACCCTGGCCCCCAGTGCCACATCCAGGCTTTGTTAAACACACCCAGGGATGGTGACTGCACCACCTCCCCGGGCAGCCATTCCACAACTTTATCACTCTTTCTGGGAAAAACTTTTTCCTGCTATCCAACCTGTATTCCCTTGGTGCAGCTGGAGGCTGTGTGCTCTGGTTGTGTCAGTGCTGCTGGAGAAAGAGCCCAGCCCCAGCTGAGCACAGGCACCTTTCAGGAGCTGTGCAGAGTGAGGAGGGCACCCCTGAGTCTCCTTTTCTCCAGGGGAGCACCCCCAGCTCCCTCAGGGGTTCCTCTCAGGGTTTGTGTTCCAGCCCCTCTCCAGCCTCGTTGCCTCCTCTGGGTGCACTCAAGCATCGCAACATCCTTCCTGAAGGGTGTTACAGGGCACTGCTCAGCTCCCTTCCACAGCCAGTGCTTTCCCCCAGAGTTTTGGCACACAGCAGGTAAGGAAGGGCAGAGTCTCTGTGTGCAGTGAGAGCTCAGGGAATTTAGGAGTGGCAGTACTGAGAGGAGGAAAAACCAGTGCAAGAATCGAGGCAGTTCAGCAGTTCAGCTCCCTGTCACTGCTCAGATCTTTCAGTTGTCACTTGGATAAGTACAGAGCTGCCTCATCCTCATCCTCCCTTATCCCCACGAGTGGAAGGTGGTGCCATGCAAATGGACACCTGTATGAGAGCTGGACCAGAGGCACCAGTGAGTCCAGACTTGAATTTAGCAGGTGTTGACCTGCTAAAAGGGATGTGTTGGACTGCTAAAAGGCATCCCTGACCCTCAAGTAGTCCTTATGCAGTCCTCTGAAATCCCTTAGAGAGGTTTTCTTCAGGATTAAAAGGCATCAGGCATGTAGATTAGAGAGAGGTGTTTGATCCATTTCCTCTTTATTTCCACTCCTAAAGATTTTTCAGTGCCACTCAGGTTGCCCTAACTTGTGTTTGAGCTCGGATTGTGCTGACTGTAATGGAATTGATCTCACTGAACCTGCAGCCCTGTTCAGCTCACCCCAAACCAGATCTTTAAATCTGATCAGCTGAACTGCCAAACCATGGTGGGTGGGGTGGAACTGGATGATCTTTAAGGTACTTTCTGACCCGAAACATTCCACAGTCCTCTGATTCTCTGACATCCTTCCCAGAGTTAGTATGGACCGTGGGGCTTGTGCTGAACCTGGAGTTGCTGTGATGGAAAAAGGCTCTATTGCAGCCTTGAGGCTGCTGAGATCCCCCTGCAGCACTCCTGGAAGGGCCAGGGACAGAGCAAAACCTCCAGAGGCTGCTGGATTGCTGGTGTGAGGTCAAGCCCAGCACTTTTCTGCCTGCCAGTCTCCAGCACTGCCTGGAGACAAGGAGAGAGGGCTGTGAGCGAGAGGACAAGGCTGCTGTCTTTGTCTCTGAGAGCTGAGCTTCCACCTCGGAGGGAGAACAGCCAGGGCCTGGCAAAGAGCTGTTTAAAAACACAGCACAAAACCAATTAAAGAGAAGAGTCCCAGCTGATCAGTCCTTGAAGTACCTCAGCACTGAGTGCTCTGATAGCTTCAAGTACTCTGAATTGCAGCATCCACTGGCAGTGGCAGGAGGAGCAGCAGGGAACACAGATGAGATGCTGGATGTAGCTGTTATTGCCCACCAGTGACCCCCTGCAACATCTTTCTTTAGCAAACAAGGACCCTCAGGGTTTGATGGGGCCCTGATCAAGCCCAGGTTTCACTGGAGATGCCCTGAGTTTCTTCCTGGGCTTTTTGGCCGAATGGAATGTGAGGCTTTGTCCCAGCTGAGGATTTGTTGATGCTGAGTGCAACCAGAAATGTTGGCTCTGTCTACAACAGGTGAGAATTAAACCAAATCCCTCCTGAAAATGTCAGACTTCCCACATTACATGTTGGCCTGCCACAAACACTCCAGCTGACACCAACCCAGAGGATTTAACACACCAGACTCAGAATTAACTCCCAGACCTGACACAGATTTTTGTCTGAGACCCTGGGAGGCTTCACTTCATCTCTGTGTGCCCTCTATCCCAACAAAGGAAATGCCACCTCTGGTGCCTTGAACCATATGGAAATAGTTGTCAGCCCTCTGTATTGCCCAGAATATAATTTCCTTGAACAGTTAAACACATGTTACTGTAGTGGATTCATAAATAATATTATGAAATAGTCAAACCACTAAAAGCTTTGGATCCCAAAGTTAAAAGCAGGAAGTCTGGACTATGTAAGTTGTAGTTACTCTCACCTGCTTTGGTGTTACCACTTTCTTTGATTTTTAGAACAAAAAAAATTTACTAGGATTTCCTTTAGAGATAGGTTTCCAAAAAGTAATGTTAATAAGAATCATGAAATTTCTGTTGAACTCCAGTTTCTTGCAAACCTGTTGAACAGCCCAGGTGTGCTTCAAATTGCATGCAGCTTTCTCAGGAAAGGTCACGAACCTTGGTAATACCTTTATAACCATCCCAGCTTTAGAAAGATTTCTGGGGAAAATTAAGTGCCTAAAGGCTAAACTATATCCTGTCTCAGAGCTCCCACGTTAAGGTCATATTTAGAGGGTATAAATTAGCTCTGTCTGTTAGTAGCTCTCTGACCTTAAGCCTTCAATGTAAAATCCTGTAGTTTTTGGCCTAAAGTGAATTAGAAAAACACAAAGCAGGTAGTTAAGTGGATAAAATGACAGAGCAGCAACGGCACACAGATGTTGTTATGTTCCTGCAAAGACTGTCCTTTGCACCCTCCAAGCTGTCTTTTCTGCTCATTCTCCAAAATATGCATTATATTTAACATTAAAATGAGAGCTGGTAGCGCCGGGTATCTTTGCCCATCTGTTTCTCCTCTGAAGTGCTCAGTATTTTAGGAAACTAATAAAAATAACAGAGTGGTAAGAGCCAAATTTTTGCCGGGGGACTCGTTGTTTTGGAGCTGTGCTGGGAGAACTGGCCCCTTCCCAACGAGGTGCATATAAAAGTCCACCCTGGGCTGGGTTGTGACAATGCCCCAGCCTTGCCTGTGAGCTGTAGGGGCAATAAAGCTGCTGGGTCAGCCTGCAGAGAGCTTGGGGCCAAAGCTGTGTGCAGTGAGCTCCTCCTGAACGCCACTCTTTGAAGTCTTTGCAGATGATGTGTCTCTAAAACTGTCTCTGGGACTGATCCACTGAAATCACTCAGGGCTTTTTCCATTTCCTCCATCCTCTTTTTTAAGCTGTAAACACATGGCCCAGTGTCTCCCTGGGGGTTGGAGGGAAGGGTTTGATCCCTTCTGAACTGTTACTGTCCTCTCACCTCCACACTTGGAGGTGCCTGTGACAGAGGGTTCAGCTGCTGGCTAAGGTTGTTTCTGCTCCAGGCTAAAACCTTGGATGTTCCCAGTTGTGGTTCTTCTCCCTGGCTTCTCCCTGAACTTCTGATCCTGGCGCTGCTGCTTCCCTCCCCTCTCCACCCAGAGCTGTGATATTGCCTCACTGACTTCTTCCCAACCCTGGCAAATTCGTCCTCTAAGCACCAAGAGGAGGAGAGCAGATGAGGAGGATGGAGGTGATGACAGGATGGCATCAACTTGCTCCCTGGATGCCTGTGAGGAGCAGCAGACACCATCAAGGATGTCCTGCTCACTGTCCTCTTGCAATTCTCTCCAAACCCATGTTTAAGACCTTGACTCAGCCCTGTCTGTCATTTCCTCCTGAGGAGGAGGAGGAGGAGGGGCAGGCACTGATCTCTTCTTTCTGGTGACAATGACAGGACCCAAGGCAATGGACTGGAGCTGTGTCAGGGGAGTTTTGGGCTGGATTTCAGGAAAAGGCTCTTCCTCCAGAGGGCACTGAACAGGCTCCCCAGGGAGTGGTCCCAGCCCCAAGGCTGCCAGAGCTCCAGGAGCGTTTGGACAGCACTCCCAAGGGATGCACATGGCAGGATTATTGGAGTGTCCTGGGCAGGGCCAGGAGCTGGGCTTGACCTTCTGGCCCCCTTCCAGCTCAGGATTCCACGATTCTGTGCTATCTCCAGCACAAAAGAGCACAGCCTTCACCCTCCATGACCTGGAGCAGGTTATGTTTGCTGGTGGAGCTGTTCCCAGTGGCCTTCAGGGGAGCAGAGGTGCACTTGAGTGGATGCTTCAAATACCTGATTAACCTGCAGGAATGTAGGACTCAGCCTCAGCACAGTCTCATCCAAAGGTCACCAGAGCCACTGGAAAGTCTGACCTGAACCACAGCTGGGGGGAGTTTTGCCAAAAGCCAGAGTTGTGCAGCAAATAAAGTTGGCTTATGCTGATTTCTGCCATTCCCATCTTGCTGCTTCCATTAACACTATTTCCTATCCTCCTTTCCCCACACCTTCCTCTCTTCTTTCAGGATAAAAACGAGCCTGCCAGACAATGCATTCACAAGTTAACACAGTGCAACAGACTGTGACTACATTAAAAGCAGCTCACAGGCAGCTTTTACATCCAGGCTCCGGGGAAGGAGCAATGACATAGGAGGATGGAGCTTGGCACTGCTGTGAAGCTGAGCAGCTTCGGCTATAAAAAGAAGCCTTTTACACAGATATATAAAATGAAATAGCATCTGAAAGCCTCTCTGCTTTTGGAGAGAAGATGAAGCAGCAGCACACGAGCACCAAGCTGGGGAGGGAGCACCTGGATTGGACATGTGCAGAAGAAAGATGTCCAGAGGCCAGGGCTGCAGTGCTGTGCCCCAAAACAGCCCTGCAGAGGGTGCACTCAGGCTCCTTGGGGGTTTATCTGGCCAAGAGGGGTCCCAGGTCTGGCTTGCTCTTTGGGGGCAGGTGCTTCACACGTGGCTTTCCCCCTGTGTGGGTCTGGAAGATGTTTCAGGATGAACTGTGACCCTGTAACTGTCTACTGCACTCCTCTCAGCAATTTAATGACCTGTGGAAACTCTTTGTACAAGACCCAGCTCCAGCACTGGTGACATTGCCCAAAACCATTCATTTTCTCTAGGATCCTGGGCCAGGGCTTCAAGTGCAGAGGCTCTGGAAGTGTGAACAGCAGACAGGGCTTGTCACCCATCAGCCATCACCCGTCACTGCCGAGCATCTGTCACTTCACTGCTGCCCTGGGTCACAGCCCAGCAGCTCCTGGGAGCAGCATCTCTCACACAGAGTGTCTGGAGTTTGTTTTGAGACTTCAGGAGGTCAACCCCTCAGCTCCTTGGCTGCAATGATGATTTTTTTTTTTTGTTCTGAGGTAAAAAACCAGGGGCCTTGCTGCCTGAGTTTTTCTCTTCCATCCAACACTTGATCTTGCTATTTTGTGTTAGTTTAAATAACCTCTTAAAGACTTTGCTCTTTCTTTTGGGACTTGTCGTTCTGGGTTGCAATCAGGTCACCTCTCAATCATCTTTCTGACAAACTGAAGAGATTGAGCTCATTAAATCACTTACCAAAAGTGCTTTCCCCAGCCTCTAACAATCCTGTGTATTGCTTCTCTTCCCTGATTAGTTTATCAATATGCTGACACCAAAAGATATCATGTGGGTCTGACCAGTGCTCCCAGTTAAGGGCTTTTTTTACCCAACTGCTCCTCTCCCCAAACACCTAAAAAATCAATCAGACACCCCCCTCCAAAGCACACAAACAACTCCCAGCCTGTGACTACCAGGGCAGACTGAGCTGCTCGGATTTATACCCAAAAGATTGTCTTCAGAGTCATTGTTTTCAAAACACTTTCTATTCTCCAAGAATTACCTGCATTCTTAGAGGCAGCAGATTGCATTTGTCTGCAATAAAAAGACCATTTGCACAAGCCTCCCTGACAAGCAGGCAGAATTGCCCCTCTCTAAATGTCTTGTCTTCATTATTATTTATAGGTGCTTCATCATTTTGACACCCAGAAATTTTATAGACTGTGATTGCATATTTACTTTGGGATCATTAATGACCCTGTTGATAGTGCTGGGCTCAGAGCCAATCTTGTAAAGTGCCAGTAAAGTATCTCAAAAAAGTAATTTCATTAGCTACAGGAATGCTGTTGCCCTCGTTCTTAATCATTTGAAAGTGTTTCTATGGATAAGAATATCTATTCACATGATCTATTGCTCATTATTGCCCAAAATATTGCTCAATATTAATTAAAAGCATTTGAAAGATGCTTTGGAGTATTTAGACACAAATCTTTCCAATTTCCCTTGATCAAGTGTCCAACAGACCCATGTTCAATAAAGCCATGCTGGCACATGGGATAATTGCATTGTGCCTTCATTAATCAAATCCTGTATCAGCTTTTCCATAATTCTGCCCAGGGCTGGAAATCCAATAAACTGGTGTGTAGTTAACCAGATTATTTGATACTTAAACTTCTAAAATTAGGTCCTTGCTGAGTTCTCAAAAAAATCCTGTGACACATCCCATTGAATCCCCCAAAAATGTGACATTTCCAATTGTTTGGGCTTAATCCACTCTCAGAGATGCTCTGACACAGGGGCTCTGTCCAACTGAGTTGCAGTGGAGCTGCTGGGATGGAATAAATAATGAATAATTGAATAAAAGATGTTCCCAGCTCCTCAGCCACTTAAACACCTTAACACAAACCTAACTTTGTTTATCTACCTATATAATTCTATATTCTGCTCATCACCATGGCAACCAGAAGAGGATACCCTCAGAATACCACAGGTAACTGCATTTGGAAGGAATCTTTCCTCTAGAAATGTCCCTGCTTAGCTTTGCATTAATCCCCACGGCCACTCACCTCACACTAACACTGCAAGCTCAAGGAAGCACAAATGTGTGAACTCACAGCCACAGAAGAGGTTTCAGGAAATATCTGATGCTTACCACTTGAATTTATGGATGAGTTAGCCCGCTTCTCTCACTGTGAACAGTTTTGTCTCACAGCTTTAGGGAGCTCTGCTCACAGACCAGGATTTACACACTCCCTCTCATGAGAGCAGAAACACGTCGTGGGAAATTAAAAGTGTTTGTGACCTCCTTTCTTGATTGGTTTTTGGTGGGTTTTCTTTTTTTTTTTTGTGTGTGTGTGTGTTTTTTTTTTTTTTTAACAGAGAAATTTCATCTCTGCAGATAAAGTCCAGAGCTAGAGACAGTACAAAAAAAGACTAATTCTACTATGATTGAATTCCACTATCCTTAAATCCAGGCTTTCTAATGTATTAGGGTCCTGGACTCTGCTATTTCATGGCCATTATTGCCAAGATTGTCACAGAATAATTTGGGTTGAAAAGGACCTGAAAAATCATCCAGTTCCAAAACCCTTTCTTCTGTAGGGGTTGGTTCACTATCCCAGGTGGCTCCAAGCCCTGTCCAACCTGACCTTGGACATTTCCAGGGATCCAGGGGCAGCCACAGCTTCTTTGGGAAACCTGTCCAGGGCATCACCATCCTCTGGGCAAAGAATTTCTTCTTCCTAAAGTCCAACATAAATCTCTCCACTTTTAGTTTAAAACTGTTCCCCCTCATCCCATCATTATCTGCCTCTGTAAAAAGCTGCTCTTCTGCTTTTTTATGAGCCCTTTTTAGGTACTGGAAGGCTACAATAATCTCTCCCAGGATCCTTCTCTTCTCCAGGCAGAACCACCTCAACTCTCTGAGCCTCTCAGTGCTCCAGCTCTGAGAGCATCACAAGGACTGAGCCTCCTCAGAAGCCACTACCCCCCAAAACCCAGATGAAAACCAAGAGCGGCTAAAAGTCAAGGCTCAGGAAAAAGGAAAGAGGGAAAAAAAATTTTGAACATATTATTTCTAAACCTCTTAATTCAAACTGCAGTTTTTAATGTGGCCTCTGGCTAATTTAAGAGGAGAGTGCAAAAATCAGCAGATAACCTTTCAGTGACTCTAAAGGGAGGCAGACAGCACACACATTGCTGGGGTCACAACCCGGGTGGGAAGGCTCATTTGGGCCCTACACTCTATCAAACATTAAGAAATGCATTTGATCCTGCATAAAGAGGCAGAACTGAAAGCCATCCTCTCATCTCTCCCCAGTCTAGACAGAGCTGGCACAGCCACATCCACCAGGAGGAGAAGACAAATCCTCAGCTAAGCCCAAACACTGCACCAAGACTTCTCAGCCAAGGTATTTCGTGGTAGAATTTCAGTCTCTGAAGTCTGTAAAATCTGGATAAAGGGCCTCACACACTGTGTGCCAAAGCTGTGAGGATTAGGCAAGCTCTGAGCCATGCCCTGCAGACACCATGCCCTTGCTCCAGAGCTCACTGTACATAGCCTTTGGTCCTGCTTTCTGTACCTCTACAGCTAGCAGTCGTTTAAATACATGTCAGGCTGCATGACTGCAAAATTGTACAGAGCAGGAAGAAGGCACAAAAGCCCTCAGAACAGACACTTTAAATAATTTGTATTAGCTGTATTGAGTGCAGTGAAATATTAAACTGAAAGAAGTGGCCTTCAGAAGTTGTAATCTTACCCTTTGTGCCAGTCCCTGTGGGTAAGAACACGCTGTGCCCTGGTCTGGATTTTGATTTTTGGGCAAACTGCTGGTTCTCCAACCCAGCCCAGGCCAGTGACCTCCTCTCAGTTGTGGTCCAGGAAACAGCAGGTCTTGGAAAAGGGCAGATCTTTGTGCAGTTCAGAAATCCAGATTGACAGCTGGCTTAAAGCTTGGTTCATAGAATCACAGGATGGTTTGGGTTGGGGATGACCTTAAAGGTGATCTCATTCCAACCCCCCAACTGAAAATGTGACCCTAACATTGTTTTTTAGGTTTTGAACAACTGTAAACATGGCTTAGAGTTCTGAGCACTGTAACTATGGCCAAAATGAGACATCCACCACCATGTGCCATCATTTGCTCAGGAAAGTTACTTCAGGTCTTTATTCCTCAGCTTGGAAAGAGAGTTCTACACCTGCCGTATTGTGACCCCATTTTTTCCAGCATATTTTTCCCTCAACAACATTTATAATCCTTTGTTGTTACAACTGTTCTACACTACAAAGGGAAATAATGGGAAAATAAGAGAAGTTTAGGGAATGAAGGATTAAAAATATGGCTATTAGAGAAGAGGGCTTGCAAGAAGAGTTCCAGATGAGATATGCACAGAAAGCAGAGGGATAAGGTGAGGACAGGAGGTCAGAGCTGCTCTGGGGAGGGGACCAGCTGAGGCCCTGGCACAAGTCCGACTGCTGACATGTGTCAGCATTAACAACCACTTTGTAGAACAAACACCAAAGGGCATCTCCTGGCTTCTGACTTGCTCATTCCCATCAGCAGGGCACTTTTCCTGTCAGTGTTTCTGTCTATAACAGCCAAACCCTTCTGCTTAATTAGTTCCATGTAGCACCACCATGGACAGAGCCACCTGCCCCCCTGGCTGTGGCCCAGCTGAGTGAGAGCTGATTTCACTGCGGGCACATTTCCATGCCAGCACTGACACCCTCCTCCTAACGCTGTTTTCTGTGGCAGTCATATTCTCTGGAAAAATCCCCTTGCCCAGGGTTTTTCTCCTGGGAAGCTGAGAAGCCTCAGAGAAAAAGGAAAACAATTTTATGTCATTTGCTTCTCCTGTGTTTTGCTGCTTTGGAATGTGGTTGGAGATTGTTTATCCAACAGCTGATTATTTAATTGGTTTCATGTGAGTTGTTTTGACTTAATGGCCAGTCAGGGTCAAGCTGTGTCGAGGCTCTGGAGAGAGCCACAAGTTTTTATTATGATTATCTTTTTTATTTTTATTGTATTTTCTATTTTTATTATTATTATCTTTTTAGCCTTCTGTCTGTATCCTTTCTGTGTTCTTTAATACTATATAGATCATAAAATAATAAATTAGCCTTCTGAGAACATGAAGTCAGATGCATCATTCCTTCCTTCGTCTGGGAACCCTGCAAGTACAAGAGTTTTCCACCCAGAGACTGCCAGCTTCCTCTGCCAGTGGTCATTCCCACTGCCACCTGCCACAGGCTGATGTCCCCTCTGGCTCCTTCGGGACAGGTGGTTCCATCAGAGCAGCTCTCCATCCCAAAATAACACATTTGATGGTGATGTGAGCAGCTTGGCACAGGAGGCACTTGGTGGATGTTCTTCAAAGCTGACAGCCACTGTCTGTCAGGTACCTGTTGCTGATTCCTCGACTTCTGGGTCTCAGGCTGGGCCCTCTCTGGGGCTGCCCTGTCAGGGAAGATCCTCCTGGAGCGTGTCAGGAAAGAGAGATGCACTGGATTTTTTCAGACTTCAGGTTCTTGTTCATTATTATCTTATCTAAAGTTTTGCACGCTGTCCACCCCAGGCTCAGCGCACTGGAAAAGCAAAAATCGCCAACAACCTCTTGTTCCAAGGTCTTTTAAGACTAAACTATCCAATTAAGAACTGACACCTAGATTATTTTCCCTGTTAACCCAAAAACTGATCCCAAAGAGCCCCCAATGTGGACTTTTCTGCCCAAGTACAAAATGCCACCCAAACCCATGCAGAAGAAGGAAGAAGAAGCATGAAGAAGAAACCCAGGACAACACCTTGTGCCCTCCATCTTGCTTCCATCCACAACATACTAAAAACCCAAAGCCTAAATTTCTCACCAAGTGACACACCTACACTGCTCTCCATAATCTATTTCACACTTTTGTGGATTCTGGTCTATCTTGAAATCCAGGAAACTTTCTCCATGAATGAGGGTCAGAGTCAGTGGTCCCCTGGGGGTCAGGGCACCCCAGAGCAGACACAGAAATATTCCCAGTGCCCTGGGTTTCCACAACTGTCCACTCCCCCAAACCTGCTCCTGCAGGCAGACACCACCCCTGTCCAAACCAGCTCGGGGACTGTCCCCAGCAGTGCCACTGTGTCACACGTGGCTGGGATGGCTGAGCATCTCTTCCCCCTGTAGCAACAGCAGGGTCTATTTTGTGTTTATTTCCTGGCTCAAATCTTTCCCTTTGTTAGGTTTGGCTCGATGCCACGCTCAGCTGAGGAGCCAAAAAGCCAAGGGCAGAGGGCTGTTGTTTCACCTCTGATAGATGGGAACTGAGGTTACTCCTGGCAGCTTTACTGAGGTTGCTGGAAACTAAAAAATGGGACCTGGTTGCCACAAGGCAGTGCTCTGCAGGTTCTGCTAGTGGGGTTAATTGGGATTACCTGAGCTTGGCTTTAATCAGCACCAGAAACATATTGTTTTCAGGATTATTTTGCTGAAGTGCATTTAGAAATGTCGTGGTGGGTTTTGATTATGGTCAGAGCAACTATGGGCTCCTTAAAGAGTTAAAAAAACCCCGGACAACAATGAAACAATCTGATCTCTTCAATGTCATCTCACATTTTCACTGGAAGTAGAGTACTGCACAAAATACACAAGTCTGATGTAAGAAGAGAGTCTGACATAGTCAGGGATTTTAAATCATTTGGAGTTTTTTAATTCCAAGAGTTCTAGTCCCCAGAGTTGATCAGTGTTTTCCTGTCTCTTGTATAAATTTTAGAAACACAGCAAGTATTTAAAGTACACATGCAACAGTCACATGTTGAAGTTTTGTAGGTGTTCACAAAATATGAGAAAGAAATAATAATGTCATTTAATTTTTATAAGCTGTCTTTTTATCAGGAGACCTCAAAGACAGCCCTCAAGCAAAGGGCACTGTCTTTTGATTTACACAGATCAGAAACTGCAGCACCATTGATTTGTGCAGCATCTCCCACTTGCTCCTGGAAGAGCCACAAACACAAAGGGTGACCGTGGGGTTGAATTTATTGCTTTAACCATCACCCAATGTGGCCCCTCAGACACCTCCTGCTACAAAACCTGTACCCCAGCCTCTATCAAACCTGATCTGGATCTTAGCTGATGGAAGCAGCTCCCCAAAACCCAGTGGAGCCATATCTAGGTTTGCCAGATGAAGATCAGCTCCTCTATATTTCATGTTAATGTATCCCTGCAATTCACCATGTCTGTTCTAAGTGTTTCTTAATCTTTTATTATTTCTGCGTCAAGGACTGAAGAATTTTCTGGCTTTGTATAATTTCTCAGACATCTGAGAACACCAAAACACTCAGTTTTAATTCCTCTTTCTAATGGATAAGTATTTAAAGCTGTTCCTAATCAGTTAGCTTTACTTTGAGGGCCAATCTCTGAATAAGGAGACTGTGACAGGAGTGAGCTCTGCCATCTAAGTGCCACAGATGCCTCTGGGCAGATTTAGACTTAATGACAGACAAACCCAGCTCCAGCCAAATCCATGGCAGCCTGTTTTCATCTCAGCATTCAGCAGGAATGAAATCCCACTGGAATATGGGGTGGGGGTGTGTTTTTTTTTTTTTTTTTTGGGGGTTTTTTTTTTTTGGGTTTTTTTTTTTTAACTCATAAGAAGAAGAAAGAGGTGAAAAGTCCAGAATATTGAAGTCACTTGGGAGTTAAGGCCTACCTTCCAGCAGGTATCTTTATGATCTTTCCCCCACAAGTTCTAGGTCTTAAACTCTGGTGTGGAAGCGGCAGAGCCTGGGACAGATGGCAGGGACTTGTGTCAGTATGCTGTGGAGATGTGGGGGGAGAATAAATGATCTTCAGTCCCTCAGATACCTTGTTAATCCTGGGCTCCACATTAATGTTGGAAAAGAGCCACTGACCCCAGCAGGTCCTTAGGTGTCAGAAAATCCTTGTGTGACCCCAAGAGCCTGAACCACACAGGCAGCCCTGTCAGAACCTGCTTGCCCACAGCTGCAGACTGTCCATAATTCAGGGGGGTGTTTTCTGTGTTATTTTTGCAATTTTATTCTGGTATATTGGCCCAGAGGGCTGACCTAACTTCTCCTATGTGGACACCCTGAAGGAAGCACGGTCCTGAGGGGACACAGGCAGAAAATAGGCTTAAAAATGTGATTTTCATGAGGTCCCCATTTCCCCTGCACGTAGCAAATTATGCAATATTGCAGGAATTATTCACATTTCAAAATTCAACAAATTCAATGAATTTTGAAATTGTCAGTCTTCTCCTCAGTGCTTTGATTTATGATTAATGGCATTAAAGCCCATGATATGGGGGTTGGAACCAGATCCACCCTGACTAATGAAAGGGTACCATGATCCACTGGGTTTTAGCATCCTGATTTATCCTCCAGGTTGATTTGATCACTCCACAAATTCCATGTTCAGTCAAGGCACTGGGCAGAGGAAGCCTGTGCTTATCAACCCACTCTTCCATGAGCTCAGCAGATATTGTTTCCAGCTGGAAAAATCTGAATTGTTTCCAAACGTTTTCCTTCCTGCAATACCAGAAGCAATAGAAAACGTTTACTTTGCTGGGCAAGCTTGGCTTTCTCAAATCTATCCATTTCCCTTCTGCAGGTCTTCCCTCTCTCTCACAGGACAAGAAAGCTTAACCCAGAAAGCAGATTCACCCCAGGCAAAGTGGGCTGTGGGAGCAACTGGGAGGTGTAGGTAAAAAATGATGAGTGGTTCAGGTGTGCACAGTAGAAATGAGCATTGTGATACAGCCAAATAAACAACAACAATAATAATAATAACAAATAATAATAACAAATGATAAATAATAACAATAATGAAATAACTCAATAAATTACTCTTCCTTCTCCTGCAGATGTTTTACAAACGAGCTTGCCTGTAGCTGGAAGCAATTTCCCTCTATCTCTGATTCCTCATGCCAACATTGCATCCAGATTTTCCGGATATATTGGATTTTCTACCAGCTGTCACAGGACAGCATCAGGATTTTGCCTTGGGCTGCACATGTGTGTTAGGTAAACCCTGCATGCCCAGAGAGATGTCAGAGTGATGGAGGAGAAACTGGACCCAGCCCAGCATCAGTTATTCCTTTGGAGATGGAGCTGGAGATTGATTTCACCTCGCTTCAGCCACCTTTGAACTCACAGCTCAGGATTTGGCAGGCACAGTGACAGCAAATGATGCTCAGGTAAAATGCTGCCTGGTTTGGGAAGGCTGTGCAAAGTTATTATTCCTTTCCACGTGGCACACAACTTCTGGAATGTTGTGTGTGTCCTGCACAAGGAAGATGTTGAGAAATTTGAGTGAGGGACATGAAGGTGGTTTGGAGTCTACCAGCCTGGGGGATGTGATGCCTGAGGAGAGCCTGGAAGAGTTTTTTCAGCCTGGAGAAGGCCAAGGGGGGCCTAAATGAATTCCTTTAACTCTCAAGTTGGGGAAAATAGAGATGAGGAGCCAGACTGCAGAGCAGGGCACAGCAGATGGACACGAAACAGCAGCTACAGGGTGAAGGGAGGCAAACTCCCAGCTGAAAAATGAAAACTGGTTTTGCCATGACAGTGGTGGAGCATGGGAACAGAGCCACTGAGAGGCTGTGAAACCCCACAGAATCATGGACTGATTTGGATTAGCAGGGATTTCTCAAGACCTTCTAGCCCAACCCCTTTTTTTTTTTTTTCAAAGCAGTGACAAAAGGTTGCCCAGGACCATGTCCAGACGGGTTTTGAATATTTCCAAAGACAGAGGCTTCACAACCTCTTGAGCCAATGTGTTCCAATGTTCAACCACAATGTTCAACCGACAGTCCATTACTGGAGATTTTCAGAACTGCACTAAAACCTTGAGCAGCCTGGTCTGGGACAGAAGCCAGCACTGCTCTGGGCAAGATTTTGGGAACATACACTCTAAGGGTCACTTCCAACCCAAAGAGTTTCATAATTTTCCAAATGATGACCACAGATGTGTCAAGGCTCCAGCTTTATGAATTCAAAAATCCATTAGATAAGACAGACTCCAGCTAAAATAAAATAAGGCTGTTTTTATTGCTATGAAAAACCACAGAATGCAGAGTTAGGGGGTTCCTCTACACTCATTCCTGGCAGCAACAGATCAAGAATTAGCTCAGTTTCCCAAATTTCACTCCAGCAACTTCCCCATCATCACCTTGAATCTCAACTTTCCATCCTACTTTTTCTATCAGCTCAAGTTCATGAACTCCAACTTCCCATGTGCCTTTCAGCCATAAGTGCATATTATTATTTTTTAAAAACCAGAAATGGATGAGAAACATGTGCAAAGTAAAAGAATAATGCAGAGCAGACAGCTGGGGTCCTGCATCTGACGTGCGTCCCACTGTGAGGAACCACCTGGAGGGGAGCACAACCTTAAATTTGTGCACGGAACCAGGGTAAGGCTGGGTGAACATCTGGATTCGGACTCACCATGACCCAAAACCACTGTAAAATGGGATTGATGGGAAAGATTATGGTGAGTCTTAACCGTGAAAAAGCTTAACTGCTACTTAAAAGCTCTTATTTTTGTCCCTGCTGCCAGCTGCTCTTGGAGGAGTGGCCCAGGTGGCCCACAGCTGTCTTGTTTGTGTCAGTACCAGGGCATTTCCCTGGAAACACTGAACTTGAAGTTAGTTCACACTAACTTGAACTAACTCCAAGTTAGTTGTTGAAGAACAACCCAACTTCCCTGGGTTGGAAGGTTAAAGACTCACTTGTTCCACCCTCTGTCATGGCAGGGACACCTTGCACTGTCCCAGGCTGCTCCAAGCCCTTCCCAACCTGGCCTTGGACACTGCCACAGATCCAGGGGCAGCCACAACTTCCCTGGGCACCCTGTGCCAGGGCCTTATCCCCCTCACACTTAGGAATTTCCTCCCAATGCCTCATCTAAACCTCTCCTCTTTCAGTTTGAAGCCATTCCCTCTTGTCCCATCACTCCATGTCCTTGTCCCAAGTTCCTCTCCGGCTCTTCTGGAACCCCTTTAGGAACTGAAAAGAGCTCCAAGGTCTCCCTGGAGCCTTCTGTTTCTCAGGCTGAACCACTCCAACTCTCTCAGCCTGTCCTTGTAGAAAGGTGGGGCTAATATTCCATTTTTTCAGAGTTCTTTTAAAACAAGGACAAGAAATTATACTGACTCCACACGTTGTTAGAGCCCTCAATGCACTCACTCCCCAAGAATAAGCAATTTTAAAAAGACATATTTAGGTAGCTACTTAGGAGAGAATAGAAATTAAATTCAGAGAAGCTCATTATCACAAGTATCTTGACAGTAAGGCAGAATTATACACATCTGCTGAAGACCAAGCCACTGCATTGATTCTTTTTCCATTTTCTAGGTATTTAGCAGCTATTTAACCCTCCTTGCTGTGAGGATGATACCTGGAATTTGCATCATTTCTGTGTCTGTCCAGTACAGTTTGTGGTGGGACTGATTTTTCAGCACCAAGAGCACTGAGGTAACACCAGGCCTTCAATAAGTGCTTCAACAGCTGCTCTTAGAGCTACTTAGAAATTTCTGTGCAATAAATAGCACATTTTCCCTGAAAGCAACAGCCTCATCATTTCCATGCTCATTCAACCTGAAGGTTTTCCACCCATGCTGGTCAGTTCTACACCCAGCACTGGGTGCCCTGAGTTACCTGGCAAAACCTCTTTTGAAGCAAAAAAGTTGGTAATGCACTGGCGCCCTGAGTTACTTGACAAAACCTCTTTTGAAGCAAAAAAGTTGGTAACAACTGATATAATTAAAAAGATACAAAAAAAACCCCAAAAAAACAAGCCAAACAATGCTGGCTGAAGCTCCCTTCCAAAGTGTGGTGCAAAATTAAACACTTCCAGGGAAGGATGAAAATATCCAATAATTCTCTTAATTATGTCAGCATCAGGGGTCCTGCTGAGATGGGGCTTTGTTGCTCAGGTTGCTGTAGCATCCTTTGGAGGTGGTACCAAAAGAAAAGAGTGAATGAGAGTGAGACAGGGACAGTTATTCTTGTTTTATACTGGGAGACTCAAGGGGCAAAATGATTAAAAGGCTTCTGCAAAGGATCACAAAAAAATCTTTCAGGCTGAGAACAGAGTCCAGACGACTTTGGTCTCTTCAGAGCACAGCTACAGGCTGTTTGTCCTTGGTACCAATCTGGCAAAGCTTTTTTTACTCTATTTTTGCTCAAGTCAGACAGAAAATTCCCTCTTTTACAGCCTGAAGCCTCCATATAATAGGTGGAAGTGTCTGACAGCAGCCACAACACACAGACTGCTCCCCATCATCACCCCAGTGCTGCTTCACACACCAGCCACAGCCTCATCTCAAAGGCCTCTGCAGGAAAAATCAGCTTTGCACCCACCCTGTGACCCTCTGGGCTTTTAAGAGGTCTGGAAGAGCAGAGGAAGGGTTTGTAGCCGATTTGGTGCTAATCCCACCCTTAAATGTGAGCTTCAATTGAATTAGTGCTGGCGATTTCCTCTCTTCTTTGTAGCCATTGTTCTCCACGCAGCCTGGAATTTGACCTTCCAAATTCAATCAGAAATTGGCCACCAATTCATACATGCAAAAACTACTGTGTTCCCCCCTCCTCCTTTTTTTTTTTCTTTTAATGAAACCTGAGAGCTATCTCACCTCACAGCAGCAAAATTGGACTGAAATGTGAGTTATAACAACCAATTTCCTCAGAACTGTACTAAAAATTTGATTATTTCTCCTTCACCAGAATGGTTTGAGCAACTATATTCAGAAAAATACCTAATGTGTCCCTCAATGCAAACCCAGGCACTCATTTTCTGCATCTACTCAAAAGTGACACAGCAGCCCTAGAGCAGAATGAGGGCTCTTGTGGCACCAAGAAAAGTCTGTTTGGCCAAATTAACATCTCACTTGACCACATCCCACCACAAACAGGATTGTTTGAAAGTGATACCACAAGTAGTTCCTATTTATTATGTGGGCATGATAACACTCAAACCGAGATATAAAATATTCACACACATTTCTCAAACAGAAATGTCAGACTTGGGGACGAAACAGTTGAAGGAATTGAAGAAATGAGACACGTTAAGGAGCCTGTGAAAAACACCAATCACTTGTTTTAAATTTTTAAAAGTTTAATAGTAATAAAGTAGTTATTAAAAAAGGAATAAAAATTAGAGCAATAAGAATTTGGACAATCAGAGTTAGGACAATAAAGGACAATAAAAAGCAAAGAATTACACAGAAACACATTTTGCTAACAAAGGATTAACCCTTAAAAGCAACAGCCTGTTGCGTATTCATATATCTCATGCAAGATGCAAACATTCCTTTCAAACCAGGGATTTTTCTGTTTCTTGTCAACTTTCCCCCCTCATCTTTTAAATCAATCGCCTTGGTCCTCACAAAGTCTGGGTTTTCCCAATAAGGAGGCAATAATTCTCTTGGGATCTTGGTGTTTTGTTGCTGTTATCTCTATGTGAAGAATTTCTTGATTTTCTTATCCATTCCTTGAGCTAGTTACAAAAAGTATCTTATATCACATAATTTCTATTTTAATATTAGGCTATAGCCTAAAAACTATATTTACCGCACTACTTAAAAGAGATTAATACAGCATAACTTTCTAAAATAACACATATAGTATTCATTTTAATACTTGCCAAGAGCCAATCATATAATATGCATTTTTCACAGAGGCTAACCCCAATAAATGCTCAATTTTTTAAAAAAACTCATTCCTCCCTCTCAAAACAACGTTGTGCATAAATAGCATTGAAAGAAAAACATTACAGCCAAAGAAAATTGCAGCAAGGGTGATGAAGCCTGATGTTTCAAAACATGAAAAAAACATGATTTCCCTAATTCCTAAGTTCCCAGGTACAAGCTTTTCACATTTATGACAAAACTGATGGCAGTCATGCCTCACACAAAAGAAATAATTGAGAGGATGAAATGGTTCCACTCCAAGTGGCGGCTTTCAGTGTAGTGCTTGAAAACAAAACGAGACAAAGCAGCAGAATTATTACACGGTGATGGAAGAGCATCCAAGTGGCTGCTTGCTGTTAAAAACTCCAGTGCCAATAATGGAATGAAAACATGACATTCTGAGTGAGGCTTTCCACACTCCACAGCAGCATTCCCACTGCCAGGCCCTTTCCCTGTGCGTGGGTTGAGGTGCTGCTGTTCTCTTTGCTGGGAGGCTGGGATGCACAATGGGTTTTTTGGGTTTTTTGCAGGGGGAAAAGCAGGAGGGCACTACAGCTGATGACTTAGGAATTTTTTTTTTTTTTTTATTTTTCAGATCCTGTACTGCTTTAGGATATAGCTCTAAAACTCCATAGCCTGTCAGCTGTTGTTCTCCCATTTTATTCAGACAAAAACTTCCTCTCTGGGACTGAAACTCAAGGACTATCTCAGGCCCTGAGAGATGTAAACAGCAGTGAAACTGGGGGGAGAAAACTTGGAGTAAATTATGGGGATTTTTGAAGGAGTTTTGAGTGAGTTAGAGATGGGATCTCTGAATTCTCTTTGATGATGCAGTTTATTTTTCTCTTCTACATGGGCAGGAAGGGTGAATTCAGCTCACATCTTTACCCCATGTTTCAGAAGGGCACAAGACTCAATTACAAGACCTTTTAAGGATTTATTCACCAATAAAACACTGCCAACAAGGATATTTGTGTTATTGACCCAATCCTTAAATATTTTGCCTTATGGACTTCTGCTACAGTGTAAGCTTTCTTAGCCAATCATCTGATGACACAAAAACTTAGAGTATTGCATTCTAAACTTCTTGTTTACCTTTGCAACTAGTTTTATTTTTATATCTTAAACTCTAAAACTCTAAAGGTTCCTTTACTTTGCTTAACATGTCTCTGGCTTAAACTCTAAATCCACATTATCCCTTCTAGCACCTCAGTTTGGAAGCCTTTTCCAAGGTCTCAGATCAAATCCTGGGTTTAATTCTAAGATTTGGCTTACAGGCCCAACGTTCTGAGAGTTCCCTGCATTTGGGATTCCAACAGTAAATTACTTCATTACCTGAAGCTGTAATTGGAGGATTAACCCCTGGTATGTAAAGGGACCAAACTTATAATTGTGTGAAAGATTTGTGACCATCATCTATCCTGGGTGAAGCCCCTGTTGGGACTGCCCAAGGTGAACCTATTGAAGGCTTTCAATAAATACCTGCTTTTATTCTCCTAATCTTGTCTGGCCTCTGTTTCAGGTAGCCACCCCAAGGCATCACAGCCCCCCAAACTCCTCTGCCAGGGCACTGTGGGGCACAGCCACCCACCCCAGAGCCCTCCCGCCCTCCCCAAGGCTGCAGCTCAGTCTTGGCACCATGTTCAGCATGTCACAGCCACCCAAGAATTCCCTCCTGGCAGGCACATCCCAAAGGGCATAACCCAGAGGGACAAATGCTCCAGACCCCATGGCCACCAGTGACAAGGGCAGCATGGTAATGGATTATTTTAAGCACACAGAGGCCAGCTCAGGTGGCTGCTTCTTCTCCCACACTTGCACATAGGTGCATTCACACTCCTCTTAGTGTGGAAAACAACCTCGTGCTTCCACTGGAGGGGAACGCCTCTTTTGTGCAGCCTGCCCAGGCTCCTAGAGACTGGAGAGTGTCACTGTCATGTTTTCTGAAAAACCCTTTCACCAGGATTTCTTCTCCTGGGAAGCTGAGAAGCCTCAGAGAAAAATGAAAACAATAATTATCTGATTGCTTCTCCTGCTTTGCTGATTTGGAATGTGTTTGGAGATTGTTTACCCACAGGTGGTTATTTCATTGGTTTCTGCTGTGAATTGTTTTAACTTAATGACCAATCACATCCAGCTGTGTCAGGATGCTGGAAGAGAGGGTCTGAGTTTTCATAATCATTCTTTGTAGCCTTCTGTCTGTATCCTTTCTCTATTCTTTAGTATAGTTTAGTATAGTATTCTTTAATATAATATCATAAAATAATAAATTAGCCTTCTAGGAACATGGAGTTGGATTCATAATTTTCCTCCTTCATCCTGGGGACCCAGAAACAAGCACAGGAGAGTGCAAAAACTGATGGGTTTGGGAAATGGAGAAACCCACATTTCCTTTCCCAGGTGGTGCCTGGCTGAGAGCAGAGCAGGGTGGAAGAGGTCAAAAAATCCCCATGCTAGGGCAGGATAGCAAACAGAGGGAGAAAGAGGCCAACAGGCTGTGCTGTGGTAGCCTGTGATCCCTGCAGCTCCTCAGCAGGGCTGATCTTCCTGCATCCTGCCCAAGCTCCAGGGAATGAAAGGGTGCAGTGTCCATTCCATTCTGCTCCAGCAAGCTGCAGAAACTTAATTTAATAGATTTCTCTTTCTGCATCTGCCTTTCTCTCTTTGTTCTCACTGAGAAGTTATCACAAGGGTAAGGGAGGGTTGTCCACAGAATGGTGTTCTCATGCAGCCTTGAGAACTGTTCCACCAGGGAACCCCAATCTCACAATTTCTAGTTCACTGTGCCATGCCACAGTTTGAGAGGGTGATAAAGAAGTGCAGATCTCAAGGAGAGAGATTTTTTGTTTCAGTTAGTGCATCTGACACTGGTTTATCCTTATTTTTATCTTTTCAATTGACTCACTTTCCACCTCATCCAGCTCCCCTTGTGCTCTCTGTGCTCATCTGCCAGCTGCATGGGGCAGGCAATCCCAGTCTGGGCAGTTTTCACACCAAATAACCACACATCAAGAATGAGAACACAGTTCCTGAGGCTCACACTGTTTTTTGTGTCAGGCAGCTCCTGCAGCTTCTCACCAGGGCACAGATTGGAAATTCTCCATTGTCCCAGTCTCAATTATTATAAAAAAGTAGTGGAGAGAAGGCAAATTCTGATAAGGGAGCCAGGAGAGCAGAAAAATTAGCTGCTCTGAGTGATTCATCATCTCAGACCACTGATGTAATCCTTCCCAAATTCAATTACAGCTAATTAAAAACAATTCTCTCATCTGAGTTGATCACTTGTGGTTCCAAGTTCCAGTTAAATCCTGCTGTAACAGCGACCATCAAATCAAACACTCCGAGGGAAACGGCAAGGTCTGCTCCTGATGCAGCCAGGGTTAAACCAGAGCACCCTGAGCTGGCAGCCTGCTGGCACATGGGCTGGAGCAAAGAAAGATGGAATTACAATCCTGAGCATCCTTTTGCTCCCCCTGTGCCCCCAGCTGAGGTCAGATTGCCTGGGAGAAGCAGCACTCCAGAAACTGCTGCTGCATTTCGCACACAGCTTCACACGAATCGCATCATCCCATCTGTAAACGAGCGCTGCTCTGCAAAGGGCTTCAAAAGCCAACAATTCCTCTTCCCTGCATTCAGTAGGATCATGCTGGAGCCCTGGCTGCTGAGAATTTCAGACTTTCTGTGCTGACAGGCACTGACCCCCAAGAGAACACTGCATTTGACCTGGGGGTGTGGAGAAGCTTCCAAAATGGAATGATAGAACTGAAATTGAGTCTGTAGTTTGAATGGAAGTGTGTAATATCTCATAGTAGAAATCCTGAAGTTTTAAAATAGAGTAATATATAAAAAACAAGTTAAAAGTTTCAGAGCAGAAGCTAGTCCTTCTTCTTCACCTTCTTCTCCATGAGTTTAAGTAGTATTGTGTAATTAAATAAAAAAAAAAAAAAAACACATTACGAGCCACAAGTAGTTGATTATTGAGTTAAAAGTAAAAATAATTTAGGTGTAATTTCTTAATTAAACAGTTTATCCTTAAAAAGCTTTGTAAAGAAAGAAATACAACTCCTTTTTCAATTTATTAGAGTGGAACTCACAGTTTGTGAGACTGTAGTATAAACAAAAACTAATAAGCATCTAAATCCAAACAAGAAAAACCATCTCACACATTTAATCCCAACCTTAACAAAAAAGAAAAAAAAGAATCCACAGGATCAGATCTCACCCAGGAATCAGATATCCATGTTCTGCACAGCAGCTCAGGAAGCAGCTAGAAGTCAGAAAGCACCTTCCTCTGCTTCCTGCCCATGGCCATAAGTTCTTAACTCCTGGGAGTCTCTATTAGCAATTCTTTTATTGTGTTATGTGGGTAATAAACCAGCTACTCACTGTCTTTTAGTGACAAGAGCAACTACAGGACTTGCAGCAGCAAAACAAAGCTGCCAAGATCAACAAAAGGCAGAACGGCAGTGACAGGAAATAAATCACGGAAGGACACAGTTCAGGAGGGAAAACAATATTGTGGTATTTTCACCCTCAAGCCAAGCAAGACTCGCTAATGACTGACCTTATTAAAATATTGGAAAATGGATGTTTCATCCCACGGGTTTCAGGAGAGATCCCACTGATTGTTTTCTGGGTGTATCAGGGCACAGAAGTGCATCTCGATAATCTGATTTTCCCAGGATGTGTCACTGTTCTCTGACATCTTTTCTTGAAGGGATCAGAATAGGCTACCAAGAAGGCAACCAGAGTGGATCTCCAGTCCAAGGAAATAACACTTCACAGGGGGAATTTCCTCTGGCTCTTGCAGAGAACAATTACGCCATGTTGCACATGATGTAATTATACACATTTTTACCACCTTTTGTGTCCTAATCACTATTACAGTATGCTTGGCAAGGCATCACTCAGCAGCTCACAATCACAGCCTCTGAGTGCATTATTTCATTCATTAAATGATGAAAGCAGCCAAGGAAAGCTGCAAACACAGGCTATGGTTTCTAGTTTCCAAGTACACCCAGCTGACTGGAGGGGCAGGACTCTTTACTCATTTTAAATGAATTGACCTCAATTAGGCTACACAGCATCTTTTTGGCATGCTTCTGCTACAGCTGAGAAAATGCAAGTATCATTCCCTGGGGAGATGCTTTCTTCATTTCTATGGGGTGTTTTTCTTGGTGTTTTGAGATGGGAAGAAGAGGTTCCTGCCCACTCTCAACATGCTGTGCTGACTTCATCCCAAAGCAGAAACAGAAGTAGTTTGCAAGGTTATTTAAAAAATAAATAAATTGTGATTTTTACATCTTCCATCCATGTTGTCCTGCTCCAAGCAAGGCTCAGTTTCGAGCCTCTCTCAGCTCTGGCAGAGCTCTGCTGTCAGGAGCTCTGTGGGGTTCCACTCCCCCACAGGATCTCCTGAGGCTGGAAGTGGAGTTGGTCTTCTGCACCCACACTGGGGACAGCACTTCTCACAGATTTTCACATAACTTGGAGGAATGCTAAAGATTTCAGGTCTCTTTCCTGCATCATCTTCTAAATCATCAATCCTAAAAAGGATATTAATGATTAACAGATAGGAAATGGAAAAAAAAAAAAAAAGCAACCCCACAAAAAACACTAACAAGACAGATGAAGAAGGACTTTTAACAAGGGCATGGGAAAATGGCTTTAAACTGAAGTGGGCAGGTTTAGATTTTGGGAAGAAATTCTTCCTTGTCAGGGTGGGCAGGCCCTGGCACAGAGAAGTTGTGGCTGCCCAGTCCCTGGAAGTGTCCAAGGCCAGGCTGGACAGGGCTTGGAGCACTCTGGGATAGCAGAAGGTGTCCCTGCCCATGGCAGGGGAGTGGACTGGGTGAATTTGAGGTCTCTTCCAACCCAAATCATTCTGTGATTAAGAAAACATTACCTTTCCCAAATTATATTAAAATATTGTTGTATAAATTGTAGAATAGAATGGAATGGAATAGAATAGAATAGAATAGAATAGAATAGAATAATTTCAGCTGAAGGTGATTTACAATGATCATCTAATCCAACTGCCTGACCAATCCAGAGCTGACCAAAACACATATTAAGGTCATTGTCCAAATGCCTCTTAAACCCTGACAGTCTTGGAGCACCAACCACCTCTCTAGGAAGTCTGTTCCACTGTTTGACAACCCTCCCAGTAAAGAAATTCTTCCTCCTGTTCCATCTAAGTCTCCCCTGGCACAGCTTTCCATGTGAAATTGTTACTTTTTCACTAAAGGATTCATAATTCTCTCAAGCACTTGACAGTCCCTGGCACATAAGGCCAGATCAGCTTTTCTCCTGGAATCACTCATTCCTCCATCTTCACTTTGCTGTCAATTTATTGTGGTGATAAAAAAAAGGCAATGGAAAGAAATTCAGTCGATGCCAGTGCGATACATAAAGCATCCAAAAACAGTCTGAGACAGAGATATTTTAGTTTCACGGGAGCACAGTGAAGGAGAAGGTGGCACCTGGCTGCATCTTGCCTACAAAGAAGATACAATAATCTTACCAAGAGCCCTGGCAGTGGTGAAGTTAGAGGAGATACAACCAGAATTTGGCAACACATTAGGATTCTATGGCTGAACCTTTCACCAGCTTGGTGATATTACAAATACCAAAAATATCAAAATTACATATTTTCATGTTTTGGGGAGCAACCCCAGCTGACACCTAATTTGTGATCTAGGAAACAAGAATTTTAAAAGAGCCCACACTTTCTGTAATAGTTTTTACACCTCTCCACCATTTTGGTTGTTCAGCAGTTCCACCTTTTCCTCTCTTTACATATTCAACCAGGTGAGTGCAGGCCCTCTCATTTTATATTTTACACCAAAACCAGCTGCTTCTCCCACTTTCCACATCCTCTTAAGTCTTCATGGAAAGCTTCCTCTGCTCCTCCCAGAAGATATATTCACAGCAGAAAATTGAATCACAAAATTATTCCACTCTTGGTTCCAAAGTGTGCTTCAGTATGGTATAAATTCACTTCCCAGTAAACACAGAGGGCACCATCACTGATGTAAACCACAAATGTTTAGACTCGGTTTGATTCTGAGATTGATTGCCAAAACAGAGAGATGCTTGTAAATAAGGAAATTTAACAAACGTTTCTTAATAAATAGTTGGGGGAAAAAATATCTGCAGTTACTGGTCTGTTAACACTCTACAAGTGATTGATTATGGACTTATGATAATGGAAGTTCATTTTAAGAGCCTCCACAGGGACGTAAATCAACTTTAATTAAAAGATGATATGAAAAATCACTTGTTGAAATATGAGTTTGTGAATAAAATTCAGTGATAAATTACATGGCTGATTTAATTGGAAAGAAAGCGCTCTGCCACACTTAATTCAGCTCTATTTATTTTCACACAAATGTATGCACTGAAAGCATTTTAAGGCTAACTCTGGTATGATTTAAGGAAGGAGAAGTCTCAGTCTGTGGCTCAGTAGTGGCATTCAGACAATATGGGGTGATTTACGGGATTTAAAGTGGGGCTGGGGAAGCACATCTAAAATACAGCAGCCTGTTCTGAAGGATTCTCACTTTAGCAAAGACACAGAATTTCCAAAAGGCAACTCTTCTGTTCAAACATTTGGGCTTTAGGAAGTCTGCAAACACCAAGAGGCATTTTTGGTGGGTTTTTATTGGATTTTTCCCTTTAATTCTAATCCTCATTCTGTGCTAAATGCAGGCACACCAGGGAGCAGCCCCAGGCTCCCAGAGAAGCCCCTGGTGAATGGGCAGCTGAAAACCCTCTCAGTAGAGAAATGCTTCCTCCCGTTCCATCTAAGCCTCCCCTGGCACAGCTTTCCACAAGAAATTGTTACTTTTCCACTAAAAGAATCATAATTCTCTCAAGCACTTGACAGCCCTTGGCACATATGGCCAGAGTAGCTTTTCTCCTGGAATCAGTTTGAGATGTAAATTGGAGGACACATGATACAGGGACCTGTGCCTACTGATCACAGAAATCCTGGAATGAACCAAACCCAGCCTTCACTCCCAAAGGAGCTAATTTTTGCCTCTGCTGGAGGGCCTGGGAATTAACCAGCATGGTCAATAACAGATCAGAGAAAGCAGGGAGCCAAGCTGGTTAACAGGGCAGACGTGCCCCTCATTAGTATGGCAGACTCTGGAGTGATTTTTCCCACAAAAGTAAATAAGACCATCAGGGACTGACTGAGTGGCCCTGTTGTAACAGGAAGGATTCTTGTTTTTTGAAATATGTACAATACCTATTTTCTGCAAGTCAGTCCTCCTGGGATAACTGGGCATCTAGGACCTGTCATTTTGCCGTCCATATATTTCATACTAAACACAATTTTTCAGTTTGTTCTGTTCTGAGTCTGATACCCCAAAAATATTCCTGAGAAAGTATGCAGTCCAATAATGTGGGTAAATAAATCTTTACATGTTTGGGCAGGACTGTTTTTGTGCTTGATTTCCATTGCCATAGCAATTTGCAGTGGGATGGCTGCTACTGAAAAAAACACTGGCTCAGCAGAGGAGCCACCATAGGAAATAGCAATAAAAGAGCTGCAATGTCAGTATCTAAAAGTAAAAACATAGCAGCACCTTGTATCAAAGTGGTCACAGCCTGACGGAGGTCAAGGAGTGTTTGGAAAATGCTCTCACGCACAGGCTGGGATTGTTGGGGTGTCTGTGCAGGGACAGGAGCTGGGCTCGGTGATCCTGATGGATCCCAACTCAGCTGATTCTGTCATTCTGTGATTCTTACTTCTGCAACAAGCTCAGGGTCTTCCATTAGGTTCTCCAAAGAAACTGTGACTGCCTAATCCCTGGAAGTGTGCAAGATCAGGCTGGACAGGGCTTGGAGCAACCTGAGACAGTGGAAGGTGTCCCTGCCCATGGCATGGGGTTGGAATTATGATCTTTCCAGTCCCTTGCAACTGAAACCATTCCAGGATTCTATAATTTATTTAACTTGCTGTGGAAATATTTGCATCTGGGCCTTTATGCTCAAAAAGCAGAAAAAGCCATTTGGAGTTCAACTTTTGGAGGTACATCCATGATTTGGAGTGCCAAGAGGAAAAAAAATACTGATTTTTTTTAGACTAGATCCATCCATCCAGGTGTGGTCTAGTGAAAGGTGTGGCAGGGGAGGAAGGATATGCTCTTCATGGTCCTTCCAACCCAAATCATCCCTTTAGCTTTCAGTGGAATATCCTGTTTAGTTGTTTAATTGCTTGGTCTGACTAAAGATGGGTAAGAAAACTCAAATGTGAGCCAAGAAGGTTCAGTTTCATTGATTTTCACTCCTCTTAAGCTGGACAGTAAGCTTCAGCTGCTCAGTTAGCACAGTCCATCTCATTGGATCCCAACTATTCTTCCAGGCTTCCATTTCCAGGAAATGGGGACACTGGCACCTCCAGGAGGTGCTTCATCCCAAATTTTTGAGGTCCTACCCTGGAAGAGATGGCACAAATCCCTCACCAGATCCCACCATCCTCCTGCACTGGCAAGGCAAACCTAGCTCAGCCACCCAGAAATTCAGCACCTTGTTCCAAGCCAGATGATTCCTATTGCAGGAAGAAACCCACCCAGCTCCCAAAGTCACCTGAGGAATTTGAGGTCTCCTCAACCTACTGGACTCACTTTGCAGGGAGAATGCAGCACCTGCACAGTTCTTAGATCTTCAGGGTCTCTTGGAATAAAAGCCCTCTTGATCTGGTTTTGGTACAGATCTCATGGACATGCAGAAAAGCCCATTATTAGTTCTCCCAGCATGCCCATGGAAAAGGGATTCTGAAGTGATTGAACACAATAAAATTATGACACTGTTAAACCCACCTGGGCTCCAGGATCCCTTTTGATGAGTTCAAAGCAGTACTAAAAACAGTAAGAAATTTAGCTGGGGGCTGATTTTATTGCAAGGGGAACAAAATGCCACGTGTAGGGAGTAACTGGGACCCCTCACCTGCACATCAGGAAGGGACAGAGAAGCCAAAACCCTGCTGGTTGATTTACAACAGCCATTTTGACATTTTACAGTTGTGAGGAGAGTCAGAAAAATGCTTGAGCAAAATGTAACAATGGCAAGAGACAAATTTCCTATAATTTTGTATTTTACAATTTTGTTTTCCAATAAATGCACTTATTCTAGAGTATCCTACTGTTTAGAGTCCAAAAATGCTGCCAGTCAAAATGAAAGAGGACAGAGTGGATCAAATTCAATGCAGGGTCGATACTGCTGGAACAAGTAGCTGTTTTGAATGACTAGAAGTGGAAAGAAAAATAGAAAAAACCCCGAGAAGTTGGTTGGAAATTCAACTCAGTTTGCTGATAAAGGACTCATCGAGGTCATTAAATCACTATTGTGGATCTCCTTACTTGTGTCCTTCCACTTGTCCTACACTTCTCTGTGTACTGAGTGGTTTTATGTTCCAAGCATCTCCAGTTCCCTGTGCTGCTTCCCTGGAGCTGGCTGGGCCAGAATCTAAACTGATTCTTCCCCAGTGCCCAGCTGAACTTCAGGGAACTCTAGTCCAGCTGAACTGTATTTTTCAGACATTATTCAAACACTTCCAGCGAGACTTTCCTTTTCAAGACCTGATTAAATCAAGAAATCTTTGTTTTTGGTAGTGTTGCATCATAAAATCAGGCAATTACTCTTGTAAATCTGTCAGGGCTCTAAGTAATTATCTAATTTAGAGCAGTTAAAATAAAAAAGGCAGGAAAATTCTGCTCTCTGGGATGTGCTGCTTAGAGGAATTAACCTGGGAGACAGGGACGTGCTGATGAAATCTGTTCCATGGGGTGACTTGGGTCAGCAGGGAAATATCCATGAATATATGGCCAACTTGAAATGAGTGATCCTTTGGCTGCAGTCACCCTCCTTTCCTGTCCCAATTGCACCAAATTAGAAAGATTATTGCAAGGAATCAAATTCCTGCCTTCAGCTGTCTAGACAAAGGTTATGGGGAAGACAAAACCAGACTGAAAGGACAAGAGGCAATGGACATTAACTGCACCAAGGGGAATTTGGGGAGGAATAAGCAAAAGCTTTTCTCAATGTGAGGCTGGTGCAGCACTGGGACAGGTGCCTGGAATGTCTGTGGAATCCCTGTCTTTGAGGATTTTCAGCACTCAGCTAATAAAATCCTCAGGCCAACTGATCTGACTGGGAAGTGTATCCTGCTGGAAACCAAGGTTGGACCAGGGAGCTCCAAAGATCCCTTCCAACCTAAATGGCTTTGTCATTCTAACAAGCAGAGACACAGCTCTGTAATTCTGTCATTAATTCTGTAATTCTATACATACAGCCTTGTGATCCAAGCAAGACCCTTCACCGTGTCAAGCTGAAACCCCAGGAACAGGATCTCTCCTGCTGGGGCTGTGGAACTCCTTCAGCATCTGAAGTTGACATTGAACCAGAATTTATCAAGGCCATGGGTAGAGCAGGTCTTCAGTGACATTTGCAGAGAATCACAGAATGGTTTGGGTTGGAAGGGGCCTGAAAGATCATCTTGTTCCACCCCCTGCCATGAGCAGGGACACATCCCACCATCCCAGGTGCTCCAACCTGGTCTTGGACATGTCCAGGGATCCAGGGGCAGCCACAGCTTCTCTGGGCCACCTGTGCCAGGGCCTCCCCACCCTGACAGGGAACAATTTCTTCCTAATAGTTCCTCCTAATATCTTTCTAATATTTCTTCATAATATCCTCATCTAACCCTTCACTCCTTCAGCTTAAAGCCATTCCTCCTTGTCCTGTCCCTACATGCCCCTATGAAATTTTAGGCTTTACTACCATGCTTTCAAATAATTGGGAAAAAAAAAAGAGGAAAAAATAACTACAAACATTTTAGAGCAAGGTGCACACTCAGACACCCTTCACCTTATTCCCCCCTCTGTGGGGTGTTCAGTCAACAACTCCTGGGCTCAAATCTTGCTGCAAAACCAGCATCTGACATCATTGAGAGCTTGTCTTTGACAGCGAAGATGCTGCTGCTGCAGGAAGCTGCCTTCTCCCCATCCATCAGGGCAGCACCAGCCCTACAGCTCCACACTGGCAGCCACACGTACTCCAAAGCATCCCTATTTTTCACAAAGCAGATGCACAGATTCCCAGCCAGCTCTACTTGAGAGAGTCCCTATACCTCCCTCCATCTGCTCCCCGGGCCTACACAGGCAACAAACTGTGCAGCCTTGTATGAGGAGCTTGGCTTGGTGCCTCCACCAAAAAGAAAAAAAAAGAAAGAAAAAAAAAGGGGGAAAAAAAACCCCCAACCTCCTCCACTTCAGTTAGATTTAGTATCTATAATTATCTTCCCTCAAAAAAACATGAACATAAGACCGTAGATATTTTTGATAAAGCTTGAGTGATGATCCTAAAGACAGCACAGGAATATTGTAGAGCCACAAATGTTTCAAAGCTTTCTTCTGGACGTTTGTAATTTAATACAGGCTTCTAATATGGAAAGCATGCCTTCAGTAGGAAGGGAAACAGGATGAGATATGCTTGCTAGGGCTGCTGGAAAGACAGGACACAATTTCCATTGGAATTTTACCTTTCCATTCCCCCCAGTGAAAAATTTTTAATGTTTCTCCAGAAGGGCAAATTCCAATACCTTTGATGGCTGGGCAGACCTTAAGGTCTTCATTCAAATGAGATGAACATGTGAAGTAGGAACAGCCTTCAGGCACAACACATTTTAAATCCAAATTTTAAATACATCTGAATTTTGAAAGAGATTCAAGGTCCAGGGACAGTCTGTTACAGAAAGGAAGAACAAAACTGACATTGGAGACAACACAAGTTTGATATCATAGAGGATGAATGCTCTTATCAGCCAATTAACATTTTAATTATAGGTTAACTGCAGGGGAAACATTTGGCCTTGCTTCTTCTCCAGAATCTCCATTAAAAACAATTTTTACTTTCCCTTGCAATTTCACTGTACCTAATTTCAGCTGAATGTTCCTGTTGCAATCAATCCCTGCTCCATTTCCCAATCCAAAACCACTCCTGTGAATGTTTTCACTGAACAATCCTGTACCACAAACAAAACCTCCCCACACATCTGGAAGGGGGAAGCAGAGGCTCTAACAATTAGACATTATCATTAAACAACATCACACTAATGAGAGCAGTTGTTCAAAAAAAGGAAGAGCATTGTTAGAGGGGAATAAACACCCCGGGAAACAGAGCAATCAAAAGAAGTGACACTCATGTTAGCAACAACTGTGACCTTCCAGTCATGCTGGAGTAAATAGAGATTTGCTCATGCATAAACATTAGGAGGGAAACGTGCCTCAATAAATAAAGGATTAAACTTTGACAACACCCACAAACAATAGGAGAAGACAAAGAGGCCACAGGCACCTCTTTGGAAGCACGTGAGCAGCGTTGTTCTCCAGCTCTGTGCTTGCAGCCTGCTCCTGGGAGCCTCTGTCACTGGGAGCTTCAGCTCCATGAGGATTTGTCCCACTTAAAACGTGGGGAAAGTGACAGGTGACATGGCAACATCCAAACCAGGCACCTCTTCTTGAGGCTCACCTGTGCAGCAAAACGTGCCTGACCCAGGCTGGTGCAGGAGAGATGGGGATGAGCTATAAAATTTTACTCCAGCTCAAATAATGTGCCCTTCACGGGTCTCATTAAACTCACTCCTTACTCAAATTCTCTGAATCTTTGTTTTTAAGGCACGGATGGAGGTCCTCACCACCAGAACTGTTGTTAAGAATAGAGAATACAATGGAAATGAGGTCTGCTGGGTGTCATTAATATTTGAGAAGAAAAGCAAGGTTTAGCCAGGCCTGGGCACTGCAGATTTTCTTGCTCCTTCTTTTGAAATATCCAGTACCATAGAAACATAGAATCACAGAATGGTTTGGGTTGGAAGGGACATTAAAATTACCTGGTTCCAATTCCACTGTCAAGGGCAGGAATACCTTCCACTTTACCAGACATGGGTAGATCTGGTCTAAACCCCAAGATTTTATCCTCTTGGTACTCCAAAACATGGATTTAAGTCCAAAAGCTGAACTTCAAACCTACAATAAGGTCTGGGTCAGTTAATCTAATTCTAAGTCAAACATATTTTAGAAGATCATGTGGGAACTTGCCATTCTCCAGGTTTGTAGTGCAAATGCAGAGTAAAATTGCCTTGCTTTTGATGGCAGCAATGCTGAGGGCTGAAAAAGTGGCCAGGACAGCAACCACAACATGTTTTTTCTTAAAAACATCTACATACAAGTGATCACATACACAAGGCCTGCACATTTATGTCTGACTTCAGCCTTATTTTTCAATCCAAACATTAACCATTGTCAATTATTTTGTAGTTCTGCAGCTCTCAATAAACTGACTTTTTTACACAGCCTGGGTACCAAACCCAAACGAGTTTGCAAACTTGTTGTAAATTTGTTTGTAAGCTGCTGGGCTGGAAATCATTCAAGTTACTGTGTAACAACAGGCTGAGATTCCTGCAGGAGCCTGGGACAGACAGACTTTGGCTCTCAGCAAACATCCAGGCATTCCTTTTTTTAGCAGAAGTACTCATAAGAAATTAGTTTGGAGTTCTCAGGGGTGCATATTTGAGGCTCCAGAGAGGATCTGTACACACACAAGAATGTAATTCATGCCAGAGCTGCTCATCCAATCAAGGAACGGAAATGCTGCTACTGCTTGTGGTTCATTTACCCAAATGTTCCCAAATGCCACAAAGGAAATTTAGAATAGTTGGGACCACTGTGACAGGGAAGATATTCCAAAAATGCATGATCAAAATTGTAATATTGCAGAAAAACACTGTGCCATTCTCAGAGTGGAATAAATAAAATAAAAGTTGTGTTAAGTGGGTTCCCAACACCTGCAACTGTTAATGGAAAGAAAAAAATAATTGGATAAGCAGTAGATGAAGATCTGTAAAATCAGCATTTTGTTAATTCACTACTGAGAAAATGGTCTAATTCTTGTATTAAATTGCAATTAAACTTTAACTAGCCACAAATTTGCTGTGATATGGAGTAAAAAGCAAAATTCTGTTGTAAGTTTCTCTTTTATTTATAGTTAGGAGAACATGAGGAAGCTCAGCTCTTCAAAAAAGCCTCTGGAAAAACGAAACCATGAATCAGGAGCTCTCCCTAGTGTTTCAATATCAGACTGCAGTGAGGAGCTAAAAAAATCCTTCATATTTTACTTGGTGTTTTCATAAATCATTTTAGCTGTGCACCTTGTCTGTATAAAAGCCAAAAATTTCCTTGCCTAAGCTCTGATTTCTTTCCATTAGTATTTAACAAAAGCTTCCTCATCTGGCTGTCCCATTTTAGAACAAAATGGACATACTCCAGTGTTTTGATGCACATTTTGGTGTCAATTAATTAACATCAAATCAGTAAATTACAGTTTATTTTGCAGGCTCCAAGGACAGCAGAATTTACCATGGGCAATACTTAGCAAATCGTGAGGATTTTACTCTAAGACAGAAAACTGAAGAAAGGAGAGAGGGAAAAGCAACAGCTAAAAATCTGAAGCATTTCATGTGGAATTTATACAAAATTCTCAATTAATTCATGACCTGGTTTTTAGAAATGAGTCCATTTACATAAATACAGTCTACATGCAGCTGTCTTTCTAATTTTTCTTCCTCTTTGTGCCTTTTAAATTTTAATTCCCAATAAAATAACATATTTTAGGCAGACAGGTCAATGCCAGGGCATGTAGGGACTAAAAAAGGAGGAATGAATGTAAGCTGAAAGAGGGCAGGGTCAGATAGGATATTAGGGAGAAATTCTTCCCTGTGAGAGCACCGAGGCCCTGGCAGAGGATGGACAGAGAAGCTGGGAATGCCCCTGGATCCTTGGAAGTGCCCAAGGCCAGCTTGGACAGGGCTTGGAGCAGCCTGGGATAGTGGGAGGTGTCCCAACTCATGGCAGGGGTGGCACTGGATGCTCTTTAAAGTTTTGCCAAGCCAAGCCAAGCCAACTCATCCCAACCCAATCAACGCAATCCAACCCAATTCAATCCAATCCAATCCAACCCAGCCTAACTCAATGCAACCCAACCAAACCAAACCAAACCAAGCCAAACCAAACCCAACCCAACACAGCACAACTCAACTCAACCGAACCCTACCCAACCAACGCAATCCAACCCAATCCAACCAAACCAAACCAAACCAACCCAAGCCAAACCAAACCCACCCCAACACAGCACAACTCAACTCAACCGAACCCTACCCAACCAACGCAATCCAACCCAACCCAACCCAACTCAATCCAATCTAATCCAACCCAACCCAACCAACCCAATCCAACCCTACCCAACCCCACTCAACCAAACCAAACCAAACCCAATCAAACGCAACCAAACTCATCCCAATCCAACCCAACCCAATCCAACCCAACCCAACCCAACTGAATCCACTCCAATCCAACCAATCCCAAGCCAACCCAAGCCAAGCCAAGCCAACCCAAACCAACCCATTCTGTCATTCTGGGATTCCATGATCACACAGACCAGCCTACAGGAAAAAAAAAAAAAAGCCATGATTTTTACGCAGCCTGTCCCCTGTAAATTGGCAAAGTGACCTTCTTCAGGAAGAAGACAGAAAGTACCAGCAGGAGTAGGACAGCAAACGCTTCAATTCCAAGAGAAGTGTCCACTGGGCTGCAAATTTTGAGAGAAAAGGAAAAGATGGAAAGTCAAGCATTTAAAAACTACAACATTTTAGGGACAGATGTAAAATCTTCTGCTGAGAAAAAAAAAAAAAAGCAGGCAATTCACCACAGGAGTTGAATTCCTTAATAGTCAGAAAGTGGTTGGACTATTTTAGGGGAAGAAAAGAATTCTTGCAGCACGCAGAGCACTGAACAGCCACCCTGCAGAGATGGTGGGGGAACATTAGCATTTACGTGAAACAAAACTGCTCCAAAGATACAGGAAATTTGTTCTTTCCCTTAAAAAAGGGACAAGAGGATGGCACCAGGAAGAAAAACCCTCAGTGTGCCAGTGCCTCAGTGTTACTGTGTATAAACCAAACTGAACAACAACAACTTGGCATAAGGTGATAAAAATTCATCCCTGACTTCAAAACCCACAGGAGGTGGAAAAGCTTGAGATGGGCTCAGAAATTTGAGGGCCAAAACTTTGGGAAGTAAAGGCCTTTGGTTCATTCTTAATAGTGTTTTGATGCACATTTTGGTGTCAATTAATTAACATCAAATCAGTAAATTACAGTTTATTTTGCAGGCTCCAAGGACAGCAGCATTTATCATGGACAATCCTTAGCAAAATTTTAATGAGGATTTTATGCTGTAGTTTAAGACACAAGAGAGAAGAAAGAAAGGGGAAGAAAAGCAACAGCTGAAAGTCTGAAGCATTTCATGTGGGATTTATAAGAAAGTCTCAATTAATGCATAACCTGTGACTAAGGTAGGTGGTTGCTCCATCTTAATTCCTTCTTAAAAACCCTTCAGAAAGGAAAAAACAATCAAATCTAAATGCCAGAACAAAATCTCTTATTTCTATCTCAGTCAGAACAACTGGGCCTGTAAGAAGAATAAAGATTTACAGAAGAGATATAAGAGCAAGGCTAGTCCACAGTGGGGGCCTGACAGATCCCATCCAAGCCAGCAAAAGCATGATGGGGACATGGAAACATCTTATTCTGCTGACAGTGATATGCACAGAAAAAGAAAACATCTCCTGTATTCTTCTGATTCACATTCTTGTATTAGACATAGCTTGTATCTTGAGGGAAAAAACCTTAAAAGAGAAAAAGGACATTTGAAATCTGATTTGACAGCCAGAGCGGGTGTTCTGTCCCTCTAATTTATTCTGCATTTTGTTTATTTCTCAATCTATGTGCCAAAAGATGTTATTGTTCACTGCTGGATTGGAGTTAATTATTTTCCTGACAAGAGCACCAGCTCCTATTTAAATACCAACATACATTCTTGATTTTCCACACAGACACATTGGCTGGTAGTGGAGATAATTCAGGAGCAGTGAAAACTCCCCACAAAGTTTCTGTGGGGCTTTGAGGGGCAGAAGGTTATAAGAAAAGAAAATCATTTGAGCCACCAAACTCAGAGTGCTTCTGCTGAGGTCTGTAAGAAGTTGGGGCACTGGGATGACGTTTAGTCAGATGAACAGACCATGAAAAATTATTGGATACAACATTATAAACTGCTGAATAAAAATAACAGTGGAAAAGTAGAGAAATAGCATGGTGAGGGATGGCTGGATTTCCCTGAGAGCCTCAGCAGACACAAGGACAGTCACCCATAAGAGAGGATGGAATAAAAACAGGGAAAATACAAGAGAAGCAGGCTGTCAGCTACCATGGAAAGGCTGCACAAAGAAAGAGCAGCAAATCCTGCTGCTAGCAGATGCTGTGGGGATGCTCCAAGCACAGCCCCGCTGTGCAGCTGCATTGATTCCATATTTCCAACAGGATCATGGCCAACATTTGTCCAAAACTATTTTCCAAGCATTAAGGTGAGTCAATGGTCTCTGCCTCCTGCTCCCCAACACCTTGCATTAGCAAATTGAAATCCAAAATCCTAGAGATTTTGACTAAATTAGGTTTTAACTATTTAAAATTCAATGTTCCCAGGGATAAGACAACCTGATATTAGGAAATAATAACAGCTTGTACCCAAAAGACACACATGTCATTACACACAGGCTATAGTTAACAGTGATTTAGGATTCCAGCAGTTCCTTAACAACAGGGCTCAGGAAGAACAAGACATCCATCATATTCCTACCTGAAATACTACAACAATATTATAAATTACACAGCTCCTTCCTCTCAAGGGCTTGGATGCAATTATAAAACACAGTGGTGGTCAAGTACATATTGTTGGCTTTCATTTCTTCTAAGAAATTTAATTTTTTACCTGTGTTCCATAACTTTTCCATAATAGAAAGCTGAGATTCCCATTAAACCAGTCCTCCTTCACCAGAGGAGCGAGACAAAAAGATGGATGAAACTCCAGATTGAAACAATGCCACAGCTCACAGTTTATGAGTTATACAAAGGATGGTGATGCTGTATTTCAAACTGTGGCTGGCACTTCTGCGATTACTTCCTTGCTGTTTGTTATTTTGAAATACTCAGAACTGCATAAAGATGCAGCCATGGCTACCACCAGGCAGTGTAAAAATGAAGGGTTTTTGAAGGCCTGTCCTTTGTTCCCAATCCTCCTAAACTGACGGGGAAGGAAGAATGGTGGGGGGAAAAAAAAGGCTGGTGCCATGCCTTTCTTTTTTAGAGAATGAATCAGGTTTTTCATCAAAATAGTTCTTAAGGAAATATTAATCAAAGAAGACTGGAGGAATCCAAACCAACATGACACTTATCAAACATGACACTTATCAGGTCTTTTGATTTGTTTTAATAATAGGGTCTATTAACAGAGGCTATAATAACAATAATAATAATGGCTTTAAACTAAAGTTGCTGGGAGAGGGGAACCTCAATCCATCCCATTCCTCACATCCAACAGAAGATGCTCAGTGTCTGCAGAGGGATTACAATCAGCAGGGGAGTGCCTGAAGAGCAGGGCAATGGAATTCCAGCCACTCAGACAGTGAGCCTTCACCAGGGGTCCTGCTTAGCTGGGACTGACCCTGGATCCCTGGAAGTGTCCAAGGCCAGGCTGGACAGTGGAAGGTGTCCCTGCCATGGCCCTGATGGCCCTGGATGGGCTTTAAGGTCCCTTCCAACCCCACCCATTGCGTGGCTCTATGATTCAACACTGACTAAACTATACACAACAAGATAAACTGAATCCACGTGTGGCCCAGGCAGATCCTGCTGGTTTCACTCAGCACAGCAGCAGAAAATTACCTTGATACTGAAGTGTTAAGAGAGTGGCAGGTATTTTAGTATTTTTTTTTTCCTTAAGAGTGCACTCTTCACATCTCATTGTGACAGGTTAATTTTTGCAGCACTGATTCACAGCTGCATTCCTGAGCAAGAAAGCAGTGTTAACAGCTTTCAAGCATCAGCTTAACATCTCATCCTTGAAAAGCTTTATGAAATTTCCTGCCATATTTGTTTTACCCTTCCAGTAATTTCTACCTTTGATTTCCAACAGTTAAATGATATCATCTTGTTGCCTCTGATAAACACAGGCAACAAGATGATGCTTGGAAAATCTTGGAAATGAAATGGCAGATTCTCTGGAGGGAGGTGCCAGAGCAAGCTCCCAGGGCTGGGGCTGCAGCAGCCTCAAACAGGAAAATTGTGCTCTGCTTGAATCCCTGGAGAATTATATATGTTTGCAGTGTAACAGCATGAAAATTTTACAAGAAAAGAAAAGCATGGAAGAACCGTTGTGACAAGGAATCCCATAATCTAATCCCAGTTTAACACTGGAACTGGATTCCCACCAGGGCAATGACAGTGACCAGGAAATGCTGAGTACAGAAAGGGAAAATTTTGGACTGAGAGCAGTCAAATCACCTACACCCAAAATGGGTCATCAGCTGCTCAGGATGAGATGCAAACCCAACACTTCTCAAAGAACCTATACAGGAATCCACAGGAAAGATGCTGCTTTGGATTTAGACTCAAGTGGTGCTTGGAAAACAGTTCAAGTGGAATTCACTGGAAAAGCTGTTTTCTAGTGGTGCTCACAACAAAACTGGGTTGCTGTAGAAAAGAGATGAAAAAAAGCACAAGATAAAAAAAACGTGAAGAAATGTAACAATGCAGAAACAAGGCAATTAGACAAGAAAATGATGAGAAGAACAGCTCCTGAAGCAGGAACTGTCACACCTACAAACCTGCTAAAGACTACACAGAATATTGTGTTAGAAGGCCAGATAAAACATGGACCAAAGGGAAAAAAAGAAGAAAGAAAATCCAATTAATTTTTGCTTGGCTCAACAGGGAGTTCAAGAGGCTGAAGGAAAAAGGTCAGAATTTTAAAGAAGTTGAAAACTTGCCCACATGCAGAGAGCAGAAAAGCATGAAACAGTCAGATCAAAGCTAAACAAGAAATGAAGAGGATGGAAATTAATTTGAACAGCCCCTTACAGTGGACACTCAACTGCACGGTAAGAAGTTCTTGAAAAGCATTAAAGCAGGAGGCCAGCTAAGGAATCACCAGGAATATTTGATGGAGAAAATGCAGCAAAAACACTCAGTGGTACTGGGCTCTTGTGACACAGACCTTGGGGAGATTCCCACATCTCTGACATACTTTGTAGTGAATTAAAAATATTGGAGCAAACCAAAGCTGTCAATAAAGCCCCAGAACTGATTCTCATTCTCTGCAATGTGAACCTGTCAAGCTGCTGGCAAGGGCAGGTCACCCACCCAAAAACACCTTCCCTCTTTTAATTCTTTTTTTTTTCAGTGTATCAGCAGTAATTTCCTGTATTCCTGTTCACAGTCAGCACAAACTATTGTACATTTTTAAATAAAATGTACAATTGCAAAACTGAAATGGAATTTTTTCCAATCAATACCTGCACTAATGAGCTGAGTTCAAGCTAAATGCATCATTTTGCTCAAACCCAAATTCTGTAAATTGAAGGGGGTGTCACAGCCTTCAGGAGCTTAAGCACCACTTTCAAAGACTCTGTCATTTATTTAACAGAGATCCTTCCCTAGTACAATATTGCCAATCTATGTCTCACATCCAAGGTTAATTTGAGGCTTGAAATGGAGCATTTCAAGTACTGTTGCATTAAATAATAAAGAACAGGGAGAAAATTCTTCATGTGAATAAAGAACATGAATCACAGAGGAGGGAAAATTGTATCTATAAAATGCAGACATGCAAAGATCAATCCTTTATATGAGGTGACACGAAGGAAATTTAAATTGAGGGTGAAACTATAGTTACATACAGTAATTTATTTATTTTTTTTAAGCAGCAAAGAATGTGGTTCACCATAGATTCTGGTCCAATCAGTCAAGGCGCTACCAAGCCATCCAGAAAACCTCTGTAAATCCACTCGGGTGCATCTTTTCTGTCAATACACTGAGAACCACAGAATCCCTGTCGAAACCCAGGACATTCCTCTGACTGCCCTGGAGGACTTGAGACCCTGGTAGGGGGCTCAGAGACCTTGGCACAGAGTCAAAAACACCTGTGCCTTCGATTTTAGCCCATGGAAAAAAATACCAGCTCTGTGTGATGATTTACAAGCCACAAGAGTTTAAGCAGAATGATAGTGAATTTGTCACAGGGTGAAAAAGTGTAATTTTGGGGGTTTAGAATGGGGGTTCAAGAGGCAAGATGGAGGAATCTGGGTGTGTCCTGTCTTTATCCTTCTTTCTTGTCCTCCATCTTCTGCTGTTGGTTTAGAGTAGAGACAGACTGTCTAACATAGGTGATAGGTATTGGTAAATCATTGTAAATAAAGTACACGCAGGTTTTAGTATAAAAAGTTAACACCACCCTAAGGGCAGGCAGTGTGTCACGAACTGACCTGCCAGACAGAGCTCTGCAGGTCAGGGAAAGAATGTAATAGATAAGAGAAAATAAACAACCTTGAGAATGAGAACAGAAGAGTCTTGGCTTCTTCTTCAGTCTAGGTGCTGGGAGAAAAAGACTTTCTAACGCCGTGGGGTCATCTTGACCTCAGAGACCCCAGCAAATCCCCTGAGTTGGAAGGGATCCACAAAGACTACGGGAGTCAGCTCCCAATGCTTCCTTCCAAAGACCTCAAATGACCCCGAACACACACAAAGAACACACACAAGGACACAGACACTTCCAAATTCCACAGGAGAACCCACCTCTGTGACAATGAGACAAAGGAAGGTCAGTCCCAATGCCAGGGAACATAGGCTTCATAGAATCATGGAATGGTTTGGGTTAGAAGGGACCTTTACAACTCATTTAGTCCAACCCTCTTGTCATGGTCAGGGACATCTTCAACCAGATCAGGTTGATCTTGAATGTTTCCAGGGATGGGGCATCCATTTCTGTCTGGGCTGTCTGAGCAATCTGTTCCAGCTTCTCTCATGAGGCCTCAAAGGGCAGTTTCATCCCCTTTCCAAAGACATTTCAGAAGCTGGCCAGGAATCAAACCACTTACCTGCCCACATTAGTGGTGTAAATCATTTCAGAGCTCCTGCCTTAGGGTCTGGAACCAGAGCCAGAGGACAAAGAACACCTCCCTGTCCAGGGAGAATTGCTGCTTCCCCTGGCCTTGGATCAGGGATGCAGAGGAGAAGCTGCCAAGCTCACCCAGCCCTTGGGTACTTGATGCTCCCTCACATGGGTCAAGGAACACCATGAGAACATCAACACAAGGGGCCTGAATGACTGGAGCTCTGTGACAGATTGCAGGGTGCAACAGAGGAATTTAGAAACGCTGCCAAGGCACGTGGAGATGGTGTCAGAAAAGCCAGGACATGTTTGTAGAAGCTTTTAAGGGCTCAGAGAAGTGCTGCTTCTCTCACACCCACAACTGGGGTCATGGCAAGGCTGCTGTCCACGATCTTTGAACAGTTGTGGGCATCCAGGGAGGTCCTCAGCCACTGATGAAGGATAAATGTTTCAGCTGCTTCAAAAAGAGGCCAAAACTTCTACCCAAGGACACACAAACTGCTCAGCTTCCCTTCAGTTTGTGGGGAAATGATGAAATGAGTCCTCCCAGTACAGATTTCTGCATGAAGGAAATGGTGGTGACTGGGAATAGTCTGTGGGAAAGGACATGGAGGTCTTAGCATGTATAAGGATGATGTATCCTGGCAGCAAAGGCAGCTGGCAGCATCCAAAAGGAGCATGGCCTGTGAATTGAGGAGAAATGCTGAGGGAAATTATTCACCCCCTTGGCTCTGTGGGGTTTAGATCTCACAGGGTCACATCCCCATGATCTGTGCAGGGGAAATGTCACACACATTTCTGGTACCCTGATACAAGGCAAATAGAAAGTTCAGGAGTTAGAAGGAGCTGGCTGTGAGCAGCCAGGGCTGTTTGTCTTTGTGCCCCAGGTCAGTGCAGTCTGTCCTGTGTGCTCATGAAACTTTATTTCCAACTACTCTCCCAGGTAAGTTACCCTCTATTCTATGGCCCTGTGTATATTCAGAGGTCTGACTCATCTGCTTCTTTCTTCTGCTTTTAACTCATTTCCCCCCCAGCTCCTCTGAACGAGCTAAGGGGTGAAAAAAAAGAGACAGGCAATAGGTCAGTGCCTGGCAGCACAGAAAGTCTGGAATTCTCAGCAGCCAGGGTTCCAACACAAGGTGATCAGTCAATTTTCTTGTTCATCACCACAAATACCAGCCAATTCCTTTCCTGTACAAGTCAGCCACTCTCCAACCCCACTATTTATAAAAATGCCTTTTGTTCACAACAAGTTGACGGATTTGACATTTAAATTTCTTTTAATGCATTTCACTTTCTGCTGTTACATACAATGAAATGTTCTGCATTTCCACAAAAACCCACAGGAACATTAACAAGACATTAAATAGAGTAGGAACATTAACCAACCTTAAACAGAGCACAAAACATCAAGCTTAAGTGCAATTATGTCCTCCAAAGCACAGAGCAGAGAACAAAGGAGCCGACAAACTGCAGCACGCACCTAGCTGTGTACACTTACACAAGCTATACATAATTACTTTTGTTCTAATTGCTTTGCATTAGTAACAGGCTTTATTGTATTCTAAATTCTCTACCAAAAAGTTGTCAGCCAGCTACAGGTGTCTCTTAAAAGCCAGAGCTGTTATACTCATTGAGTGTTACCCACTTTGGAAAATAATGGTATTTACAGATACCACAATGCTCAGAGAAAACTTTATTAAGAGTCTTTCCAGACCTCCCATTTGCTGGATTGCTGGAACTCTTAAATCACTGGAAGTACCTCCCTTAGCCCCTAACCAGAAGAATGTTTTTAGACTGCATATGATCAGCAGCTGATGATGTTGAACCAGCCAAATTGTCCTGCAGCTGCAGCTGCTGAGTGGCAGGAGGTGACCCCACGTGCCTGCCATGACTGCCACCCACCCTGGAGCAGGGACAGGGACACTTGTGAGCTCCAGGACTGATTAAATCCAGAAACCCACAAGGCAGCCCCAGTTCCTGTTGATTAACAGACCTGCACAGACAGCAGTGCCACGTCCCCAGAGTGTGGCTGCTGTGCCCTTTGCTCAGAACAGAGATTAGGGAAATGTGGGAAATGTGCCTCAGGAATCCCTCTGCAGCAGCTGGGAAACTGGAGCAGGTGGGATGCAGCTGGTGGGTTAAGAAAAAAGTGATTTTCTTCTCAGTGAAACCATTGCAAGCTGGTTTCTTGTCTGTGGATTACAGAGCATCGTGCTGCCAAACTGGGCTTGCTGTCGCTGACATGAAGGAGAATAATCAAATTTTAGCACCACGGTGATGAGGTGGGCAGGCACCTCTGTGCCTCAAGAGCATCACACCTCAGCAGACGCTGCTACCCAATGCAACCAAAAATCATTCCGAAGGCCTTGGAGAAAGGGAATCTCAGAGAATGGGAATCTCATCTCCAAAAAGTCATGCAGGTGGTTAACACCAAGCCTGGAGTTCACCACAGCAGCTCTGCAGAAAACTGAACGCCTCAGACTCAGCTTAACTTGGCAGAAGACTCAGATTTGATGACAGTCTGCACAACCTGGCCTCCAGGAGGTCTTTCCCAGGGCAGGGATGCAGCTTGCAGGGTTGGAGGCTGGAAGAAGCAGAGTGCCACAGCCCTGAGAGAAATGAAACAACACTGGGAACACCCACTGTATTCCAAAATTTAAGTCAGAGATATAACTGAGCTTAACAACACACCTGGAATGATTTGGGGAGCTCTGAAGGGACACAGCAAGCCAGGTCAGGTACACTGCAGTGAGAGCCTGCGCCTGACATGATGTTGGAGCAGCAACAAGTTCAATACCTAAAACTCAGCCTGATCCTCTGTTCATCAGAGGGGTTTGGATGGAGTCTCTGCATAATTCATTGAAAAAAGTGGAATAAAAGATTTGGGAAGGCTTTATAGGCTGTGTGCAACTATTGATTGTGGGGGAAGAGTAAAACACAGAGTAAAACACTCAGATGGGAGGGCTCAGTTCAAGGGGTGAGACAGAACAGCCAGGAGCACAGCAGGAGAAATTTGAAACAGACAGGGAAAATTACCCACACAAGAAGGGCCAGATTTTGGAAGAAGTTGGCCAGGCTGTGGAATCTCAACATCCAGGGCCACAGGGTACTTTAATCAGCTCCCCTGGCCCAAAAGTGGCACCACAATCTCAGCCTTGATCACATTACATCACTGCCTGATGCAGGTATAACCTGCAAAGAAAGGCTCAGCTGATCAGTCTCCCACGCCAGACACTGCCAGTGTGAGAAATTCAGCTTTACTTAGCAGCTGCAATATTTTTTTTCCTTCTTTTTTCTTCTTTTTTTTTTTCTCCTTTTTTCTACTTTTTTTGGTGTTTTTTTTTCTGGTTTTTTAAATTTTTTTTTTGTTTTGTTTTTTTTTCTCCCTTTTTTTTTTTTTTTTTGGGTTTTTTTTTTTTGGTTTTTTTAATTTTTTTTTTTTTTTTTTTTTTTTTTTTTTTTTTTTTTTTTTTTTTGTTTTATACAGCTTTACTCAGAGTACTAAAGGCACACACACAGTTAAAAAGAGTATTTGACTACAGATAACTATGTATAGTTCATAAAAATAAAGAATGAAATCATCATAAATCCGCTCCCTATCTCAGAGTTGAACATTCCTTAATTAAATATTATTTTTATTATTATTATATTTTTCATTAATATAATGTAATATGATATGAAATAATATAATTTGTAAGAAATGCAAATTTACTATTTAAAATTTTTACAAATGTTTTTTAAGGGATAAAAGGAATAAAATCCAGTGTTGGGGTGCTTGGCTATTGGCCAAAAGCACAGGGTTAACTTAGACCATCTCCACATACTGTTACATTATATGTACATGCATATTCATAAGAGTTTATACATATTCAAACATTCTTTTGAGTTTAGATCTTCTGCTTGGTTTTCTATTTTATATTTTTAATGTTTTCATAAAATATGTATTTTATATTTTTATATTTTATGATATACTTTCATATTTTATTTCTTTTTGTGGTTCCATGCTGTTGTATTCTCACTCCCTGATAACAAGGGTCTATAAAACATGGGTTTTTTTGGTACTCTGGTTTCTGGTTTAATCAGTTTTTAATCAGTTTTTAATCAGTTTCTGTTATCTTGTCTTTTAGATAAGATAGTCCCCAAATGTGGGAAATCACCTAATTATTTTACACCATTTTCTGAGTTAGTTACATGAAAAAACATTTTAATGTTTTACACTCTTTATTATGTTACGGTCTAAAATATTACAGATTACACTACTATTTATAAAAGCTATATGGTGCATACATAAACAGATTATATTATATCGAAATGTGAAAAGCACGTTCACTCTCCTGTGAAAATGTAAAAAGTTTAACAAAGGACAATAGGAAACAAGGACCATGGAGTAAAGTTATTATGGCTGGGTGCATCTTGGCACTGAGCCAAGAGCACACTGGTATCTTTGGGGATATCTTTAATAAACAACAGAAATAAAAACTCCATAACAAAGTTACTTTAACACTACACATATAAAATCTGTTCTAATATTCACAAAAAAGCCAATATTATATGTATCTATAACAAAAAGCAATAATTACAAATTATTATTTGTAAGAATTATTTTCTATATAAATTAATAATATATATAATAACTATTTCCTATATAAATATACGAATAATTTATATTTTATTATTTGTTATAATACAAATAAAATAAAATAAAATGAAATGAAATAAAAATAAAATAAAATTCCTAACTATATTAGGATTTTGGTCATCAATAATGTGAAAATTGACCAGATAATATTGACTTTTGCATTTATGCATTAGCCTATGCATGTTGTTAGTGATTATAACTATTTAGAAGTAGTACCAATTATAACCCCTTTTAGCTGCATTTAGTATAATGGAATCTATCAGCTTAAGTCTGCACTGTATTGCTCATAGAAATAGGAGTGTAATGAGTATAATATCTATGTATCACTTATGGAAATGATGAATGTATTGTGTTACAGACCTGTGCAAAACACAAAGAAAAACAAAAAGGCTTTTGTGTAACTAAAACCTTTTGTGTAAGGCCATGCACTGACCAACCTGTCCAAGGGATGAGATAACCCTGACACAAACCAGAGAACAATTAGAGAATACCATGTTAAAATTCAGGAGGACACACCAAAATCCTGTCAGAGGATGGGAAACAGCAGGATGGAGGCACAAGAAGAAATAAAATATATTGACCTGACACACAGCATGTCATGCAGATGAACTGGAGTGTGAAGAAGTTGGACAAAGGGGCTCCAAAAACACCAGAAAGTTCCAAAGAATGTTTGAATAATGCATGAAACACATGAATATGCATGTATGTCAGAAATGTAAGAGTATAAAAATAACATTGTATATACCAGTGTGTTCTCTGGCTGTAGGCCAGGAGCACCCCAGCTGGAAATATTGTCCCTTTTTTATCCCATTGGAAACACATGAATATGCATGTATTAATTATTAAATATGTTACATGTCAGCAATGTAAGAGTATAAAAATAACATTATATACACCAGTGTGTTCTCTGGCTGTTGGCCAGGAGCACCCCAGCTGGAAATATTGTCCCTTTTTTATCCCATTACAATAATAGTAACAACAACAATAATAATCATCATCATAATAATCTATAATTATTATTTATTTGTCTATACAATGACTATAGTTAATATAGAATTATATAATAATTAATTATAATATAATTATAGAATAAGGAAATAAATAATATATAGAATTATTATAATAATTATAATCGTTCCCGATGCCGCGGTCCCCCCGGCATCGCCGCCCCGGCCAGCGCAGCATCCCCGCACCCCAAATCCCCTTCTTTGGCCTTAAAACATGGACAGCGCCTTCGTGGAAGCCGTGGCCGCATCACTGGTGAGAGAGTTTCTCAGTAGAAAGGTAAACTTGTGCGGATTCCCTGCGGGCTGAGCCCCGCCGGGCACGGCAGCGGGGAAAAGGGGGATTTTGGGATGCTCGGGGGTTTATCCCGACCCAAACCGGGAACGGGGGAGGCTTGGGGTGAGCAGCTGGACTACATCTCCCACAGTGCCCTTTTATTGCCGGCCGTGGAGCTGCTTCCTGCTGCTCGGGGGAAGCCCATCCTGACCCACGCCCGCCTGCGAGACTGGAAATTAAAACAAGAAACTTGATTTTTTGTTCGGCTTTTCTTGTTTTCTATTTTTTTTTAATTAAAATTTTCTTTCTTTTTTTTTTTTCCTTCGTTGATTTCTTGTTTTGCTGTGGCCCTTCTGTTTGCAAGAGGCATACAAAGCCTATTTTGAAAAATATTTATTTTTTTAATTAAGGCAGAAGGTAACAGTTTTAGAGAAACTGGTAACATGCATTTCCCCCCCACCCAGTTTTCAGTAACACCTCAGCAGAAACCCCATTTTTTGGCAAGGGGGAAAGGAATTGAGGTAAAGGGAGGAAAGAGGCCATTGTACCTGTCACAACTTTTAATACTATAAAGCGAATTTTGGACTACACAGGCATGTGGGGAGTGTGGGATTGAGCAGACTGGAAACCACCTTCACATTTCCGTGTAGCAGCACCTATTACTTTGTATTTATGTTCACTCCTTAGGAAGTATTGCTGATGTTGGACCCCCTGTGTCAGGAGCAAGTTATGTCAGAAATTAAGCAGCCACTGTCCCATTAAGTGTTACACAAACCTCAGTCTCGTGTTTTGCACCCTGTATCCAAATTCACATTTTCAAAACAAGGGGCGCTGATAATCCTTTGTGCTTCTGCTCCCCCCAGATCTTTCATACACATCAGAGCCTACAGGGATAATGAGTTTTCAAAACAAGGGTGTTGATTATTTCAAAAATAATCCTTTGTGCTTCTGTTCCCCCCAGATCTTTCATACACATCAGAGCCTACAGGGATAATGATCCTTTATTTACCACAACTTGCCCTGAATTTCATAAATCCTAGCCAGACACTCTGTCAGCAGGAAAAGAAATCCTTTGTTGTGACAGTAACCCTCCACAGAAGGAATCAGGGCTTTCTCTCTCAAAATAGTAGTCTGGTGCCATACCACTTAAATGATTTTGGGATCCAGCTCACAATAAATCTGTGTCTCCCCCCAGAGAGTGAGATGCCCGTGGGTTTTGTCTCTGAGGTGCTCATAGGTGCTGACTGAAAGTTGAAGTCTGAAGACCCCCAAACCAGCTGATCCTGCTGCCATGCCACTTAAATGATTTTGGGATCCAACTCACAAAATCCGTGTCTCCCCCCAGAGGGTTTTGTCTCTGAGGTGCTCATAGATGCTGACTGAAAGTTGAAGTCTGAAGACCCCAAACCAGCTGATGCCGTGGAGATCTGACTGATTTCCAGCCTGAGGCTGCCTGGAATAACTTCAGCTCAGGGCCTTTCATACAGACCATCAGCCCTAGGAGGCTGTTCAGCCGCTGAAGTCACCTGCACATAGAGGTTTTTGGCTTTTCTGTTCACCAATTTCCATCTCACGTGGCCACCTCAATTATTCTCACATCTGTGGGCTGCTTTAATTCAATTTTGTACCATTACAGCACAGGTTGTGAGGGTTACCTGCTTACAAACTGCTGCCACCCACAAGTTTCATGTCACGCCCAACAAAACCCAGAGTAAAACCTTTGGGGTCTGACACTTTTCCTTCTCAGGGTTTGAAGAAAACCATCAGCACCATGGACCGGGAGCTTCCCCGCTCTGCGCTCAGCATCAACAACAGGAATGAGCTCAGGAATGTCCTGCACCTGCACTCCCTGTACAAGCAGAACAAGGTGAGGGAATACCTGGCACCTGACATGTGGAAGTGTCCTTGCATGCCCATTTCTATTTGCAGCTTTATATGTGGCACAGCAGATGGAAATTACACTTCTAGTATTTATTATCCTTGGAAATGCAATGTAAACAGTTCACTCATAACTTGAGGCATCACAATGCTTCTGGTATCTTCATATAAAGTCTATAAATGCCACTTCAAAAAACCCTCTCCCAGTGTAGAAAAGGTGCATTCTAGCACAGTTTCCACACTTTGGAATGTTTAGCTAAAATGAGAGTCAGAAATCGCCGTGACAGTTTGCTTTTTTGTGTCCTGCTTCTTTCACTTAACACAGCAGCACCCTTGAGCTCTTGACCTTCTCTAGCTGCTGTCTTCCATTTCCCTGGATTGTTTTACAGTCACTCCTGGGATACACCCTCAGGTAACTCTAGAAACCAGTTAAAATGTTCAGTAGCTGTACACTGTAAAAATCATGTCCTGCAGCCAGACTAGCACAGTGTTTCAATAGTCACCATAACTTTATTGTTGAATTATTCCCTTTTCTGACCCAGAGCTGGGGCAACTAAGAGGTGTTTTAAACACTTTTACTCCATTTTCAGTTTCATGAGAAGGGTGAGACAATAGAGATGTTATCATTCACACCATCACAATCAGAAGCCAACTATTTCCTAATTACAATACATTATAACTGTTTCTTGGCTTATCAGCTTTAGCCACACCATGTTGTAAGTGCCTCAAAGCTAATTATCTAAAATTATCCCTCATGGGTCTAATTACAATGTATTTTTCATAGTTCTGATTCTCCAAAGTACCCAGTCTTATTTGCAAGGCCATCCTTTGAAGCTTGTTCCTGGTTCCATTCCTCTCTCAGCAATGTCTGTCCATTCCATGGCATTTCTAAGTCAGCATTTCTCATCTCAAGGTTTGCACACAGATGCACACACTGTGTGAGCCTTCTGTCAGGCTTTGAGAATTCTCTGCAAATCCATTTCCCCCACTTTCTCTTTTTGGCCAGGCAAAGGAGAACCCACTGAAAACACTGCTGGAAATTATTACTAATTACTTTCTGGAGCACCGTGGCACTTCCAGGAGCTCTGGTTCCAGCTGTGCTCTGGCAGCTCCTCAGAGCAAGAGCTCAGCATCCCACCCACCCGACCTCCTGGATGAGGAGCATGGCAATGCCAGTGCTCTGGATGAGAGCAAAACTCAGGCCTCCAGGTACAGTCTCATTTATTTCTCTTTGCCCTGTGTATTCACTTATTTTTTCTTGATGAAGGGAAAGTGTGTTAAATGTTTTATCATTTATATTTTGAGCTCAACTTTGTTTTGTTAGTTATCCTCGTAACACCAAGCTTAACTTTGCAGATTGTTAAAATTTCCTGTGCAAGCCACCCTTCAAAAATGGTCTTTTATCTTCCCTGCCAATTATGAAGACTGATAACCTCAATTGCATCTTTCAGTCACTGAAGCATGTTGAAGTAGGAGATTTCATGCCTTTTACATTGGAAGTACTCAAACTGAAACAGGTTTGGAGGTAAAACAAACCACCTGTGTTCAAACTATGAATATATTCATGCCTTACATAGGCAAAAGCAAGTTTTGCTGTCTTAAATTCAGTGTTGTTACAAATAGTGTAGGTTCAGACCTTGCAGAGTACCTGACAATAGCATGTAACCAAGTTTTTCATTTATTGGTGCCTCAAAGAGGATTAACAGTCCTGCACTTCCATAGAAAGCTTTTAAAATGGGCACAGAAGTGTAATTCAGCTTCCCAGCCTCCACCCTCAAGGAATTAATCAGGTTTTGTTCTTCCTCCTAAATGCAACATGCTCAAAGCAGCCAAGTCTGAGCATCAATGCATGAAAAAAACCTATGAAGTCATTTCTTATAGGGGAAGAAAGCCAAGATGTTTTAAGTTTAGCTCAGAAGCAACACTTGAAAAGGAGGCAGTGCAAAGACTTTTTTCCCCTTTTTTTCCTTCCTGTTTTTGTTTTTTTAATCCCTTTCTCTTTCCCTTTCATGGATCTCTCCCACAGGGGAGTCCCTGACACTGGGAGGGCACAGCAGTGCCCAGTGGTGTTAATGTTGGAAGGACCTTAAAGATCATCTCATACATCCCAGTCCTCCATCCCAGGGTGCTCCAAGCCCCATCCAGCCTGGCCTTGGGCACTTCCAGGGATCCAGGGGCAGCCACAGCTTCTCTGGGCACCTGTGCCAGGGCCTGCCCACCCTCACAGGGAAGAATTTCTTCCCAATGACCCATCTACCTCTGCCCTGAGGCTCATCCTCGCCACTGCCACCCTCTTTGGGCGAGGGAAAACCAGGGATTGCCAAGGTCAGCCAGCCAGTGCCTGAAATCAGTTTTAATTTCAAACACCTGTGTAACTTTTAACAGTGCTGTCAGGGGTGGAGATTTAACCAGACAGGACTCTGCTCTGCTTCCTGATTAATGAGTCTGCTTTGCTTTTCACTTTGCTCCTGGAGGTTGCTGTCAGTGTCTGTAACTTAAAGCAGCCTCTGAGCCAGCAGCCCTTGGCAGTGAGGGGTTGGGAGTAGCAGTCCTTACTTTTCCTGATGATTCCAGAGGCAGGTCAGGCTCCCTTCAGTTTACATACATGATGCCTCAGGTTTTAGCTTTTATATTTTTCACATTCTGTGCTGCTTTAGTGTGTGGGTCTGAGCTTCACATCAGGGCATGGTGAGCTCACGAGACACACTCTTAAAAAAAAATGGGTAAATTAAAGGAAGTTTTTGTAGTACAAGTTTCAACTTATGGAGTTGTTTTACAATGAATTAGGATAGAGGAAAACATCCCAGAGGGAAGAACAAGTTCAGGGATTTGTTTCCTTGTATTAAGGAAGGCGAGTGTTTTTGAGTTACACAGAATTTATAAATTTATAAACAGACACGGAACTGGGAACTACTCAGTAAAATAATTTCCATCACAAAACTGCTTTTTTTTGGACTAAAATAAGTATTCTACAGCTGAACAAAGAGTGAAAGGGGTCAGTGGAGTCAAAGTTACAGGAGAACAGAGGATGTGAGCAAAAGTGTTGAGAAATTTTCATACAGATGGAGACGGAACGAGAACTGCTGGGTGTAGCTTAGGACCTGTCTGATACAACAAATAAATTGTACTTTCTCTATGGTGCACAGTCATACAATGGACTGGGCTGGAAGGAAGCTAAAAACTGATCTCATTCCATCCCCTGCCATAAGCAGGGACACCTTGCACTGTCCCAGGATGCTCCAAACCAAATCCAGCCTGGCCTTGGACACTTCCAGGGATCCAGGGGCAGCCACAGCTGCTCTGGGCACCCTGTGCCAGGCCTCACCACCCTCACAGGGAACAATTTCTTCCCAGTATTGAATGTAAATTTCTCCTCTCTCAGTTTGAACCCTTTTTACATCAAATAAGTAAGCATGGGATGGTGTTACCCACATTATAACCAATTGTGACTCATAATAATGATGACATAATGTCCTGAAGTCCTACATCCAGATGTTTAGGTGAAAAGTGACTGCATTTGTTTACCATTTTGAGATAAAAATGTAACTTAACTTGACAGCAGTGCTCTAATTAGCTGGTTTTATTAATTTACTTGTGCACAACTTTGCAGTTTTAAGCTTTTCCTCTTTCTTCCCTCTAGGTATGATGCTGAGAATCCCCTGGATAAAATCCCTCCACCCAGAAAACATCAGCACAGAAGTGAAAAATGCCACACAGGGACAACCCACAGCAGTAACCTACCCTGTGCTTGGGACAAGAAGTTACAAGACAGTCGAGAGGATTTAAAAGCAGCTGTGATTTCTGAGGAGCTGAAATCCACAGGGAAGGAGAAGTCCAGGCCCAGGGCTGGTCTCATTGCCAGAGGAATGATGGCTGGACCAGTGGCAAGTCCACCAGAGGTGATTCCCAACACTTTACAAAATGTTTGACTTGCCCATGGATTTTATGTCCACCCTGCTGGGATAAAAAGTCACTTGCAAATAATGTTCAAATGGCTTCTGCATGTTAATGCATTAAATCTGCAGGCTGAAAAGAAGGGGTAAGTTAGGGAAATCCTTCTGCTTCATTCAGAATTTCAGATCTGGCCACTGCAGGCAACCACCCCCTGCACGTCTGTGATCCCAGGTCACTGAATTCCTTCATAAATCTTTCCCATTCTTGAAACCTCTTGACAGATTTGGGTTTCCATTTTCCTATGAAAATTGCTTTGTTACATTCACAGTGTCTGTTCTACTCTGGTTTTTCCAAGACCCCACATTTAATCAGTAGCAGTTTGGAACTGAAAATTGCTTTCAGTTGAAAATATGTTTGTGAATTGATCAAATCAGACAATATTCCACCAAGAAGTGCTTTCAAAGCACAGTTAAAATTTTCTTGCCTATTTTTTTTTTCCTTTATGCTTCTTTTATATAATGACAGGGACTTTTCCAGTGTAAAATTAAGCTTGTGATAATGAGAAATAAAAATATTTAACTATGACATTTAGGTAGTACTGTAGAGCATATGGAAATTCAGTGAATTAGTTGTATATTTGTAAATATCTCTGATTTAGAAGTAAAGACCAGATACCTATAGTGGTAGATACCAGTAAAATATCTTATATAGCTTGATTTTCTGAGCTGGATACAACCCCAGAATTAAGCTGTTAGGAGGTAATTTGTTGTTGTTCCTGGTAAAATAATGGAAAACATATTTTAATGGTAGGTAGCATCTTTAATACTGGTCAAATTTTAAGTGCAAGTGTTTGTCTTATTTTATTACTGATATTTTAAAAAATCTGATTTACCCTCTAAGGTGATTCCTAAAAATGAATGAATAGGTCAGCTCAGAAATCAGTGCTTGAGCTTTCCTTTGGTTTTTGTGTTTATTTAAAGATAAAGGTGAAATTTTAATCTGTGGTTTTCCTGGCTCTTTCTTCCAGGATCCCCAAAAAAGGAGGCTTTCCAAAAGATCCACGAGCATCAGCAGCCCAGCCCAGCCCAGGGGTGAGGAGCACGAAGAGCATGACTTGAGTGTGCCAAGCCCTGATTTGCAGGAAAGCAGAGCATCTCCAACAAAATCCCCCCTGGAATTTGCATCAAGGACTGTGCTAAGCTCACACAGCAGTTCTCCCTCTGAAAAACCAAGGAACAGCCCCAAAGATCCAGAGGACTTTTTTTCCAAGCTGCTGTCTGAGAGGGCCAAGACAGAAGAAAGGAAACCTCTTCCAAGCTCTGGTGCAGACAGCAGTGAAAAAAGCCTTAAAGTGAGTGCCCCTCACAGACATTCAGGGGCTGGGAGAGAAAAGAAGGAAAGATCCCTCAGGAAAACTGAGAGTCGGTTGTCAGGCCACAGGTGAGAGTATTTCTGGGGGTATTATGCTAAAACAGAGTTTTTATTATTTATCTGCACTATTTCATACTATAAAAGTTTTCAAAGTGTCTCCCTCAGAGAACTCCAAATACATATTTTTGGCTTTTCTCTCTCTTATGTTCTTAATTGATGTTTTTTTAATTTTGTTTCTTTTTCTGGATAAAATATAAGAGTGGGAGGCATAGCATTTTTTAAATTTATGCACTAACACTGATGTTTTAAAATTATTATTGCTATTTTGTTTTCCAGTTTAATTTTTTATTGAGATACCATATATTGAGACCCTATTGAGAAGGAAGCAATTATACATTAGGTATAAGTACACTTATGAGTTAGGGGCTGTGGGAATTATCAAACTGGGGATCTGCTGGAGCTGCAGATGGGCCAGGAGTGGCACTTGATTCCTATCTGGAACCAAAAATTTGCTGAAAAGAGCATTCCACAGTGGCAGCATTCCACATTAATTTAATTTGTAAAAGATTAATGTGTAATAGGCCAAAGTACCACAGTCTAAAGTCTTAAAACTCTGGTTTTATACAGCTTGACTGATCCTGTAAGGTAGTGCTGCCCCATCCTTCCCACTCTCAGGATGATTTTTTCCTCACACTCAGCTTTAATTGAGGTAGAGAAGAAGGCTTCAGTGGCCTTTGGCAGCTCCCCAGCAAAGCTGAGACTATTGAGTGTATTCCTGATAATCAATGAATGAACAGTTCATTATGGATGAGCCTCAGAGGTGAGGTGGAATTCCCTGGATGGAGTTCCCTGGGAGGACTCTTGCTAAAAACCAATGAAAAGTCTGATAGAAACCTCACTTGTCAGCAGCTGGGTCCTGCGTGGGGGTCACAACAATCCCAGCCAGCAGCACAGCTTTGGGAAGAGTGGCTGGAAAAGCTGCCCGGTGGGAAAGGGACCTGGGGGTGCTCCTGGTGAACTCAGCCAGGAGTGTCCAGGTGGGCAAGAAAGCCAATGGCACCTGGCCTGGGTCAGCAGTAGTGTGGCAGCAGGGCCAGGGCAGGGACTGTCCCCTGTACTCAGCACTGGTGAGGCCACCTCAGATTCTGGAGCCACTTTTGGGCCCCACATGACAAGAAAGACTTTGAGGTGCTGGAGCGAGTCCAGAGAAGGGAGCAGAGCTGGGGAAGGGTCTGGAGCACCAGGAGTGGCTGAGGGAGCTGGGAAAGGGGCTCAGCCTGGAGAAAATGAAGGTCTGGGGGAACTCCCTGACAGGAGGGGACAGCCGGGGGTGTCGGGCTCTGCTCCCAGAAACAGGGACAGGAGGAGAAGAAATGGGCTCAAGCTGTGTCAGGGGAGATTTAGTTTGGTTATTAGGGAAGATTTCTTCACTGAAATAGTGGTCAGGCATTGGAACAGGCTGCCCAGGGCAGTGATGGAGTCACCAGCCCTGGAAGCGCTCAGGAGCAGTGTGGATGTGGCACTTGGGGACAGGGTTTGGTGGTGGACAGGGCAGTGCTGGTTGAACTTGATGATCTGAGAGATCTTTTCCAACCTAAACAACTCTGTAACTCTGTGGTTCACTCTGATGTGTTTGGACACACTGACACTTCCCAACCTTTGGAGGGCTGGGCTGGAAGGGGGTGACCCTCAGGATGTGCTGCCATCCTGTCTGTGCTCCATCCCTGCAGGCAGGGAGGGATTGGGAGCATTTCCCTTCCCTCCCAGAGCTGCTTTGGTCTCGGCAGGAGCAGGAGAGGGAGCCCTTTCCTAAGCAGAGCCCTCTCCAGAGTTCATTCCTTCCGGGCAGTGGGAGCTGATCCAGCAGAGCATTGGGATCCCTGCTGAGCTCCGAGCTCCTGGAAGCACCCACAGCACCCAGCAGGGCTGCTGGGGCTCCTGGAGGTCAGAGGGAGGAATAGAGGCTCCAAATAAACACCCACAATATTAGACCTGGCTCTTGCAAGACTTTTATTTCTCTTCAGCCAAATCCTGCATGTTTTGGTCAAAGTGATTGAACATTTTAAAGAATGAAAAATCACAGTGGTAATACAGTGTATTACAGTGGTAATTACCAATGGATTGCAGTGGTAATACAGTGAAAAACTGCAGTGTAAATACAGCAGGTATTTGTCTGGATCCTCTTCCATTCTCTGTTACTAAATGCTAATCTCAGTATTTAAGTGAGCAGCAGAAAACCTCTATAGGATTAACCACAGCTGGCTCATTCACAGCATCTGCAATTCTGGTTTTGTTCCCCATAGAAAACTAAAGATAAATCTTACTCTTCCTTCCATTTACTTTACTTTTTGATTCTCTTTTCTCCCATGCTAATAGTGCTATAACAGCATGCAAGCTGAAGGCACCCTGTGTAAACATGAGAAAAAATTGGAAGTAAAACCACTTCCAAGCTTTAAAAGAATTCCTGGCCATAAAATATTCTAGGGAAAGGCAGATGCACGGCATTTTGACTCACACCTTTTAATGAAAGAAATTATAGGGGTCAATGGTGGTTCTTTATTGCCATGATTGTATTTTTTACCAAGCCATGAAGGGTTATTAAATAGAAAAATATCACATGCTGTAGAGGTTTTATACCTACCCAGATTCTGCAGGTGGGTTTTATATTAGAATTGTTGTTTTTAATTAATCCATGAGAAAAGCAACATATAGGTGGCAGCAAATCTTCATTTATCCTCAGCTGTAAGCAGCCAGCAGCCAGTTGAATTTCTCAGTTCACAGAGTCCCACATCACCAGGTTGGAAGGGACCTCAAGGATCACCTGGTCCAACCTTCCTTGGCAAAGGCACAGTCTAGACAAGGTGACCCAGCACCCTTTGTGCCAAATCTTAAAGGTGCCCAGGGTTTGGGAATTCAAAACTTTTCCCTGGGGGATGGTTCCAATGGCTGATTGTCCTTTTGAAAAATTTTCCTCTTGTGTCCAATTGGAATGTCCCCAGGAGTAATTTGTACCCATGGCCTCTTGTCTTTTCCATGTGATTCCTTGGAAGAAGGGAGTTTCCATCTTATTTGGAGCCAGGCTTTAAATGCTGGGATGTGGTGATGTTGTGCAAGCAGTGCACACCCATTTATACAGAAATATATCAGTAATTCCTCCTTCTCAGCAATTTTATTTAACTTAAGAAATTAAAAGTGACATTTATGTCTCAGCGCCACTTCAGTGGAGAATTTGAAACCCCTTTCTGGTCATTTTGATGCTCTTGCTTATTGTTCATTTTCAAAGGAGTATTCCCCTTTTTTTGTTGAGTCTCTGTTCCTCTCATTTGTGTGCAAGGCCAAATACAATGTGGATTTTTCACTACTTTATTTATTTTTTAAGAGATTTTTGAAGGAAATAAAAACCTAAATTTAAAAGTACCCAGTCCAAGTGACTGATCCAAGATTCCACCTAAAAATTGCTGTGTCTGTGGTTTCTTGAGATTTGTAGGAACTTGGGAGAGATGGTGTTGAGAGAACATCACTCAGGTCACAGGCAGCAAATTAATAAAGACTTTCCTGAGTCTTTTATCCTAGAGAGAGCCTGGAATGGCAGCAAGGAAAGGTTCTCTGCTTGCTTTAATATCTTGAGGTAGGGTTGGGCCAGGTGACCTCTAAATCATGCTGTGATTCTCCTTGGTGCTGAATCCCCTGCTGCAGGGGAATATTTATCATCAACCTCAGCACACAGAATAAAGAGTGAGTGGAATGGAATTCATGTTCTTTAGAAATTGTAAAGAAATAAATGGGTGTTGAAGTTGATGACTATCCTTGCATTAAAAACTTTCTGTTGCTTTTCTGGAAAAAGCCCACGATGAATAAGGACTTTTTGGGAAGGTTACATGGGGTTAGAAGGTCAAAATTTCCCCATTTCACAGCTTGAGCAAACAAAATTGGAGAAAGGAAAGAAAAACCCACTTCAGAACAGTTGAGAAACAGTTCTTTTGTCTTGACTACAGAGGCGTGCTGCAGTTGTTGCTCCTGCAGCCCCTGAAGTGTTTTCCTAATTTTCCCTTAAGTCTATCAGTGCAAAGTGGGGTGGTGCTGTGGAAACCCTCCAGTTGTCAGCTGAATAATTTTTGGATGAGTAAATCTGAGCTGGCAGTTCTGCAGTGGGGTGCAACCACCTTTGCCTGAGTTAGAGGGGCAGATTGCTCTGTGCAACTCCATTTCTCTTCTGGTAATTACAAAGAAGAGTGTGTGATGCTTGAAATTCTGGTTTTCACATAGAAAGCCAACCAACTTCCCTCCCCCATTTCCAGGAAAAACAGCATAAAATTAAAATCAGAGCACTGAAATCAGCAAAAAAGGGTAAAACTTGACCAAGGGAACAAAAGGACTTTTCAGTCGGGACCTGAAGTTAAGGATATTTCCTAGGAACTCCAAGGGAAGGGCTCAGAATCAGAAAGGCACAAAGAACTGGGAGTATCGTGACGTCAAAACAAAAATTTCCTGCTGCCATTAGTGAGCAGAGGGATGCAGCAGTGAATCCCATTGCCCAGAGGCAGAGATGTGTGCAGCTCCAGGAGCAGGGAGGATAATTGATTCTGCACTCATCCTTCCATTGTGAGCAGTCCCCTGGATTACAGTTTCCTGATTGTGCCTGGCCACCCGTGCTGGCTGCAGCCTGGCTGTGCTGCTGCTCTCCTGCCTGCATTCTGCCAGGGCAGAGGGGTATTCCAGGCACCAGGGACTGGGTTATGGCTGTGGAAGTTGGATTCAGGTGTCTTTTCTGATGCCTCAGGTTTTAGCTTTTATATTTTTGCATTCTGTGCTGTTTTAGTGTGTGGGTCTGAGTTCACATCAGGGGGGATGGTGAGCTCTCTGCACAGAGCAGGGAGACAAAATTCCTACTCCAGCTGGGCACCAAGGACAAATGATCCAAATCTCAGCCCAAGAGCACAAACCCCGTGGGCTGCAGAGAGAAAAACAAGCAGGATGGGAGTGCAGGGGCTGAGCTGGAATTGGACACTGAACTGCAATGTGCACATGGAGCAGAGCTGATCCCAGGGAGAGACCCCAGGAGCGCTCGTGCATTTTGGGACCATTTGGGTTCATCTTGGGTGCAGCCCTGGCTGGGCTCTTGTGCTGCCCAAGGTGGATCCATGGAGGCCTTTTAATAAATCCCTGCTTTATTCTTTACCCCTTTCAAGCCTCTGTTCTAGGTCAGCCTTCTCAAGGCATCATTTCCAGCCCAAAGCTGAGTCCCTCCCATGCTTTGTGGCTCCACCACCAGGAAAGTGCCAGTGAGCTCAGAGCCAAGGTTTCTCCTCCTGCCACAGTCTCTCTGCTGAGTTCACCACAGCTGGGCACTGTTCAGTGCTTCCCATTCCCAAAATATTCCTCCATGTTTGGTAAGAAGCCTTTCCCTAGCAGTGCCCTGTGTTCTAACATGGATAGGGTTGGGTCAGGGAATTGCCAGAGACACCAAGTGGAACATTGCTCATATTTCATAGTGTCTTAGAAATTATGGATGGAAAAGAACTTTTAGAGTCATTTCTTTCTATGGCAGATTAATCACTGCTATGTATATTTATATTTGCTGAAATACTTTTTCCAGGTTTTGTATGCTCCAGTCTTAAATGACTCAGGTGACACCTCTCTCCTGATAATATATTCACTTTCTAGCAGTTCCTATTATAAGGAACTTTTTTTGTTGTAGTCACCTTCCATTTGCTGTGTTTTGCCCTGTTATCCATAGCTGAAGTTGATTTTATGACTGGTGTTTCTGTTCCTTGCTACATAATCACCTCTGTTAAAATACTTTAAATATTTTTCATGTTCCTTTAGGCATTTTTTGTCTGAAGCTTGTACTGTCTGCTAAATATTTTTATATTCGCTGCTCTGAACTTTTGCTGTTGTTTTTCTCTTAGGTTTTAGTGATTTGTTTTATATTTCCCCCATGTATTTAGGGCGTCTCTAGCATTGTCACACTGTGACTCTCAGGGCAAGAACTGCCACCTTCTGCTCCTGGCCTGGTCCTCAGCATTATAGAATCACAGTACAGGTGAACCCATTGTGTTAGTGAGAATTCTGCTTTTTCTCTTTCATATATTCCAAAAAAAAAAAAAAAAAAAAAAAAAAAGGCCCTGAAAGCTTCTTTATACAAATAGGAAATCCCTAGAGGAAAAAATACAGATCTTTAAACAAATTCCTTAAATCCTTAAAAATATATTCAGGGTTGTTTAGCTGTTTTGGTTTTTTATTCTTTTAGATATCTGACACTTTCAAAATATTATTGTATAAACATTATAAGTACCATAATGCTTTCAAAATATTATTTGAAAGTGTTGTGGTCCTTAAAGGATTGATATTCATGCTCTCTGTTATTAACAGGAATAAAAAAGCTTATTTTCCATGGGAAGACTGAGCCAATACTTGTCAATTACAGATGGTTGAGTGCCTAAAACTGTAAATATCCTCTCCTATCTTTTTATCCTGCATCATCCCCAGCCACAATCTGGGCTGATCTGCATTAGGAGATTGGCAGAGAACATTGGCCATGAGTTTCTGAGCAAGTCCTGAGCAGGATTTGGTGTTCCCTCAGTCAGTGTAAGCAGCAAAGCAGAGCACAAGCAACCCAGAAGGTTTCTGGACTGCACTGATAATTTCTTGACAGTTGAATTCAATGCCTGTTGAAGGTTATTATTTCATAAGAAATACTAATTAATGTTCCAGCTTTAATGCTATTTTTAAAAAATAAAATTGAATTTCCAACTGAAAGGAAAAATAGTTCCAGCAAAGTTATGTAATGTACATTATTTACCCAGCAGATTTGCTTGGCTTCAGTCATTCCTACTGTGCATTTTGGTGTAAAAGTAGATTTTCTAGGAATATTCTGTATTGTTTGCCTGGTGGGCTGCAATATTTCAGTGTTACTCACAAAATCGGTGTGTGGGATGGGCTAGCTCTGTCTAAAATAATGCTTGGCAATTTGGTGAGTAATGAAATTTTGATCCTGGGAGGTGTTGAGCAGTTCCTAAAGATCCTCACCACCTGGCTAGCCAGTTCTGTGGAATGAGGGTGAGCTCCCACAGCCGGGTCATTTTGGGCTTGATCTCATTTAAAACCAGCCAGAAAGGCCCAGATTATTCCAGGATTCTCAGTGTGTGTGTGTGAGCAATGCCTGAGGAATCAAATCAGTTTTTCCCACTGTGAGAGGAAGAGGATGCCTTGGGCTGGGGTGGCGTTTCTAGAAAGTAGGAGCTGAGTCAGAGTTCCAGACGAAAGAGCGGAAAGGAGTGCGGGGCTGGAGCAGCCCAGGAGTAAATTACATCGGTGCTTTTCCTTCCACCTTCGTCTGGGATCTCTGCATTTTCCTTCAGCCACACTCTGCATCATCTCCAGTGCTTGGAGTGGGTTTGGAGGCAGGAAACATGGTGAGAACGGTGCTGGAGCAGCCCAGGAGTAAACTAGGGTGGCATATTTCTCTTCCACTTTTGTCTGGGGTCTCTCTGTTGTCCTTCAGTCACGCTCTGCCTCATCCCCAATGCCCTGGAATGGATTTGGAGGCAGGAGCACAGTGAGAGCAGTGCTGGAGCAGCCCAGGAGTAAATTAGGGTGGCACATTTTTCTGGAGTGGATTTGGAGGCAGGAAACACAGTGAGAGCAGTGCTGGAGCAGCCCAGGAGTAAATTAGGGTGTCACGTTTCCTTCCACCTTTGTCTGGGACCTCTGCATTGTCCTTCAGCCACACTCTGCATCATCTCCAGTGCTTGGAGTGGGTTTGGAGGCAGGAAACATGGTGAGAACAGTGCTGAAGTAGCCCAGGAGTAAACTAGGATGGCACATTTCCCTTCTGCTTTTGTCTGGGGTCTCTCTGTTGTCCTTCAGTCACACTTTGCAGCACATCCTGCAGGTCACCCCCCTTCCAGCCCAGCCCTCCAAAGGTTGGGAAGTGTCAGTGTGTCCAAACACATCAGAGTGAACCACAGAGTTACAGAGTTGTTTAGGTTGGAAAAGATCTGTCAGATCAGCAAGTTCAACCAGCACTGCCCTGTCCACCACCAAACCCTGTCCCCAAGTCACACATCATCTCCAGTGCTCTGGAATGGTCTTGGAGGCAGGAGCACAGTGAGAGCAGTGCTGGAGCAGCCCAGGAGTAAATTAGGGTGGCACATTTCTTTCTGCCTTTGTCTGGGGTCTTTGTGTTGTTCTTCAGCCATGCTTTGCATCATCTCTAGTGCTTTGGAGTGGGTTTGTAGGCAGCAAACGTTGTGAGAACAGTCCTGGAGCAGCCCAGGGGTAAATTACGTTGGCACATTTCCTTCTGCCTTTGTCTGGGGTCTCTGCATTGTCCTTCAGTCACACTCTGCATCATCTCCAGTGCTTGGAGTGGGTTTGGAGGCAGGAAACACGGTGAGAACATTGCAGCCACACCTTCCTGGAGAGAGGCACCAAACTCTCCTGGAGGGGTTCTGCTCCCTTGCTCCATGGGGTCAGCCTGGCTTTGACTCATCCAACTGGCAGCAGAGGAATGTCTGTCACACAAAACGGGCTCATCCCTGGGGAATATGGATTTAACTCACCCATGGATGAAAAGAGAGGTTGTGGTTGCCAAATCAGGAGTGAAAACCTTCAAGTGCCCGGAGTTGTGTAACACCTTTTGTAACATAATGCTTGGACCGGAAAAAAGGGCCTAAAATAAAAGTTACAAACTATTGTGACTTTTGTGTGGTGCCAATGGATTTATGGCAGCAGAGCCCATGGTGTAACATCTGTGGGGCTGCCATTTGCCCTTTTAGTATTTTTCCAGCACTCCATAGGAAGAGGCACTTTGCAATTACTGGAAATGACAAATGGCTTCTGTATAATTTCTTTATTTTTGGAAAGGAGGTAAATCTGGAGAAGTCCAGCCTATTGCCTGAAATGCAGTCATTCAGCTGAGAATTTGCATTAGAGGATCATGGAGGTGTGTTCCAACTCAAACTATTCCATGACTCTGTGGAATTACTTGCTCCTTAAAAAAAATTATTTGTGTGCAGGTAGCACAAGGAAGTTTTTTACCACTATTTACCCCTAAGATTACTTTACAAGGAGATAAAATCTCTGTGGGCTCACCAGTAACCTGTTTTTTGAATTCACCTTTTTTTATAATAAGATATAAGAGAATACCCCATCCTCAGTGTAAGCTTTTATCTCCCAGTTTAACAGCTGATATTAGTTTTCAGGAAGATCATTTATATTGTTACAATGGTTTGGACTGTTAAAAATCTGAGGTTTCTGGCAGGAAGTGGAAGACCACAAATATTCCACATCCTTAAAAATTAAATGGCCTAAGAGTTGAAGGCCCAGATGAGACAGAGTGGGTACTTTATGGATGGTGAACAGAGCAGGGGGTTGGATTCATCTCCAGTGATGTGAATTGGTTGAGTGCCAAAATCTGGGAACCTTTTCCTGTGCTTTATGTAGTGTCTTGTGGGTGCTGTGCATTTTTATTTTGTGGAATTTTATGTCCTTTTTTAAAAAAAAAAAATACTGATTCTTGTTTATTTTGCTGCCAGCAGTTTTGAGCTGCTGAACATAATGGTGAGCTCACCCTGAGCTCCTTGGAAATTCCAGTGGGAATTTCACACTCCAGAATCTCTGGTGGAGAACAGTAGGAACAAAGCAGCTCCATTTTTATTATAATTCTGATTTTGTAGCTGGAGATAAATATTTATTCACAGCCAATGGATGACATTTGTGTTCAGGTGAGCCTAACTTATCAGGCACTTCAAACCACCTTGTAGCTCAACCTGTGATTATAGTAATTCTTTTTTTATATACAAACCTTCCCAACAAAGATTTCACATTGTCACAGCTAGTAAAATTCAGCAGGACAAATGCAGACTCATGTGTGAAGGAATCTATTTCTATCAGAAGTGACCACTTCTATTAGAAATTACCCTTTCAATGTCAAGTTTCTCATTAACCTGTTTTATATCTGTCAGTGTTCACAAATCTATCTGTCATCTCTTCACCAGCTAATTTTTCATATTGTAAATGTTCAAATCAAATCCGATGCAGGTCTTCACTAAAAACGAAATTAGGGGAAATTAAGTGCATGAGTCTCTGTTACCTTTGTCAACCAGCCTTGCCAGCATGATAGAAGTTATATTAAACCCTCATGACAAGAACTTTTTCCTGTAGAAAAATATTGATTGTGATCATGTCCTTTGTATCTTTACAATTTCTTTTAATAAATCTGATGTTTTAATTGTGCCCCAAAGCAGTGACAAGCTGCACCATACAGAATGGCCTTTTTTACCCTTTTGCAAACAGCAATAGAGGCTATTTTTTGATTACCTACTCTGCAGATTTTATTCACTATTCCAAGAATATCAGATATGTCTGCCTATTCTACGTCCAGTAGAAAAGCTGTTGTGATCTGGCAGTGAAAATGGGTTTTACCACCACAGTCACCTTAAAGCCACCAATGTTTAATTTTTAGGCCCCTTTGTTTATTTGACCTCTTGTGAGTGTTGGTGTAAATAGGAAATGGTGGAATGCACATCCATTATTGTGCCAATGAGCTCCCTCCCAGTGAGTTCAGCTCTTCTCTGTAAATCCATTTTCCTGCACTGCTTGGAGGCCAGAGAGGAATGTTCAAATATTTAGAGAAAGTACTGTATAGTATGTTTAGAATGAAGCATATTTTCTTCCTGTCCCATTTTCCTGCCATGATTGATGACTTCCCCCATCCCTAAGTGTTCCAACCAATTGGTTTTACACCTACAATAAATTTTCCTGGAACAGCAGCCCTCTGCTGAAATGGAAATTGCAATAAAAGTCCTGGCTGTTTTGAGAAACACAAGCTTCCCTCAAGGAGGGGAACCTCCACCTGCAAAAATACCCCACTTAGGCAGAAAACACCCAACATTAATCTTGGATGTCAGTGCTTTCCTCAGCTTGATGGGAATTCTCAGCCTTGACAATTCCGAGCACTTTGCATCCCGGGCTTGGTTCTTCCTGGAATGGGTGTAGAACCAGCATCTCTTAGACGTTCCAGAGAGAATTAACGCTACAAAAACTGGTGCCAGGAGAGCCACGTGTGAATTGCACCATGGGTGGCCATTTTCATTTAGAAATAGAAACTGTAGTGCTGCATTAAGTGTCAGGATCGCAGAATCACAGAATGACAGAATTACAAAGTCACAGAATTCACGGAATCACAGAATGGTTTTGTTGGAAAGGACCTTAAAGATCATCCTGCCATGGGCAGGGACACCTCCCACTAGACCAGCTTGATCCAAGCCCTGTCCAACCTGGCCTTGGAAGGTGTTAAAAAGCTTTTGCAAAATTAGATAGAAATGGGTTGACTGGGAAGAAGCACTAGAAAAGTAGAGAAAATAGTTTGCAATCTCAGGCAAAACAAAAATGTGGCTTTTGGTTATGCCTGAGTGACATCACTTGGCTGAAAAATATTTTATGGTGAATTTATTGTCATTAAGACCCTTTCCGTGACCAGGAGAGAGGAAAATAGTAGCAAGCAGCTATGGGAAGGGAATCTCAGCTGAAATTCATGTCAGGAAACACCAAGGGGAGATCTGACTGTGTTGTAAAATACACCACAATCAACTCTATTCAATTCTGTATCACATAAAAATACAGTAATATTCAGTGGGAGTTCAGGGCTGCTTGTGCCACTACACAAATTTGCTCCCAGTCCTCTTGTTTTTATTGACCTGCTGGGCCTCCCATTTATTTTTACCTGAAGTTCCTAGAATGTGGGTGATTCATTTCCATTCTGCCTGGCCTGAATCAGGGCCACCCACATTTCATTGCCTCCGTCCTTTAACTTATTTATAGCTAAAAAGAGAAGTGTTTCTGTTCTTATAGTATCAAATACTATCTGTGAGAAAGCTGCCAAAATGCCTTTAAACTGGGCAAATCCTGAGTGTGATATGTCTGAGTTCTGGTTTTATTATTTCATACTCTGAAAAGGAAATTAAGCTCATGGAAAGTATGTGACATGACAGCAGTTGTTGCTGTAATATCGTGCATACAAAGAATGTTGCTGAGGAAACTATTCCATTCTATTTTTGAAAGGATTGTCAGTGCAATTCCTTTTTTTCCAAAGCAAAAGTCTATGATACAGTATTGCTTTTCTGGGAAAAAAAGAAAAAAAAAAGGTCAATTTTTGCCATTTTTAGAAGCGGTTATTCAAAAGTGTTCCTTGATTCTGAGTACGTTTTGGTGTGATTTCAACAGGAGGAATAAACCCCATTTCATTTCCAAAAATCAAATGTTTTATTTCAGCTCTGACTTCACAGCCAAGTTTAAACGCTTAGTCCTTTTAGCAGTTATTCATAAGAATGTTAAGCTATTAATTGTATAATATACAATTAAATCACAAGAGGAATTGAACAACTGATCCCTCTTAATGGATTAAAAATACACCCTGGTAAAGGAACCAGTCTAAGACCTATTACCACTTGTATTATTTGGATATTTCAAGTAGTTTAATGACTAATTTGAATCTTATCCTGATCCCTGTCAGGGATTTAAATTTTATTTTATGATCTGATCTCTCATATCACACAGATGAAATGAGATTGATGCTGGAACAGGACTGAAATCCCAGATCAAACACAGGGTATTGCTCTGTGCTGGCTCTTTTCCTGATAAACTCCTGGAGTGCAGCTTTCTTCCCCTGAAAATGACTTTTCTCCAACACCATTTCTTTCTTACTCCATATATTTATTTTATATATAAAAGCACACACACATTTAAAATTTCTATCCTTGTGTGGGAATGCACCCTATTTCTTATTTATTCAAAGACCTTTTCTCATTTAAAATGAACATTTTGTCATTAATTTCTTGATTAATTTTCATGTAGGAAGTCTCCAACATCCACTGGCTGTAAAGAAGACCAGATGAAAGAAGTCCTAGATTTGGGTAAGTTCTGTCAAGTTTCAGTTTGGCTTTTGCCAACTTTTGTATTGTTCAGAGCAGCTGTGGCCAAATAAATAAAAAGGAGTGGCTTTTTTTGTAACTCTTAGTTGATTTAAAGCAATTTAATTTGCTATAAACTTCTAAATAGACAAAGAAGTCAGTAAGAAATGATCAGACAAAGGCTGGGTCATGTATTTTTATCTGCCCTTTCTGGCTAAAACTATTTTCTTTTTTATAAAGACAATAAATGTTAATTTTCATGCTGATGAGCCCCTAGCACTGAGTGTGCTGGAGAAAACAATTCTTTCCATCCAACACTTGATTCTTTTTTTCTTTCAGTTGATGTTGAGGATGAAGAGACAGCTGGAGAAGTCAATAAAACCCCAGATCTTTCAACACTCTATATGCTTCAAATAATATCAAAGGCAATTGATATTTCTCTTGCAAAAGTAAGAGTAATTATGGTAAAAGTAAATAGATTTGTGAGGTTGTTATTTGAATTTCTTTAGCCAAAGCTGCAGTGGGTTGCTCTGTGTTGTGTTTTTGAACATGTGCTGTGTTCCTGAGTCTGTTCCTTGTCCAGGTGACAGAGTAATTTAGGGATGCCTAAATTCAGAAAAATACCCTCATGCATCAGCCCACTTGAAGCACAGATAATAGCTTTAGTTAGTTAAGCTTGTATTATTTCTTTAATGCCCCTAGTCAGTTATTCATGTGCTTATTCTCCAGTCCTTTCAACTGACCGTGGTTTCTTATTCCCCTCTCACTGTTTTTGCCTTTTTTATCTCCCCTATTTTGAGCAGAGATGAAATTATTAAATACTTTTCCTTCCCATTCAGACAGAGGAGAAAAAAACCCAGACCAAATAACGAGGGTGTCTTCCAATTTAATTTCTAGATCAATGAGCTTAGAGTAACTCTAAGTTACTGAGTAGTTTTATTTTTATTTCCTGAGCTCTGCTTTAGCTTGAATGCAATTTATTCAGTGTGGCTATTGCTGCTTGTGGTCTGCAGTTGTTCAGGGCCAAGGTCTGGATTTGCACCACCTGAAATACAGAAATCAGACATTTAATTAACATTTATCTTGTACAGGGTCCTTTTCTCCCTCAGGTCACCACTGGTTGCTCTTCCAGCTGTTAAATTTCAGGCAGTGCACTGGGATGCTTTCATGGGAAACTCTGCCCCAGACATTAGACATAAATATTTTCCAGTGCTGAGCAGCTCCCAGCATTATGAGTGGAAGGAATATGGCAGGAAAAGGAAAATATTGCTCCTTTTCATTGGGGTGTTGCTATTTACAGTATGGATAAAACAGAAGAGGATGGTTGTACAGTTAGTCATTACCCTTCCACACTCCTGCCTTCTTTTCTACAAATTATTGTGTTTTGGATTTATTTTTAAATCAAGAAATTTGTTTTCTTTCTTTGATAGGAATTAAAAAATCTTCTGTTTGGCTCCAGTCTTTGTTGCTTCAGTGAAGAATGGAAAATCCAGAGTTTTACATTTAACAATATCCCACAGCTAAAATATGGCATTGTACAGAAAAAGGTATTGTAAATTCCTTCCTGACAGTGATCTTTGCTTTTTACACTGACTTTACAAAGGCTGTGTGTTTCAGCAGTGAAAAAAAATTGCTTTTCTAAAGACTTTTGTCTTTCTTTAAACTGTGGTTACCAGTGGATGTTATCAACTTGTCAAGTCATGATGGGAGACTTGAGATGGATGGAGGAAAATGTGAAAAAACTGCAGAAAGTGTGCAAATGTGTGTGTGTGTGTGTGATAGGGAATTATTCACAGGGAGGAGGAGGAGGAGCCACTGGAGCTGAAACGCAGTGGTGGTTAAAGAATAAAAGAGCATAAACCAGGGGTGGAGTGTAAGAGAAAAATGACATGTGGGGCCAAACAAATTAAAGATGCAGCTTGATCTGACTCAAAATGAGATGTAGCAAGAGTTGCCTGGAAAATGACATGGAGATTTTTACTTGCTGAAGATACTGGGGTCAGGTGATGAGGTTCATTCCTGAAATAAAAGGAACAAACACCTTGCAGGCTCCCTGGGACACTGGCACTGCTGGTGGGCTCACCTCTCCTGCAGCCACAAGATCCCAGCTCCTCCCTACAGCGAGGTTTTAATCAATTCCCTGGCAACATCCAGCAGGTGGACACATCTGGAATGTCCAGCAGGTCCCTGTGGTGACCACAGCTGTGCCATGACTTGAGCCAGCCTGGCCAGCACGTGCCCAGTTGTGCAAGTTTGGCATCACAGAACATTAAGAAGAAAGACTTCTCTCCCTAAGTGAACTAAAGAAAGACTATTCTAGAGGTGGCAAACTGACTGAAAATTTGAAGTTTTGTCTCTTTATATTGTCAGTAAGAAAGAAGAAGTTGTAGGGGGAGGGGAAGTGTCCTGAAAGTTTTATTCTGATTCTTATTACTCTTTCTTTTAGTCACTATTTATAAATTTTTCTTTATACCCTTTCATAGTTTTGAGCCTGCTTTGCCTTTCTCCTAATCCTACCTCACAGCAGGAAATAAGTCCATTCTAGCACATTCTAGTGAGTGCACTGGTTCTTAGCCAGCACTAAACCCACCACACTCATTGGTACATTGGCCAGGAAATCTAAAATTGGCAAACCAAAACCACTGCACCAGCCCAGAGAGATTTTTTGGTGCTCTCTGATCCAGTGACTCCTCTGAGCTCTCCCTTTCAGCCCTGCCTGAGCACCTGGCTCCCAGACAGAGCTTCACCCCTCTCTGCTCTGTGTTGCTCACCTTGGTTTCACAGGCTCAGCCCAGGGATCACCCTCGTGCCACAGGGTGGTGGAGCTGCCTCCAAAATCCACCAGATCCCTTGGAAGAACAGATCCTCCCCTGCTGCTTGATGCTTTTGTGCCAGCCATGGGGCAACATCCAGCAACATCCAGCTGGGGGACACATCTGGAATGTCCATCAGGGGGACACATTTGGAATGTCCAGCAGGTTCCCGTGGTGACCACAGCTGGTAAAACCACCATGCCATGACTTGGGCCAGCCTGGCCAGCACGTGCCCGATCCAGAGAGATTTTTTGGTGCTCTCTGATCCAGTGACTCCTCTCAGCTCTCCCTTTCAGCCCTGTCTGAGTACCTGACTCCCAGACAGAGCTTCACCCCTCTCTGCTCTGTGTTGCTCACCTTGGTTTCACAGGCTCAGCCCAGGGATCACCCTCGTGCCACAGGGTTGCGGAGCTGTCCCCTCAAAATCTGTCCAAGTTGAGATGGTCATGGTTGAGATGGAGACAATACAAAACAACACTCCATTTTCAGAAGGCTTCAAACCCTTTTTATTATTGCACGCAAGCTTTTTATACATTCTTAAAAAACTCCTAAGTTTACACTTTACTCATTGGTCGGAAGAGACAAACAAAGTGTTCATTGCAGGTTTCTCTTATTTATCCTTCCCTCTTTCCTGGTTTCCATGGCAATGACCTTGGCAGGAAACTCTTTCAGGGGCAAACATGGATCCTCCCATCAAACTTCCCTCTGGCTCACAGAAGCTGCTGCAAAACCTCCTCCACAAAAATCCACCAGATCCCTTGGAAGAGTGGATCCTCCCCAGCTTCGTGATGCTTTTATGCCAGCCCTGGGGCTGTGCACCTGCTCTTGGGGTGTCCACACAAGGTCTCTCCCCTCAGGAGCAGGGATCTGAGGAATTCAGTAAACACTTGTAGGCTCCTTTTTCCAAAACACTCGTTAAAGCCTCTGTGCTGATGCAGAAAATCTTTATCTGGCCTGGGAGAAGTAGACCCTTACACAGAAATGAGAGGAAGAGAGGCTTTGAGGCAAGGACAATGGCTAATAAACATGTCATTAAGATGTTTAATTAACTTACCTCATCTAGTTAAACATTTCATTAGGTTGGTGATCTCAGAAGAAAGCTGCTTATCTCAGAAAGCCCAGTGGAAAAAGAAGATATTAAATCTTCATTTGAACTCCAAAAGGAGCCATGGCTCTGGTGGTCACTGGCCCACAGTAAATGTTATTTTGGTGTTTCCAGCCTGCAGAAGGGATATCTCATCACTTCCAGACATTAAATTCCCCACCAAGAATTCCAGTGCAGGAATGGTGTTTTGCTTAGATTGTGCCTGTTTCAGCTCATTCATATATTTCCTCCTCACTTCCAAAATTCAATTCAGCTGAACAACTGTTCATTTCTTTCTTATGTTAAGCTTTTGTGGTGCTATAAGAAGACAATCAGAATAAATCCTGTAATTTCTTTTTTGACTGGGAGGCTATCCCTGATAGACTGACACAAACCTTGCTTTTTTCCTTACTGTATTTCAGATTATTCACTCATCAGTTATTTAAATAAATCTAGAGAGGCAGAGTATGTATAATACAAATGAGAAATGAGAAGGTGTCAGTATGTAGCTATTCTAATTTCCATATTGCATTTACCTGCTGGTCCTCTTCCCTTGGTGCTGCACTTAGGACAGTCAGAGAATTAAACTGATCCTTTAATCCCATTGTGTGAAAACATCAGGGCTGGCTGCCCTTCCCCTTCTTCTGCAGGGTTTGAGAGGAGTTTGGTGGGTGGTATTGTGGTGTCTGTGATGCCTTGTGTACTGCATGTAGCCCAAAACCAGCTATGAATCCATAAAATTTAAAGTTAATATGGCATTTCTTGGTATTGCAATTTATTACCTCTGAGATTGATAATTGGAAGGATTCAGACTTTCTTGGTTTTCTTTCTCTTCCCCAGTGAGAGGGAGAGAGGGAGGATCTGAGGTGCTGTACTGAAACCTGAAACCTTTGTTTAGTGCTGCAGGTGGAACTCCAGGTTGCTGAGGGGAGGTACAAGAGCAAGGCTTGTTTTCAGTCCTTGGCAAACTCTCAGATTTGATTTCTCTCTGAAAATTAAACTGCAGCTCAGTAGGGATCAGGAGGTTTTTAGTTCATCTAGCTCAGATTTTAATAAAACCCCACATTTCTTTTGACATTATAGATGTCTTGCTCTTTTCAGGAAAAATAGGCAGGGACCACAAAAACACTTAAAAACCCTGATTTTCATTGGGTTGTACAAAACCCCAGAGCCACAGAGAACACTGTGAAGTCCTGGCTGGAGAGAGAGGGATGAAAGGATGGCTTTGGGCTGGGTGGGAGCTCCCAGGGTTTTCCCCAGCATCCAGCAGTTTTTTGCTGATGGAGTGTCCTGTTTTCCCCCAGGGTGGCCCATGTGGGGTTCTGGCTGCTGTCCAAGCCTGTGTCCTGCAGCAGCTGATCTTTGCAGACACCAACAGGAACAAAGACACCCGGTAAGGCCGTGAAACTTCAGGGATTTTGCCTACAGAAGTAAAAAAAAATATATATATAATTTAATTAGAAATAACAATTTTATTATTATTAATTTTATTTCTCTGCTGCAGCCACTCAGGAGCCTTTTGAGTTTGAACTTAGTGAACTTCTTTTTGTTTCAGAGAGACAGAGAGAAAGAAAGCAGCTTCTGATTTACTTGTGTTTGCTTCCCATGGAACTGTAGGAATGTACAAGTTGGTGTCTTATTTGTGTAATTGCTTGTGATTAACCCAAGAACCCCTAGAAAAACCAAACAGCTTGAATTGAGGCCAATGAAAATTATTTAGCCTCGAGGTCCTCATGGAAATTGGATTTCAAACAAAAAAGTAATCAAGGTTTGAAAGACCATCAAGTTCATCCAGTGTTCGGCACTAAGAATCTCAACGGGGTTGAAAAATTAAAGTTGTAGTGATTTTTTTTTTCTTGTAACGGCTTTTGATCATTCCTGTTTAGACTCCTTAATGGAATTTGAATTTATATTCTGTGTATTTTCCACTTGCTTTAAAGGAATTTTGTTAGGTGTTGCTGCTGACAAGGAAATTGCCTGGGCTGCTGTAATAATGATGTGCTTGTCATGTTGCTAAAGGAACATGGGTTACTGAATTAAATTATGGAAAATAATGCCTCAAAAATTACTTTGTTACCAGTTTTCATGTATTTTCCTCTTGTTTTCAATAAGACTTTAAGTCCTTTACAAAAGACAAATTCCACAAAGCCTGCCTGTGCCTTAAAGGAACAAAATGTTTAATAGGGAAAATTAAAAAGGGTTTATGCTGACACCACCTTCTTTTATTTGTGACTTCCATTAGTCTGATTTTGATTTAGCCTGGAGAGAAGCTTTCATGCTGAGATCCTTCATTACCTTACAATATAAAAATGTTCCTCTTGTATTAAATTTTGGCCTTAAATACCCATTTTTCTGCTTGGATGTGTGTAGGAAAATGCTGTGGTGTGTGTTGATATTCCTTAGTGCTGTCTGCCTTACCCTTAATGTAAATTCATTGTTTGGGCCATTTTTCATCAATATTGGAAAGAAACAGGTACCTGTAGAGCATCATTATTTTTCTTCAGCATCCAGGGTGGGAAGTGACAGAAGTTATCCTGCAAAACCTTTAAGATTCTCATTCAGTTTATAATGAGGGCAGATTTTTCAAGGTTCTCATCTACATAAAAGAAAAACCTCAGAAACTTTCTTGCAGGGAACTCAGTGCATACTTAGATTTTATGACCAGGAATCTCCACAGAAGAATTATTTCTGGCTGTGAAAACCAAGAATTCCTTTCAGCTTTGAGGACAGCCTTTGATCATCTGCTCCTTGGTCCCTTTGTGTCTCAGGTCATCCTTAGTGAAAACAGAGATGATAATTTCCCTCTTGCTGCATGGTTCAGAGATCATACATGAAATAAAATTATATGGCACCCAAATAAGTGGATGGAGGCCAGGTTTTTTAAACTGGGTGTCCCAACTTGTGCCATCTCCAACAAATCCTGTTTACTTGGCAGAATTTGCCTCTCCTGTTTTCCTCTTCTTATTATCCACATGGTTTTAAAAGATTTTTGGTTTTTGTCCATGAGATAAACATACTTTTCTTATGCTGTGTTTGCCATGGGCAGAAGCTTTCAGCAGGTAGAAGGAAAGGGAAGTCTCTGAGCTTCAAATGAGAGGATAAATATTCCTTTCTAACTCTAACCTGGATTTTCAAATTATCAACTGCTTCACAGGAAGTGTTTGGTTTCAGGCTTCTTCAGCACTCAAGAAATAATTGTCATGTCTCCTTCTTCCTCTGCTGCCTCTCTCAGACACAGAAATTACTTGTGATTCCCATTAATTTCTGGGTGTCTGTATTAGAACACAGGCAGAGATAACAGAAAGTTGTGATTGTAATTTTTTTTTCACTTGAAAACGCTCACCAATTATTTCCCATATCTCACATCCTTCAGAGAGGGAAACATTCTCTAAATTAGTATTATTTTCAAGGCAGACATTGAACTTGAAAGTCTGTTTAATTTTTTTGATGTTTGGTGTTTCTTGTTTAGTCTTTTGAGTTATTAGATCTTTTACTCAAACAGTGGGAACAGGTTTTGTCCTCATCTCCCATGCTGGTAACACTCAAAAACTGATAAAATCTGAATTTCAAAGACTGCCATTCTTGGAGCCACTAGAGAAAACTCCAGTTATGTTCTTCCCAGGGGCATGGGGTTTTTGGCCACTTCTTCAGTCTCATGGATATTGGGTTTATTCTCAAATCTGACTGTTCTCCACTCTGGGACTTTCAGCCTCCTGGTCCTAAAATGTTTTAGGTCTTGATTTTGGGGCACATGTTGTCTTAAAAAAAAAAATGCAAGCAGCATTTATTGCAGATAGTACTTAGGAGAAAGGTTAGTAGTGGGTAAAAACATCATGGTGTCGATTTGTTTAAAAGGGTTAAAAAGTAAAAACTTCAGAAAGAAACGAAGTATGAATGCCTTTAGAAACTAAAAATCAAGTTTAAAACGTAAAACAATCCTGTTGAAGAATACTGAAAGCTTTATTACAGACTTAGAGATGAAGTAGCTTCTCTTGTCCATTATTTGCCTATATGATATTGTTCCCTGAAGCATTTTCCTGCTTTTTTTTTTCCAAATAATTAAAAATATGTTCTGTGGAAGAGGAACTCTTTCTTTTAGAAGATCAGGGTGTGATAACAGATCTGTGCTTAGCCAGTTCCTGTTGTTGATCATACCTTATTTACTCTTCTCTTGATTTTCATCCATTGCTTTTAATGATAAAACCAGTTTTATTTTAATCATTCCTTATAAATCAGACACTGCCTTAAGTAATGACCTCCTGGAAGTGCAGACTGTGAATTTCATCACCTAAATTCACCTGTGTGACAGGAGCAGTGTCACAGAAGACAGGGACATGGCAAGTTTACAGTTATTTATAACCCTCATTAGGTGCAACATAAACTCATAGAGATCCCCCAAAAAGCAGCACAGAGCTGTTAACACTTGACTTTGGTCAATTGGTGAATTAATTTGGTCAATTTGGTGAATTAATGTCCTTCCAATGCCTGTTTTCCTTCTGACTAGACAAGAAACCCACCCATTGTGCCCAGTTTGTTCTGCAGCAATCTAAAGAGAATTCTTCTCCCTACAGCTCCCTTCGCTGGGTCTGATTATCTCCAGAAGTCCAAAGCACTTTCTTAAATGCCTGAAATGAGGTTTCTCCTCAGAGGATGGTTCCAGGAAGCCCAGTGGTGACATCTGTGGCCTCTCCCTGTGCAGGTGCTGAGCAGCCTCAGCGCAGGGTGTGCCCTGGCTGCTCTCGTGCTCTCTCCTTCCCAGGGAAAGGTGGGGTTCAGCTCTACCTTCACCCCTGCAACGTCTCCCCAGTGACAATGCCTCTTCAACTCACAGCATTTTTGGCCATCCAGGTTGTCTCTTTCTCAGCTGTAGAAGAGCTGAGGCACCTAAATAAAGATTTTATTGACGCAGCTCACCGGAGGCTTGTTATTAACCATGATAAAACTCTCTCTAAAGATGCTGGTGTTCTTTTAAGGACAAACCTGCCCTGAATCTGGTTTCCCTCACATTTTGCTGCTTTCTCTCTCCTTTATTTCCTGGACTGCAGTTGTCTCCAGCCCTCAGAAGCTCACAGGACCAAGTGCCTCTCCCTGGCTCTCGCTGACATTCTGTGGCGTGCGGGGGGCCACGAGAAAGCCCTGGTGGCACTGTGAGTAGGAGAAGCACTTTTAGTCACTGTACACTGCCCTTGCACCTCTATCTGTCCCAAATCTACCTGATTTACAATAGAAATTATTTGTAAGCTGCATTTATGCCACCTAAAGCAGCCTAAGGGGCAATGCATAATGTAATTTCTGCTGCCCCAGCAGCTGGGACAGAATAGGCAAAACACTTTGAAGCTGCTGTGAAAGATCCTGGATCTTTATTTGATTGATGGATTGGATTTATTTGATTGTAGGGATCCTCCAAAATCATCTTATTAAGAGTTATTTTTCCAGATGCAGCATTCTGCTGCTGTATTGCAGGATATTCCATTATGGCTGGAATTAAGCTCCTTTTGCTGTGTAGCCTGCTTGGTTTATGCAATGCAATTAGGCTGCTTGTACACAAACCATCCAACTTTTAGATCCTTAGCTTTGGCTGCACTGGAACCTAAAGGACATTTTTAAGTGAGTCAGATTTTGTGGTCATAATTAATTTCCTTTATTAAATCAACTAAAATAGCTGCAAAATAACAGAGAGGCCTTGGGACACAGAAATCCTTCATAAACCTGAAATAGAAGCAGCAAAATCAAAGACATTTCAAATGATATTTCACATATTTTACATCTCAAACCTGCTTCCTCTGTGATGTTTTACATATGTTCTTCTGCTTGTTTGAATGTCATTACTCTAACAATATTTTTCAATAAAAACTGTCATTAACATCTTAAACTTATATTTATCCTCTTTCTTTTTATGGAGAAACTTGTAATTCATGTTAGACTGAGAGAGCACAGCACAGATAAAGTGTTTGTTTCACTGATAGAAGTTTGATTTGCAGTGTAAACTTATTTACAAGAAATCTTTTTTTAAAAAGTCATTAAAAATAATAATAATGCAAATCTTTGGCACATCATTCAGCTGATATAACATGTTGATTTCTCTTTAATGCCATTTTCTTCCTTTTAACATGAGTTTTGTCTGAATATCCCCTTCAGGCCATCAGGAAGACAGCAGTTCACTCCCACAGGGAAATACAAGGCAGATGGAATCCTAGAAACTGTAAGGCTCTGTGTGACTCCCATGCTCCAGATCCTCTTTCTTGCTTTCCCTGTTTCAGTTCAATCAATCTGATTTCTGTTGCTCTCCTAATGTTTTAAAATCAGATTAGTTACGATCCAAAACCCAAGAGGAAATAAAATCCCATAGCCTGCCTGGCTCTGAGTTGTCCCAGTGGCTGTGGGCAGTTGGGTTTTCTGGAATCCTTTTCTTTTAATCTTTATTTACCTTCCAAACCTAAAAACTCTGCCTGCTTTTAATGACACACACTAAAAATCAAAGTGGCCCCCTCCAATTGACCATGAGCATGAAAAGGCTCTATTTTCTTCTTGTCTTACACCGAATTCTTTGCCTTTTTTCCCCACTCCAGAAGCTCCAAGTGGCAGAACACTTTCCAGTTATGCCTTGTTTCCATCTGAGGCTCTCTGATGGCTTTGCAAGCAGCGCTGCCTCCAGCTAGGCTTTAGCGGTTGCAGGAAATGTTTTTGGCCTCCTAAACGGGGGAATGGATGTCTCCAAAAATCTGAGGATGGAAAAAAAGGCAAAGAGTATTGAAGTGAGGGCCTGGATCTGTGAGCTCTCCTGGATTTGGTGTTAAATAGGAATACTCACATTCTCTGGGTGTGGTGAATGCCTCACCACAAAGGTTCAAACCCCTGAGCCTCCTGCCAATCCTGTGTCTTCTAAAGCTGCACTATTCCTCTGTCCTAGGGATTGTTTTTCATTGCACAGACATTCTTAAAATTGAATCAAAGCTTCTGTTCAAGAAATTTAAAAATCATCAAAAAGCAGCATTGAAAAATTCAGGATATATCACGTTTTGAGGTGTAATTCTATGAAAAGTGACAACAGTAAGAGTTAGATTTCATTAGGTCTTTATTTCTTTTTGTTAGTTCAGATCTTTCCAGGCAGTTTGGAAGTTTTGACTACTTCATTTCAGCTTTCAGGTTATAAAATGGAGTTACTGTTTTTGAAGTCACCATTTTTCCTTCTTGTATTTCTTCCCAGCTAATGCTTCACAGTGCCACAAGATATGAGGACCTGATTGTATTTCTACAGCAGAATATTCACCAGGTATTCTGTTTAATTATATATCAATTTAACAAATTATGGTTCAGCTGGCAGTCTTTGTATCTGTTACTCTCACACAGTGTGTTCTGAACTGTTTCTGCCACTCCATGGACATGTTTTGCATTTTAACAAACACAGCAACAAATTCAGCTTTAGCAGAAATCACAGCAATTCCTTCTGCCTTCAGTTCCATTTGCATTTCTGGAGAACTGGGCAAAAAAATTTTATACACAGCAAACAAAATAGAACCAAAATCCTAGACAAACAAACAAAATAACACCAAACTAACACCTTTTCTTTTTCAGTTTGAAATTGGTCCCTATGGCTGCATCCTCCTCACTGTGTCTGTCATCTTATCAAGATCCATCAACCTGTGAGTGCCTCTCTAGCCTTGTTTCATAAACTGCAAAGTGAGCTGGGAAAAGGAGAAAAATCCATGGTGTGCTTCAATCTCTGGCCTTTGTAATCTGTCCTGGTGTTTGCCCTGATAAATATGGGGGTGTTGTGCAGATTCACCCACCTAATCTTGGCTTTTCTTGTATACGCACACTTGTGTGTGTGTATAATTATATATATATATCTATGTTTATATGTATATGTTAGTGGTCAGTCCACCACATCTGACATCAAATGCTCCATCTAAACATTATGTATCATGTCTGAACATGTTTTTTGTTCTCTCTACCTTGACAGCTCAAGCAAGACTTATTTAAAGGGTTATTTATTTCATATAATTCTGGTGTCTTAGGTAGGGGGGAATAACCTGTGATGACTTCCCCAGTCTCTGCCAGTGATAAAAGGAAAATCCAGAATAAAATGGGTGAGGCAGCTCATTTTTAGGTAGCTGTAGGGAATGTATGACAGATCTGCTGTCAGTTTATTGCTGTCGTGAATATTCTGATTTTAACTCATGGGAAGTCCTCATAACCTCTTTAAAAACTCCCTGAGGCTTGCCCAGGCCCAGTGGCATTTAACTGAGTTTTTACACAGGCTGAAGGTGTTTCTGTGATGCTGTGAGTGTCAGTGGGTCGGGATACAAAGCCAAATTTTCACGGATGTGAAAAGCCCCAGGAGCAAGGGGAAGCTGCTCCCTGCCAGTTTGCAATAAACAAGTGACAGGGAGAGAGCAGCTGCACTTGAAAGCAGCACGAGGCTGATTTATGGAAGCTTTTATTTCTTACAGCTCTGCATTGTTTTCGGCAAAAAAAGAGCAACTTAGTCCAAATTTGAGATCCACAATCAGTTGCTCACCTGCTGGGATCCCAGCAAGGGTTTGCAGATTGAGTTTTTTTTTTCGTTTTATTGTAATTTCTTCCTTTCTTTTGCTTATAGTAACACTACAGCCCTTGGCTTGACTCCACTTTTGTACTCTAACACAAATTATGTGATAATTTCAGGGCACATGCCATTTATTCTCATTTTTCTGAGCTGGTTACAACAGAGAGGTTCAGATTAGTAAAGTCACTTGTGCAAGTAATGATCTGTAGGTTCATAATTGCTGCTGTCTGCACTGCTTTGCTTGCTATAAAATGATAAATTTTCTTTAATCATTTAAGCAAGGATATATTCTCCCTCATCACCTCCCAGTTCCTACCAGCTGGATTATGACAAGGCCAATCAATCATCTGTGTTTTTATTTGTGGGAGCTGTGTCTAAAGTGAACATGACAATTTCTTTGGGTGACTGTTTGCGTTTTAAACTATCTAAATATTTTTACAGATCTGATCCAGAATTTCAGAAGGGTTTATGAAGTGCAGTTCTGTTTTGAGGAATTGCCATGATTTTCTCACAAAACTTCTTTTTAAAGTACTGTTTCTCCTCTAGCTTGTACTGTGTAAGACACTGCATTAGTACCGCTTTTTACAAGAAATAGGAATTTTTCTGGTTTTAAACACAATGAAAAGTGGTTTTAGACCTTTGCACAATTTATTTTTAGAAGTGCAAACTGAATTTTGTTTATGTAATTTTCAGCAATCGATTTAGCTGCCTATGTTACCTTGCTTCTCTTAGGATATTAAAAATATCAAGACAAATAACTCAGTGCTGATATCCTCAAGAAATATGTACCATTCAGAGAGTGTTACCAGCATGGTAAGCAATTATTTACATAACTGGCATAGTTCTGGATGAACAGCTGAAGACAAACAAGAGTTGGTTTAGATAATGGAATTTCAGCCAGTAATAGATCTCCCTGGGATTGTTCTGCCCCAATTTTTTTTTTTTTTTTTTTTTTTTTTTTTTTTTTTTTACAGAAAAATCAGCAGGTTTTTCAACAGAAAACTCCATGGAAGTTTCAGTTGTCTGGACTTTTGTGTGCATATTGCGCTGAAAAGAAAAAAAGATTATTTCATTTTAGTTGAGGAGCTGACAGCAGTTAGATTTTTCCAAATTTGAGTGTAATTATCTGTCTTAATGATCTTTATTGCCCAGAGAGGTTGTGGACTCCTCATCCCTGGAAGTGTCCAAGGCCAGGCTGGAGCACCCTGGGACAGTGGAAGGTGTCCCTGCCCATGGCAGAGGTGGCACTTTGGGCTTTAAGGTCCCTCCCAGCCCAAACCACTCCAGGATTCAATGAATTATTTACTTTCTATGTAAATATTTGCATTTAGGCCTTTAAACTCCAAAAAAGAGAAAAAACCCCATGATTAACTTGACTTATTTTGGATGTCTAATTTAAAATGACATAAATAATCTCAGGAAGTGCTTGGTTATCTCCCCCATAAAGTGAGAAAATCTAAATAACCTATTCATAAAGACATTTTACACTGTAAATATCAAGTTGTGAAATGAAATCTGCTTTTTAGTGATAGGTCAATGAAAAATGGGAGATTAAATGTTAATAATGGAGAGCATTATACATGACAAAAACACTCTTACAACTGTACTCACCTAGTGATGGGCTTTAAATAGGCTGTTACCAAAAAAGGAGAGAAATTCTAGCACCACCACTAAAAATTGAATTATCTGAACACATCAGTTTAATTTTCTGTGATAGACAAGAGATAAATCATGTGTTGAGAGTTGAGAACAGAATAAAAACACATTAATGGATTCATATAAATATATGATCTTCCATATTTTACCTTGCTTGTAGTCCTGTCTCTCCAGGCCAATAAAGTCACATTAGTACTAGAATAAAGTGGAAGACAAAAACAACAAAAACAAAGTTTCCCTTTAATTTGCACAGATTAAAAAAAAATCTTTTTTCTTCACCAATAAAGAGGAATAAGTTGGAAGTAGTAAAAATTCAGGCACTCATGACAAGGTTAAATACATTATTCCTCAGAGTCCAAAATCTTGGGTGCTCTCAGGGTAGAGCTCAGGCTTTGATGTAAAACAAGCATAATTCTAATTTTTTTCCACAGCATAAATTACTTTCAGTACTGGGAGATGAGGAGGCCAAAAGTATCAAGAGGTTCAAATAAATTTAGAGCAATTAATGGAAGGTGCAAGCTCCAGCATCCCTAAACCCCTGGCCTTGATGCTATCCCCATGTCCCCCATTTTTGTGTTCTGCCTTGATGTTTCCAGCTGCTTTTGCTGCTTTTTTGGTCCAGCTCCATAATTTTTACATTGTTGCAGATCTTCCCCTGCAAATGGAAATTCCAGCTTTCAGCCAGGTCTGCTGGGCAGTTGTTCTAAGATCACTGGCAATCTGAAGCATTTTTATTTCAGGGGGACGCATGCCAGGAAATGCAGGAGTTTGTGCTGCTTTGTAGATTTTGGGTAATGAGTTTTTCATGCTCTGAGCACTAATGATCATCACTGCCTGAGCTGATAACAAATGGCCAGAGAGAAGTGAGAATTCCTGAGGAAGTTGCTGAGAACGCGTTGTTGCTTCTGGTACAGGAAGGAATTCTGGTTCCTAACAATTGTTACCTGTTTTTTTTTTAATTTTAATTTGTTGTTTTGTTTTTTTTTTTTTAACAACTAGCAAAAAATTTTTTGAAAAAGTCATATTATAGCTGCTCAAGGGACTAATCTTTCTGAGTGTGCAAGGTGTGTGCTGGGATCTTCATGCTTATAACAGTTACAGGATATTTTCCATGCATGGGAGAGGGAATGAGCTCAAAAGTTGGGCTGGAAGCCCCCACTGAGCCTCATCACTGAGTGCAGGGAAGTTGTGAATATTCAGGAGTGTTTTTAATGCCAACTCAAGTGATCCCTACAGTCTGACTGTGTGGATTCATGATCACAAAAATGTTTTGTTATAAGCTCTTTTAAGACTAAGCTATCTAATTAAGAAATGACACAGATTATTTCCTTTTTTAACCCAATAACTGATCCCTCGAAGCCTGCAATGTGGACTTTTCTGCCCAATTACAAAACATCACTCAAACCTATGAAGAAGAAGGAAGAAGAAGGTAAAGAGGAACAACTTGCCTCTGCCCTAAAATTTCTATCTTGCTTCGTATTTATTTCTATATTCTAAAACCCCAAACTCTAAGTTTTCCACCCTGTGATATTACACACTTCTAACCAACCACACACCCATAATCCCAGTGCTGTCAATCAATTTTGGAAGCCTTCTCCACAGCCTCAGGTCAAATGCAGTGTTCTCTTGTGGGTCAGTGCCTTTAAGCACAGAAAGTTTAAACTTCTCAGCATCCATGGTTCCAGCATGACTGAATTTCCAGCCTGCAGTGGGACTGCAGCACTGCTTTCTCTGCTGGATGCTGCCTCATCCTCCCCAACCCCTGGTCCCTTCCTTGCTGTGCTTACTCGTGCAAAGCCATTCCTGGAGTGGGATGTGGCTCCTTTGGATGCACTCACAGGATCCTCAGCTTTCTTTAAATTCCAACTCCTGACCAGCCCTGTTCCCACATTTTTCCTCATCACTGCAATAACTTGTTGTTATTTTTAAGACAATACAAAACAACACACTCCATTTCTAGAAGGCTTCAAAGTTTTTATTCTAGCATGCATGCTTTTTATGCATTCTTAAAAAACTCCTAAGTTTATGCTTTATACTTTTGGTCACGAGAGACAAAGTGCTCATTGGAACAGGCAGTTGCAGGTTTCTCTTAGCTTTATACTTTTGGTCATGAGAGACAAACAAAGTGCTCATTGGAACAGGCAGTTGCAGGTTTCTCTTATTTATTTATCCTCCTTTCTTTCTTGGTTTCTGTGTCAACGACCTTGGTAGAAAATTCTTTCAGGGGTTAACATGGATCCTCTTACCCAGCTTCTCTCTGGCTCACAGAAGTCACTGTAAAACCTCCTCCACAATAACTTAACTGCATAAAATCATCATTACTGGAACCCAGGAGAGCAAAGAACACGTGGAACAAGAAAATTCCTTGGGTGGAAAACCATTTTCAGGCTACCTGGAGACAATGCACAGAGCCTGATCTGAAGCACAGGCTCGTTGTGCTGCTCACAAATCAAAATTCCTCTGTTTGCATCATTTTTGTGGACCTGGGGATTCTTTATCAATTACTGGTAGCAGGTCATGTGTCACTCTCCAGTCAGGATTGGCCACTGGGTGTCTTTTTTTTCATGTTTTCTCTGAGGTGTTGCTGTGAGAATAAGTAAAACAATGGCTTTAGTTGTGGGAAAAATAAAAAAGGAGACTGATTTTGCAAGTCAGGAGGAGGCTGTGTACTTCATTAAGGTTGGCTGCTCATAAACCTTGGAAAATACACGTCAACATCTTCTTCCTTGCTGTGATCCCACAGCTCTATTAATTGCATTTCTGTAGCCCTTACTGCTCCAGAGGAGGGTGTTCAGACCTGTTTCAGAGTTATTTGAGCTGTTCCCATTTTGGTGTTGGGGAATTTTGGTTGTTTGGAGTTGGTGTTTTTGTGCATTTCATTATTTGATTTATTTATTTCAATAGCCAGTGTGCATTTCAAAAGCCAGTTGTTATTGTCACATTATGACTCCTTATCAGTGTAGGATTTCTCACACCCAATAACTCTGTCCTTGATTATTACCAATTTATCTCCTTCTCTGAAATCTCTTAATGAGCAGTTGTTCACTTGAGGGAATCAAATTATTAAAATTATGTTATTCTGTGCACTTATTCTTCATTCCTGTCGTACTATTTTACCTAACTGGAGAAGTTAAATCTCTTTAATCTGCCATTCTGCTCCATCTTTGAAATAAAAACATACAGAAGCACCAAATCAGGTTAAATGTTGCCCATTATTATGCCCTTTGCCATGGTTAAATATATCTGTTTATCATCTTGGGTTTCCCTCTGTAATCATTTATCTGGTTGCAAGCAATCCTACAAGAATCTTCCTCTTCTGGCCCATTGGCAAACTATATATTTTTTTATATATATAATTTTAACAGTTCTGTCTGCCTTACTCATCAAGAGAAGTTTTTATTTTATTAGTTTTTATTCTATTTCTATTCTAGTTATTATTTTTAGTAGCAGGAAATGATCATTACTGCAGTAATAATTTTTTTTTTTCTGTATCCTTTCCTATATCCTTTCTGTATCATTTACTGTAAAATAACCTCAATTCTGACACATTACTGGACTTTAAATCTCTTTCAGGACTTCGAAAAGGAAAGTGATGGCTCATGAGCTGTGGGTGGAACAAAGGGTCCCCCACCCTCAATCCACTTTCCTTTGCTGACACCTTTTCCTGTGCCAGAGCCAGTCTCTAATTTGGAGTTCCCCTGAGACTCACCTTCTCTCCTGATGCTGAAGAAAAGCTCTCTGTGAAATATCCTCTTGGCTGGGCCAGGGGAAAAATTCCAATTCCAGCTTCTCATGAGGGTTCCCATCACTTGGGGCACTCTCAGCTCTTGATGGAAGTAGGTTTTCCTGTGAGCCAGTTTTCTGGGAAAACCTTTTTAAAGGTAGTTTCCCCTCCACTTGAGGGTGCCTGGGAGAGCAGCAGCAGGGGGAAGTTGTATCTGGGAGCAGTTTGCACTCAGGGCTTGCAGTTATGTAACATAAATAGATGTCATCGTGGTTTTTTACAGCTTTTGGTGTTTGAAAAACACAGGGAAGCTGCTGGTTTTGAGGGGAAACAGCTGCCAATTATGTTACAGTGCTAAAAAAACAAGGAGCTGGACACAAAAAAAATATTTAAAAAATGTATTTGAGAAATCTCATAGCTCCCCAAGAGCCATTTGTGATGTTTCAGCATGAGAAAGTCAGGTTAGATTTACCAGGAGCAGGGGGAGGAGCAAATAGGAGAGAATTTGTGGGATCCAGACCTTGGTGGGGAAAAATTGATTTTTTTTTTTTTTTGGGGTGAATGAACTTCTGTGCCTCCTGCTCAATGGGTTGCATGCAATTCCTAATTTTAAGGATCTTCCCTTCCTTTGAGGTTCTGTTGTGGGAATTGGGCAGAGGCCCTTGTAGCCAAAATGTTCACTGGGCGAGAGCTGCTGGTAACATGAATCAATTAATAAATGCAGAATAATGAATGCAGCTGCTGAAGGTAATAAAGAAGAGAGTTTGCTTGAAGGAATTTAATGTTTTTCCTTCAAAAAAAAAAAAAAGGCAAGAGTACAGGGATGATCAGTGACAGCCTTAGCAATATTTGTGGGAGGATGTGAGAGCAAGATTTGAAACTTTGTGCTTTCAAAAAGGGAATAGATTGATGTGTGAAATGTCACTTCCTAATAATGCTTGAGAGAGAGGGGACCCAGGGACAAAAGGTGGTGGGAAAAGGGGGTTTGGAAGACACAGGAAAGGAGAGTAGGGTCTCACTCTAGAGAAACGTGTAGGATTTGCCAAATAAAATGTGAATATAAGGAAGCTATTTAACACTGTAAATAAGGAATGTGACCCAAGTGGAAATGTGACCACAAAGGCAAAGAAGAGGAAAGGTTGGATTAGGTTTGAGGGTGTTTGCTGCACTGGAGGACAGGGAACAAAGGTTAGTGGTAAAGAAAAATGAGTAAATGAGACTCAGCTGAGAAAAAAAGGGGCAGAATGAAGAAGACAAAGATGTTTTTATGCTGGTTTTGTTCGTTATCTTGATAGGTGAGGGATTGGGGAACTGGGAAACAATGCCAAAAATAATAAATGGGGGAAACTGTGGAGTTTGCCCACTAATTGAGACATGTGACTCCTGTTTCCCTGGTCAGGAAATTCAGGAATTTCAGCTGTGTCACCAGCTGGGTTCACAGAACAGAAGTGGAGAACTAGAGACTGAGTGACAGCAAGTTTGGTGTGGATGTGCAGCAGGAAGGTCACTTGTGGGAATAAAAACAGATTGCTCCCCTGAAACATCCAGCCAGCCCCCTGTGGAACTGGTCAGGATAAATCAAAAAGCTGAGGGACTGAAGAAAGAGAAGATTACTAGCTCATTCTCTGGGGAGTTTCCTGACTTCTTGAAATAGTGCAGAGGAATGAGAAAAGTGTGGTGAGCAACAACCTTCTCTGTCATCAGTGGTCTGAGTCCTGGTGTTGGAAAATGGAGAAAAAATGTGGTTCAGATGAGGTCAGACGTGAGGAAATGAAACAACAAATTATTTCCTTATCTTATTAATACAAAGATATCAGGAAAAGATGTGAGGTTTCTGTGAAGAGTGGAGGTGGCTGATACCAGGAATAATGTAAAGAATGCTCCAGGTCTAAAATGTTATTCTGCCTTTCAGTAAGGAGAGCAGCAGGTGCAAAGCCAGCATGGCTGGTTGGAGTTCATGCATAATAACTGCATCAAATTTGTGGCAGGTGGAATTTAACCTGAAAAAGTGATGATGGCTACACAATGGGAAGGAAAAAATACACCGAATTCCTAAATTTATTCAGCACTTTCAAGCTTTCTCTTGCTGTGCCAGACTTTATGAATGGACCCGATCCTAAAAGCTTACCTTTGTCATGTCTTATTTAAATATAGAGTAACTTGACTTGCAGTTATAGAAGCAAATGGAGAATTGGTAGTTAAACTAAAAAAACCCCAAAAAATAAAAAAAAGAGAATAAAATTAGTTAATGGGGACCTAATAAGAGCTTTTTATTTGATATGTCAAATGAAAAATCATTTATTAATGTGAAAATAACACATCTTTTAAGAATTCTAAAGGTGATGAAGAAAGGGACTCAGAAAAGTGTTGTTAGCATGGGCAAGGTGACTGATGGAGTTTGTCAATGATCAGTCTGGGATTAAAATGTTTTATTCCCCACATTAATATCAGTGATGAAGAGGGAGGTGGGGACTCATGTGATGGTCAGAGAATCTGATTTTATTGTGGACTACAAATGCTTATATACTGTTCTAGGAAGGCTAGTGATGTTTACTACATGATTTAAAACATGATTGGGTTAAAGGTCACATAAACAAACTTAGACATTTTAAACATCTCCTGCTTGCAGAAGTCTTGATGTAATTTTCTTTTTTCCAGTAAATCCGTCTGATTTGATTTCTTACAATCTTGATTTAGTCCTCAAAGTTCTGTTTGCTCTTGCCAAAGCATCCTGTTACCAAATCTCTTATGCTTATAAAGTCTAAAGTACTCTCTGCTTTGTGTACCCCAACATCTCCCCCTTCTTTTTTCCACCAAAACCACTCTTATAATGGCCTTACTAATTAATCTCTGCACACATTGAAAGGTATCATGATTAATACAACTATTATCAAAAATTATCACATACCTATCTTAAAAAGAATCTTTTAGTTCAAAAACTACAGCCATTAAAAGCCTCAGACTTGATCTTTAAAAATTAAAAACATTCCTGATGGCAGATGCAGGGGGGCATCACTGGATTTAGAAAGGCTACCAGAATTAAAACTGCATCAGAAGGTTTGATTCTTATACACAGGGCTGATGGGGAAAAACTTTTTAAAAGTTTTAGACTGATTCCTTCCTGTGTATTTAAAAAAAAAAATCCAATTTCACAGAACCCAGGAGCTCTAATTCTTGGGCTTCCAAGGGTGTTTCAGGAAGGTAAGGGGCCAAATTTGGTTTGATTTGATTGCAAAATTTTTAATGCAAATATTAGTGCAAAATTCTGGAGGAGCTGTATTTCCCCCCCCCCCCCCCCCCCTTTTTTTTTTTTTTTTTTTTTTTTTTTTTTTTTTTTTTTTTTTTTTTCTTAAACATTTGGGATACTGAGATGGAAGAAGGGAGTGGTGTGCTGCTGAAGTGACCTGATGACTGAAAAGCTGAAAGGCCCTGTCAATACAGAGGACAAATCGTGCTGTAAAAGAGTTGGCTCAGCCTCCTGATGAGGGCAATAAAAAAGGAATTTATTTTCACTACAGAAAGTGCAAGGTTTTGTAAACAGAGCCCTGCTCACTACTGTCCTGGGGGGTTCATCAGCTGTGAATGGCAGGATGAGGAGCAGCAGAGCACACAGTGCCTCTGAGCCAGCAGTAAAAAATAGCCTTGGATCTGCTCTGAGGGTGTATCAGAATAGTTTTAGGAGGTGTAGAAATGTTAATGGATTGTGCAAGGCACTGATGTGTCCTTAGAGAAACACCATGGCAGGCTGGGTTCACACAGTAAATCTGAGGGAAGTGTAGGAAAAGCACAGACCAGGGAAGAAGGACTTTGTTTCATCAATTGTTCTAAAAGAACAAAAGTTTTTATGTTTTCTAGCCTTAAAAAAAGCAAATTTTGAGGTGGGATGTAACTGTTTCCTAAAAACTGGGATGGTGGTGGTTGTAAATAAACAAGGAAGGCAGGGAAAGTGATTTAATTTAAAGATCAGTGTTAGTAGAGAGAGAAAGTGCATCTGTAAACCTCATCAGAGTGTGACCAGATTCCAGGGGCCTGAGCTACCACTGAGAAGAGCATGGAAAGCTGAGAAAACAACCAAGAAATGTGAATTTCTGTGAAAGAGAGTAACTGGGATGGCTGGGTTTTACCTGCCACAGGCAGAGAACATCATCTTCTCTTCTCCCTCTCCACAATTCTGCTTTATCCCAGTGTGGTGTGTGGCTGTAATCCATGCCAGGGCTGATATAAACATGGAATATTCTTCTGGGGACAACCTAGATTTGTGGGTTTAGCTGCCCCTTGGTTCCATAGGACTGCTCCTGTAGGATCAAGGAAAGGTTCTGCAAGCCTTGATAGGGAAAAGACAGGAAACTCTCTTAACAAATGCAGTGAAGGATCATTCTGCTGGAATATTCTCCATGTTTCCAGCAGTAATCCCAGGATTTCCCAAGCTGCCAGGTCACTGAGTTTATTAGCCCTTGATGAAACCTGCCCTCCGCGAATTTCTCTAAACCCTTTAATCCATTTGGCCTCCACAACGCCTGTGGCAATGCAGAAATGTGTTTTGTGAAAGAATTTTTCCTTTTTTTCTTTTTACGAATTTCTCTAAACTCTTTAATCCGTTTGGCCTCCACAACCCCTGTGGCAATGCAGAAATGTGTTTTGTGAAAGAATTTTTCCTTTTTTTCTTTTTTTTTCCCTTGAATTTCCCATTAAGTTTAAGGAGTGGTGCTGAATTCAAGTTTTGAAAAGTAGTGAGGAAATTTTCCTTAATCATCTCCTTGCCTTGGAGTCCAGCAGTTGTGTCCTGATGGAGTGAAATGATCCTGGTCTCTGCAGCCTCTTCCCACAGGAAAACTGCTCCAGTTCTTTAAATCTCCTTCCTTCTGACCATCAGAAATTCCTCTGACCCTACAATATCTAAATGCTCAGATTCCATTGAGCTAAAATCTGTAGTAAGCTAACTTAGAGAAATTGAACTTTTAATTGGTTTGTCCAGTTGAGGAGTCTTCTTCAAAGAATGGCTTCAGGGTGTTTTTATTTCTCTATCAACCTTATTTCTCACTTCCCAGCTTTTCATGTAAAAAAATTAAAAATTAGACTCAGTCTGTCTTCAGTGCCAGAATATTTGTGATTTATCCCTCCAGTCCTTGGTATTTAGAAGTTTGATGGCTGTGGCCAGGTTGTGGCAGGCTCCTTTTACTGTGTTCATCAGATGGAGAAAAGGAATTTTCCTGAAGTTTCTTCCTCTACTTTGCAAATTACCTGAGCAAGGTCATCTAAATTTCCTTCAGGATGTACCAGTTTCTCTCCATGTACACAAATTAAAAAAATTCCAGAGGGAATTTTCATCTTTAGATGTGTGTTCATCTTTAGATATAAAAAATCAGTGATATGAACCCTGCCCTGCAGTGATTGATCAGCTTTTTCATCTTTCCAACCATGTTTTTTCCCTTTTTCCTTTCCTTTAGAGAATCAAAGCATTTCAGAAAGTATTTTTTTTAAATTTTATTTTAGGGAAATAAAGGATATTGATTAAAAGACTGCAGAGGTGTGGAAGAATTAAGTATGATTCTACTACAAAATGGAGCAGTAACAAATAAATTGTCAGATTTTGGCCAAATTTTAGCAGGTTACTTTCACACATTCAGATTATTCAGGGTCAATATAGTGAGACAGATACAGTTTTAATATCTTTGCTTGTTCTGTCTCACTCAGGAGGATGTTGCATTCAGTCAGAAAGATAATTTCTTTAAAAAAATGAAATAGTGGGTTGAACATGCCAATAGATTAATCATTTTTCCCAGCAGATCTATCCCTGTGAAATATAAATACTTCCCATATTCTGTCAGCACTGCGGAGCAGCAGAGCTGATGAATTAACCTGCAGACCATTTTAAGAACTTTGTGAAATTAGCAGGTATGTGGCAAAAGTGATAAATAAAGAATGAAGCCACTTCCTTGCTTCCCCTGGTCTGAATCCCAAACAATATTTTATTTTTGCGTTTTTAGGGAGGCTCTTCCCTTCTTGTTTGGACATTCATTTGAAACCTTTGCCATGTGCCAGTATTAAAAAAAAAAAAAGAAGAAATATTCTGGAACATTTACACAATAAAGCAGTCACCCATCCTGTCATTTTCCATATCCCCATTGTAATTATTTGAAATCCTTATGCTTGAAGATGAGTTTTTTCTCCCTTCCAGCCCCAAATCTATTTTGGGAGTAGACTTGTAATTGTGTGTTTGTTAATGTGACTGTCTGTTGCCATGAACAAAGTGAGGTCACCAATTTTCTGTGGCAGCTTTGCCTCAGAGTTCAGGACTGTGAACCAGCCAGCACTTACTGAAATGCACTCTTTTTTCTTTTATACTATTTTATTATTTTATATTATTTCTCTTTTATATTATTTTATTTTGTTATCAAGCCACATGATATCTATGGCATGAACTGACTCACATTGTGATAGTCTGGGATTATTCCTATTACAGTTTGTATGGGACATTTGTATTCAATATATAATTATTTTCCATTGAAGACTTGTCAAGAATTTTTCTGGAAGTAAATTGAGAGTAAATATATGTCAAGCATTTGAAAAACATTTATTTCACTTAGTTTTTGCTAAGAAAAAGTTCATCTGATTACAGGTTATGTTATATTGGAGATTCCAGTGCTGAAAAATTTATATTTTGGATTTGTATTTATGCACTTTTAAAACTTTATTGAATCCATGCTGATCACTGAAGTGTATTTTATCAATGCGCCATCAGTACTAAGGTTTATAATGACATTAAAGTTTCTTCTTTCAAATGGTTGTTTTGTCCATCTGGCTTTAGCTTTTAGATTTTTTTTTTTCTATTTTTATATCCCAGAATGGATTGATTTCTAGGCAGATTTCTAATAACTGTCTGGAAGTCAGCAAATGGTGTCAGTATGGCTGTGACAATTCAGAGCAGTCAAAGGTTGGCTCAGAACATCTGTCCACATTTAGTACTTAACATCCTCTATAAACACATTAATTATAACTTGAAACCAACAGTTACAACCAGGCTGAAGATAAACACAGATTCACCAACAGAAGCATGGAGAGGAAATTAATTTATAATATATAAAGATATTTTCTGGAAGGACTTTCAGGCATCCCTGCCTTAAACCCAGCAGCATTAAAAACCATGAAAATATAGGTATAATTCACACCAGCTGTATTTTGGTGATTTCTGTCATGAGGAGATTTCTCCAGATGCCGTAAATTAAGTTTTTACTCTGAAGCCACCTTACAGATCTTTTGGTTTCACCACATAATGTTATTCATTTTGTGTGATAATAATGTGAGAAAAATGTTTGCTTGCATGAGGACTGAAAGGACAGTGAAGCCTCAGGATAAGAGCTCACAATTACTCTTTTTTTGGGGAGAAAAAAGGGTTTAATACAAATAATTTTTAAAAGAAGAGCTCAGAGTGAATAAACCATGCGGAGCTGAGTTTTGCCATGCTGTTTAAATTCTGTGAGCATGTTAAAACACTTTAACACTTATTCACTTTCTGTACATATTTTGGAATCCAAACTGTCTTCCCTGGTTTCATGCAGGCATAAAGCACATCACACACATTACAACTAAAACTAAAAACCAAGCTGGGAGATTTACAAGTGACCTGAAATTTAGCAAATTCTCATTGTCGACCTTTGGATTTGTGTCAGCACAGGGAATAATTTCTGCTGAAAACTGCATATGCAACACATGCTTGATTTAAAATCTTTATGCAGGAGAGTCAAAAAAATCAGTATCTTGCTTTCTGCCTGGATAATTTTTTTTTTTTAAATAGATTTTATAATATTACCAGGAGAGACAAACCCCACTGTTCTGCTCGAGCAGCCAACATTCTCCTACCCATCTCTCCAGCTGGGATATGAGCTATCACAACACTGGAAAATAGTGATAATACAGCACAAGAAAGGAATATTTACCATGAACACTGTTGCTTTTTAGTGTCTGTTTACTGATCTGTGATTCTGTTACAGCAGCACGTGGCGTGTTGGGCTGTAAATTAAAAAGGAATTCAGGGAGTGAAGCCTTAAATCGTTGTATGATGGTCACTGGGATTATTAAAAGGCTCCTGGCTTCAAATTAATGGGTTTTCTTTCTGTTCTAAAGTGATTTAAAAATTACAAATGGAAAATTCCACGCTGGGGGAGTCATATATAAGTGATAATGATTTATAGATTATGTCTGCATTGACATCTGATAGCCAGCACAGCAGAACGAACGGACACTTCAGATTTGAGTGTCCCAAACGAACATCTCCGCACCGCGGCAGAAAACACCCACAGAATTGTGGCCATCTGATATATTTACAAACCACGAGGTGCACTTGCACCTGAAACACCACAAACACACCTGCAGAGAGGCCGGGGAGCCTTTGGCAGGTGGGAAGAGGAGCCCCAGGCGCGTGGAGCAGAGGTGTAAATCCCGCGTGGAGCGGAGGTGTAAATCCCGCGGCCGCGCGCCTGACGTCGGTTTCCTCAGCAGCGGGGCTGATGGCGAAGGCAGATGTTGTGCTTCTTGTGCAGGAGCTGAGATCCACCTCCAGACTCCCAGATTGTTTGTGCCTACAGATGGAATTAGAGCTTCCTGCCATTGTGTGTGGCGTATGTCCCCTCGTCCCCGACTGACGCATGTTGGACATTCTGCCCGCGGCGCTGGCGAGATGAGGCTGTTGCTAAAACTGAAAAATGGCCAAAATCCAAAGATTTTTATCATCCCATCCATGCCTTGCAGTGGTGCACGAGGGAGTTTTCCATGTCACGGGCACACTTTCCCCAGCCTTTCCTTTGATTTCACACGAGCAAGAGACGTCAGTGGCACTTTGTTATGTCTGACACTGACTTGTGAATTGTCTTTAAGATATGTATTTTTAAAAGGGATGGAATATGTTTTTACCAAAGGGATAAAATGCGTTTTTCAAAACGGGAATCGTGGTTCCGTGACTTTTTTCTTAATTATTTTAAATACTTCTAGGGCAGTAAACCTCAAAATTGTATGTTACATTCAAAGAAATCCTGTGAGAAAATAATTATCTAAAGTTTAGGAATTGTGATTCCATGACTTTGGCTTTCTTTAAATTATTTTAAATACTTTTAGGGCGGTAAACTTTGAAATTATACGTTACATTCAAGGAAATCCTATGAGAAAATAATTACCTAAAGTTTGGGAACTGTGATTCCACAACTGACTTTCTTTCAATTATTTTAAATACTTTTAGGGCTGTAAACCTCAAAATTATGTTACCTTCTGATTTTGGCATCCAAAGAAATCCTGTGAGAAAATAATTATCTAATGTGTGGGAATTGTGATTCCATGACTGTGACTTTTCCAAAATTATTTTAAATACTTTTAGGGTTGTAAACCTCAAAATTATATGTTACATTCTGATTTTGTCATTCAAAGAAAACCTATGAAAATATAGTTATCTGAAGTTTGTGATGAGGACAGGAAATGTCCTGACTTTTTACTTAATAAATAGATTTTTAATGGAGCATGTGTGTCAATGTTAAGGGGAGATTTTCAGCTAGCTTTACCCTGACCACATCAATTCAACTCCTGATTTGTCAGAAACAAAATATTTTCATTTTAAAACAAAATTAATTGTGCCAATTGTCGAAAAACATGGATATTTGTATGCATAGATTTGGCAAGTCAAATGGGAATGAGGAGCCTGGATATGTGTAGAATACCTAAATTTTAATTGATCATTATTCAGGCATTCTCTCCACCTCAGTATCAATATCAAAATAAGGATGGAGTCAAAACAATTGAGATCAACATATTGAATACTGAAGGAAAATAGCTTTTTTATGACCCATAGAATTAATCAGTTGGTTTTATTGCCACAACTCCCCCAGAACATTGATTTTCCTCAAACCTAGATTAAACATTTATTCATGTATAAAATAATGTTTGCAATTCCATTATATCTGCAGAATAAAAAATGATCACAGTTACAATCTTTATGGTTTAGGCCATCAACCAATCACTAATTCAGTAATTCCAGGAGTTATGAGATAGTGAACTTAGTTTGGGGACACATTACTCCATAATTATGGGCAATGCAGTTTCACTGACTTTTCTCTTTGGTGTCACAACATATAATTAGGGGCCACACAGCACCATTATAAACGTGTGCACCTAGAGGGTTTTGGTTTTTTTTTTTTTTTTTTTTCTTTTTTTCATGGACAATGTAGTGTGTAGATTGTATGGATATATTACAAGTATTTATGATAGGAGCAGCAAACAGCAGATCTTATCTGAGTACTGGAATGTGTTGCACAGGTACTTTGTGGAGTTTGTCTCCTTAGAGAGATTCAGAAACCACCCAGATGTGGATGGAAAAAAATTGGCTACAGGTACCAGACATGGGGTGGTCAAAGGGACCTCCAGAGGTCCCTTCCAACCTCGCCCATTCTGTGATTCTGTCACACAAACAGTGCAGCAATTCTAATTTCTAAAATTCTGATGGTGACAATGACTTATTTCCTTCTCTACAGTTGTTTCCTTCAAGCTCTATCAAACTTTGCTTCCCACAGGTTTAGTTGAGATGTTATTTTTTTTTTTTTGCCATGTAAAAAATCACCTTGTAAGGACTCAAAAAATGCAAGGCTATATTTATGGTTGGGAAACAGTTTGGTTTTGTTTTTCAGTAAGATTTAGAGATGTTAGGCCTAGTGAAAAGATGCAGTTGTATTGAAATTTAATTGATTTTACATTTGTGTTTTCCTCTTCAGGGTGCGCAATGACTTCGATGTGCTCACAAACCGCCTGATCGGCAGCCACGGCTACTGCACCCAGGTGAGCTAAAGGTCCAGTTTTGGGGATGTCCTGTGCCTCTGCTGTGAACTGACCTCTGGGAAGAGATGGATTTCTTATTTTTCAGTCATAAAGTCATGGAATCACAGAATGGTTTGGGTTAGAAGGGACCTTAAAGCTTATCTTGTTCCAACCCTTCCAACCTTCCCCTCTCCCAGCTTGCTCCAAGCCCCATCCAGCCTGTTCTTGAACATTTCCAGGGATGGGAATCCACATCCTCTCAGGTCAACTTGTGCCTGGGCCTCACCACCCTCTCAGAAAAGAATTTCTTCTTAATATCAGCTAAACCTACACTCTTTCAGCTGAAGGCCATTCCCCCTTGTCCCATCATTCCATGCCCTTGTGAAAAGTCCCTCTGCAGCTCTTTTGCAGCCCTTTTAGGTATGGGGGAAAAAATGATTTATGAAAATAAATTGGTGGACATTTATGCTATAAAATCTCCACCAATTTCCTTTTGTTTTTTTTCCCTTATTCCCATATTATCAAGCACCTTCATCCTTTTTTCTTTTTCCTCGAGTCTTGGCTCATTGTTGTCTTTGCTTTCAGAGGTTCTGCTTTGCAGGCTGGTTTTTTGGCCTGCATGTGCCTGTACCTGTGTGTCCATGTCCTCTCATCTGCCTCTTTGGGACTCCTTGGTTGATTTCAGTGCTGAGATATTGCTGTGTTCCCTCCCTGCCCTCCAGAAAGGTGCCTGAGGTTCCATGTCTGATCCTACAGCTCCTCAGTGATCCCAGGATCCCATCTCTTGCCCTTCTGGCTGCCAAAGGCAAGCTTCATGCTCCTCTCTTGTTGCTAGAGGACTTTTGTGCTGTGACCAGACAATGATTCCTCAAGAAGGTGGTGGACCATCAGTGATGGTGAATAAGAAGTGCTAAAAATATTATTAAAAGCTTATAAACTCTGGGGAATCCTTCAGGAGAAACACAGAGCTGTAATTGTGTGCAGTGTTTTTAAAACTGTCTTAAAACTGTTCTGTTCAGTTCTAAACTGGCCGTACCAGAGTTATTCATGTCTTTGGGCATGGTAATTTGCAGTATTTTTTTTTTCTGGAAACTTTCTCTTTGTAATTTCCCCTCCTGGTTTTAGCCATATGTTATTTATTAATAGCAAGCTGGTTCATTGCTGCAGCACAGTCTGCTGTTAGCTCTGCTTTCATGCACCCCAGCTGGTCCTGGTGGGATGTTAGCTGAGAAAAATATCGCATATCTCTGTTCTTGAACTTCAGGCACACTCACATGTGCAAATGCCACCCACCCTCTCACAGGTGTTTAGCCTCTGACACACCCCTGCTTCAACTGGAGAGGAAATAATAAATAACAATAATCAATAAAATAATCAAAAATAATTAATATCAGTAGGAAATATCAATATCTTGGTAATCAGGGTCCATATGGGTAAATGTCTTACTGAAGGAGACTTAATTTCATCCAGAAATAATCAGTGAGAAAGAATCATAATTTAACAAATCTTATCCTTATACAAAATACATCACTAAGCACATATAGAAATGTCATGTAGTACTGGACAGGCTTTGAGTTTATATAATTCATGCTGTACTTTTCGTTGTAGAGGAGAAGGGAAACCAAAATATTTTCATTAAAAAAACCCCAAAACAACACTTACATGAGGTGTTTGAGAGTTGGATGTGAGAGTAAATAAATTATCAGCAGTTTGCATCCAGAAGGATGAAAATTGAAAACTCCTCTAATATTTGGACTTCAGCAAAGCTTTCATTACTGTCTCTCACAGCATCCTGATGCCTTTAGAAGGCTGACCTAGAACAGAGGCTGGACAGAGTTAAAGAATAACAAAAGGTTCAACCCACAGATGGGAAAGTTTTTTCCCCCAGAGGGTGCTGGCACTGCCCAGGCTCCCAGGGAGTGGTCACAGCCCCAAGGCTGCCAGAGCTGCAGGAGGATTTAGACAAAGCTGTCAGGAACTGGGTGGGATTGTTGGGGTGTCTTGCAGGTCCAGGAGCTGGACTGGATGATACTTGTGGGTCTCTTCCAACACAGGATATTCTATGATTTTATAATTTCCTCATTTTACTTTGGGAGACTTTGACCAAAATATCTGGAATCTTCTTATAATCCATTTTAATCCTAACCATAAACCTAAAGCCAGTCCATAAACTGGGGGTCATGTACATGTGTAACTTCACATCAATTCTGAATCAGTCTTGTGCTGATCAACTACTGTTTGGTTTTTGTTTACTTTGTTTTGGTTTTTTTTTCCTTTATTTCAAACATGTCCCAAACAGGAATTGGTGAACTTGCTTTTGACTGGCAAAGCTGTGTCCAATGTTTTCAACAATGTGATTGAGCTGGACTCTGGGAATGGCAATATCACCATTTTGAAAGGCATCACAAGTCGCAGTGATATTGGTTTGCTGTCCCTGTTTGAGCACTATGATGTCTGTCAGGTATGCTTTCCATTAAAAATGTAATTAAAAAGAAAACAATTGCTTTTAAGATCAGCTTGGAGTAAGTAAAGCAGCAGAGAAATTACTGGCTTGGTTCAGTTTGTCTTTTCTGTGCTGTAGTGGTGGTTCTGTTACCAGTAAAAAAAAATTAAAGACAATTAAAATAGCTGTTAATGCAATGGAATTGTTCAATTTAATTGCTTTTGATAGTCATATTTCAATTGCAGTCATAATGAAATTTAAAAGATAGATTAAAACTTTCAAAGGGGTGACAAGTATTAATTTACTTCAGGAAAAACCTGTGTAAGGATTTCACTAGTTCTCCATCAACAGGAGGACATCTTTCCTGAAGACACATTCTGTCATAAACAGCAAATCTTGTGTTTGATCCAGGAATATTATTTGAAATTCTCTTGCTTTTGTTAGATACTTGTAGCAGCCCCACCTGCATTTGCAGCAGCAGCACCTCTGTAAATTTTGAAAGTGATTACCAAAGGATGTGTTTTTACTGATCTGATATCAATGTGTGACTGAAAACAAAGCTTGATTTTAACTCCTTCCCATGTGGCTGAAGTCAGCTACATTCTCCTGCTACTGGCAAACTACAGATTTTGTTATTTTTAATTAACACAATCATTTACATTATTCACAGGATTACAAAAGGCTTGAATTCAGTCAAGACAGCTTTTCAGTGTACCCAAATCAGATTAATTCAGAACAGAGTGGACTAAAAATAGATAAGCTTCTGTGTCTAGTTCACACTTCTTTTTCTTTTCTATAAACATTATGACATTTAAACCCTCAAAAAATGGTTATGCACCACTCCAGCATTTTTTCCATTCTCCAGTGAGGAAAATGACTTGGGAGTAGCAAAATGGTAAATGAGGTCAGGGCAGGTAAGAGCTATTTCTTACCACCTGCCCTCTAAAAATAAAATAAGTTACCCAGAGATTCAGACACCATTTTCCACTTATTCTCCAAATTATATGGTAGAGGGGATCTCTTTCCACTGCTGGGCTCTTGCATGGGAGCTGGACTCGTGAGCAAGGATCTGTTTTTCCAAGCCAGTGACTTAATCAGTTCCAGAAACTCCAGTAGACACAGTTTCCTTTTTTTATTTTTAAGAGTCTACGCTAGTTGGGCATCTGCTGCAAATGGTCCTGCTTTTTATTAAGAACATCTGGGTGTTCTCTGTCTTTCACTTCAGAGGCAATGTCTGCTTAGGACTGGGACAAAAGTCAGATTCTGGTGGATTTTGGCCCAAAACTGGGGAGTCTCCACTGTGGCTTCAGCATGAGGGGCCAGATTCTGCTTCCTGTTATAAAATTTAGAGCAGTTAAGGAAAAAGAAATGTCAGTGGCAGTTTGCAGAGGTGGAACTGAGAATAGAGTTTGTCTTTCAAAGTGACTCTTTTATTCCTCTCAACATCCAATTACAGTGTGGCTCTGAGCTGGTAACTGAAGCCAGCCATGGAAAAGGACTGTCAATTTTGGTTGAGTTTATTTTTTGTTTCCAGCAGTAAGAAAATCCTGAGCGTGCTATATGGTGAATCATAGACACTGGAGTCAGAAAACTCCCTTTAGGTCACATCCAGCCAATCTCTCAGGGGATAACTCAGGATATTTTTGTGTCCTGTTATATAGCAGAGTTTCTTTTAAAAATCTGTATCCATGAAGTTCCTGCCTTTTTATTCAGATAGCCATTTTTTAATTGATTTTAGTGCATATAACTGTGATCTTACAGTTCTGCTCATCCATCTCTACTCTAAAACATGAATAAATGCAAATACAGATTTACAGGTTCTTGTGAATTTGGAGATTTTCATATCTACTACACAGCCTGTGTTTGGAAATACTATTAATAAATCAGACTCTTCATTTACTTAGTTTCCTCTAATTATAATTTTGCTCATAATCCAACCTGCCCCCTAAACAATTGATCCCCATCCTCTGGGCATTTGCAGCTGATGTAAGAGTGCCTCCCTTTTTCATCAGCACATCCTGTCCAAAGCTTGTTTTTATTTCCCTGCTCCAGACTTGTTCCAACTTACCAACACATTTAGGATGGATATTCAAGATTGCAGGCTAGATGGAGTAAATCCACATGGAAGAAGACTTCTCTACCATTTTATCTCATTTTTCTACTGTGGAGCATTTGTGTGTAATCCACAACTCCCTTGGCGTGGCTTCTGACTTGCAGATACTGTAAATTAATCCTCAAACTCCAACAGTGGCAAATCCAAAGAAAATGATCCATTCCTTTTCTTCCAGCCTGGAGAATCCCTCTGTTCCCCATCCATTCATCTCCTCCAGTGGATCCTGTGTTATCTTTGCTGATGAGAAAAACGTGTGCCCCGAGTAATTTGTCTGGAATTGTTCATGTTCAGTCATCACTCTCAGTCCTGACGTATCACCAAACTCCGTGGAGTTTTTGCAGTGTAATTACTTGCTGCAAATTGTTTCACAATGACAGATGGATCCATTCCATCTGTTTCATGTGCAAACGTTTAGTTTCACAGTGAGATTCTGGATTTTAATGGGGGGAAAAAGCTAAAAGTCCAATTCTGCTACTTTTCAGCAGGCAAGTTACACATCTTGGTGTTTCTTTTCTTTGTGCTAAGCAATATCAATTCCATGTGATCTTACACATTTAACTTAGAAGCCCAGATTGAAATTATAAATTCCCTGGGATTTATTTAGAGCAGGTCAAGCAATGAAAACATTTCCAAATGGAATTGCTGGGGGTTTGCTCTGTCTACTGAGCTGCAGCATGCCGCAGTTCAGTCTCAGGGAAGCCGAGTGGTTTCTCAGCAGGGACAAGACCTTGGAGAGGGGGATGATTTGAGCACAGTTTTAGCACTCCTGGATGAGAAAATCCCTGTGTTTGGGTCAGAGCCTTTGGCCTAAATACCATATTAAAATTGCAGGTGAAAAGGCTTAGAATGATGAAATCTTCCTTTCAAAGTGTTTTAAGATGTTAAAAGTAGGAAGAGATGAAAGAAGAGGCTCCTCATGTTGATGCCAGGTCATTAAATAACAGCAAAAAAGGGAAAAATAATCTGCATTCTCAGGTAATAAATTTAACAGATTATTATCATTATTATCGTTCATAACTTGCTAATTCTTTAATAATATTAACAACCAATTAACAAACACCACAGTGCTAATTAACACGAGTAATTGTAATAATAACAATAATATATAACATTTACATGCCATTTCCTGTTAGCAGATCTGTGCTTTGCAAGAGTGGCAAGTGTCATTTCCACTTTGCACAGAGGGCTAATAAAAGTCAAAGTGCTCATCCCAATGAGTCACCCAGCAAGCTCCTGGCTGAACTGGGATGAGTACAGTCTGGATCTCTCATTTTAAAGGCAGTGTGGTGCTGGCTGATGAATTTCACCATCCTTCTGAAATGTTTTTTTTCAAACTGCTTTAGGTATGTGCTGTTGTATGTGAAAAAATGGAAATATTCAAAGTTATTTGTCACTTTTGAGCCTTCTCTCTGATTTGTCTTTGTTTTCACCAGTTCTCTCCTGCTTTAAGCTGTCCTGTCAGTTAAAACTCCTGTTGTCTGACCTCCCAAATTCACCCTACTCTGATTCCTGACTGCCCCAGCACTTCAAGGGACCTGATGCTTTTTAGTTTTTGCCTCTCTGAAAATGTGGAGGGCATTGACAAAAAAGCTGCACACATTTTCCCTATTTCCTTTCAAAAACAGAGCAAAGCAACTGAAACAAACAGAATTTATTCATTAAAATTCCACAGATGGGAAATATTATCTTTGGTCCTTTTGAAGAAACCACTGTGTGCTATGACAAGGCCTGAATGATGAAATTCAGCATACAGGCTCTGTCTCCTGGCACCTCACCTGTGCTTTTGCCCTCCTATAACCTTCTTCCCAGGGAAATGTGTCCCCTAAACAATCCCTTTTCCCCATCAGATGGGCTGGATTCAAGCCAGGCCATTGGTGGGGTTGTGGAGGGGAAAGTTTGGAAAGAGGGTTTTAACCACCTCCTCTGAGGAACCAACCACAAAAACACACAAGTGCAAAATGGAAACTGGTGGTTGGCTTCAATTTTCCATTTATTTTTCAGGAATAGGGGTAAAAGTTGTGCCCTGTAGGTGCAGCAGAGGAAGCTGCTATTTATGTAAGACTTCAGTGAGAATCACTGTGGACAAAAACATGGAGTACATTCAAATTTGACTGAAACAAGACTGACAAAGCATTGGTCTTTGAGAAAATCTGTTCTTCATTCCTTGTTTTTACATCTCCCTTTCTAGCCTGGAACTGAAATTTTCTTTAATGAAACCCTATTGTCCTCTGAGTTATGGCCACTTGTTCTCCCAGAGGCCAGTCACTGTTGCTGGGGTATTGGGATTGCTTCCCTGTCAACATCCTTCCAAATGAAATAGAATCACAGAGTTTTTATTTAAGACAATGAGGATAACAGAGCCCACATGTTTAGAAGAGCTCTGCATGCTTTGCAAACAGGTAAAGCAGAAAATGAGAAGTCAGATATTTCCCACATGTCTGTCTAGATTATAAACACCTGCATTTGGATCTGGATTTATCCCATCTCACTTTAGGTGCTTTTTAGGATGAAAATGCATCAGGTAGGAGTTCAGCCAACTCCCTGCATCACTGGTGAATGGGAGGGTCTGAATTTCTGACAATACCCATCTCTTGCTTATTTGATTTTACAGCCAAAGCCCGAGGGCTAACTTGCATTAGAGGGCCTAGAAATAAATGCAGAAGTGTTCTGTGGGCTGAATCCTGCCCTGTCCTTGTCATTGCAGTGATGTAACTCCCTGAAGTAGGCTGTAAACTTTGTGTGTAGTGAGGAAATGGCAAAATGCTGAAATCTGAGGGAGGGTCTGAATCTCCCTCAAGATTTCTTCATTTTTTTGGGACATTCCAGAAAAGCAGCTGAGTGGGACAGGGATAAAGAAGAGATTTGAGGCTGCCTGGCACCCTGAGGTCTGTTTTCCTTTCCACACCTGCTGCCTTTCACACCATGGCAGTATAAGGGAACTTTAATCAGAAGCCAGTGCTTTCCAGGAGTCTCTTCGCTTTGGGAATCCTAGGATTTAACCCACATCTCTTTCTGTTCTTCTTCAGTCATGTCTTTTTTTTTTCCCTGTTCATTATCAGAAAGATTTCCTTTTCTAAAAAAAAAAAAAAAAAAAAAAAAAAAAAAAAAAAAAAAGAAGAAGAAAAAAAAAGGATCCAAAGCTGCAGAGAAATTACCTAAAATTCCAGTGTAGCAGTAGTGTTGGCTATTATTTTATAAATCTATGGCTAAAAACTCTTGAATTTCTGTCTCATCTGGCATAATGCATATTCTGAATGTCACATCTCATAAACAATAATTTTAGTTTTCTCAATCTGATGGAAAATCCAGTATTTGGCAATGGCAATAACTTCACCCTCACCCATAATTAAGTGTCCCTTAATTATCTGCAGCGACAGCAGTGATGTGGCTGAGCTGGTGTTTGAGGGGTGACCTAGGTCAGTGGGGTCACTGCTCCCCAAGGGCTGCTGAAAATGTGGCTGATTTTACACCACTGACACTTCACTCTGAGCACCCCTGGAACACTGTTCAATATTCATTCAGAAAAGGTCACTGCAGCTGTGGGGAATAAAACACTGACAGGACAAACAATGGGCTATTGCCTGTAACTCTGAAAGCTTGGTGTAATTATCTTTTTGCCTGTCAATCCTACCAGAAATTCCTCAGTTTGGCAGAACCCAGCCCTCTGTGGAACCATTACACACTGTGATTGCTTCTCAAATAAACATCTCTAGCAGCTGCACTCAGGGAAAGAAACATAAAGCAAGGAGTGATTTATTATAACTAGAAAATGAATAGTAAAGTCCTACATGCAAGGAGGTTAAATTATGTTAAGTGATAAAACTCCTAAATGCCATCAGATCATAACCAGTAGCCCTGCTTGGTTTTGCCATCACATTCTCTTGTTGGTTTGTTTTGGTTTTTTGGGGTTTTTTTTTGGTTGTTTGGTTTGTTTTTTTTAATACATATGGCAAAAGTTGGCCTTGTTCAAGGGACAAATTAGGGCACTCCAGAATGAGTGGAGGTACCATCCACTCATTCTGGCAGATCTGTTGGGATAATTCTCCAGCAATAAATACTTGTCTGTAGGCTGAATTTCACCATTGTGTGAATACACAGAGATATCAGATGGAGAATGAGCCCTTTGAAGGTGCTTGCTTTTGAAAAGTTGATGTTTCCCAAAGCTCAGAATGGTGTTTCTGAAATTTGTGAGCATTCTTGAGGGTTTTGTAAGGGAGAGGATCAGGGTTAGGGAAGTCTCTCTAGGAATTGAAGAAATGCAGCATGAACGGACACCTCATTCATTCTCCTCTTACTTTCCTTTTGCCTGAAAATGAGTAATGAGGCTGCTGGAAAACCAACACTTGAATAGTGATAAAAGGACAGCCAGTGAGCTGTTATTAAAAAAAAATATTTCCCAAAAAGAGTTCAAGTCACATATGCCTGATTTGTCTTTGGAATTCAGCCCTGCAGATGTAGGGATAACACTGGAAGGAAGGGGTCTCAGTCAGCTCTGTTCTCTGCCAGGCTCTTGTTGGATGACACAGCCACTGCTGAGTTTGAGGGGTTTCCTGAGGAGTCAGAACACTGGGTGTTCTTCCCTGTCCCGTTTCCAGGATTTATTCCAGGTTTTATCCACTATTACTGCCACCAAGGAGGCTGGTCGTGCAGCTGAGGAAGCCCTCAGGCCTCACCAGCTGGAGCAATCTAATGAGGGCATAATTCTGTGTATGGGAAGGGTCTGGGGAGTCAGTCCTGTGAGGAGCTGCTGAGGGAGCTGGGGGTGGTGATCCTGGAGAAAAGGAGGCTCAGGGATGACCTTATTGCTCCCTGAACTCCCTGACAGGAGGTGTGGTGAGGTGAGGGTCAGCCTCTTCTGCCAGGCAACAAGGGACAGGACAAGAGGAAACGGCCTCAAGCTGCACCAGGGGAGGGTCAGGCAGGACACCAGCAGTAATTTCTTCACTGGAAGTGTGGTCAGATGTTGGAATGTGCTGCCCAGGGAGGTGGTGGAGTCCTCATTCCTGGGAGTATTGAAGAAACCACTGGATGTGGCACTCAGTGCTCTGCTCCGGTTGTCGAGGTGACGTTCAGTCAGAGGCTGGGCTCGATGGGCCTGGAGGTCTTTTCCAACCCAAATGACTCAGTGATTCTGCTCCACATGACAGCTGAGGCTTGAAGAAGCAGCCAAAGGAATCCTCACAGCGAGGGTTGTCCTTACCTTGTCAGCAGCATGGTTCCATGTTATATTTTGTACAATATTTTCTGCATCTTGGTGTCAAAGGCAGCATCAAATCCTCAGCTGGTTCAATTGATGTGACCAAAACAAAGACTTTTCCCTTCTTCTGGGAGAGGAGGATTTGAGCTACAGTATTTTTAGACTCTCTGAGTTGTCTCAAAGTTCATACCCTTGCTGCTTTCAGCAAAGATTGTAATTGAAAACTGCACATTTTTGGAGAATGTTCCTGCAGCCCTCAATCATCTGAACAGCTTGTCCTGGCTTTGGGGGGATGGTTCATGTGAGTGAGAGCTGGAGTCGATGTGGCTTTGAAAGTTCTGCATCTCTCTAATCTTTCTCAAATGTTCTTTGATGAAGCTGGGAAGTTCCTTTTGCAGACAAACGTAGGAAGAACACATTTTTAGGAGGAGACTGGCTGTTCTTTTTGGCGTTGACTTATCTGCATATTAAAATATGCATGTTTGTGAGACTGAATCTTTTCATCTGTGTCCCTCTAATTTGCCATCTTTTGTTGAGAATGCGTATTTTCTTTTTTGATAACTCCTGTTACGAGTGTTATTGGAAGCTTATAAAAAATTCTTTGCTTCTAAGCCAAGAATTTACATAAAAAGCAAAACTGTTGTATAAAAGGCTGTTTTAAATAGATATTAGCAAAGTAATGAGTCAGGGAACAGTTACTTAATTAGCTGGAGACTTGTTATCTAACATCAGAAGAAATTCTTGTTGTGGAAGGCAGCTGAATTTGCACTTGCAACACTTCAGATATAAATTCTAAATGTCCATCAAGATGAAAACACAAACTGCTTATCACTGAGGGCGCTGGTTAGGGTTTTGATTACAACAGAAATAATGTTGGCTTCTGCCTTTTGGCTTTTGCCCTTTGCCCCTGTGCCCAGGGTGAAGAACTGAGGGCTGCACTATAGGAGCTGCATGCACAAATCTATAGCTAGAAATCATGTATGAGAATTTTTCTGTTTCATTTTTCTGTTAATTTTTTTCGGTGAAAAGCAAAATGACTGAAAGCAAAATGATTCCACTGAAAGCAAAATGTTTCATTTCAGATTTCAGTTTCCCTAAGCAATTTCTCAAAGGTACAAAACCCAGCTGCAGTGCTGCTGGTATCCCCTTCCTCCATCTGTTATAGATTAAATCTCTTGAGCTGCATATGAATTAATAGATGTACATATTACATATGTACAGATATACATATGCAATATTCTCTAAGAAAATACATAAGTTTTTATGTACTTTCTTAGAGAATATTCAGGTTATTTATAAATACACTTTCAAAAGAAGGACTAAGGCTTAGAAAAGGCTTTGGTTAAAGTTTTATTTTCCCATGAGCATATTTCATTTTTAAGAATAACGAAGCACAAAAATGCTTCTGTTATTGCTTTCTTCTGTAGCTGAAAATACATGTTTGGACTGTGAACTAGGAGGTGATAAAGGGAAGGGAATACATTGCTTTCTTTACTCAACACAAGATTTTGGGCTCAGTTGAGTTGCCCAGGCAGGGATGTCTCAGGGCACCTGAGATCCTGTGAGTCTCTTACCTGTTTTCCAGTTACTGTGGAATGACAGCACAGCCTCCCTGTGTTGTATTCCTGTGGTTTTACAGCTGTTGCAGAGGACATGATTCCTGTTGGTTCAGCTCATCTGGATTCTGATCTTTTAACTGTAAGAGCACTACAACTGCATTTTATTACCTGTCACAACTCAAGGCCTAATATTTCCTTAATATGCTCCATGATTCACCAGAGCTGCACTGGTCTGCTTCATCAACAGCCTCTAATGAGCCTTCATTAGTGTTTGTAGACTAGAATAAATAAATGATCTTCCAAGTTTTATGTTTTCCACAATGAATTGTTTCTCCCCCCAACCCCAGTGACCTTCTGCTATTTTGTATTTTTCCTCCAGGTTGGTTGTTACTTGAAGACGCCCAAGTACCCAATTTGGCTGGTCTGCAGTGAAAGCCACTTCAGTGTGCTTTTCTGTTTGGAGAAGGATTTGCTCAGCGACTGGAAAACGGGACGGAGGTTTGATCTCTATTACTACGATGGCTTGGCCAACCAGGATGAAGAGATTCGCTTGACAGTGGGTATGAGCAGCTCCCTGACTCTGCATTTCACCTCTGGGGGGGCAGAAATTATGCTCCAATAATACAAACAGTGATGGTTGCAGGCAGTGAATGTTAATTTATGTGCTGTTGCCTAATTTACATAATTAGTTTTGGTGATTCATTGTATTTCACAAGGAAGTTTTGAGGGTAAGTTCCTGGAAGGGTTAACAGTGAGCATGTGTCACTTCATACACACTGGCAAAAATTCCAGTGGCACTGATTCCCAAGGAACAGGTTGTGGTCTCTGGCTTATTCATACTCCCAGTATTACAAAATATATTTCTCTGCTCCCATTCTCCTTCACATCATCTCACAGCAGCAGAAAGTGCAGGTCTCCAGTTCCTCACCCTAAATGCCTGTAGGAAAATGAGCAGAGAGGGTGAGGAAACATGAAATCCCTGCCTCCAAGGCAAGAAGATGCCAGTAATCTGCTAAAAAAGTTTAGCCTCTTACCTGCCTGGGAGCACAAGCATCTTCCAACTTGTTACACTCCTTCTGTCAGGAAACCATGCCAAATTACACAGCTGCTTTTACAGTAAATACTTGTTCAACTGGAAGGCATTTGGATGAGTATTCTGATCCTTAGAAAGCACCTACTTCAACACATTCTCCACCACTAAATCCCTGTTTGCTAATAATATCCTACTCACCTTCTGTTTTCTTTCCTTTGGTACATTTATACAATCTTGCCTGTGATTCTTTGATAGCCAAATTCCTTCTCAATCTTAAGTAGCCACTCTACTGCAGTCTACTCTTTAGAAATAAGTTTTCCCTCTTCCTTATTTGCACGAACATTCAGGTTTTTGCACAGAGTGCTTGAGCCCACGTGGCAAAGTTGTTTCTGTGCTGGGAGTGCTGGGGGTTTGAGCCCTTCACAAGATTTGCTAGTGAGTTCAATCATCTTCCTGCCTGTTGTTTATTCTCTTACTTTAAAGAGAATCCCTGTCATTCTATCTGCAGGGGTCACATGATATATTAGCTCCAAAAATGATCAATTTTCACAGGACTGTGGTTGCCAGCTGGTTCCCACATCCCAGATAAAAGTGACATGGATGAAACGGCTCAGCACAGGACTAGAGACACGTTTTTTCTATTGTGTTGTACCACATAACATCTGGTCCAAAACAGGTATCCTAATGTGTCATTCCATCACCAGGAATGTTTTCAAAATCAAGACCTGCCAAGCCCTCTAAGATCCCTGGATGATAAATTTCCCAGAGTGCGTATAAATTTTTCCCTTTGCCGTCCAACCTGTCATGGCATTCCTTTGTGCTTCTCCTCAAAGCCAAAACGTGCATGGAGTTGTAGATATCTCTTTGTTGAGGCCATAGCCCCTTCCAGGGATGTGTCCCAGTAAATCCTTTGTTATCTGTGAAATTCTGCAAAAGGCAGTAAAAATGCAAATACTTTCATCATTCCACAAAAGTGCTGCCCTGGTTCTGGCTGTGCAGTAATCCCTTGCTAGGTCTGGAGAAAACTGTAATTACTTTACATCCAAAAAGGTAACACTGGCCAAACATCTAAACCCAGCACACAGGAGCAGATGGAAATATCAGAATGCTAAATATTGCTGGTATTTCCCTTGTGGAAATCCCAGCAAGAGGTGATGTTTAGGCAGAATCACCTGGAGATGCAGCATGAGGAGCTGGGTATGACTCCCTGCTGCTGGCTAGCAAAGTTGTTTGCCTTATTTGAGCAAAAAGTTGAATTCCTTAAAATGGGAATCTTGATTATAATTAGGAAAAATTAACATCAAAGTCACATTTCAGGAAATACTGAAGAAATTGTGCTGGGCAAGAAAGGCAAAAAAGAAAAATAGGATTACATTTTGGGAGTAGCAGCAGTTGCTACTTTATATTGAGAATTTGCTCTGCTTCTCATACTTAACCATTTGTCAGAATGTAAACAAGAAACATAAAGTTCCTTCATAAAAGCAGGTTAATGACATCAACATACCATCATAAAGAGAGGGAAATAATAATAAACCTTTCCATTGGGGTAGAAATTTTGGATAGACAGAGAAGAGCTGTAACAGTGCTGGCACTCAGTTTCTCACTAATTAAGGGTAGAATATGCATATTCCTTTTCTTTTACTCTTAGGTACACCTTCATGATGCTTTTTTTCCTGTTTCTTTGTAGAGAAACACTATATTCAAACCTTTTCATTGGAAGAATTCAAGTCTAAAAGTGACAAAATTCATCAAAGTTGGCCTGAGTGGGAAAGGCAGCCACACCAAGTGCCTGTCCTGCTAGCAGGGCTATGGTCAGTGGCTTAGGTTGCACCTGGAGAGGTTTAGAGAAAAATTTCTTCACAGAAGGGGTTGTCAAGCACTGGAACTGCTTGCCCAGGGAAGTGGTGGAGTCACCATTCCTGGAAGTGTTCAAAAAACCTGTAGTTGTGGCACTTGAGACTTGGTTTAATAGTGAACATGGTGGTGGTGCTGGATTTACGGTTAGACTTGATGATCTTAATGGTTTCAGCTCTTATTATTATAAAATTCTATGTTACAAACTCTTCAAAATTATTATAAAAAAGGCTCTTTTAAACTTAAAAGATTCCTGTGTGCCTCTAAGTCCCTGAGGATCTAGATGAAAACCACCAGTACTTTATGTACTTTTAAATATTGCCTGTTCCTCTCCGCTCCAACCCTTGCAGTCATCCAGAGTTTTCTGCATGTGTTTGTACCCATCAGATCAACACACAGGGGAGAGCCAGGTCCTCTCTGGGACATGAGAGAGCCAGATAGATCTGAGACTGGCAGCTGTGAATGGTCAGGACAATCCCCTCCCATCCTGTCTCCATCAGTCTCACTGAAGCAGACCCAAATCCTGCACCCTGCCTTGGCATCGTGCGCCATTGGCTGGGCGACAGAAAAGGAGAAAGAAAGAAAGAAAAAAAAAAAAAAAACCTGGTCTGCTGCAGTTTAAATGTCTGCCTCCAAAACAGGAAGCAGCTGAGCAGACTGACATCCAAGCTGGTGGCAGGATGTTTTGTCCCTGGGAAGTTCAGCTCTACTTTCACTGTTGACAGATGCCGTGGCTCAGACAGTGACCTCTCTGTTTTCCCCGGAGCACTGCGATGGCCTCTCCATCCCTAGGGAATGCTCCCAGCCTGGGGAGGCTCCCTGGTGTCCCACACAGCATCTTCTTCTCCTGTCTGTGCATTGCTTGCTGGGCAGTAAAGGGACAACCTTCTTTTCCAGGGTGGAATAGTCCTAAGCCAATTCAAACTGTACTTGGAGTTTCCTGTTCAAGTGTAGCACCACAACTGTCCTTAGCGTTTGAGTAACAAAATTACTCAGTAATTACAACATCAATTGCAAAATAAAAGCCTCGTGAGAGCCCTGCAGCACATTATTTCATTTTCTGATCTGTGGTTTTTCTTGAAAGCATCTCTGTATGAGCAATCCAACCTGACTCAGGCACGGTGGTCAGTGGTGGATGTGGCAGTGGTTGGACTCAAACCATCTGAGAGGTCTTTTCTGTGGGGTTCTGTAGGAAGAAAAGGTTCCCCAGGCACTAACAATGTCTGTTTTGTCTCTGCAGACACAACTCAGGTGTGCCCTGAAAATAAAGAAAATGATCTTACTCCTCCACTTGAGCACTGTATTAGGACAAAGTAAGTGAAATTGCAGTTTTTCATACAGATACGTTCAGTTATTGACACAAGTAATATATGTGAGGAATGTAAAAAAAAAATATTTCAGCAAGTAAAGCTGAAAAATTAATACTTAAAAATCAGAAAGGAACTGAATGGGCCAGGCTGTGATAATGTATTTTACACATTTAATTGTGTGCTATTGTAATTAACATTGAACTGTCCAAGGTGTTCATTCTTAGAGGAACCTTCACTTCCATCACCAAGAACTGAGTGATCCAAATTCAATCTGAGAGCACAGCTTGGTTGCAACTAAATCTAAATCTAAATCTAAATCTAAATCTAAATCTGAATCTAATCTTAATCTAAATCTAATTGCCAAAAGTGCTTGATTGCAGAGGTATAATGAGAAAAGGAGACAATTTATTCCATTTTCATCAGTCTTTTCTAAGAACAAAAGGGGGGACCTGGGTGTTATTTTCAATGCATGAAGCCCCACTGAACAGTCTCAGTTTTCTTTGGAGAGCACAGGATTTGTCAGGTTTTGTGCAGTCATTCCTGACAGGCCTTACCTCATGTTTTCTCCTTACAGACAAGGGTAATTCCTCTCATGCTGGGATTTTCATGGCCATTTTGAGGCCTGTATAAGCAATTCATCCAAATCATACTGAAGTTAATGGGAACATTTTCAGCTTAGTGAGACATGAAAGAAGCAAAATGGAGAAATTTAACTGGGCAGGAAAATTCAGCTTTATATCAATTCCGGCACGGCTTTGGAAGTTACTATCGGAATATCTCTGGAGCAAGAAGTGAAAGCCTCATTGTCAGAGACCATAACATTTGTTAAATCAGCAAGCTTCAGGTTTCTCATGCAGTTTCCCTCCTGACCTTGCTACATTTTGCTCTGGAAAAAAAAAAAAAAAAAAAAAAAAAAAAAAAAAAAAAAAAGGCAGAAAATAAATAAATAAGAACAATGTCTGCCAATGTGTTGATCAGAAAATCACTGAAAGGTAGAAGAGGCATCCTGCAAGGTGACAGCAATGACATCAGTCCAGCCTTCCTGCACATACAGATTTTATTGATTCCTCATTTCCAGTGACACATCAGCATGAGTGCAAACTAAAATAAATAATGTATAAGCTCAGAAAGCTCCACAGGGAGAATAATGCATGCAACTACTTCAAGTCTTAGAGTATCTTCCATTCCTGGCATTGTGTCAGAGTTATACAGTGTTGGTAGTGCTGCTGTTTGTTTGTTTTAAGTTCCCTGCTTTCATCTGCTTGAGAGGTAAATTACCAGCAAATTCCAGTGTCAATTTATTTTGTTTGTAGCATTTTCAGCACTGTCTGATTTACCCTGGGCAGGCTGGCTCCTTGTTTTCAATGTTTTCCTTTTACTTTGAGGGTATTTATTTAAGCATGGCCTTTTTGCAAAAGGTTTTTCATGTTAAATTTTTTCCTTTTTAAGAACTTTTTCTTTCAACTAAAGAACAGCATATAAGGAAAAGTAAGAACCAACCCAAATAACCAAATTTTTAGCAATGTAGGGAATAAAAAAAATGAATGTTTTTTTTATGACACAACTGTGGAAAACTCCCCTAAACTAATTTTTAGTAAATCAAAGAACTGTTGCTTATTTTGATGAAGAATTCATGATGAAGACTTCTCTCTTCAAAAAATGCAGGATAATTTCTCAGGCAGAGTAGAGAATTCCACAGTCTGGACAATCAAAGCTGAGACAATAAGCTATCATTAATGGGTTTTATTGTTAATTGAGAGTTTTGCTTCTATTCACATCCCTCAGTTCTGGTTTAATCCATGACAATGGATTCAATTAAATTGATTAATTAAATTAATTAAATTAAGGCCATTGCTTACCCCAATACCTGAGCACCACCATCCTGTAACACATCCTGATCTTTGCTCTCTTACTCTCTTCTAAAGGGAAAACTGCACTGGGAATAGACTGGTTTTGCATTTAGTTAATAATAATAATAACCATTATTATTAATAATATTATTATTATTATCAGAAGAGAAGGGTTGTTTTCCTTCTGCAGGAGGAGGAGGCTCCTGTTTTCAGTCTCTGTTGTATAAAACATCACAAGAGTTCAGCTCTGAGTTTAGAGCAGGGAACCCTTCAGCTGTCTCTGGAAGGACCAGTCACCAGAAGGTACCAGTGTAACCTGCAGCCCCCCAAAACAAGGACAAGTAAAAGGGCTTTTCTTGTGGCTCTCAGCCCCAGACATCTGTGGCAGCAGTCGGATTCTGCCCAGGGATGTCTGGAATGTGCATCCCTGGCTTGTTTTGGAGATGCCGTGCAGACAACTTATCCTGTTCTTCCCTGAGGAATACTCTTATATCACAGTCCTGATCCTCAGCACTGGAGGAAATAACATCTGTTAGCTCTGCCTGAGGGGGAGCAAACTCTCATCTGCTGTTAGAAGCTGAATTTAGCAGGATTTTTTGTTAACCCTCTGTGGTAGTGGGGCTTTGGGATCCATGAGTTCACCTGTTGGCTGCGAAGGGGAACACCCAAAGGGGATTTGGTGGATGAGAGAAGAGCAGAACCTGGGCATTTCACCCTGAATTATTGATGTGCTCCAAAACAATACCAAATTGTCAGCACAGGAGATGCTCACTGAGTGCTATTCCAGACTGAGCATTGTTCAGGGCTTGACCTGTTCCTCTTCAGTTCCCGTTAACTGCATGACCCTTGGGTGAGGTTGTACTTGAGGCAGGTGGGTCAAATGTAGTTTTCCTTTTGCTAATCTGATAAATTATAATTGAATCAGCAGCTAGAAAATGCCTTACATTGCAATTACACTGTGGCAGGATAGTTTGGGGAAGTAATCACTTTCATTGTCCAGGAAGTTTTGTATCTGTTTGTAAATAAAATATTATTTCAGCATCTGTGAGTGAGATTCCTCACTCTTCGACACCTTTTCTTGTGCAGATGCAAGAGGGGGGAAAAATGTTTTGGACCTGTCTCATAGAAGCAAACAGCCAAAGGCTGCTTTTTGGTCTAAAAAATGGTTTGAAAATAAACCCAGGAGATGAGGCTTGTTCTGAAAGTAACCTTCAGTCCTGCTTCAAAAATTATGTTCTGTTTAAGCTCTTTATGGAAAGCCAGTTTTAAAAAAGTCTAGTTCCTCACTGCACAGTGATTAACAATTTTACCAACAGCAGAAGTGGTGTCAGCAAGGTGAGCAATCCCACAGGGCACAGTGCAGGCTCATTTGGTGTTTTCTGGCCTCTGTGGATCCCTCTCAAAGCTTTAATCACCCTGGTGAGATCGAAAGTTGCACCTTGGGAACATTGTACTCAAAGATAAGGAATGATCTGATGGCATTACCTGACAAATCCAATGGGGACAGAAGGTGGCAGCTGTTTTTTCCATTTGGTTGTTTAAGGGTGACATTCTGACAGGGACAGCTCTCACCTCTGGCAAATGCCAGACTTAGGTTGAGTAACCCCAGATGAAACAAATTCTGCTTTTAATTTAAGATGTGGGGCATCTCTGCTGTGTATTCGTGCTCTGTTTTCCTGGGATGGGGACAATCTTTCTGCAATTTTCGATTTTAATTTTCTCAGCAATGTGAAAAACAGAAGGAAAAATTTCACTACAGCCCTCAGATGGTCACTTCCTTTGAGACATTGCCCTGAAGACTGCAAGAATTCAGCTTTTGGTTTTGTTTTACACTTAATTGGCTAGCTCAGCTCAAGGGCTGAGCTGCCATACCCTTGCTGACACATCCTGTCCTCGGTGACAGAAAGAATGTGGCACTGGCAGCTCACTGTTCCCTCCACCCCCCCACCAATGCCTTACTGCTCTGAAACAGATTTTCAGAATAGATATAAATACTCAGCATTGGGAATGCAGCAGTTTAGTTCCCAGAAAATGTGGACTGTGACCTTGCAGATGAGAAAAGCCACGGCCAAGGGTGAATCCATGCCATGAGGGGTGAGCTGACTCACGTCAGGGAGGTGACTGGAGAGCACCATCCTGCTTTCACCAGGTTTTGGGTCAGATCCCTGTCTTTTGCCATGGTTTGAAGACACATTTTGTGGCAGATTCAGGATTGATGCCTCCTTTGCTTTCAGTCACATTGCTGAGGTGGGCAGCTGAGCTGTGGTAGCCAGTGCAGAGCCAGGAATGAGAAACGTGGAAGGTTCCAGAATAATTCTGTTCTCAGTGTTCATCTTCAGGATCATTCTGAAGGAGGAATAAGGGCAGAGAAGAGCAGAACCTCAGCACAGGAAAAGCAAAATATCACCATTAAAGTGAGCCGTGGAGTGCTTGGAGGAGCCAAGCTCAGGAGCAAAGGTGCTCAGTGAGGGGATCCAGGCACAGGATCTCAAAGTCAGAGTTCCTAATCAGAGCTAAACAAAAATAACAAAATAAGCAAATTGCCACTGACAGCTGAGAGTGAGTATTTTGGTTATTTAGGGTTAATTCTTGTACCCATCTTGTGTCACTGTGATATTTTCTGAAAAATCCCTTCGCTGGGATTTCTTCTCCTGGGGAGCTGAGAAGCCTCAGAGAGGAATGTAAATAATAATTATCTGATTGCTTCTCCTTGTGTTTTGCTGCTTTGGAATGTGGTAGGTGATTCTTTCATTGGTTCCATGTGAATTGTTTTAATTTAATGACCAATCATGGTCCAGCTGTGTCAAAGCTCTGAGCAGTCATGAGTTCTTATTATTCATTCTTGTTAAGCCTTCTGATGATATAGTTTTAATATAGCATTTTTTAATATAATAACATAAGATAATAAATCAGCCTTCTGAGAACATGGAGTCAGACTCATCTCTCCCCTCATCCTGAGGGCCCTCACACACACCACAATCTTTGGCATTCTCTAATTATTCTGTCCAACATGATGGTCTCTGTTGTGAATCAGCTGCTGCTCTGTTGCCCAGAAAGGCTGGAGGAAGGGTCAGGACAGAGACCTCCAACCTTGGCACCTAAAATTGGGGTACAATTCCCTCACTTCTGCTCCGTTCCCTTTGGGATGGGATTAGCCACCCCAAACAAGTGCATCCCAATCTCTCTGAGCTCCCCTGGGTGGTTCAGGGCTGTGGGTTCGCCTTTCCAGTGATGAACTGATGGATGTAAATTATTTCATTTCTAGGTGGCAAGGAGCTGTCATCGACTGGAACGGCACAGAACCCATCTTGTGACTGATCTGACCTGCACTTGATTTGGGAAGACCAAAAGGAAATGACTGAATGAGCACATTCCTATTCCCACCAATACAGGAAATAGGGCAGTTTGAGATGAGGAAGAATGACAAGGTTTGCAGGCTGGCAGAGTTTCACCTCAGTCACCTCGTGCTTCAGATACTTTGCTTTTAATATAAACAACACTGACGTAAATTCCTTGTCACTGCCCTCAGCATAAAGCTCCTGAGGGCAGGCTGGGTTCCCACCACCAAATCAAGGTTGCAGATGAAGCTCTGAAGTCATCAACGTCCCCTTGAGGTCTCCTGCTGGATCCACTCTGCATCCTGCAATTGTTTGGAAGCATCTGATGGGAGATGCTGAACCCAGATTTCTCTCACTTTACAGCCTTCTCTGTCCTGCCTTGTTCTTCCTTGAAAAAAGCTCCAGTGCCACTATAAAACATCATCCAAGGCACATATATTCACCTAGTTACCTGGTATTAGCAAGCCTAAATAGGTTGGTGACCATCTGGGCTTTTTGGGGACAGCCTGGCCTATACCAAATTCTTGTTGTGTCATCAATTTGCAGTAAGGATTGTGGTTGTGTGTTACCAAAATAATCCCATTGATAGTTCCTAGGTGCAGCTGGTGTGTAACAGTGCCTCGTGCTGATATAGCTCATTTTTCTTTCTGTTAAGAGGCAGCTGTATCAGTATCTTTACATTGATGCCTTTATTTCTACATGAGTGTTTATTCACATCCAGATCTGGGATTTCCTTCTCCATAACTACAAGAAAACAGAACAGCTGTTAGTTTTGAAATTCAAATGGTGCCTATCTGTGATAGGTATCATGGTTAAATAAAATGCATGTGCTGGAATGAGGTACTGTGGAGAGAACTACTGAGGTACTGAAACCACTTGATTCTGATTAATTCTGCTTTAGCAACACTTTACCAAAACTGGGGCAAGTTACTGTACAGAAGGTTGGAAAAAATGCCTCAGGGAAAAAGGCAGATAAATGGTGTTTCTAGAGGTGTTCCTTACTTGAGAGTGAATATTTCATGAGAGTTCAATAAAGGACTTTTACTTCCTGATGTTTATTGTAGCACCTTCTTTCTAGTCAGTGTGGAAACTCCTCTGGGTCCTAAAAATGAGTGTAAAATTTCCAACAAAAATTCAGTGTTGTTCTGGGTGTAGGGTGCAAACTGACTGTGCAAATGGAGATCTCAGAGAATTAGCACTGGAGTTAGATTTGAAAACTAACCTGAATATAAGTTACAAAGGAGTGCCAGAAAGGTTTAGATGGCCTTTGGATGAAGATCTGCCTCACCCTTTGCTTCTCATTCACATCAAACTGTCACAGAATGGCTTGGGTGGGAAAGGAAATTGTAAATCATCTTGTTCCACCCCTCTGTCATGTGCAGGGACACCTTGCACTGTCCCAGGCTGCTCCAAGCCCCATCCAACCTGGCCTTGGACACTTCCAGGGATCCAGGGGCAGCCACAGCTTCTCTGGGAACCTGTTTCAGGTTCCAGGGAAGAATTTCTTCCTAATATGCAATCTAAACCTGCCCCCTTTCAGTTTAAAGCCATTATATGCAGTAAAGCATCTCAGGGTTGCAGTTATTTTAATTTTATTTATTTCAGCGTAATAAAATCCGTTTGGTTTATTTCACATAGATGAACTTAAAACTTTGTGAGATCCAGATCTCCCAAAGAGATTCAGCACCAGATCCAGCTCATTGCTGACTGCTGGCTCTGCCATCCCCGTGTACTTAGGGATGTTTGTGCTGTCAGCTGCAGCTGGATTCAATACTGTCTTTAAGACACCTCAGCTTGAGCTTCAGTGTTTCGGGCAAGTCCCAAACAGCCAAAGATCCCAGATGTAAAACCTTTTTTCCCCTCTTTGAAATTTCTTTATTCTATAGTCCCCACATTGTTTCATGAAGAAAATAAAACCTGCCTGACAGGACATCCATAACATAACATTTTGAGGGGTGCATTTGGACAGAAAATACCATGGAGATGACAAATGTCAGAAGATATTTGCAACCAAAAATTTCCTTTCTGGTTTTTCCAGTCCAGTAAATGCACACCATTTATTTCAAAGCCTTAAACTGTGTCAGGTTGGAGATAAGGCACAGATAAGGGCTGGTCTGGGGCAGGAGGAGCTTCTGTGGGACAGGCAGATTTGGTCTGGCTGGAATCTGGATGTCTGCAGTGCAGAGATGTTCAGGGGATCTGTTCTCTGTCCAGAGGGGAGATTCCAGGGTGTGGTGGAGCTTTGTTTTAGGATGACACAGTTGTTCCTGCAAAGGGATCCCAAGAGGATTGTCTCCAGTGCATCACACCCATGAAGATGTAAAGAGTTTTAGGGCATGAGAAAGAAAATGTGTTTGGAAAATGTGGTTTTTGGGTTCTTGTGAAGGGTAAACAAAGATGAGGAGAGGCCCTGAACTCTGTCCCTCTTCCTAAAACAGACTCCAAAGAACTTTGAGGATCCTTCATCACTGCTTATGGAGAATATTTTTTGTTAAAACAGATTTTTCTTACCTATTATCTGTCATTGTGTCCTTGTATATTTGTTTGCAAAGTCCACTGCCCACCTGACAGCGAATTAACTCCAGATTCACCCAGGTCCTCACTCACTGAGGAGGAAAAAAAGAACCTGAACCACCTCCCCAAGCCCCCAGCTGGGCAGGGCACCTCAGCACTGCTGAGCTCCTTGCTCCAGCCTTGCTCCTGGACCCTGGGAGCAGCAGGATCCTTCTTCTCAATGTCCTTACCAGGCACAAAGGAATGGCTCCCTGGAAGGAATCTGCAACCAGAACACTCATTTAGATCTAAATACTCTCAAAAAGTAATGCCAGAGCATTGCCTGGTCGCTGCCTGCATCAAGATTTGCATGTTTTTATTCCATGTAAAGCACCAGAAATTATGTCCCTTAAGACATGACAGGGCTTTTTGTTTCAAGCACACCAGGCAATGCAAAATGTTGTGTGGCAGTGCAAAAACCTCTGCACAGATCTGTGTAAAAACACATCCTGTGCACAACATGCATCCAATTTTTAAAATTATATTTTCCTCTTCATTGTTACTCTCTTTCCTTTATTTTTTTTTAATTTCCCAAATAATGTGTCTCCCTGAACTGAACAAAGCAGGGATCATTTGGTAATTGAGCTTTAAAAGGCACCAGTGATGTTGGCACTTAGGTCTGCATGGTGTCTTCATTTCATTCCCTTTTCTTCTGTGAAATAAAAAAGTGCACCCTGTGCTGAAAATTGACCCCTTAACTAATAACAAACATGGCTTATTGTGTATGGAGATGAATATGGAAGCAGAGTTACTATTTAGGCAGGGTGTCATACCTACCACCTTTTTAAACATTTTAAAATGTTTATTTAGCTTTGTCTTGTACAGGGTGTCTCATACAAACAAAACGTTTAAAGCAATGGTCAGGCAAAAGCCCAGATTTCCTCCTCATTTTTTAACAATTGATTTGCTGTGGAAATTAATCTGAGAGATTGAGTTGTGAATGTTTCATGGGCCTCATCAGCTCAGTGGAAAAATAATGGCAGGAGTGAAAAATGATGGTTGTGGATAAAAAATACACAATTTTATAGACCTTCTGATGTTTGTTTTTTACATGGCTGTCCTTATTCTGGTTAAATCTGGGAGAAGTTGAAGATATGATGACTGATCCCATGAATGAATCCCTGCAGTCACTGTGGGTTTGGTTCCCAGGTAAAGTAAAAATGACAATTTGACTATCTTCCTTTCAAGTTTTCATTTTCCTGGGGCAGATTTCTATTTGTTTGTGTTTGCAATGTATCTAATGGGCTAATTTAATTGGCAGGAAATGGTCACTTCAGTAATCAAGGAAAGCTGAAGAGCTTGGAAGAATGACACCACCATAAGCCAAGTTTTCCATCAGGGAGAAGTGATTTAGGGGCTCTGAGGATTCAGTTGCTGAAAGTGAAGTACTGGGAGAAGACAGGATTTTTTTCTGGTGCTGGTTGAGAGCTGCATTAAAAAACCAAAGACATCAAACCACTGTTTTTTCCTGAAAATACTTGCAACAATCTTTTGAAGCAGTAAAATAGTAATTTTTCAGAAGGCCTACGTGATTTGGGGTATGATTGCAATAACATAATGTAGTAAAAAATATGGATTTCAATTCTTTTGGTAACTGCTTCATATTCCTATCCCAGGGTAAGTTTACTTTGAAGGGAAATGCCCTGAATTTCACATTGTCAATACGTGAGGTATGCACAATTATGTTTTAGATGACAAAAATTTAACCTTCACCAAAGTTTGTCCTGTGATAATTTCTCTCTTCAGTTTGTGTTTTCAGAAATGTCAAAATTAAGAATCAAGCATCAAAGCCTTAATGTGCATAGCTTTATTTTATTTTTTCATCAAAAAGATCATGTTGGAAACAGATTTTTTTATGGAATGGTCAAAGCCTTAATGTGCATAGTTTTATTTTTTTCATCAAAAAGATCATGTTGGAAACAGATTTTTTTATGGAATGAAAATGGTTGCTCCTGCATCTTTGCATGATTCCATCTGCTGCACCTCCTAAGGAAAAGTCCCTCCATGAAGGACACTTTGTGTACACTCACACTCTTCATTGATTTTTTTTCACTGGCTATAAAATAATAAATTCAACACCAGCTCTGAAATAAGGAAGCACTTCCTCCTTAGCAGCCTTGTTTATAAAACTAGAAAAGGAAAAAGGGCTTAATCAGGTATTTTATTTGCCATTTCAAAGAGGGTGAGGAGGGATTGTTGGTGCAGTGCAGTGGAAAACAATCAGATTTTGTGACATCCCTCACCAGTAGTGACTGGCTGTATCAGCATAATCAAGGAATCAAGCACAGATTTTACAAGGAAAACACTGGAATTTTTCTAAGATAAATAATTCAGTCTTTTTTGTTTCATCTGCTGTGAGGTTTTTTTTTTTTTGTTTTTTTTTTTTTTTTTTTTTTTTTTTTTTTTTTTTTTTTTTTTTTTTTTTTTTTTTTTTTTTTTTTTCAAGGAAAACACTGGGATTTTTCTAAGATAAATAAGTCAATATTGTTTGTTTCATCTACTGTGAGGTTTTTTCTTACAATTTTTTTTTTTTTTTCCTGAAGGGGTGATGGGTAACTCCAGCTGTTGATCCTTCAGGAAGTTGTACTTAAAGGCACAACTCAAATATCCATGCAATGATGGCCCTGAGACTCTTCCAGACCCTCACATTGTAACACTTCCTCTGATCTCTGCCTCTTGGCCCCAGAGTGAGTTTCAGGTGGTGTTTCAGTGTTTTCCATGGCACTGTGCACATCCCATGCATTCCACATCCTTGCTCTACACTGATTAAAATGTCCTATAGCAACCCTGGATCTGGATGCCTCGATTTTCAAGGGCAATTTGTGAAAAAATAGAGCACAATGAGTTGGGTGTGGACAGCCTGAGCTGAGGTGGAGCCTTGCAGAGATACTCAGAGGTGATAAATCTGCAGGGTGACTTTGATATGGCTCTGAAGCTGAATTCCAGCTGAGCTGGAGTGAGTCCAGAGCAGGTCCATGAGGATGGTTAGAGGAATAAAACACTTCTCCTTTGAGGAAAAGCAGAAAGATTTGGGGTTTTTCAGTCTGGAGAAGAAAAGGCAAGAAGAAAGGGAGACCTCAAAGCCCCTTCCAGTGCCTGAAAGGGCTCCAGGAGAGCTGGAGAGGGATTTTGGACAAGGGCATGGAATGACAGGACAGAGATAATGGCTTCCCATCGCCAGAGGGCAGGGATGGATGGGATATTGGGAAGAAATTCTTCTCTGTGAGGGTGGTGAGGCCCTGGCACAGGTTATCCAGAGAAGCTGTGGCTGCCCCTGGATCCCTGGAAATGTCATCATCATCATCATCAAAATATCTCCTCACAGGTGTTTACAGGGTGGACATCTCCATCTAAACCAGAGACCCAGGAATATCTTGAAAGCCACTGGTGAGAAACAGGCACTGGAATTCGTGGAGTTCAGCCTCCTGGCCTGGTTTAGGTGCTACAGAAGGAATTGCATTTTTCTCTTCCCTGCCTGCTGCTCTCTGGATCTCCACAGGTTATACTGATTATTAGAGGAGCACAGGACGACTGATTGAAATGAACCCCACTGTGTGTGAATGATAAAGCCTGAAAAGAAGGAAGTTGTGTTTATGGAGCTTGGCAGAACAAGTGAATGAGATGATGGCTCAGAGACTCCTCCTGCCTCCTGCACCACCCTCACCTCTGGCTTCCACTTCACAGCTTTTCACCTGTGAGACAGAGAATCACCTCTGTGGAAGAAAACACGGGGCTGAGTAGCAGGAATTTGCCAGCTTTTGGAAAAGGAGTTGCTGATAAATCAGGTTACCCACGTGGGCACACAGGAGCCATCTCAGAGGTGGGACCTGGAAGGTGTCCTGGACGTGAGAATTTGTAAGCACAGATTTCTTGTAGAACAGCACTGGGGCTGTGTCACAACCCGAAATCCTGATAAAACACCCAAGATAGCTGTACCTTGTGTGGGTGTTCTGCTTACTTCCTTATCATCATCTTATCTTTTGGCAAGGCCTTCCGAATTAACCTAAGAAATATTCTGGGCATTTGTAAAAAATACTCCGTGCACTGGAATTCAGCAAATATTTATTAATTGACAGAACACCGGCAAAGAATGTGTAACCAAAAAAAGAATAAAAGTGCTCAGCTCCTCTCTGTAAAATACACAAAGGATAGGAGGTTAAAAGTTACATTCCACAAACATACCTTTTGCTGAGCTGTACTTGGTTTGGTGAGTGGTGTGGATGGGAGCCAAGGTCTCCAGACCCTGAGTTCTGAATCATTGCTGCAGGAAGAGTGGAAAAATGTCCCTTGTGGCTGAGGGAAGGGAGCAGTCCAGGATCCATCTGTGAAGGTCTGTGGGGGCAGTTTCCCTGAGGATGGATGGGTTTCTGCAAGGCTGTTTCCCAAGAGATGTGAAAATGCGAGGTGAAGATCACAGGTAGGGAGCAGCCATAGGTTGTGGATGAGCTGTGAACGTCATGGGTCACATTAGTGGAGTTTTGGTAGGTATTAAATCCCAAACATTATAAAAGCATTGTCATGGGGTGGGGGGTGGAAGGTGTAACAGTAAATTAATTTTAGTATCTCAAGTAAGAAATGAAATTCCACCTTAAACATTGAGCATGGAAGATGATACAAATTGTTTTACTCTGAGGTACAGGACATCACCAATCACTTATTTCTGTGTTACTCAGATTATTTTTAATTTGTGATTCAGTTTTAGGCCTGTGCTTCATTTGCCTTATAGACCATTAAAGTCAGGAGAAAAACATATCGAGGGCCAAGCTCATTCCAAATGTAGATCTGGAGATGTTCCAGCACTATCTGGACACAATCCTGTGCCATGAGCTCTGGCGTGACCCTGCTGGAGCAGGAGGTTGGACTCACTGTGCTCCCTTCCAATCTGACCCATTTCTTTTGAAATCAGCTAAACACTGCATTCAGTGGGCTCCACATTTTTCTCTTTCTGATGGAAGATGACTCCCTTGCATGCTGTGCCATCTTGGCTGAGGAAAACCTTCATGGTCCATGCCTTTAAGTTTTATTGTCAGTAGTGACACATGGCGTATTCCTGTTTTGAAGTGGCTGCAGCACGCTGTTGATGCCATCTCAGATCTGCTGTCAAGGATTGTTTACATTTGGTCAATGGAAGCAAAAGGGGAAGACTATCACAATGGCAAATTGCAGCTGGTAAATGTCACTCCCAGGCAGGGTGACAAATGAGTGCTGTGCCATGGCGTGTGAAGAAAGCCGGTCTTTTACGAGCACTTCAATGCAGAGCAGTTTTATTATGACTGACATCCTTCTCAGGGCTGAATTCCTATCACCATATCCTTCCTGAGTCTCGCTTGCTCAGGTCAGTCCTGTGAAACAATCCAGCATTTCTCAAATTGTTATTCCAGTTTGCAAACCTGGCAAACACAGCACGAGTGGCAGAATCTGCTCTGAGTTCCTTGGGGTTGGTTCTCTGTCAGTAGCACAGGAATATAATAAGTGAAAATCTGAAAACTAGGCTTTTGGAATTCTTTTTCACTATGAAATATAGCTCTGGATATGCAGCTGTTGAGTCACATCTGAGAGAGAAAATAGGTTTTTAATAGGTGCATTTAAGAAATGCATAAAATCACAGAATCACAGAATTTCCTGAGCTAAAAGGGACCCACAAGGATCAAGTCCACCTCCTGGCCCTGAAAAGGACACTCAAAAAATCACACCACGCGTCTGTGTGCATGAGTAGCAGGGGCCACAAAAAGAGCAATTTGAACTATAATTATCATAATTTTTAAATTTTGAGTAGAATCTATAAAACATTCAATAAAGCAATAGTGCTAAGGCACACACAAATTAATTTTTAACAGAACAGTGAGTGAAAACATAGGGAAATATCATGATGAGTGAGAGGCTATATTGAGAGCTATGAGGAAAAGCTAAAAGAATTGGGATTATTCAGCCTGGAGAAGTGACTTACTTGCAGCCTTCCAGTAGTACCTGAAGGGAGCCTGCAAGAAGGAAGGAGAGAGAGGATTTACAAAGGTGTAGAGTGACAGGACAAGGGAGAATCTCTTCACCCTGAAAGAAATCAGGTTTCAACTGAATATTAGGAGGAAATTCTTCCCTGTGAGGGTGAGGAGACCCTGGCACAGGTGCCCAGAGAAGCTGTGGCTGCCCCTGGATCCCTGGCAGTGCCCAAGGCCAGGTTGGACAGGGCTTGGAGCAGCCTGGGATAGTGGAAGGTGTCCCTGCCCATGGCAAAGGGTTGAAACTGAATAATCTTGAAGGTTCCTTCAAAGCCAAACCATTCTATGATTCTGTAAGAGCCTCCTCTAACAGCACCAGGCTGGGTTTAAATTCTTGTAACAACTGGTGCTCTCTAAATATACATTGCCCTTGTGCCTCCTCCTTTCAAGTCCTCTCAGCTGCTAAGAGCAAAGAAAGGCACTTTGTAACTTGAAGTTTAAAAACAGCATAATTTTTACTCTCTCCTTGTTTTTTTTTTTTTTTTCCACTTCACATATTCTATGTTTAATGTGTAACTGAAATAAAAACCTTCTTTATTTTGTGGACAGCAAAATGTAAGCATGGTGTGCAAGGAGAAAGGTGATTTATGAGGTTTCCAGGATGCAGGGAACAGGTGACTTTTGCTTATAGGAAAAAAAAAAAAATCATGTTCCTAGCTTAAAAAAATAATCAAGTAAAAGTAAAGCCATAGAGAGAATATATGTTATCTACAATCGTTCCAGAAAACATTTCCTACAGAACAACAATTACAAGTCATTGTGAGTCCCTTGGGAACAGCAGTCAAAAACATCAGCAGTTAATTACTAGAGCTTCCTAAATCAACCTTCTTTGGCATGACATGAAGTGAATGAGAGCAATAAAAGCAAGGAAGTGCATTGTGCTTTGTCCTGTCCAACTCCTGTTCGGACAGGCGTAGGTCACAAGCACTAATGTAACCAGGCATGAATTGTTGTGGGTTTTTTTGGGTTTTTTTTTAATATTTTAATTCTTGGCCTTGGGTTAAATTAAACCTTGGAAAGGCCAAGGTAAAATGCAGGGCCAGGTCTTGAGGCTGCGTAAATCCTCTTAGTTGTGCCATGGCCACACCTTCAGAGCAGAGCCCCTGCTCCAGTAAAGCATCAAAGAGTATGGGAAAAATGTGTCCTGGAGTGGCTGGTGAAGTAAAGGGAAAATGGAACAATCTGTTCTTATTGGGGCTCTCAAGGCTGTATATTGGGGTGCTGCTAAATTTTCTGATATGCAACTCGGGCAGGTGGAACTTTTTTGCCCCAAGTGCAGGTTCTGTGGCTGCTGGGGTGAGTCTGGAAGGGATACCCTTAGCTATGGAAAAGCAAAAATATTTCATGTGGACCCTGCTTCAAAATCAATTTTTTTTGCTTTAAAACTAGCCTGAAAGATCTAGAATATTTCTCTTTATCAGAGAAAAATAATATTTCTCTGCTGGTTTTCATCAATCTCCTCATTCCTGCCCTTCTATCTCACAGTGGGCTGGAGAAAACGTTTCACCAGCTGATTTGGTGAGTCTTCCCAGGAAAAGGAGCTTTGAGTAGGGATGTGAATGGGGCACAGCTGTCAGCATCACATGTCTTTGGCTCAGAGTGAATGAGAAGGAAACTCAGAAATAAAACTCGTGGCTTAATTGGAGGGAGGGAGCTGCAGGGAAAGGCACACACCAACAAATGGAGCAGAAGCTGTTTATCAGGAAGAGGTTTATAGGATCTCAAATCTTCACAGATGTGGGTAAGGAGAAGCTGCTGATTGATATAGGGTGGCTGAAAGGAAGAGAGCACAAGATGTTCACCAGACAGGGCTCCCCAGACCTTGGGAAATTATTTTTTTTTTGATTAGCAGTTGTGCAAGTCGTGCTTGGTGCCATGGAAGGGCTGGCAAGAAAGAGCAATAAACCAGGCAGAATGTTTCCCTAAGCCATTAGCATTGGTGATTAACAGCTAATCACCATAAACCCAAAGGCTCATCAAGGAGCTGAGGAACTACAATTAGGTGGAGGAAACCCCAATATTGGTGCCAGTGGGATTTTCTGTCTCAGTCACACTGGGGCTGGTGAGCAGCTGAGCCCCACTGAGATGTCTTGGCTTGGCCAAAGGAATGCTCCCCGAGGGGATCCTGAGAGCTGTGGTGTTTACTGCCCTCACAGGACAGGGATGCAAGGGAGGAGCATTTGAAGATTACATAAAACTCACAGTGAGATGATTTTACAGGAGCTGTGAGAGTGTGTGAAAGTTATTATAGGATATTTAGAGAAGGACCAACCAATGTGGCTTGGGGAGGAGCAAGTGTGGGAAAACAGAGAGATAAGTGGATAAAAGCTGTAGAACATGCAAAAAACCCTGGGCTGGCCTCTGCTCTTGCTCAATCTGCCCTGTCTCCTTTTTAAACTCCATTTCCAGGTATTTTCCTGGGCAAGAGGCCCCCACAGGTTTGTGTGGGGTCTTAGGGCCAGCAGCTGGAGAAGGGGCCGTGGCTCACGGGGCTGGTGTGGCCCAGGAACTGGGGAGAGCAGGCTGTGAGGGTTCCCTGAGGAGCTGCACTCCTGCACATGTGGATGTGCCTGGTTTGTTCAGAGAACTTCAGCCCAGCTGGAGACAAGGGGAGAGGTCTGTGAGCTGGGCCTGGCAGACTGCAGCCCTGGGATAGATGCTGGAGGGGCCAGAGGGTGGCAAGTTGGCTGCTGGAAGGTCTGAAGGCCTCACAAGCTCCTGGGGAGGTTGTGGGGTGTGTGCACAGCTGTGGGGACACACACATGACCTCACAGCAAGCAGGGCTGAGGGATGTGGAGCCGTGGCCACCTCACATCCACTGGGATCCCAAATGCCTCTGACATCCGTCATCCTGACCCATGGTCCCCCATCATCATCCCTCTGATCCTCACTGAACCTTGGTGCTTGTGGTGATTGGCGTTCAGTCATGCTGTGAGTCCCCAAGGGAGAGACCAAGCTTCTGGGTACCTACTTCAAAATATGTTTAAAAGGGGAAATAAATTTCATGTTAATGCTTTTGTAAGGTTTTAACAGCACTAATGGACAGCTGCCACCCTCCGAGGACTCCTTGTGCTCTGAATCTCTGGGATGGCAACTTTTTGCTGCATCAACAAGCATTCCTGAAAGGACTTTGGATGTTCCTTTGTGCTGACTTCAGCAACTCAGGGAAATCTCCTTTTCTCCTTCATTCCACTGCGGACATATATCAAAGTCACATCACCACCACTCTTGGTCTGGGGGAGCTTCAAATTTCCTCTTCCAGGAAATCATCTCTATCTTTTTGCTTACCAAACAATCCAGATGATTTTTTTCTCCTGTGCTTCTACAGATCTGGAAGTGTTTCAGGCCAGGCTGGAGAGGGCTTGGAGCAACCTGCTCTGGTGGAAGGTGTCCCAGCCATGACGGAGGTTGGAACTGGTGATCTTTAAGGTCCCTTCCAACCCAGCTGTTCTGGGATTATGTGGGATTCCATTCTAATTTAATATTTCCTCTCATCTTTTCCATTGTAAAGGTGAACAGTTATGGAATGCCAAACCAGTGTGTTGTGCCTCACATCCAACCCAATCACATCACATCCAATCACAAATCCAAGATTAAATGCCAGGTGTTTGAACCAGTTTTGTTACTGATTTCTAACTCCATGGCACCCCAGTGAAACCCTAACACCAGCTTCTTCTTTGCTGTGAGTTTTAATGGCAATTGGTATAAAAATATTCTCATTATCAAAAAATATCCAACATCTAGACAGATACAAGCAAAGAGAATTCATGTTATGGATAACTTTGATCTGTGATGAAAATCCAAAGGCAAACCACGGCCAGAACATTACAGAAAATGCAGATCCACTCTATTCTTCTGTTCTTTATCTTCAGAAATATTTCATGCTTAGGTGTGCTTACCTGCTCTTCACCAGTGCATGACCTTTATTTTCATCTGTGGTTTGCGCTTTTCAGTTTATTGCTATGGATTTTAAAAAATAAAGGACTTTTTTTAATGAACAAGCTCATTAACTTAATCAGGGTTTCCTGGGAAAACTCATGGCTAATTGTGCCTTTTGTGTTATTAAAGTCTGCAAATCATACACAAATTTTAAGTGTGAAAACAGAACTGGAGAAAAAAACTATTCAGATCAGGAAAGTGATGATTAGCCAGGAGATTTTATCTGGGTTTAAGTAAAAATCATAGCTTACCTATTTCTTGTAATCACTTTTATGTTCAAAAACAAGTGTCCCAGCTGAAGCAAAGCTGCATTTTGTTTACTGCAGCATGGGTCTGCTTTCCATTTTATACAAAAAATGGGGCAAAATAAGGGAAAGAGCTTTAATTTTCCATCCCCTCTGACAAACATAAAGTTCTCTTGGGCTGTGAGAATGTGTTTGAAGAGCTGCTCTGGTCTGAGCACCCCTGACACAGATTGATACTGGAATATCAGACACTGATTGGTACCTGAATATCAGAATTGTGTGAAATGCTGCTTTCCTATTGAGGTAAAACCTGTCCATTTTAGTTTTATCCTTGAAAGGTTTATTGGAGCTCATCCCCTGCCACAACTTTTAGGGCCAGATGAATTGATGGCCCGTCCTGACCCAGCTTTAGAGTTGCCTTGGGAATACACAAAAGCAGAGCCCAGCACACATGATGAATCATAACTTCAGAGGCATTTTCTCTGTGCTCTTTCTGAGTTTGCAGAGTCTTTAACTGCTTGTTTCAGCATCAGGGTCGGTGTCATTTACGCACGAGGAGCCCTTTATGATCTCAGGGCTCAGCAGGCTCTTTTCCAGTGGGGATTTTTGAGCAATCCCAAGGCTGTGTGTAGGAAACGGCCTCTGGTGACATTTCTCTGCTTTTGGTGCCAGTGCCAACCTGTGCCAAGATGTTTGCTGCTATAAAAAATAAACTCAGCCACAGTGCAGTTGTCCTTTGTGTAAATTAGAAATGAGAAGGGTGAATGCTCCAACATCCTCCAGAACTGGAGTTTAGAACTGATGCTTTATCCAAAATGAGCAGCACTTGGCAGCCCCAATTCAGTCTGCACATTCTTCTGAAAACACTCATGTTGTAAATGACATCAAGTTATTATTAAATTCAAAGTGACTACTTAAAATGTCCTGTCTTCCCTTCTCTAATTTGAAATTGAAATAAAGAATATAATGACAACAGCAATACATGATTGCAGTAAGAGGAAGGGAAGTTGGGAGAGGAAAGAAAAAACTTCAAAATTTCTAACAAATTCAAATAAAATGCCTTTATCCAGTTGTCTTTTGTTTACTTCTGTCCTAATATGATTAACGATATTCAGGGAAATCTTTATTGACTGAGTTTCATTTTTCAATTCCTATTTCTTAACAGCATGGAGTTTGAGAACGAAACTGGCATCTTTGTACTCTAACATGTAAAAATAAAAAGCAAAATTCCCCTGTGATTTTGAGTGGATGCTGTAAAATTAGAAATTAAATAGTTCAAAACCAGGTTGGACAGGGCTTGGAGCAACCTGGAATAGTGGAAGGTGTCCCTGCCCATGGCAGGGGATTGGAACTGGGTGATCTTCAAGATCTCTTCCAACCCAAAACATTTTGGGATTCTCTCGGAATTAATCAGGGAACTTCTGTCTTGCCTTTAGTACTTTTCAGCATCCATCAGTATCGTGTCTTAAGGGCCTTCTGTCCTTACTGGCGCAAGATGTTTAGAGTAATTCATAGCAGGCCCTTACAGGCCCAGACATTCACAGAATTCACAGAATCACAAAGTTGGAAGGGACCTTCAAGGCCATCGAGTCCAACCCATCCCCAATAGCTCAACTCAACCCTGGCCCCCAGTGCCACATCCAGGCTTTGTTAAACACCCCCAGGGATGGTGACTGCACCCCCTCCCCGGGCAGCCATTCCACAACTTTATCACCCTTTCTGGGAAAAACTTTTTCCTGCTATCCAGCCTGTATTTCCCTGGGTGCAGCTGCAGGCTGTGTGCTCTGGCTGTGTCAGTGCTGCTGGAGAAAGAGCCCAGCCCCAGCTGAGCACAGGCGCCTTTCAGGAGCTGTGCAGAGTGAGGAGGGCACCCCTGAGTCTCCTTTTCTCCAGGTGAGCACCCCCAGCTCCCTTAGGGGTTCCTCTCAGGGTTTGTGTTCCCAGCCCCTCTCCAGCCTTGTTCCCCTCCTAATTTCTAATTCCCAGCTAAGGAGTCTGACTGATCTCCACCCATCACTTCTTTGAAGAGAAAAGTTTTAGCATTGGATTGAAGGAAACTCAGTGGGAAAGATAATGTATCCCTTCAAAATGATTTAAAAGCGAAACTCCACTCCTGTTGAAATCAATATGATGTGATTTCAAAATGAAGAGCATGTCACTAAAAGTCAGCTTTGAGGTATCTGGAATCAAATACAAATCCATAACTGAGAATAGCTTCTTGATTTGGTAGTTTCCAAAGCACAAAATAAATAAATATAATAGTCTTACACCAACTGCCTGTGTTATTCCATTGGGCTGGCCTATTTCAGCTGGAGTTTTATGGCTGTGGTGCACTTTCAGTGCTAAGTCAGTGATGGATGGTTCCTCACAAAAATAATCATATGGTCTTTTTCACATTAATTAACTAGGTGAGCAATTACAGATTCCCAGACAAAACATAGCCTTGACTTAAACAGAAAAATTCTGTTCACTTAATATTAAAACAAAACAAAACAAAACAAAAGAAAACAAAACAAAACCCAACAACAAAAAAAAAGTACAACCATGAAGCTGCACAAAGATCTTGTTTTTTATCTGTTAATTTGGGTTCCCTATCACGGAATAAATGTCTATACCCATGAAGTTTTTACCAAAGAAGGAAAAATGCAGAGTCTTTAGCCAGGTGAAGATAATCAGTCAGGACCTGACAACTGAAGGACTGTTTACCAAGGTTAGCAGGGGAAAAAAAAAATTAAGAAAACTTGGAACTGAAAGAACCGAATCACTGATTCAACAGAAAGCAGGGATATGAAAAAGCAGTGGTGCTACCAAGGAAAATGAGCTGAGAAACCAGCCTGAGCTGGGGAAATGGGACCCAGGAGGGTCATTAGTGCCTAATCACTCCCTCAACATTCCCTGGGAAGCACTTCTTGCAGTGCATGCTCCTCATCTCCTTTTTAGGGAAACGGTGTGGAGTGGATGATCCCAGAGCCTTCTCTTGCCAAGGAGCCAAAAGAATAATTTCTCTGTATTTAATCAGCCTCCCTGGCCTTATTCTGTAAGAGTAAGAACTGAGAAGAGGCAGGAATTCATTGCACGTGGAACGCTTTAATACTGGAATCTCCAAGACATCCCAGCTTCCTGCTTTTAAAAGATATTTCTGAAAGCTTAATCACATTTTTAATTGGTTTTTACAATTTTAGAGCTGTCAAGGTAAGGGGAGCTTTAGGGACTGTTGGTATAATGACAGAACTCCCCTGCTTTGTGACTTTGTGCTTGGAAACAGCAGACCAGGTTGAACCCATTTCCATTTTAACCTCTATTGGAGATGTCTCAGTTATGATATAGCTGCCTTAAGCTTTCAGTAATGTCCAGAGACATTTCATTTTCAAAAAATGATGCAGAATTCACATTCCCCTCTAATGACTGAATCATTATGATGAGCCAACCATACCCTGGGCAGTGTGGGCAGCAGATTGAGGGAGGGGATTCTCCCCTTTTGTCCCCTCAGGTGAGACCCCACCTGCAGAGCTGCTCCAGCCCTGGGACCAGCACAGGAAGGATGTGGACGTGCTGGACAGAGTCCAGAGGATGATCAGAGAGATGGAGCAGCTCTGCTGTGAGCAAAGGCTGGGAAAATTGGGATTATTCAGCCTGAAAAAGATAAGGTGTCAGGGCGACCTCATGGTGCCCTTGCAGTGCCTGAAGGAAGCTACAGAAAAGATGGAAAGAGCCTGGAGTGACAGGACAAGGGGGAATGGCTTCAAACTGACAGAGAGCAGGTTTAAGTGGGATATTAGAAATAAATTCTAATGAAGGTGGTGAGACCCTGGAATACGTTACCCAGAGAAGCTGTGGCTGCCCCTGGATCCCTGGAAGTGTCCGAGGCCAGGCTGGATGGGGCTTGGAGCAGCCTGGGACAGTGGGAGCTGTCCCTGCCCATGGCAGGGGATGGAATGAGATGATCTTTTATATTGCTTCTGACCCAAACTCTTCTGTGATTCTGTAAAAGCAGCAAGATCTTGTTCACAGATAGCAGGCTCTGAGTGTTTGGCTTCCATATTTTGAATCCCAGTGTCCCAGATTTTTCTTTTCTAAAAACTTAGATGCGAGTAGGTAAATAATGTTCAAATTCATACCAAATACAAAAAAAAAAAAAATGTACTGGAAACTAATGGTACAGCAAGCCCAGAAGAAGCCTTAAAATTCTTCCTTTTCCATGTCTCTCTGCTGATATTATGTCATAACCAAAACTCAGTAACCGCAATCTAAACTACACCATAGTATCCAGCACAGATTATTCTTATTCATTACTGGCTCCACAACAGTTTGGAAATTAAAAAAAAAAATAAATAAATCCCTTTTTCTTCCCATAAATCAGTGGTAACTTCTCATTAGGTTTCATTTTACATGTCAGAATAAAACTTGAATGAGGCTCCAGGGTGCAGTCCCAGGCAACACTTTAGTTTTATTAAAATTATTTGCATCTGTTAAGATGCATATGAAGATTACTTGATTCTTTTTTTTTTTCCTCTTTCCAAAATACTTGGCACTCAACCTAAGTGATGGAATTTAGAGTTCTGACCCTTAAGACTCCTGTCAGCAAGCTGAGGATGCAATTTGCTTTGGGGTTATCATATCTCTGGAAAGACTGAGCTAGATTTAGCTTGGCATTTAAATCAGTTTGCAATCAAATAGAAAAGCAAAAAAAGTATAATGGCTTATATTTTTTAATGTAGGCATCTGAGATTTTTGGTGGTTTTTTTTTTCATCTTATAGATCAGTGCTGTTGGAACATTGGAGGGCTTTATAGAGTATTTTCTTTTTCATTTACCCAACAGGTTTGGTCAGAGATGTTGAAGACTTTTGCTAGATATTTCTGGAGAGATATGGTTTGGCAGTTACAGAAGATCTTAGAGGGAGGCCTGAAGCTGAACAGAACTCTGTGTGCAGAGAAGATCTGTCTGTTCCAACAGGTAGCTCTTGTCAAGGACCTGCAGGTTCAGCTCAGGTGATCCCTCAGAAGTTGATTATTCGGGTTTGAAACTTAAATGTCCTGGAAATCAGCCCAGAATCTGAGTTTAAGGACAAAACAAAATAAATCAAAACAAATCCAAACTTTCTGGAAGTTACTTCTGAGGTGATCGCCGTGTTCTGTGAATTTAAAATAGAACAAAGCTGGCTTAATTGTGTTGACTGGGTCTGAAATACCATGAATCCTACGCCTTCCGCATAATCCTGGCAGGTTGGTGCTCTGTCCTGGCCAAATCTCAGTTGTACCAAAGAAGGAAAACATGTAAGAAAATGTTATTTCACGGAATTAGTCAATTTTTCACATGTCAGGAAAGCTACAGATGAAGACTGAAGTGAGTTTTCATTTGTTCAAAAGTGGATTATCATCAAAAGAACAGAGCAGAAAGAAAAGTCTATTTTTCTCTAGAGCTGATTTTATAACTTGTGAATAAACCTTTGACAACATTTCAGTTTATGTTGAGCTGGTTTAAATTATGTGCTCAAATTTTATGCAATATTTGGCTTCCAGAAAAAGAGAGAGCATAAAAGTGGGAGATAAATTGACAGACAAACCACAGACTCTGCCTAGAAGTGCAGAATGTGCCTTGTGATTTCTGTCAAAGGTGTTTATGAGACCATGTTATGTGCAGGTAATTGCAAGAATCTGTCACTAAATTCACAAAATGACTAAATTAAAAATTCTGAGCATTCCATCTGGGTTTGGGGAAAATTGCTCTTTTAGATAGAGTAGAAATAATACTTAAAGAAAAACGAAGCAGCAAAAGCAGAACAGATTGTAAATGAGAACTATATCCCAACAGAACTCCACAAAGAGTGCTACAAGCAAACCTTCAGCCAGACTGCATCTCACAAAACACTTTCCCAACTGCTCCCAACTATGTGCTTCTCTGCCAAGGCACATGAAGCAGTTCATTAGGAAGAAATGCCTTTATCTATTGGCCCAGAGTTGGGAATGTAGGTGGGGTTACACCACTGTGTCCCACAGAAGGGGCCAAGCTCCCACAAGAGGTGAGGTTCGTCGTGTGGTTGCCCCTTCTTGTTCCCTGTTGTCTTTTTTTGGTCAAACCTGCCACCTCATCCTCTCCTTGTCCTTTTCCTTTGGAAGTCACCAGCTATCTCTCTCCTGCAACCCAGTCTGCTTTCCTGGTTCCACGCCTCACACTACACAACAACATTTCATCAAAACCCATTTCTAATTAATATGTGCTGGATTTGCTCCCGCCTCGGAGAGAAAGTCCAACTGATTTGGGTGGGAGGAGGATCAATCTTTGTTGTGTTCTTTTCGGTTAGGAATGTACCAAGATCCTGTGAAGCCTAATCAAATAAAGGGATTTGCCTCTGACAGTCTCTCTGTCTCTCCTGAGTCTTTAGGAGGCTGTTCAGTTCATTAAAAGCACCTTGGAAAATGTTGCTCTTGGAGACGGCGAAAGGCGCAAACATGATTAGCTGCAGATGAGCAATTTCTTTTTAAAGATCAGGAAATTAGAATCCAGGCTTTGGAAATCTTTTCTGCTCTGTGGCACCAGCGGTTCCTTCTCGCTGCACTTGGGAAGGATTATCTGAGAGGTGATTCTTTTCTTGCTGTGTGTTTGGAAGTGCACCACAGCCAAGCCAAGCAATGCACACCAGCACTTCTCTGTCAAGAGAGTCACGCTCTTTAATGGCATTTCCACCTCATGAACTGGTGTAAAATATTCTGCTGGAAACACATATTTCCAGGGCTGGAAAATCAAGTAAAGAATGGCTGTGAGTGTACCAGAACATGTGCTGGATTGTGTAGGGGCTGCCTGCTGCCTTTGAATCAGTATTTTCCTGCTGGGAGGCACTCATGACCATGATTTGAGTTAACAGAAGCCAAACCAAAAACAAAATTGGAAAAATCCTATTTTTCTTTCTTTCTTTTCTTGTAATACCTACAGGTCCAAATCAACCTTGTGTCTTTTTCTCTTGGGCATTGTACCTTAAGCTGGGTTTAAGCTGTTAAAGATGACCAGGGCTGGGCCTGCAATCTTCCATAGTGATCTACTCCCTGAAACATTTTCACTCCATGCCATTTTTCTCCTTCCCAGAAAATGCTCAGAGATGGTTCAAATACTACCACGGGTCAGAGCCTGTTCCCAGGAGGAGGTGTGGGTGAGGCCACTCATTTTTTTTCACATGGACAAAAGTTTAGCCATATGTCCATAAGATGAATCACACCACTTGCTGTCAGGGCCAAGGAACAGGTCCTGGACTGTTTGTCCTGCTTGTGTTGGTGTATCCTTTTGTAATCAGATAAAGGGCTTGCCTTTTAATACTTGCAATCTCAACAGAAAAGAAAATCAAAAGGGAAAAATAAAAGAAATATTATTTTCCAGATGGTACAGAGAGATTAAAGACATGTTTGCCTAGTGCAATGGAGCATTGTGCAGATGTCCTCGAGCTAGTGCTGACCTGTGGTTGATACATGCTCACCACAATGATGAATAGAATATCTTTGCTGGCCTGTCCAACTTTAGAAGTTGGCTCAAATTCCATATAAACCAAAGACCACTGAGAAGACAGTCAATAAAGTAGCAAAAAAGATGGTTGAAAGGAGACATAAAAGGAGGAGATTTTATTACAATCCTTGTATTTCATCTGGAGTGTGACTCCAGCACATTTGGTTCCATGCAAAACCTCAACTGCTGAGCAGTTGCCAGTGTCATTTTCTGGTGGCATTTCCCTGCCTCAGAGTTGCAAGTCCCTTCAGCTTTTCATGGAAGGATCATCAGACCACAGCAGTGCCGGTGATGTCCATTAATCACCTCCCTTTTTTATCTCCTAGAATTGTAAGTTTTTTCACCCTTTTAGAGTTCTGAAAGAGTCTGAATCCTGACAGAACAGCAACATGAGCTCTTTAATATGAAAATTGTGTATTTATGCTCATCATGGGTCATTCCACCCTTTTTACAGAAGGACACTTCTAATCAAAGCATACTGAAACATCCCAGCTCAGTTTCCCTTTGCTGTGGGTGGGTGAACTGGGATATTATGACCCCATCCTACAGTAGTTTTAATGCTGACCATATTTCCTTGATTTTTGCCCCTTTGCCTTAACCACTGGTAACTTTCCCTAAAAACTTTCTGGTTGAAGACTTGTTCTGTATCTTGACTGTCCACCCAGTGAAATACTTGTGACTAAATTTATCTGCCTTTTAAGTTGTTTTTAAATTGCCTTTAGCGTGTGATGTTTCCTTATCTTGGACAAGAGAGAGGAAAAAGGAAGGAGGCTATTTCTGCCATCTCTTTCCTCCCGCAAGAAACCCTCCTCCCCCTTCCCTTCTCCCTGCCTTCCAAAGCTTTTGTTCATTTAAAATTAGCCCTTTGAGGTGTTCTTGGGAAAATCAGGCTGCGCACAGCGAGCAACTCCCTGTGGGGAGGTTTGCTGCAGTAAACATGGGGCAGAACCTCAGTGAGTCACCTGGCTGGCGTCCCCCCAGTGCAGGAGGGACAGGGCAGTAGGAAACCCATAAAGAAACATGCCACCACCACCAGGGATACCTCAGTAAAACCATTTCCCATCCCATCCAGGCATCCTACCAGCAATTCCCTGCAAGCGTCAGTCCACTTAGTAATTAGCGGGCACTGGATGCCTGGCTCTGATCTCATTGCCATTGTTTAACCAAAGGAAGGATTCAAAACAAGGCTTGGGGCCAAAAGTAAGGTCTGGAATGCTTTTAGAATTCAGGTTATCTTGCCCCCATGATTTTTTTTTTCTAATTTCCCTTGCAGCTTAATTTTAGTGACACCCACTGGCCAAGGCTCAGCTGTAATGAATCCCTGGTAGTCCTTGTTGGCTGGGAGAGAAGGTGTTGTTGGCCTGCAGTGCATCAGAAGTCTGATCTATCTGTCTCAGCTCAGCCACCCAGAAATGCTTGGGAGCACTGTTGAACTCAAAAATGCCTCTGCTGCAGCTTTTCCCAATAAAGGCTTTGCAGGAGGGATGCAGCAAAACAAATTATCCTTTGTCAGCCTTTGAGGAAAAAAAGAAAGCACGTGGGATGTTTTATTCAAACCACCTGTCAGGATCTTCCACAGAAGCTGTGTGAAACGGGAAGGAGAAGAAATACACAAAATGACCTTTTTTGGCATCTCCATTATCTGTTTTTTTGCTCTGCAGTGGAACACATGGATGGAGGGTTTGTTTTGCAGGAGAGGGAGGATGACAAATGCTAACAGCCTGTTTCAGGGGCTTTGCCGGGTGGAAGGTTTATAGCAGCTCCTGACAGCTTTGAGGACAAAGGGAAAGGGCTTTATTTGATATTTATTTGGTACCTGGGCAGCTTGGATGATGAACTTCTTTCCCATTCTCTTGGTTTTCTCTACATGTAGGTCAAACTTCAGGTTCTAGGAATTCCAAACCTCACCTTTCTAATGCTGCAGTTATGTAGATCTTCAGTGCTTGCCTTAAAACGCTGATGACTTAAAGCTTCCTTACATTAATAAAACCTTGTTTTCAACAAGTAAATAGGAATTTTTCCAAAGTCTTGCCCTGCACTGTAAATGAGACACATCTGGTGTCATGGCATGAATTTATCACCTATTTTCAGCTGGTACCTTCAGCCAAGCCAGCTCTTGTTGTGGAGATGGAGCAGCCAGGGCAGCAGAGATCTCAGCATGGGGGAATTGTTCTGCCAAGGGGTGTTTTGGTCTGGCCCATCAGACACTGACCCCACAGGGATGGCATTCACTGCTCGCAGCAAACACGGGCTGGGAACAGGGCATGGCTTTGAGAGGCTGCATAAATGGATGGACTGTTCCCAAGCAAGTGCCCATTCCTGTGACACTGGAAATTTACAGCTCGTGGTGGAGATGGTTATGTGTTTGCTGCCCCACCAAACAGAAAGCCTTTCTTCAGCTGGATATTTTACTAATCTGTTAAAATTTTGTGGTTTTATGGCATGGACATGCTTATCACGAAGGAAAAAAACACAGAATCAGTGGTAGGTCTGATATTTCATCCAGAATGGAGCAGTGACACAGAACCAGGACATTTCATATTACATTTTCATCTTCTGTTTTAATAGACAGCTTTAAAATTTACATTTTAAAACCATCTATAAATTCATTTTCAAAAAAACACCCTCAAATACAAAGCAAGCACATATCACCTGTCAGAACTATAATAATGAATGGTGTTTTCAAAGCAAAGATTTTATAAAAATTAATAAATACCAGAGCTAAGAATTCATGCATATGTACACCATCAGGAAAGTATTTCCTGATTTAATTTTTTTTAATAATTCCTTCATTTCTAAAGAATTTTTAATTAAAAATAAATTTAGCAAATTTAGCATTTCCAAAAATTGATCAAATATGATAAAGAGAAACAAATAGAAAGCCATGCCTGAGCAAAAGAATAACAAAGAAATAAAGGACAGCAAATTGTTGTCTTGAAGTAAAACAAACACCACACAGGGGAATGAACATAAAGAAGAAAACCATAAAGAGTAAAGAAATTCAGAGCTCAACTGTCTATGGGTGAATTTCACCAGATTTCCATTGTGGTGACTAATAGAAGGTAGACTTCTATCCAAAAGAAAATTTCATCTACCTTAAAAGAATTCTGCTTCTCCTTCCCATATCTGATGGGAGGACAAGTTATAATGTCAGTGTTTCTTCTGCCTAAAAGGTTTTACATAGAAGAGTTGTTTGTGGCTCTTATTCTGATGATCTTGATATTGTGCATGGTAACTGTTAAGACTGTTTAGGAATTTTTAAAGGGAAGTTTTCTCAGCTTTTGGAACGTTTGCCTTCCTGAGCACTGAAATTTGATGTAATCTGATTTTGCTGCCCAGAACTGTGCAGCCCTGTATAAGGCAATGAGGAATTCTCTCCCTTTAACATTTGGAAACAAACAAAAAAGCAAAAAAAAAAAGTTTTCCCTCTTCCCACATTTTGCTGAGGATACAGTTTCTATAACCTTTTCCTTTCAGGAACAGACCAGCAGATAAAACTTTTTCCTTAATAGCCTTAATATCCCTGATTTCCTGTTGTATTCTGGTCCCTCTTGAGTCAGGCCCTCTACTGACTAATTGAACAGGATGAACATTGTGACATTGAGCTTCAGGACAACACACAGACAGGTTCTGTTGTTATCTACATGGGAAAGATGAAGTTGAGGGCTGTCTTTGGATTCCTAGTGGCATCACCAAACACTGGCATCAGTCCTAGGAGGGATTGGCAGCTGCTGTTCATAGCTGGTCTCTGATGGGACCTTGTTGACCTCAATGTGAGCTCCTTTCTCAGCTCACTCTCTTTCCTGGGCCCTGACCAGCTCTTCTGAGCTCCTTGTTACCTCCTTGCTCCATCCTGCCTCGCTGGTCTGTGTATCTTGGAAATATTTCCAGGCTAAGCAGTGGATGTGTGATAGTTCACTGAACTGTAAACCACCCACTTAGATCACCTTCTGTATGCCCTGAAATGTCTTTAACAATTTCAGAGTTTTTTTTCTGAGGAGAGTAAAGAACTTAACCAGGTTGTAGAGGATGGCACTTTATCCAGCAATGTCCAGCACAGACTTCATTTTGAAGTTAAGTAAATACAGGTGCATGTGGAGCTGGTTGCAAAAATACATTATCACAGAAATATAAAATATGCTGTGTTGGAAGGAACCCACCAGGATCATGGAATCCAGCTCCTGGCCTTGCACAGGACACCCAAAAAATCCCACCCTGGGCCTGAGAGTGTTTTCCAAATGCTTCCTGAAACCACGCAGACTTGGAGCTGTGCCCCTTTCCAAGTTCAGTGCCCCACTACCCTCTGGGGGATGAACTTTTTCCTGATTTCAACCTAAACCCAAAAATTCTATTTGTCTCCACACAAAAAGGACACTCAGACAAGAGGAACTCAGTGTTTTAGGGGGGCCCTAGGTCTGCCATCCCCATGCAAACCTGGAACACTGGGAACAATGTCTTTGTTCATGGGAACAAGCAAGTGATGCCCCCATTCCCTTTATTATGAATCCCCAGGACTCTTTGCTATGTATGAGGGAAGGAGTGGGGGAAATAAAATAAAACATAAAAAAGTCCAGGAGCATCTTGAGAACTGTCAGGAAAATCAGGTGGGCCATGAACTGAAGCTCTGCAGTTGCAAGAAAATACTTGTTGCTTTCTTTTTGGAAAATTGCTGCAGATGTTCAAGCAAATTGAAGAAAACTTAGTAAGAGCCTGTGAAATGAAATCATGTCTTCCGTTACGAAGCTTGTTTGCTTTTTTTTCTGAGCCCCAGAGAGGATTTTAAGATGCTTTAAATTGTTTGTTTTGACTTAAGTCAAGATTAATTAAGTTTTCCTTGGATATAGCTGGGCATGTCCAGAAACAATTGGATGAGTATGAAATAAAAGTGTACATGGTAGGTGAGAACTCTAACTTTTCATGTAATTTATAAATCCTGAGGCAGATAACTCCCAATTTCAATATTGACTTGAAAATTATTAAAAGAATAGGGAAACTTTTGCTCTCTTGATGCTGTTTGAGCCTTTCTTTGCAAATAATTTTCTGAAAAAAACAGTAGAAACTGATATTGTCCCATGAATTCCAGAGAAGTTAGCAAGTTCAATAGCTGCAAGGATAGGTGGATTTTAAAGCTAAATGAGATCATTTTAATTATGTGGCTTGAGCACTTCCTAACCCAGGCCAGCATATCTAAGCCAGTAATTCCTGTGGTGAGTTTCATAACATCTGGTTGAGATAACCCAAGTGTTTCTTAACTGGGTTTCATAAGGCACCTCTTCATCTCAGCCCTCACCTCTTATCAGTCTATGCTGTTCTATGAAATATTCCTGTTTTATCAGTAGAATAATGGAAGGAATTTTCAGGGGTGTCTCAGAGAGCAAAGGCCTTGAATTTCAGCTGACAGAGACTTGAGCAACATGAACGACTTCAATGCAGGTTTAAACAGGGCATCTCCACAATTACGGGCGTGAGGAGGTGGATAATGAGGAAGATCTCCTTTTAAGCCTTTCGAATTTGCCCAGAGTGCTCATTTCCCATCCCTTGGAAAGCCTGAAGAATATCCTGCAAAGCCGGAACGATTCGTTCCGAGCTGTTCAACACTTTTCTCCCTCTGTTTTCTCCACGCTGTCAGCACACTGGCTTTGGTTTCAAACCCAAATTAATCACTTTGCAGGCAAACAGGCTGGCTCTAGAGGTTTGCAGTGTTTTCTTCAGAGGGTGGGTTTATTTTGGAGGTCAAGGGAAGAGTTGCCAAGCAGCTGCCAGAGCTGATGGATAGAAGGCAATTGCAGGAATGTCCAGAAATGTTTCATTGTTCTTTAGTTGTTTAAACAAATGGATGCAGGATGAACTCCAGGTTGTTCTGGGTGTGGGCATTGGCCAAAAGAGCGGACTTTGCAAATGTATGTATATTATTTTTTTAATGGAATTTTGTTGTTATTTCCACTGTTTCTACAAATGTATGTATATTATTTTTTTTTTTAATGGAATTTTGTTGTTATTTCCACTGTTTCTGCAAGCTGGAGAATTCCAGGAATATAATAAGTTTATGTTGCTGTTGTTGTAGTTGTTGTTGTTGTTGAAACAAATGATTCGAACTCAGAACATGGTTTGAGAAAGGATTTGTAAGAAGTTGGGACCTAATGGGCCTAAATCACTTCACTGTGTTATAGTGATTGCTGAAAGTGCTGTTAATACCTCCAAAAAACCTGACTATTTTTATCAGAAAACAGTAACTCCACATACAGTGGTGTCTTTATATTAGAAGATTACATGGGCCAACATATGAGCATGCACCATGAGAGAATTTCATATTCTGGGCTGAAGTTTCATACCCAACTGGTTCCTGAAAAAAACACCCCTCCAGGAGTTGGGTTGAACTGGAAAAGAATTGAAAGCACAGCTTGTAAACCTGAAATTTCTCACATGCATAAACTGCATGTGAAACACAAGTAGTTTATCCCTCCATTGTGCCCTAGGATTAATTAATTCTGGAGTATTCATTTACAGAATGAAGGTAAATAATGATGACTGAGGACCACTGAAGTGCCTGGCATTTAAACAATACTTATACTACAAAAAAACCACTGAAATGAACCCTGAAATTAGGCTTCAAAATCTGTCTAGAAACCAACTGCTGCTGCTGGAAAGAATGGTGTTGCACATCTGGAATGTCAGAGAGTGTTCAAGTGTTTAAAAATGGCAATTGGGTTATGATTTAGCTCTAAATAAATGGTAAAAAATTCCTTTGCCCCACTGAGGCAGCACCAGGCCTTTATGCAGGTTAATTAAATGTTGACATTGGTAATGGCAGATTAAGGGATAATTTGCCTATAGAGGATTTGCTGTTAATAATGGAAGCTGTTACCAGTTACTAGGTTTTATAGGCTGAATATTGCCTAAGTAGGAGAGTGAGGTCCTCTGTAAGTAGACTCATTCCCTGCTATCTTCAAAGGTATTTTCAAACTTTCTCATGTGGTTTTGGAGTTGTTGAAAAGGAATGCAATGACTCTGCAACCTGCAGTATGAAATATTATTCATCATTTTGACCTTTTGAGAACGTTTTGGGTTTTGGGATGGTGTTTTTTGATGGTTGGATTTTTTGTTTTTGGTCTGGCTTATTCCGTGGAAAAAGAGGAGATTAAAAAATCACAGAAGAAAACAGTGGAATGAAAAATGATGTTTTCTGAAATACTTGCTGTGTTAGAGACAGGAGTTTCTTCTCCACCTCATACTTTGTTATTTGGGGCCGCCCTGTTTTCTTGCATTGACTTGTTCTGAAGATTTTTTGGTCACATTAAGCAGGCATGAAAAAAATCAACAAAATAAGTCTGAATCAAGTCTTATCATGGGGAATATGGCCCGTGGAGTGCCTTGGTTTTCAGTTATCATGTTTCCAGAACCATGTGCATCTCTCTGTAGGCTTCATAATTCAGGGGTCGGACATTGTGGGGAGGGAGGTGTTGCTGTCACCTCATTTTGAAAACCAAAGTTTGACACAAAGGTCAGCAGTTTGGGACCCTTGCACTTATTCAAAGGAGAGGGATGTGTTTGTGAGAGCCTCTGGAGAAGCTTCTCTTTCAGTTCAGGAGACAAATCACATAACTGTGATCCTCTTCCCATGATGATCAGTCCTGAGGGACCACAGTGTGGGGATTTGCAGCCCAGAAAAGGCAAAACCTGAAGAAAAAGATTAGTCTTTGGAAAGATGACAACTTCTCAGTTTGTCCTGCTGGCATTGGCTTGGACCCAGTCTCTCTGAAGCAAAATTTAAGCCTTGAGTCAGAGATGTTAATTCTTGCAAGGGCTGAGTAAAGAAATGCTGTGTCTGGAGTAAATCCTCGTGGGTGATACACCAGGGCTGGTTGTGGAACTTGTGTGCACTGTGAAACCTGGATATTGGGTTATATTAAGTGAAAGAAGCTTTAGTGAGGAAAACTTTCCTTCCCCTGGTGTGTTCTTAATGCAACTGGTCCTCTGATATCCCAAGAGCCTCAGGATTTTCCCTTCTTTCTACTTCCTCTGGCAAAAATATTTTGTCTCTCAAACAACTCGCCTGTCTTTAGTTAGCAAGAAGGAGTGGTTTCCTTTGAGATTTACTCCCCTGCTTTGAGGCTGATCCCCTCCATATCTGCATCAGTGACCACTGCATTCCCACCTGGTCAGGGGACTGTTCTGACTTCCAGTGAAGCCAAAAGGATCCATTTTGTGGCCTTCAGTGGCCAGCTTTGATTATCCTCTGAAGGCCAAAAGACAAACATAAATAAAAATGTTGATCTATCACATCATCTGCAACACAGAGCGAAGCATCAGGAATGCATTTATTTCACATTAGGATAAAACTGTCAGAGAAGCCAGAATCATTAAATCTGACAGGACATTAACAGGCAGGAATGATTTGGAAGAGGCTGTTAGGGAAATCCCAAGACTGAAATATAAATTATGTTGAAACAGTGCCTATTCAGTGATAAGTTAATGCTCAGAAATTCTACATTAACATCTGCACAGTTTCCTCAGATCCATAAATCCTGAAGCAATTCCATATTAAATTAGAGCTTCTTCTATCAAGGCACCTTTCATCTCCTATCCATCCCACTGTTGGAATGGTTTTAATACAGGCACAGAAGATATCTGGAATGACACCAGGAGGTGATTCATAGGCAAAACCCACGTGCAGATGGTACACAAGTCTGTTTTCTTGGGCAAAGACCCTGCCCTTGGCTCTCTGGTCTGGAGATAGGTGGGTCAGCAGGCATGCACTGGAAAGAAATTGGAAAAGAAGAAAAAATGTTGTTCCTCTGCCTCATCAATTTTGATTATCTTCCTCCTTGTTTTTCTGAATTTTCCTCATGAAATGATTAAGGAATCACAATAATAAGGAAATTAGAATGTCCCTGTTAATGACAGGGCATGGGTCTTTAGAGCAGACCAGATGTTCCTTGGCATTCCGTGCTTCCACTCTTGGCTCCATCATGTTCCAAGGTGACAGGATGATTGGAGTGATCTGGTTTGGGAGATTGCATGAGCTGCCCTAGGAGCTCTCCAGCTGTTTCCTCCCTTTGGACTGATAGCAAACTACTACAAAACATTTCTTGTGGCTCCTTTAATCCCCAAAGGTCTTCACAAACCAGAGATGTGTTTCTGAGGCCTGTTTTCACAGCTTTCTGAAATTCTTCTTACCTTTACTATGTTTCCCGGAGGAGAGGTCTATTAAATGCTCCCATTCCTTGCCAGCACAGGTTTTCTGTTCAGTGCACACTTGTTGGTTTGGAAAAAAACTCATGTTTAGTATTTCAAGAAATTTTGTGCTCATCACTTCCTCAAGGGAGTTATTATACAATAGGTCTTGTTGGGAAAGTTTCTCCTCCACCTTGATAATTCATCCTAGATTTTCTCTTCCTAGGGGTGTATATAAAAATATATATATGTGATATATGATTACTGTATATAATAATATATGTAACTATATGTAATTCAAAGAAGTTCCTTATTCCATTCTTTTAACACATCATTAAATCGTATGATACCCCAGAGCCCTTCCTATGCTACAGCCTGGATAAACTACCCACTCTCATGAGCCTTTTGTTAATATTCATTATTTTTCCAGCTTGCTTCTAGGAAGTCAGCACAGCCCCATGGCTGCAGGTCTGGGAATTCAAACCTAAATTCAGTATTCATCGTTAGTTCTCTTCATTCCTTGTTAAGTGCAAATATTTTGCTTGCTTTTCTTTTTCTTAGCTTCTTCTTGATCTGCCATGTTCTTTCCTTCAGACTCTGAGTATTCATTGTTAGTTCTCTTCATTCCTTGTAAGTGTAAATATTTTGCTTGCTTTTCTTTTTCTTAGCTTCATCAAGATTGAATCTCACTTTGCTATTTTCCTGTCTCTTCTTGTCTTCTTGTCCCTATTTACAGTGGGATCTTCTTCAATTTCCTTTTTTTTTTTTTTTTTTTTTTTTTTTTTTTTTTCAGTGGGTTCTTCTTTTATTTTTTTTTTTAATGGCCTTCCCCAAATTAATCTCTCCTATACCTGCAATGGCATTTAAAGGCTCCTATTTTTACCTTGTTTTATTTTTTTAACCTCCCTGTCTCTCTGGGACGTAAAAAAATTTTTTGCTCAGAAACATTGATGGTTCTGGCCGAGAAGTACTGCTCTAGAGAGGAGCAAAACTTTTTTGTCTTTATTTGTGGCATGTTTTTTGTACAGGAAATACCCCACTCCCTCACTTCTCATCTGATTCATCCAGTGATTTCAAAGAAAATAACAGCAGATAATTTGAAAGGAGTTACAGCAATTTATGCCTGGTGGGCTTGAGAAATTTTGCGGTATCTTTCCTCTACTTTTGATGAAAACTCGAAAGGTTTCTGTGTGGGGAGAGATTGGCAGGTTGTTTTTGTTGTTAAGCTGAGACAGCAATGTGTGGGTGGAAGAAGGTTTTGTTTGATTCAGTGCTGGGAAATGGGGGGACTTAATCTTGCCTCCAATATCCTGCTTCTCTCTGTTCAGTGGAAAACACTGGAATGGGCAGCTAAAAGTCTCTGGGAGCAGCAAAGTGCTGCACAGCCTTGGTGAGCAGCCAAGGACAATGCCCAGAGCACATCTGAAATTGTGTTCTGTGTCTGAAAGCCAAGGAGAAGAGAGGTCAGAAGGCAGCAGCTGCAGCAGCAAGATTTGCATTGCCACGGTTAAGATGTAAATTGGGATATTTTAACAAGGGGAGCCTTAATAGGTCACCACCTTCTTCTTTATCCTGCCTGGACTGTGCAGGTCCCAAAACCTAAATGAGCCAGGGGAATCTGCTCCATGAGTTGCACATACTGCACACATGGAAATAAATGGAGTTCTTCATCTCAATCTTCATCTTAGGTCTAAAACAGGTTACCTGATTTTCTTAGTTAGGGGCCAGAAAAGACATTGGTAAAAATTTAATTCAGGTCCTTAAAAAACAAGAGAAATAAACACTTTTTGAATCTGTTAGCAAAGAAGGGTTGGCTGGACAGGGTGCCCACCTAGTGTGGGCAGGGGTATGGGCAGCAGGAGGAAAAAAGGAAGAAAATGCTTCCTGGGAAGAACATTAACCAAAGAAAGAATTGTATTTTTTCCCCAAAACATGATTTTATTTCACAAAAAGTACCATTCATACTGCAGGAGGACTTTATCAGGCTCTTCACCCAATACCAAAGGATGCTCCATGTGGAAGTAGACTGGATTAGCCTGAAAAACAAGGCTGGCTGCTTCAGTCCAGTGCTGGAATCCTTGATAACTCTGAGACTTCTAGAACATTCAGACAGTTTAAAAGTGTATCTTAAGAGACAGCATGAACTTGAGCAGAAATACAATTTAATTTGATCCAAAGCTGAACTTCATAAACGTTTTTAAATCTTGCATGTATAGAGGTCTCCTCTCTGGCATTGTTCTGTATCTGTTTTAAATTGGTCATCTTGGCTGCAAAGCAGAAAATATAAAAACTTGGCTAAAAGCAGTGACTGAGAAAAGCTTTGGCTGTTTATTTTGTAGTAACTTTGCAGAAAGATGGAGGAATGAAAAAGAATTGTTTAAGGTAAAGTGTGGCACAGGGATAGTGGGAATTATCTGAAGAGTAATATATATGTATTTTGAAATGAAATGTTCCTGGCCATGCTTGCACTGAAGTTTGGAAACAGCTTTGTAATGGGAGAAACAGAAGAAAGAGAGGAAGAGGTAACTGTGAGATGGAGCTTTATGCATTTATTGAAGTCAGAATATGATATGGATTCTTTTTAACAGCAGTGAATTGAATTTAATTAAGGAAGAGGTCATGCACCTCACTTCTAACTTCCAAGAAACAGATGCTGGCAAAACCAAACGGGCCAGTGAAGAGATTGTGAATGTCATTCACATCCATGCAGAGGAAGCACACGGAATGAAAATGTATCTCCCTGTTTTTCTCTAATATTTGTGCTCCAGGGTTGAGACAGTTTAAGAGATTAAGGACAGGATATAGAAGATTTCAGCAGAGGAAAGCTTTTGAAATCAGGCTGTGGTTCTCAGCAAACGAAGAGGCTGCAGTGTGTTCAATAAAACTGTGTGGTTATCTCAATCTAATTTATGGGGATGCACATGTAAGGCTACTCCTTCATGGCCCAATTCATTGCATTCAGCAAGATCAGAGCAAATTTCTCCATCAGCTCATGAATTTGAAATAGTGGAGTCAGAACTCGAACCAGGCTATAATTTATGCCACTGGAAAATCACTTTACTCATCCTTGTACTGGAGACTACTGGGAAGTGCCAATTATGGTGACTTTTAAGTCAAATTTAATCCAGCTGTTCCTCTTTGGGTGCTTTGTTTGGTGTGCCTGAGGGATTTCAAGCTGCGTTAGACTTTGTTGGCTTTCATGGTCAGAAAAGACTCCAAATTCCTTTATTCCTTCCTCCTGTTCTGTATAAACCAATTCCTGCCATCATAGGAATTTTTCTATTCTTCCTGATTATATTTCTACTGTTTACTAGTAACTACTCCTAGTACTCTGCTTGTAAACTACCACTGCTTTATTGGTCCAGTGTGAAGGAAAAGTCAAAAGTAGAGAAAAGTAGAGAAACTTTGTCTGCATTTTGCAGACTCTGCATTTGTTGCTTTTGAACTCTGGACACAATAGGAACAGAAAGAATCTGGAAATCATCTCTCATGCCCATCCTACCCCTCTCTCTGCCCATCTCCCTCTAATGTCCCACAGTGGCTCTGTGAGTTATTCAACCCAGGTGATGCATCAGCCAGACATTGAAGCACTTGATCTTTAGTACCTGATATTCATGTTACATAAAAGGAAAAGAAAAAAATGCAAAAGCCCTGTGGCCAAGCCAGCTAGAGGAAATGGAAAACCACAGCAGCCTGCTAGGAAGGAGGAGAGATTATTACAGTTCAGTGGGGCAGAGCTTCTCCCCTGGAATAGTTAGGAACAAGCCTTTGGGGCAGGAGCTGTGTCATCTGCCCTCCACTACAGGAGTAACAGGAATCCTCCAAATCAAATGTCTGCCCTGAAGATTCCCACCCATAATTTCTTTTGCTGCCGATGCCAGCTTGATATTGCTGTGGCACAGCTGGATGAATGGGAAATACTTCCATGTCATCATCCTAATGCCTGCCCAGGAGAACTGAAAGCAGTCCTGCTGAAAGTCCACAGAGGAGATCCAGCTGCAGATCCCACCACCTCATCCTCCTGTCACACTGTCTTGGTTTGAAAAGCCAGGTGTCTGCTAAGGAAGGAAGGAGCCTCCCTTGAAATGGAAAATGTAAACCCCTTCCCCCCAAATTATTATAGTTTTAAAATTAAGGGGCTCTCAGGCAAAGATATGGGAGTAGGAATGCCTGTGTTTGTACAATAAAACTGAACAGGTCCAGGCCCTGGGCTTTGTCTCCTGCAGAAAACCATTTGTGTCATAAAGTTTCTACCATCCATCATCTCTAACATGGTGTGGCTTTCTCCACAAATTTTTCTCTGGAAAAGGTAGGCTGATTACTTTTCTGAAACACCAGAGAAGGATTTAAACCCACTAAACTTCTTGGCTGAAGCACTGAAGCTGAGAACCTGGTTGTTACAGGCTGGGATGCTGGAGTTCACTGGTTTCTCACCTGAACTATTTGGAAGGCATCCAGCTACATTTCTCCTGATATTTTGGTCTTAGTTTCCCCACTGGATTTGTACAGAAGCTGAGCCTACGTGGTGTGATTCACATATTATTCCTTCGAATACCACACGCTCTGAAAGTGCTGTGGATACTTTTACAGGCACTTGATTTTAGCAGGGCTCTGTAGTCTCAGAGTCACTCCTGAATATGGAAGGGAATGCAGAAAGGTTTGAAACAAAACGTTAAAAATATGTTTTGTGTCATCATTTGGGGTCATGCTCAGGTGAACACTTGCTACTTCTGGTGTATAGCCCAGCCCCAATGATCCTTATTTTCCATCAGCACTGGTTGAAAAGAACAGAAAATAGCAATAGATTATTGATCATGTTTTTCTCTGCATGTTGACAATCAGTGTATTTAAAGCTGATCTCTGTGATTATTACCGTGAGTCAGTGAGTGCCATCTGTCTCTTTGCACTGATAGCTCAGCCAAGATCAATATCTGCATCATCCTACCTTCGTGTCTTTCTTTTAAAAATTGTTTTAAATTGCTCTGAGTGATCTTCTTTTTAAGGACTTTTCAGGCTTTTAGTCTCTCTATGGAATAAGTGTATTTATAAATCCTAGAAAACAGCATTGGAATTCTTACCCATTAAAGAATATCTGCCTTATACATTAGCAACCTACCATGCTGGAAATACAAACAGAATTTCTGAATGTTTTTGCAGAAACAGAGGTTGTGCAGAGCAGTGGACACTGAGCCAGGACTCTTGGATCACCCAGGAAAGGCTCTGAGGGCTCTGTGGGGCCCCCCAGGTTTGTTTTTACAAGAAATCCTTGACCCCAGCCAAGGACTGGTGCACTCTAACATCCTATCCAGATGAGAGTCAGGAACGTGCCTCCGCCAGCCCCTCCCCACCTCGTTCCCCTGGCTGCACAAATTCCCAATGGTTTGTCAAGCCCTTTGTATTTTATTTTCAAGCACAAGGCTCAAGCACTCTGTGACTACTGGAAGTCTTCCAAATACCAGTTAAACCCCAGCCTGAAATAAGCTATTTTCTCCTTATTTGAAACCTTCAAAACAATGCAAGCAATCTGCTTTCACTCTGTATCATCCACAAGGCCATGGATCACTGATTAATTTCTGTTTCTCATCTTCTAGGACTCTGTTTTGTCTCATATCTCATGTTTTATTTCCGTGCATTGTTATCGTGGAAGTTGCTATCGAGACTATTTTGCTGTAACTTAAATTTTAAAGATAGTTTTCAAGAAGTGCAGCAAAATTAGAGTGTTTTCCACCCTGTGCCAGTCCTAGTAAAAATTTAAAAAAGAAAAATGGAGTGGCCCCTGAAAATCAAAGGTTTTCTTCTTAAGCCTGTTTTTTTGTGCCCCTGCAGAAGAGATCTGCTGTCCCAATGTGGATTTGCCACATAGCAAGGAAGGCCTATGGTATATTTTGCATGGTGTGTTGTTGCTCTAAAGAAGTTGTAGATGGCATTTAACCTCTCTGAATACAGGTTTTGCTTCAGGCCACGGCCTGTTGTGGTCAGTGGCAGAAAAACCAACCATGAATCTGCAATTTCAGTCCGTGGCAGAGCTGCCCTGAGAAGGAGCATCGTTGGAGAGCAATTTTAGGTTTGAATCAAAGGCCCAGGGCCAAAATCTTCACAACACGGGCAGGGTGAAACTGACAATCCCTTGGAATAAATTGCTGTGTAATGCCCCATTCATCATTATTCTGATTTCTAGAGAACTGGTTACAGCATCACAAATGTCCCATGAGAAGGGAAGTCTCACAGCCCCAGCTCTTTTCACCACCAAAAATGCTTTTTCTCCATTATTCCTTCACAGTGCACCACCATTGTTTTCTTCTCCTGGAACATTTCCATTTATTGTCCTGGGAAAATCTGTGCTGGCAAATAATATCATGAAAGTGTCCTGAATTATTATCCCCACATTCTGTAAGTTCTCATTGTCCACAGGATTCTTGCTTATTCACATGTGGGTAAAAAGGTTCAGAACTAGGCCCAGGACAGTTAAACATCACATTTTCAGGTGGTGAAGGAAAAATGCAGCTGGAAACTGTAAGTTCACCAAGTTTATATCTAGCCGATTATTTTATTCTAATTTTAACATGTGGTAAGAAGCGGGGGGGAAAAAAGTGGATATTTTGAGTTCACTGTGTTTTTGTTCTCATGAATAGCTGGCATATTGCTTTGCCAAATGGCACTGTGGATCCATGATGGAAAAGGTTATGCAGAACCCCTCATTTCTCTTCAGAATAGATGCAGCTCCTGACAGAAGAGAGCTGGATTTAAAGGTGATGCAAGGCAGAACTTAGGCACTGACGTTTATCATGTTTGTCCAATTATGAAAGTTGCCAAGTGTGCAGGAAATATCATAATCCTAAAATATGGGCAGGCAACCCACAGAACAATGTTTTTGAGTGCTTAATAATTAAATCTGACATGCCATGGCTGGAAAAAATTGTTGTGAACTACAGTATTCTAGATGTAAAGCTTCTCTACATAGAGACAGGAGTGAATCCAGAGAAACAGCAAAGGCATTGAAAAGGCTAAAACTGATGAAGAAAAAAGTTTTTATAAATAACCTATTGCAGCAGTGGTGGAGGGACCTAAGAATAATCTTAAAATAATGAGGCAACAGAGAAAAATGGACCCAGTGCTATTAATGCAGAGGAGTTGGAGCTGAATGATCTTTAATGTCCCTTCCAACCTAAACCATTCTAGGATTCTGTGAACATCACCTAGGAGGATAAAGCAACGCAAAAAAAAAAAAAAAAAGTATTTTAAGCTTAATGCAATAAACATCTTAATAATCATGAGACCTGTCAGATCCTGGACCAGTTTTCCAAGGGTAGTAAATAACTCTCCACAATGTACAGATCTAAATTCAAGATGGAAAGAGAAATATAAAAATACTCTAATAAAAAGTAGTATAAAGATAAGCAAATGTACAATTGATATATAAATGTTATAACTGAAAGACAATCAATACATAAACACTGATATAAAAGACACCCATAATGGTTTGAACTGAATGTATTTCCATTTTCAGTGTTTGCATCCATGTATTATTTTGGAGAAGTTTCTTGGAACAAGAAGTAAACTGGACCTTTCCATATGACTCTTCAGTTTCATTTATAATTGGAATTGTCCACAGCATTTGGCTGTTGAACAAATCCTAATATATACTGATTTCACTTTCCCTGGAAGATCTCCAAACTTTCTGCTTAAATAACTATGACCAACAACTCTCAAAATATTTGGTATTTTTCTTCTACGTGTGTTTTTTCCCAGCTGTTACTTGAAACTCTGACTTGTCAAGGAATATATTGGGTTGGAGACAGTGAAATTGGAACCAGGCTGTCTAGAAATATGTGACGTGTTTCACCTGAGAGATTAAGACATTTATATATTTAGGTGTTTACATGGAATTGTGTCCCATTTCTCACTGCAATTTGTGGATGTAATCAGAGGAGTCTAGAGAACAATTAAACTGATCAAATGTGTTCATTTTCCTCAGTGCAGTCTTCAAAATTCCCTGAGCTCCATCAGTTTTACCCCTTGATTCAGTTGTCTAAAGATAGGGTCTAGTGCCATTTGGGGTAAACCTAGATGGAAAAGGTGGGCATTATACAGGATCTAAAAAATTATGGGCTAGCAACTGATTATCAGATGGAAAATGGACTAGAATAGAATAGAATAAAATAAAATAGAATAAAATAAAATAAAATTAATAAAATAAAATAAAATAAATTCCCCTTGATGCAAAAAAATATGTTGCCTTGGTACCTATATTAAGGTAACTGAATTAAATCCCAGATCTCAACATATAAGGATTATAGGCACTTAGTTTACATGTAGATGTGAACACTGAGACTTCTGATATTTTGAGCTGAATGTCACCAGAAATCATCATTATTTAAAAAAAATAAAACTATAAACCGTGGTGTTCCTCACAGATTCATGCACTTTCACACTGGTAATGAGTCTGTCAGAATGTAGGTTTGTTTATTTTGGCAGAATTCATGGATTGTTCAGCTTAAGATGTGAACATTTTATCATCTCCTAGCTGGTTTTGGAAGAGAAATTATAGAAACTTCTAATAAAGGAAAATAAAATACTTCAGAAAAAAAAATAACATGGAGAATACCATATTTCAATCATAATACTGCACTGTTAGGTTTTACCCCCAGGTTTTATCTCGTGTGGAATCTGAGGGTGCATGAAATGAGGCTGTGAGAAAACAAATTACCTGGGCTTCTGGAATTTACCGACCATTTGAAATGTGTAACCAAAGAAAACACTGAGATTTGTCTTGTTAATCTTATTGTCACAGAGATTTGAACCATCATCCCTTGTGGAGCAGGGATGGACCAGATCCCCTCCAGAGGCCTCTTCCAGCATCACCCACTCTGACATTCTGTGAACAAGTAGAGTGTAGAAAAATAAAATTGTTCAGAACATTTTAAAAAATAAAATTTTTGGTGTATTAAACACAACTTGGGAAAAAGTCTGAGGTCAGACCACAAGGAAATGGAACAAATAGATGAAGATGTTTGTCCTCACTGCCTGCTCAGATTTTTCTTTCAGCTTGTAAATACTGATTGAAAAGAAGATAATGAAAGTCCCTGAGAATGAAAATGGTTTTTCAATCATTTGAATCATTCAAATGATTGAATGATTTTTCATGTGATAGGAAAGTAACGAGATGAGGGATCAGAGGGGGAAAACAACAGATCAATAACTTCCAGTTAAGACTCATGGAGGATTTTGGATTTGGTTGTTCTCAAGGCAAGGTAACCGAGATAACAAGGCAAGGGTGTGTAGCTTGAGATCTGAGATAAAGGAGAAGAGATGATAAGAGCCCAAATGAGATCTGCCCTTCAGTGGATGGACAGGAAAAGTAATATTAAATAAAATATTACGTGGAATAAAGTGGGATGACTTATGACATGAAAGTCTTTCCTAGTAACACAGAAACCTTGCAAACTATGGAATTTTGCAGCTGATCTCTAGTTCCTCCAAAGGAGGTGAAGAGAAGAAGCCACACTGAGCAGGGTGACAGCCCTGAGTGCACAGGTCTGTGTGCCACCTGCACAGGGGCAGGAGCTGGAAAATGAGGCAGAGTTGAGAGGTAGAAGGTGAAACATGAGGTAAGGGATGCCGTGAGTCATTCTGACACACCATTAATTATGTTTCCAAGCTTGGAGTGAGACTGTGTCAGTCCTGCATGTTTGTCAAGGTGGAAAGTGCTGGCATGAGCCTGTGTGTGTGAAAGAGGCTTCCAAAGGGATTTAGGTGAGGCTGAAGTGATTCCTTATGGATGAGTTACACTCCATCCTCTCCCAGGAAGACAAAACAGTACTGGAAAAATGTGCACTGAGCTTGGTGTAAAGCTCAGGATGCATATCAGCTTTAGCCATCTGAAGATGAAGGAGCAGCTCCTTAGGGAGAAGTTGGTACTTCCAGGGAATGGTTTGCATCACTTGTCTTGGATGCTGTGCTGGGACAGGGTGCATTCCCTTCTTGCAGTACATTCAGGCCAGAGAAATGTCCTCCTTCCACTTCTCCAGGCTGAACAACCCAAATTCTCTCAGCCTCAGCCCCCAGAGGGATTCTTTATTTTATTTTATTTTATTTATTTTATTTTATTTTATTTTATTTTATTTTATTTTATTTTATTTTATTTTATTTTATTTTATTTTATTTTATTTTATTTTATTTTATTTTATTTTATTTTATTTTATTTTATTTTATTTATTTATTTTGTAACACTATTACAATTATAATTGTGTTTAATATTCTGCTTCACCCCTAACCTGCAGAATTATCATGGAGATCTCAATTGTGGGAAATGGTGCTGAAACATCCAAAGTCTTGCCCAGGCTTCATGTCCTTTAACACATGCACAGATGTAAAGAAACATGGGGCAGATAGAAAATTTTCAAACCAGACCCTAAGATGGTGTTAGAAACCTCTCAGTTTTCTCCTTTTCACCTCTGTAAATTGGATATACAAGTGCTCTTGGGTAAGACTTCCCTGTCTGCAACTAATAGGAAGCATATGTGCAGAGAATACACTGGAGAAACAGTTCAAGAACATGTTATTCTAGGAGAAACATTATTTATGTGATCCTGCCAAAGACATCAAGACTTTTGGTTACTGGCAATGTATGTGCTCACTGGACAATTCAGTACCCACCCCTGTGCAAGTAAAAGTTCCTACAAAATATCTTTATCATTTAGGACTCTGCCTTAGGACTTATTGCCCCCTTCTTTCACAGATTGTGTGGTTATAGTGAGGCACTCAAAGTGTTTATTCTGGAAAAATAATGCAAATGAGCCTTTAGAAGACCAAAATCTGAGGCTCAGCTACACTGTGGGACCCTGAGCTCCAGCCCCTCAAGAGCTTGGATTCCTGTCCTTAGTGTGAGTGAGAGCAGTAGCTGCAGAGTTTTGGAGTTTTGCTGAGCATGTGGAAGGACAGAAGTGTGAGCCTTGGACCCCAGGCAGTCCTCACCCTCTCCAGACCATGCAGACACAGAGCAGCAAGTCACAGAAGTAATTTCACCATTGCTTGCTATTTAACTTTGGTTTGTAACTATAGCTTTTGGCATAAAGATTCAGAAAGAAAACTTTGCAAAGTCTTGTGTGAGTTAAAAGTGTTTCTCTTCTTGTTGATAATCCTTCAGGAACCAAAGAATCCAGCTGTCCATGAACTGTTGGCCACCTTGGAAAGGGTATGAAGGATTGAGGTGGAGTTCTTTTGGTTTTCCCAGTGTGGCTGCAGATTGCACCTGAGTGCAAAAGGGTCAAGAGACAAGGGCAGACAGGGAGCATGAAAACATTGGGAACCCCATGGCTGGAAAAACAAAGTGTATCTTCAAAACCCAAAGCAATAAATATAATAGCAGTCTGCAGCAATCTTCCACAGAAAAAGTTGTAGGCATGGACACATGGAATTGAGAAATTGTTTATTTTAAATGCAGTAGATATTAGACAGAATTGAAAAGGCCTCCGGAACTGTGTGAAGTGGATAAACCAAGAAGCCAGGTTAGTCTTGTGCTGAAACAATAGGGATTATATGTTACAAATTGGAAAGACTGGACAGAATTTTTCAATCAGCCAACAGCAGTGCAGTTGTCTGTTCTCTTGATGAGAAAATGAAAGACCCTTCATCAAGAATGGGTAATATTGTGTGGTCAGCAGAAGAGATCCTTTTGGAAGTGGCTTGTCCTGACAGCCAATGATTTTTTGCTATCAAGGGTTCCAGAGATCTTGCAAGTTCCTTGGGCTTCAGGAAAGCACTGAAGAGAGGAAAAACTAAAGTTAATTTTGCTTCAGTGCTGTCTAATGATTAGGAACCACCCCATGAGAAAACTCTGTGAGTTCAATTTTCTGGTATCACAAGAAAGACAAGTTAGTAAATAATCAATAGGAAAGGAAGGATTAATTATTCACAGTCCAATCAAAGTTGTTTTAATAAAGTCAAACTGAGGCTAAAATGTCTGGGAGACAAGACTGCAAGTTCTGTGTGTGGGAGGAGATTAATTTATCTGGCAAGTGGCAAATGAGGCACTGATAACTTTCTCAATGGGAACTATTGCAAAATAAAAACCAGTGGAACTTTTGGATGTACATGGAGAACATTCAGTAGAAGTTGGGAAGTGACCTTGCCTTTATAAACTGCTCCATTTAAAACTTTTTAAATGATGTGTCCAGCTCTGGAGCACATTTCAGAAAAGTCATCTAAGCAATGGAGAGAGTTCAAAGGAGAATCCAGGGCAGGAAAGCAAATCTTTCACTATGAAGCCTAAGAGGCTTAAATTTCTCATCAAGAAAGGCCAAGGAACAACATCCCATGAAAAGAACTGCTGGTTCACCACCTTAATGGCTCTACCTGGAACTGCCATCCCCATCTCTTTGAGAAGGCTGGAAAATGTTGTAGCATGCTTTATATGTGGCTTTCCAGCAGGTTAAAATAGAAAATGAAAACAAGCACTGCCGCGTTAACACCTTGAAGAATTGGAACTCAACTATATTTTGGGGTAGGATGAGGCATCAGAAGTTTCCATCCAAATCTTGTATGGTATTAGACATCTGCATGGCAGGAGATATTCTAGAGATATTCTAACCACCCACCTTACTTCTTCCTGTGACCACAATATAGCCCTGACATCGCTGCATTTTAGGAGTAGGAGATATCAAATGTAAACAAAATATTTCAAACTGTCAGTTCACTGGAAGATCTGAAATAAACCTGATTTAATTGGTGGAATTTTATTCAGTATGCATATTTACTCCTCATCTCAGTCCCATTTTCAGATTACTCACATTGCACAGAGAGAGTGTTAAAAAGACTGGGGGTTACATTTGGTAAAACTATTATTTGAAATAACCTAATACACAGTGCCAGTTCTGTCACCTGGGTGAAGGGGAATGCTCTTTTCAGCCATTGCAATTCCTTGGCCATGAAAGCCAAAATTTGCAACAATTGATGACTCTACATGATTTCAGAGTGATGGAGACCCAAGCCATGGTTGGTCTTTCACCTCTGTGGCACTGGAGCCTGGAAGGTGGTTTGGTATTCCCAGAGGGCCAGTCCCTGATTTTGAAAGCATCTATTTAGGAAGCCCAGCTGAGCTCAGTTATTGTTCAAGTCTCAGACAATTTGTGCAACAAAGTCAGCCAAAACTCCTGCATGTGCAGAGAACAATGTCCAGCTGTTCCTTTTTTATTTCCCTTGAGCTTCCCTCTCTCAGATAAATTGACATTTTTCTTTCCACCATAATCCAAGCATAATTCTCATCTGAAACATACACATTTGAGCCAAACTTGGCAATAATAATTTGTTCAGTTATTAGCTTTCCGCTCCTTACTCTTTGCTACTCTGGATCAGTGGTGGTGGATAATCAAAGGAAACAGGATTACACCCTAATCCAAATCTGCAGCTGCTTTGCTAATAGCAATGTCACTCCTCTGTGGCAGTGGCAACTGTCCCTGATTTTAAGGATTTTAAGAGCTGTGCCTCAAGAAGCTTGGGAGTCTCTGAATTCCAGGACAGCTGGAGACCCCATTGATGCTCTTTACATTCATCCTGTAAATGTCCTTGCTCAAACCTGCAAATCTGTTATTTTTCTTGTCTTCCAGACCAGAGAAAATCATCCAGACTCCCTCTTCTTCTCCTCCCACCTCCAGTTATCCGGTCCTTATGGAAAAGTGAATTAATTGCTGAGACAGACTTAATTTATGGAACACACTTGAGCCCCTATTGCTCTCCAGCTGAGCAGAGACATCCTTCCAGTACTCACACCTTTCCCAGTGCAAATTCCAAAATCCCTGCTCATTATACTTTTTTTCATCATAGATGTCCCATTCACCCACAAGTTGGAGCAGTTCAGGGGACAAAAGTCTAAAGGTTTGCCTTGGAAGTCCCTTGAAAGCTGAACCCTAGGAGTTCTGCTGGATGCCATCACACTAAGGGGCTTCTCCCCTCACTTTCAGGCCAGCTGAAGGGTCTGGGGAGGAGATTCCCACCTCCTCTCCTGCCCTGCAAAGGCAAAAAAAGAGATGTAGGGCCACCACAATTGAAGAAAGTCATCCACCATCTAATTCCATGGTTTTGGGATCCAGCTGTCATGTGAGTGAACTCTTCCTCTCTTACAGGGATGGGAAATGAATGCTGACATGATTTTTGACCTTTTCTCCTTGCCCTAGGGCTGGTGGGTACACTATCCCACATTATGGGAGAAATCTTGTTGGGGTGAGAGCTGTGGGAGGGAAATGACTGCTGTTTGAGTCAAACCAGGCAACTGACTGTTTTTTCCTGTTTCTTCCTTGTTTAGATTGTCTTTGCCATTGAGTGCCATCCTGCCTTCCATTTTTTCCACCCTTCCTGAAGACGCACAAGTCCACCTACCATGTCATCCATGGGATAAAGTGGGAATGCAGAGCACGATGTCTCTAAAGCCCACAAACTCCTGCAAGTCTCTCAAAAGCAGCCAGTTGAAGCAGTTCTTCCTCTTCACTTGTATTCAGAGTTCAAATTCCTCTGCCTAGGCTGAGTTGATTGTCCTTAGGCTTTGCCTTGTGAACCTTGTTTCTCAGAATCTCTTCCTTTTTTTTTAAACCAATCTTATGGCAAATGACAACATTTTTCTTTAGAATTTTAATTCTTTTTCTGGGAGTTGGACAGATCACTGCAATCCTTACGTGAGTCTGTGCTGTTAACAATAATGAGCACAGGCAAAGCATTTGAACTACTCACGGATATCCTGAGAGCCTCACTGGAAGAATAAGCTTGGAAAACTGTGTCATATGAAAACATACACGCATTTCTACAGCAGAATATAAATACTGAGTCTGGAATTACTGAGAGCTCTGCAAACCCTGGTGGGGGGTGTAATTATCCCAGCCTTCAGTGGCTGAAGGGAATGAATGCACAAATTGAGGGTGTGACCCAGCTCTCTCCATGCCACATTAGCCATCATGGGCTCCTCTCCGACTGGCTGGTCCCATTTGCTAAAGAAAAGTTTCTTCCCAGTTGGCTGAGACACACCACCACACCACATGCACATCCAAAATCTATTTCTGTCTCCGCCAAAGGGTTTATTTTAAGTTGCTGCCTTGTGGGTACTTCTGAGTTTCCCCTGGACACGGACCCTGATCCCAATTTACCCATGGGATGGGGACTGCAGTGCAGGGATGGCACAAACAGGTCTTAAACCTCCACAGAAAGCTCTACAAGAGCTCATTTTATGGCAGCACCACTGGTTTATGCCCTGCTGCAGCATCAGTGTGAACTGATGGGAGGTGCTACCTCACCCTTACAGAGCACAAATCCATAAGCACTTAACAGTGGAGTCTTATTTCCTTATGACATCAGGAAGGGATGGAAAAATAGGAGGGAATTTAATAGTGATAATTTGCTACTGCTCAGATGAGAACAGTCACACAACCATAAAACTGAGAGATGACTTTGAAAAGGCCAAAAATTTTAAAGTTTATTGGATCTCAGCTTTGCTTCTCTTATGGAAAGCTGGGACCCAGTATAACTTATAGACTTTTTTATTTTTGTTTTTTTAAGTTGTGCATCTCTGTTTTTTGGCAAACTTTCTATACCCCATGGTGCTGCACATTGATGCTTTTCTGCAAGGAAGGAAAATGGTGCTTCCTATAAATATACACATAATTTTTGTGAATTTATTAGAATTCATTTAGAATTACTTCTGCAAGGAATAATTAATCCATTCCAAGTTGTAGCTGAAGGAATAATTAATCCATTCCCCACTTGTTCTTGAAGGAATGGGGTAGGCCTTGCTAATAACTGGTGTCACAAACAAGCACTGTACTTTTGTGCATCAGAGTTCACTTTGAGGTAAAAATCTGGTCAATGTGGTTGATGGTGTCTCTGAGCATCCAAAGTGGATTTATAAATAGAGTCACGTGCCAAAAGTGCCTGTTTCTTTCCACTGACTGCCAGGGAGACAAGTAAAACTAATAGAATAGGAGTGTCATGCTAGATGGGGTGAATGCTACTATTTCTAAGGACTTTCTCTTTTTTTAAAGTGATTTTCAATAGTTATCCCTTGGTCTTAGTCAAGCTTTGAGTTTTCTGCTCATGTAAGCAAAGGAGGATGAAACCACCAGGATTCTGAATTTGCAGTAAGCTGGAAAAATACAGCTAAGGGATAATTATCAATCATTCATGATCAAAACTGAGGAAGTGATGGAGGTACAGGCTGTGCTGGGATCTTGTTCTGGTGTGGTATTTCCCATTCATTTATGCCTGAGGTGATGGAGCAGTGAGCAGGAGTAAAAGTCACAAGCATTGTTGAGTTAAAAGGGGCAGCTGTACTCTGGAGGCACAAGGTTAGAATTAAGATGGACCCTGAGGATTATAAAACTGGTCTGAAGTACAAAGGAGGTCCTCTATAGAGAAAATTCACTGTATTATAATCATAAAACATCAGATAAAGAATTACATTAACAGAAGACAAGAGAACCAAAAGAGGAAAGTTTGCAAGAAAATTAGTTGATCAGTCTATAAAATATAATAAATAATAACAAAATCTTCAAATTTTCACAATATCACGTGTGGTTTGGCTTTTATTACAAGGGAGATTTGAAAAAAATGGTTGTAAACACTGGAATCAAACATCTAAAGGAGTGCAGGAATCCCCCTCCTGGAAGAAGGTCTTTGAGACAGCCCAGAGGAGCTGCTGTCAGGGGGATTAAGTATAATGAAAATGCAGGGAAGACTCAGGAGCTCCCCAGGATGACCCATTCACTACAATTTTCTGGCACAGCTTTCGGTAAGAGACACAAGTGCTCTGCCTATGGTGACTTTGTTTGATTGCCTCATTTCTGCAGCCTGTGTCAAATGCTGAATTCCTTTTCTGCTGCAATGTGATCTCCCAGATTTGACAATTCCAGCTGACACTTCCCAGGCTGTGGCTGTGTGATAAACCTGACAAAGTTCACCTCGAGGCTTTTTTCTGCTTGGGAAATAGGTCACAAGTTTCACCTCGAGGTCTCCCTTTTATTTTCCCTATCAGTTCAACATCCAGTGCCCTATAACACTTGGCAGTTAAAAGAAATTCATTATTCTGAAGAAGTCTCTGATGTTGAATCAGCACCTCGGACTGTGCCAAAGACAAACTGTGAGCCTGAGCAGGGAAGCCACGGGGAAACAGAGCACAGAGCACACACAGTGATCAAATCTGGTGACAAAACTCATGGAAATCACATAAAAAACCTCTCTGGAAACAACAAAATCATCAGCATTGTTTTTGTGGAGCTTAGCAGCTTAGGGCAGCAGCAGCTTGGTCTGTGCTTTAAAAAACCGGACAAACTCTGATCTAGACTGAAAATATTCCTACAGCAATAACAATGGTTTATTCACCTCCTGTGTTTGTGGTGAACTACCAAGGCTTTCATTAGCACAGTCACTGATGTGTCATGCCTTGTATTCCTGGCAGACTTATTAATTTATGTAACACAATGTGCGGGGCAAAAAATAGGAAAAAAAAAAATTGGTCAACCTCCCAGCGATGAACTGGGCACAGGAAATTCAAAAGGACAATTGTTGCTAAATATGTACACTAAGAAAAATGAATAATATTTGCAGTTCAGCCCTCAGTGTGGTGGCATTTTCTGAGATTGAGAAACAAAATATTTCACAAGACAGCTGGGTAATTAAAAGTATTTGAAATGGTTTGTTTGGAGAAAGACATAAGATTTTCTTCTATTTTGTGGTAAGGGTTCATACCCTGTTTGTCACAAAAATGGCTTTCCCCTCAGAGTGCATTGATGTTTGTTTGGTTAATATCTATTACTGATATGAGAAGGGCAATTATTAATATATTTATGCTGCTGGAAGTTTGCTGCTGCTATCAGAAGAGGGTGTGGCTTCTCTCTCCAGCATAAGCTTGGGGAGAAAAATGCCCAGTTTGGAAGAATTTGTCTGAATTTTGCCTTCTGACAGAAGATATGCGTGCTGAGAGACAACATTTCTGTTCCTGGCACTCCATGCTGTGTGTCAGAGAACAGGCAGTGGTGAAGACTTCATGGTCCACAATACTGCATCCTCTGGAGAGATAATGCTGTCAAACTTGGTGGCACAAGGAAATCAAAAGGATAACAAACTCTGCTTCCTGATGCAGGCTGGTTTAGCAGTTGTCTGAGAAATTCCCTTTTGTGTCTGGGTTGGAAGATAGTCATCTTTTTATGTTTCACGTCCCAGAAGTGTCAAAAAAAAGGTACCAACTGTCCTGTCACTGTTTGGCAGCTGTGCAGCTCTCATGGCCAGAGAATCAGGATTTCCAGAGAAGTGAAAATGCTGACTCTGGAGCTGGGCAGCCCAGGCAGCCTAAAAAGATGATTAAATGGAGACAGTGCAGTGTAAATGTCTGAAATCAAGGGCTGGATCATGCTCTGAAAATTCTCATAATGAGCATTCATTGAGGGGCAGGCAAAGGACATGAGAGCAGCTTCAGCCATGTTCATGGTAGGCACCTACAACTGGGGACATATGCCACCCATGTGGCTTTGCTGTTTTTGTGATGAAAACCTCTGCTGTGCTGACAAATTTCTCACTGCATTATAGCTGTTTTCAGGAAGTCCAGTCTTCTCTTCTCAGAGAACAACTTAAAAGTGGAAGGAAACACTCTGAGAACATTCAGGAGTTATTTTCTCTTCAGATGCTTTCAAAATTTCCTTCAAGATAAAACAAATCTTAAATCATCTTTTCTGTCAATCTGGGCTAAATGCTCAGTGATGTCAGAATCAGCCTCTGCTGATACTGATTTAATTGTACAAACACAGATATTGTCCATTTTAAATCTACTAATAAGTTTTCTCTTCTATTGTTTCATTATGGGTTGGAGGGAAAAAAACAAAACAAAAAAAAAAAACAAGAAAGGAAAATGAGGGTCAGAAACAGGGAATTGCTGTAGCAAGGAGGATCAATATGTAGTGAAAAGTTTTTAGAAAATCCATCAAGAGGATTATGTTATCTAGGTGAATGTGGAGGAATGTACAGACACTTTTTCTTTATAAGAAATGAAAAAAAAAAAAACCTGATCAGTCTTCAAAACCCGCTTTGATTTCACTGAATCATAAAGTACCTGAATGAAAATTCATCATGAGAACTTTATGCCTTTGAATTTTGCTTGTTAGAGGGTGACAGCCCATCTTGCCTCCCAAAAGAGCAGTTGACTCCTGTGCTGGATAAATAACTTCTGATCCCCCCTAGAGGAGTTTGTGAGAATCCAGGTCCAGCTCCACAAAGGGATTTCAGTGTCCAGCTCCATGGGGGTACTGCAGGCTCTGAGTTTTGTACACAGGGCGTGGCATTCCACTGTGGAGTTCTCTTAAAAACGGGTGGCTGGGAATGAAATGAAGCCAAACCAGGGATGAAATAAAGCCAGTGCTGTATCTGAGAACTGCTTATTGGTAATGGAAACAAGAAGGAAAAGGAGTCACTCAAACAAAAGAGGGCTAGAAGAGACAGAAAAGAAGGAAATGGAATGGAAAAGGAAAGGAGGAGGAGATGTTGCAGTCTGGCTCTCTGTGACCCCAAGTCTGGTCCAGCTGGGGGGAATGTGACAAAAATAGAGGGAGGGGAATGATGGAATTGCCTGAAAAATAAAGAATTTTATCAGCAAAATAACAAATGCAGAAACTGCATCATCTGAGGGCCAAGACCCAAAGATGAGGGGTGTGGTGAACATAACAATTTATACGGGTATTCGAACTCGGAACGTGGTCTTACATGTGACAGGTCATGAAACAACTGAGAACAAGGACCAGAAACACGACCTATTCTAGAATAATTCCATTAACATACCATTAACATACCAACTCCCATGGGCACACTCTTCTCACCATGACCTGGCCAGATATTTCCCTTTCAGTATCCCGCTTCCCATGGTCTCAGGTTGATGCCTCCTGTATAATGCAACCGAGGCTAAACCGCTGTTCATCCAAGATGGTTGGGTTCCCACAAGGAGAGAGGGAGAAGACAGAGAGGAAAAGAGGGTGTTCCCACTGGATGATCAGGGAAAAGCTGTCGGTGTCCGGTGGCCTGTGTGGCTCCATGGGCACGGCTCCCGCGGTGACGGCCGCACACGCGGTCAGTGGCGCTCGGACAGCAGGTCCAGGACCCTGGACAGAGTCGTGGTGAGGATGGCAGCCATGGGCTGGGTAGGGGAGAAAGACTGGGAGACCAGGCGAGGACGTGGGGGAGTAGTGGCAGGGTGTGGAATCCTCTGACTCTTCCCCCCTCAGGGAAATCCCCAGAGCCTTGCCTTGGAGAGACTTACCATAGAGTCTCTCCCCACCTGGGCAGACAGAAAGGACTTTGTCATGGTGGTCTGCAACCCTATTGCCAATCTACATCAGATTGCTTTTCCCATTGGCCAGTTGATCCTGCCCACCCCAATTATTCATCCCCCCTGCAGATTGCTGCAGATTGCTGCCCTTTGTACCACCCGTGTGCCCTCCCATCCTTAAGCTTGTGCACAGTACATGGCCTTTGTCTTTTGTTCCCCTTTGCATACTGAAATAAACCTCTCTGGAACTGACCATATAAAAGCCCTTCTGCCTCTCTTTGCTGAGCTAGCCATGGTGAGTGTGGTGTGTATGGACTTTTCTAGAATTTTGCTTTGCCTGAATGCTTACCCAAGCAGCTTTCCCACAGGAGATGCTTTTTGGGAAATAAGATACAGGTAGCAGCAGGGCGTTGGTCAGGGATACAAAGAGGCAGGACACGCATGAGGGTGAGAAAGAATCAGCCATGGCAGGAGAGTCAGAAGGACAGGACAAAGGAGGGAGTAAATGGGACAAAAAACAGCAGCAAGCCCCAGTGACAGCAGAGACCATTGGCCCAGTCCCACCTTTTTTTGCCACCCATTGATGGAGTCCTTTTCATGACCTGGTTGGAGAAGCCCCTCCACAGTGTCTCCTTCTGACTGCCTCATGTGAGGTGCTCCAGGCTGAGCCTCCCCAGAGATGAAGCTTCCCCCACTCCTGGCTGCCCCCTGCAAGTGTCACCTGTACACTCCCTCCCTCCCCTCTCATGTCTCTGACACCCCTGACAGTTAGGGTTGAGACTAAATCAAAACCAAATTGGATCATCACTCAGGGAGCAAATCCAGCTGAGCATCTCACGAGAGAATTTTCATCAGCTGGCAGATGGAGCACGCGTGGGTGCTGAGACTGGCTGGTAGTGAATTCCCTGGAGAGGGGGAAGTGTGTGAAATATTCCATCTTCCCCCCATTTAGGAGTGTTAAATCAGGGATTCAATCTAAAGCCCCTCCCAGTTTGCTCACACTGACAGGTGTTGGTTGTGATCAGGCAGCTCCTGCAGAGAAATCTCCAAGCATCTTTACCTTGTCTTAGTTTTCACCCTCTACTTTTTACATCAGCAGCCTGGAGAGGTTCTGCTTCTATCCAGAAAGTTATTTGAAACCAGGAGGCAGCTCCTGAGTGTTGGTGCAAATCTGTTGAAGTTTGTATGTGTTATTCTTACAGGAGACTCCACCTGTGAACAACAACTTTCTGTATGTTTTCATTCTACCCATCAGTGCCCAAATCCTCCCAATTTCTGAGATGTTTTAGGCAGGATACATGGATCTCCTGGCTCTTCCCTGATCCATGGCTTTGCTGTCCTCAGTGGTGGTGAGTGGTGATGGCTCAGAGGGGTGAAAGTCCATGGGCAGAAGTGGGAATTTCTGTTGTCTCTGAAACTGGAGGTAAAAAAGCTTCCTAGAACTGCTGCTTGCCTGCTAAAAGACTCATCTGGCAGGGTGGCAGTGTAACTAATCTTCTCAAGAGAGGAGTAATTGTATTTTGATGAACTTCCCCTGGATCTTTCAATCATTTGACTGCTGGACTTATGTACATTCCTTCTGCCCTTAGACTTTGAGTGTTCCTTCACCTAAGAGGGAAATTCCCAGAGATTTCATGTTAGCCAAGACCAAATTTGAAGTCTCTGACATTTGTTTCTTGTTCAAAAAGCAGAGATCCTGAGCAATCTGATGGGTGGGATCCCAGAACAAAGCCTACCACTTCAATAAATACATTTGTTTTCTGAATGAAATCTTAAGGGACATTTGTGCTATATCCCTCCAAAATCTGATTTGTTTCATGCAAAAAAGGAGTCAGCCCTGAGATCTTGGCAATGAAAAACCCATTACTGTGAGCTTGATTTTTCATTCAGCTGTCTCTAGTGTAACAGAATCAAAGAGAGGTTGGGAGTACTCTGGTCTAAGTAATCTGTGAAGAAACACCCCTCAGATAAAAAGCTCCTTTTTCTTTCTTGTTTCCAACAGATCTGTTCTTAATTGCTTGTCCTAAACACTGACTTAAGTTTGGCAATCATCTCTATTTCTGGAAAAATCCAAACTTCACCTTCAAGTGTGGTGGATAATCTAAAACCATGCCCAGAAAAGCTGTCTGCACAAACCCCAGCTTAACTGATATGCAGGAAATTGGATTTTTGCCCCTTTTTGAGGGCTTCTGGTGGTTGTGGGGTCTGAGTGTGCTTTAGTTTCTTTACCAAGCACCGGGGTCTTTGCCATCAGCCTGAGTAACATGGGATGGAGCTTGGTTTTTGGAAAAGTGACGTAGTGCGTTGGGCACCAGTTAGATTTGTGTTGTGGTGGCCATTTCCGAAGAAGTCCAACTGATGTGTGCTTTCTCTACTCACATTTTCTCTCCCCTTTTTCCTTATTACACTCACACTGTTGTATAATTTAATTTGTCCACAATTCTCTCTATTTATGCAGAGTATTTGTTTTGTTGCCATCCCTTTCTGTTTCCTCACTTGGCGGTTTTTCTATGTACAGGAAAAGTCTCTCCTCTCTTTTATTTGTGCATATTCCCTGTGGTTGTCTTTAATTTATTTCAGATTTTTTTTTTTCCTTTTCTATCTGAATGACCGTTTTGTTGATTTACTGTGGCACCAAGTTCCAAAATACAACAAGAGAGGTTGGTAACATTTATGAAGAGACAAATGGAGAGTCCCAGGATGAAAATGCAAGTGTGAGATGACCAACGGGTTCAACACCAAGGTGGGGCCCAACCTTCTCCTCCTGAGGTACATTTAATGTTTGTGTTCTTCACATGAAGGTCTGGCTTTCCTGGGGTCCTGTCTGTGGCACAGGCCAGTCAGGGAGACCGTGAGGAGACTGCAGAAATCAGGGGAGCATTTTGCAATACTTCCCCAGTCTGTTTTCCCACCTCCTGAAAGTTTTCCTTGGAGGGGTTCTTCCTCACCTTATCAGTACTGATACAGAGGTGGCTTGGTCATCCAGTTCCTAATTGTAGGAAGAGGTGAGTAAAGAGGGAGTTTCCTGTGGACACGGGTGACTATCTGGGCAGCTCCATCCCACAGAGGCCAGTTTGGGACACATGGAAACTTTTGCAAACTATTCACGGAGCTCTGCTGTCTCACTTCCCTGGGGTGTGTGATGCATGTTCTGCCTGGGTCTTGGGCACCCTCTTGGAAGGACCAGGGAAGCTGATCACTGGGGATCTTTGTCTCAGATAGTGTTTGAAGTAAATAAAAAGTTCCACTGGACAGGATACAACTACAATCAACTGTATCTTATGTTAAAATTCCACTATTTGGCTAAATTTGATTTTTGATTTGTCTGTCACATTGTTCCTCATTGAAGTCCCACTCTTTATTTTTTCCTTTTTCACTGGTACAGTCCTGTTGTGTAAGTTTATCATAAAACAAAAAGGAAATAAAATTGGCTATGTGAAAAATCAAGAACATCTGATGCCTAGAAAGAATAAGAACTTGGGTATGTCAAGCTGCAGACATCTGGGCTTTTATTTAAACTATTTTCAGCTTTGTCACTGAATCATCTTTTGAAAACCAAATATATTTTAAAACCCCCCTTATTGGCTGTCTGATTCTAGCCAGGTGTGTGTTCAATTTTTTCCTTCTTCCTGGCATATTGTCCACATGAAAAAGCCTTGAATTAATTTAAGAACAATTCAGAAGATGTTACCAGTGCATTAAAGAAAGAAGAGAAAAAAAGAGGAGGCAGAGAAGTAGGCTGCTTTTAAACACCCATCTTTCAAGAGTTGTGCCTGGGGAATTACCTCCTGCCTCTGGAACAGCTTTCCCTTAGTTTGAAGTCAGAGCAGACCCCGGGATTTACTGGAGACACCCGCAGCTGTGGAGCGGGCAGGGACCTGAGAGCTCAGGGGTTAATCTGAGCCGTGTGTCCCAGCCCCGCGGAGGTAAAGCCAGGCACTGAGACCTTTTGCTCCGAGAGGCTCTGGCACTGCCGGGAGGTTCATTTTGTCTGCAAAACCAAGCATGTAATTTCCCTTCTCCCTTGCTGTCCCCTCTGTCTGTCTGTCTGTCCAGTCCTGTGGCTCAGCGGCAGCAGAGTCTCCCTGGTGACAGCCAGGACAGCTGAGCTGACCTTCAGCAGGCTGGTGAGAGATGGGCTTCCACTGTGGGACCCGGACTAGGAAGCCCCCAGATTGGCTTTTTTCCTGCCAGTCAGAAGGGGAAGGCTGGGGAAACCCCGAGACGCCTCCGTGCTTGGAAGCAGAAAAGTGAAGAAACGACATAAATTAAAAAAAAAAAAAAGTCATCCTTGGCATCCAAATTACATGCATTTAAAGCTTCCAGCTTACCACAGTGTTATGGCAGATTTACACAGAGATTAAAAATGATCCCTCACGAGTGAACACCAGCTCGTGTGAGCTGTGTAAATCCAAGAGTGTCCGTACAGCCGCCAGACTTGGCATCCAAATCATCTCCGAGTCCACAGAGCCAGCAAAAGGGACATTTCTACCTTTTTTTTTTTTTTAAACAAAACAGAGCTACTGAAGCCTCTGGAGTGTGGATTTAGCTGTCAGTCTTATTTACTACTTTCAGCTGTTATCTGCTGCCACTGAAGCTGAGCGTGAATAACTTACCAGCCTGCACTGATAACTTTGCTTTCTGTTTCAGCTCCAGACAGAAATCCCATCAAAGCTTTCATCTCCATCCACGCGCTGAAAGATGACACAGGAGTTAAAGAAGTGAGGCTGAAATTCCTTAGGCTCTCCTAAAGATTTTTCCAAGAATTTTAAAAAGCCTCTTAAAAACGGCGGCAGAGATCGAATGCCGTTAAGGGAGGGGAAAAGAAAAAAAAAAAAAAAAAAGGAAGAAAAAAACTTTGGCAGGCAAACAGTGTCTTACATCAATCTAGCAGTCAGCATCTATGTAGATGTTCTTTCCTCCTTTTGTGCAACACCCCTTCCCTCCTACAGACCACCCAAAGCCCTATAAATAATCCAAGGACTGTATTTTTCCTCCAGATTTCTCTTCAGACCTCAAAGGGAAAATATCAGGCAAAGGAAGGGAGAGAGGGAGAAGGGAAAGTGAGGAGGGGAGAGAGAGAGAAAGAAAGAGTAAAGATGGCTAGTGAATTCAGAAAGAAAATATTCTGGAGGGCAGTGGTGGCTGAGTTCCTGGCCATGAGCCTTTTCATTTTTATCAGCATTGGCTCGGCTCTGGGCTTCAACTTCCCCGTGGTGGCCAACAAAACGTCAACGAGGTCTCAGGACAACGTGAAGGTTTCTCTGGCTTTTGGGTTATCCATCGCTACCATGGCACAGAGCGTGGGCCACATCAGTGGGGCGCACCTGAACCCAGCTGTCACCCTGGGGCTGCTGCTCAGCTGCCAGATCAGCATCTTCAAGGCGCTCATGTACATCCTCGCCCAGTGCCTGGGGGCAGTGGTGGCCACGGCCATTCTCTCAGGAGTCACCTCCTCTCTCCCAGGAAACTCCCTGGGGCTTAATGCTGTAAGTAGAAACTTTGAATTCCTCCTTTCTTTTCTTTTTTTTTTTTTTAGACTAGAAATGTAGCAGCTGTAATTTACTAAAAATGTAGGGGTTCTGTCGGTGCTGGTAACCTCGGAGAGCTCGACTGTTTATTGTAGGAGAGAATCCAGTCCTGACTGATAACCAGAATGTCATAGGGATGGTCCTTCCTCCCCACCCTCATTTAGGAGCTTTAGGACATTCTGGTCATGATCAGTTCTGCTTATGCTTAGTTTTGTACTTCCAAGTTGCTGAAAGGTGGCTTTTGATGCCAATTTAATGCTGAAATCACTGGCAGTTTTATGATCTTTAGTGGTTCTGAGGGTCTCTAAGGTGACATGTTGATTAATGTGCATACATCAGTGTTGTTTTGGCTTCTGTGAGTGTTGTTAATTTTCATTACTTAACTGATGGTTTGTGTATACTGGTGATGGCTGCACTGAAAACTCATGGGAGCAGAGAGGTGGCAGCAGGAGAAATCCCCAAATGTGTGAGCAGTACCTGTTGCGTTAGGTAGAGTGCTCAGATCCTGCCTGGCAGAATCCCAACTGCCCTTTCTGTGCATTTCTGGGAAAAAATTGGACAAATCCTGAATTCTCACGTCTAAACTGGAGGAAAATGTGAGGCAGCTACAGGTAACTGGGGTGCAGGTTCCAGTTCTCTCCTGACCAGATGCTCACATCACGCTGCCTAAAAACTGCCTGGCCACAACTCCTCCTCCTCCTCAAAATGTCATTTTGCTGTTTTTGTTGCAGAATAATAGGAGAGAAAAAAGATAAATACACTTCTAAACTTGAAATCATCCCACTGTCAGTGGGGACAGTGCTACAGCCACTGCAGGACACACAGTGCTATAAATGGAAATTCCTTCTGGTCACTTACTTGACCTGATCTCCTAAGAACAAATATTTCACTTATTTTCCTTGGCCCTTTCTTTCAGGATATTCCTGACTGCAGTTTGTAAATTGAGTTAATTTGAAGTCTTCTGCCTGTTTGAAGTCACAAGGGTATTTGGGGCATAAAACTGCAAATGCAACATCTCTTCTAAAATAACTTAGGCAAAACAGCAATATGGTTTTGCATACTGTAATTTGACATTACAGTTAATTCAGAACATGAGTCAAGTTTTTAAAAGAGAATAAAACTGGATATTAAAGTGATTCCTGGGCAGCTCAGTATCATTCACCCTCGTGTTACTCTGTGAGTTTGCTGCTCACCTCCCTCTCTCCTGGTGCGTGCAGCTATCCCATCCTGCCAGTGCTTTGGAAATTTTGATGGGTTAACTCAAAACATTCTGGGGAAGAAGAGCAAATAATTTTATTGACTCCAGAAGGCTCTGTCTGCAAGTGTGATATGTGATCTTTTCCTCTGAAACCACTGACAGAGGGAACAGCTCAACCACATGGGACAGGGTGTCTGCCCAAGTGGTTTCCTCGAGAGGTCCAACTGCCATTAAACACGGGAGGTCTGGTTTTGGTAGCACTTAAGCTTGGTTTTTCCCTTTTGCTTCCATAAAATCCTGATGACTGGTTCCTTCCTCTAACCAAGGCTTTAAACCTGGCCATTTGTGAAGGGGGATGTAGCTCTCCTTGTCCATCAGTCAGTAACTCCGCAAGCTACAAAAGCAAAACCAGGCAGGGTCAAGTCTCTATCATATAAATTTTACAAATCAATCAGAAATTTCTGTGCAATGGAATAACAGAGACTATAGTTTCTAAATGCTCTGATTTCACTGTTTGTCATTGGAAAATATTCAGAATTTTGTTTCTTTTTTCTTTCACATCCACCTACAAATGTTCTGGCTGGAGGAGCAGTGGGGAGACCCCCCTGGGGATAGAGAGGGCAGCAGCTGTTCTGCCTTGTGAGAGAGAACTAGAGAGGAAAGGAAAGCAAATCCATTCATTTCCCAGTGACTAGCATGGAGTGCCTGGGGAGGGAGGGCTGAGGGGGAACTGAGTCTGAGCCCAAGGCTGGGGGGAGCAGCAGCAGAGGGGCTGTGCGCATGCAGAGCTGATCTCAACGGGGCACATCCTGAATCCACAGCACCGAGGTGCCTCCTCCAGCAAAGAGCTGGCAAAGACAAACCACAGAATTGCTTTTATTATGTTTTTTAACTCTTTCTGAGGATAAGAAGGGGAGGCTCAGAGCTGCCAGCTGCTCTCTCTCCCGGCTGTTCTTCTGGATAACAAGGTGTGGATTCCCTGCTCAGAAAAAAAAAATTGAAAGAGAGTGCTGCTTGTTTGATAAGGTTGTGAAGAGGGTCTGGATGTTTGTGACTTTGTGCTGACCCTGCCGTGCTCTTGGAGATAAGAAGGGGAGGCTCAGAGCTGGCGTCCCTGCCAGCTGCTCTCTCTCCTGGCTGTTCTTCTGGATAACAAGGTGTGGATTCCCTGCTCAGAAAAAAAAAATTGAAAGAGAGTGCTGCTTGTTTGATAAGGTTGTGAAGAGGGTCTGGATGTTTGTGACTTTGTGCTGACCCTGCCGTGCTCTTGGAGAGGTGTTTTCACAGGAAAAATGTGGTGGGGGCAGTGTGTGATGGAGTCAGTGGCCATCCAGTGTTCCCAGTGGATACTGGGTGGGGCTGCATGCCTGAACTTGGATTTCTCCTGCCTGGCTGCAGGTCCTGCACTGAGGGACCAAGCTGAGAACCCATTTCCACTGGCTGCTCTCTAGTCCACAGAGAACGAGGGACAAAGAGAGGCACTTCAACCTCTAGATCTGTTGAGTTGCTTCCAGAGACACCCAGCTGTTCTTTGCCATGCTGAGGCTCCAGGCTTGGAAGCCTCTGCTAAGTATCCAAAATTAAGTGGGATAAATCCCTGTCTTTCTCATTGCACAAAGGGAAGAAAGGCAACACAATCAAATGAAGCACAAAGCCCAGCCATGGATAGTACAAGGCTGAGGAGGAAGAAGGGAGGATGAAAATGCAGGATGTCCCTTTAACATGTTCAGTATTAAGTCTGGTTTACACTAAGACAAGCAAACCAGTCACACATTAGGATTTTCATCCAAACTTTGCTTAAGTCAACAGCCATATTTTTAGTTACTTTGGCTGGTCCCAAGTAAGACATTTTGGAAAACACTCAGAGGTGTATTTAGATTACTGAATCCTTTTAACACACTTAACTTCCAATATATTTTACTAGTGGAGTGTGTTCCAAAGTAAAAACTTTGAGAATTGGAGAAGCTGCAAGAGAATTATTCAGTGTGTTTACTCTCCTAAAAATTTAAATATTTTTCCTTACATCATCTTGTATTTTTTTTTAAAGTTGGATTACTACACGTTACAAATTTCCATTAGGTAAAGCTGTAAGAATAGAGAATACCAGATCCAAAATGCACTCATCTGCCAGCAGAGCTGGCTATTGTCTGGTGAGGACAGATCTGGAGTTTGGATAATGGAACAAACTACTCAGCACAGGCAGTTAATGAACAACAAAGAGCTCAAGCAGGAAAGAGGGGAGAGAAGAGACTTCTGTGCTGTGAAGCAACACAATATTTGCTGTTAAACAATGTTCATCTGGAGAACTTTTAGCAAACTTTTAAAAACACGGTCAGAAAATTTCTTTAGCTCAGGCTATTTTATATATTTTATCTATCTGTAGAGATATATATATAAAATAAGCTGAGCTAAATATATAGGTATATATAAATAATTAGAATTTTGTGACAAATGCAGACACTGCTTCACAATTTTCACAATTTCATAGTTTTTTGTATTTTGGCATAATGATGAGAATGCCAGGAAATGTGTCCCCAAACTCTATAATTTGGGCTATAATTTGGAGACTATTTGAAAACTCTTTCTTCGAGTTTATGATGAAAGATATTATTTTAAAAGTTATAAGTGGATCAAAAATTGTGGGCAAGAAAAACAGACCTGAAGGTAATGTTGCTCGGGTAGATAAAGGGAAAAGAAAAACAACCAAGAATAACAAATAGGAGGGCTTGGGTTTAGAAAACACCCAGTGGACTGATAAATGTTGTTTGTGTAACTAAGAAGCTCTCTGGAAAAGCCAGAGGAGATCTGTGGTCAGTGGATTCAGAGGTCATTTTAAGACAGGTGAATATTCATATGGATGCTATTCCCGGAGCATGGAGAGTCACTTGCTGCTGGAACACCCTTTGAATTTCTGCTGTGACTGGCTGTGTCTCTGCTGCTCCCTGCGGCTGCCCCAGTCAGGATCAGCCGTGGCAGAGCTGGTGCACACAAGGGTGCCATGTCCTTTGGGGATAAACACCCCGTGTCCAGCTCTAGATTTCTCAAGGGCGGGGAAAAAGGAGGTCTTGGCTGTCTTTGACTCCTCATACCAGGCCAGCATCTGCTGCTTTGACCTTTCAGGCTCACCAAAGGCACCCCACAGAACCACAGAATCATGGAATAGTTTGGGTTGGAAGAGACCTTAAAGATCCAAGCCCCTGCCATGGGCAGGGACACCTCCCATGAGACCAGGTTGCTCCAAGCCCCTTCCAACCTGGCCTTGGACACTGCCAGGGATGGGACTGAGTCCTCTTTCCATAACCACTCCCACTTAGCTGGATTGTGATCCAGCAGCATCAGAGCAATTTGGAACCTCAAAGCTGGAGATTTTTAGGTTTTCTTTCCTTTACTGTCTACATGCTCCAGTCTTATTCTGCCACTTGGGGAAGATGAACAATCTTTTATCTCCAGGAGAGTGGAGCACAGGATGTGATAAGATATGTGGATCCTCATCATCTGCAGATGATCTTATCTCTAGAGCATCCATGCTGGTGAATTTTTTCCCAGAAAATTCCCAATTTGCATTTCCAGTGCAAACATAATTTTGCACCAGCACTGGGAATTCCCTTTCATAGTTGAGATCTGCCACACCTTTTACTGTTGTTTGTGGATCAGCACTGAAGAGTTTATCCTGCTATTCCCCACTGGATACTTCTCTTCCTTTAGAAACTTGTCTTAAAGGGGATTCCCCATGGGAATCACCACACTCCCCACATTTGGTCCACACCAGTGGCCTTCTCACCATGGGGAGCAGGACTTGCCTGGTTGCCCTGGATGACTCAGTGTTTGCCTTGTGATTTCCCTGTCTCCTCGTGCCCGCGCCCTACGAGCCCATTCTCCAACCTCCAATTAAACAAAGCCGGCTCGAGTTGGAAGAACATCCAAAATAAACTGAGAGCTTGACAGTGTGAGGGGACAATTGAGTAAGTGATGCTGCTTTTCCTCTGAGTCACTGTGGAAAATTGCAGCTCCAGAGGTGCTGCTGGATGGACAAGACACGCAGCTGAGATCCTGACCTTTAGTGCTTATTGAAAAATTCTTGGATGCCTTTTTTTTTTAATGCAGATAATATTTTGTGTCTTTCTCAAGGCTAGGATGGTGAGGAGCTTCATTCTCCCTGTCTCTGCCCTCTGCCCTGCCTATTTTTGATCCAGGTTAGGCTTCTCCTGCCAGCTTTGCCTCTGCTGGCACATCTGCATGCTTGAGGACTCAAACATTCACAAGGGACAAAAAGCTGCTGCCTTTTTAAAACGAGCAAAATGGTTCCGGTACATGACATTGATCTGGGATTTTTATTTCTTAACAAAGGCTGTTACAACAATAGCTCATTGTTCACTGTCAGTTTTTGCAGCAGAGGGCTTTTAAGGCTTGCCAGCATTGTACTGAGAGGCCCCAGGCAGGGCAGGTGGGACACAGGAAAGGCACCTGCTCAAAACTGGCCACGGTCTCGGCCTCTTTTTAATGAGTTCACACAGTGACAGCAGAAACATCTGGGCTGAGATGTAAACCTGATGGTTATCACCCATCCCCCAGAGAATTTGGGGTTATGGCTCTAATCCTTATCTCAGATCTCAGAGCTTTTTATCTGATTTCCATTTCCATGAAGATTTGCTTAGCGCCTCTCCACTAATAGAGCCATATCCCGGGATTTTGGCAGGGAGCAAGGAGGGATGCAGCAGCACAGCCTTTTCTGGGGCAAGGAGAGGCCCTTGGTGCTCATCCTCCTGCAGCCCTGACCTTTTGTGCTAGAACAGAGGAGATCAAAGTGGTTTTATGCCACTGGATCCAAAGATGTCCATTTGGAAATTGCTCTACAGGTCCCAAACTAAAGGTTTTCTTCATTTATTTCTACTTAGAAATGGTAGAAATTCCTGAAAAGGGTGCACAGGGGTGTTTAAAACAGCGAGTTGTCATAGATCTAAAAACATTATTAATTTTGTAGGTTAGTTAATATTGTAACACAAGTGGAGTGGGATTTTCAGAGAATGAATTTTTTTTTTTGTGTTAGATAACTGTCAAATAAATAAGATTAAAGTAGAACTCATTTTGCCACCAGCCTTCCTGAATGGTCAACAAACCATTAATATTGGTTTCCTTTCCACAGAGTTCTCTGATTACACCAAATATATTTGGGTGTTCTGTGTATATTTGTGTGTTATGTGTTTGCTCACCCCCAAACACACTCACACACCAGAGACAGATGGGCAGAAAGAGTCTTCAGATGAGATAAACCCAAATTTCAATTTTTAATTTAAATTAATTGAAAAATTAAAAAATATATCTAGGAATAGGTGTGGGTTCTGAACCAAGATCTGACATTGCAAGGACCACAGCCTGAGAATAAATGGAAATGTCCACAGCAAGAGAATTAATATTATGGATCAAATCTGGTTAAACTGGTGCAATGGTAAGAAAAAAATTAAAAATCTGGGTTTTTATATCAGGGCTCATGAGTTCTAGCAGTTAATGTGAACATTTAGGGAGCTGAGAATAACATTTCTTTAACCAGAGAATCCTAAAAACTTTTACTATCTACATAGATATTTTTAAGTGAAGCATTTTTAAAGTGAGGATACCAAACCACATCACAAGTACTAAAGGAAGAAAAGATAGCCCCTGAAAAATTTCCTGTTTGTCTCCAGAGGAAATTGCCTGTTTTCTTTAGGGCAGTAGGACATTTTTGCTTATTTGTCCATTCTCCAGCTGAATGGAGAGAATTCAATAACAGAGGGGTTTTTACCTGGTACCACAATTGTCTCCTGGAGGTTTTTCTGGCCTGGCTGGGAACATTCTGAGCCCTGAGTATTTATTAATGTGTGATTGGTGGGAAAATGCTGATCTTCCTGGCATCCAGAGCTGGAGCTGGTATTTGACTGCTGCAGCTCCATTGAACTGAGGAGATCTGAGGCTGAGGCACAACGTCAACCTGTTAAATCAAATATACAGGGCCTGACAGGCATCCTGGAGGAAATTATACACAGCAGGAGGGCGAAAATGTGGCCTGAGAGCTCTGCAAGGCACAACTCCTGGACTAGAAAGGAGTAAAGAAATCCTCTGTGCACTTCCCCGGATGAGTCCTGCGCAACCCCTCTCTAGGAACCGCTGGGAGTGTCACAGAAAACTCAACTTTTCCAGGCTCTCGATGCTAATTCTGTGCCAAGTGGAGTCAATGAAGGCTTTCAGAGCAGAAATGTGGCACGTTTCCTTACCCATTTACACACACAACTCCTCCTGTGGGCACTGTGCTTGGAATGGGTAAGGTCAGGTTTGGCCCCTTTTCCTTCCTTTGTTGGGACTTCTTGCTTGATGAACAAGGTGGAGAAATGGAGGAGCTGGAATTGTCCCCCCAATTCCTGAAATGCATTGCACAGCCTCAGAGATGGTTTTTAACCCCATGGAAATGCCAAGTCTTCAATGCTTATTTATGGTTCATAAATTTTGAGAACTTCACATATTTTCTGGAGTTTGTCTAGAAAAATCAAATGAATATTATTTTTGTGAAAATGCCAACAACCATACTGTTAGGTTTGTACAAATCCAAGTGTTATTCCGGCAACAATATAGAAAGGACGTTCCTATTTGGCTCAAAATTCAGATATGCCCAAAATTCCCCACTGAAATACTACTCCTTCTGGCTGGCAACAGAGGAGATAATAAACAGCTCTGTGGTATAAATGAGTGCTTCAACTATTACAGAAAATTAACAATTTGCTTGGGTTTGTCTGGGTAAAGAAAAAAAAATACAAAACCTCACAATTCCTCATCCTCTGAATAGAAGTTGTTTATTTCTCAGCAACAACATTGAACCAAAAAAAAAAAGTTTCTCCCAAGCAACTTTCCCAGAGGCACATTAAAAAAGTAAAAGTGTAAATAAAAAAAAAATTGCCTTTATCTGACCAGCTGTGCTAAAAACAAGTCCTGTAGAGGAACTTTTACTGCCTGTCTTGTTCTGACATACAAATTTTATGTGCTCTGGTTTCATATAGTGATCATTCTCCCCTCTTTCTCTCCATGGCACTAAAACAGCAAGCCCTGGATAATTTCTCCACGGCCTGCAGAGGGTGGGAGGAGGGAGCTTAGCCTCGTTCCTGGAGGGTGTCTGCTGCCTAAGGAATGGAAAATTTGATTTCTGCTTTGGGAATTGAATGAGTCCCCTTTAGAGCTCTTAAGGCTGTATTTATAGGAAGGATAATCTAGCAGAGGACAATGTGTTTTGTCCCCAGGTTCTGCTGAATGCTTCCATTGTTGATGTAGGATACAATCCAAAGCTAATTTATAAGCAGCTTCTGAGTTCTCCTGTCGTATAATTTTAAGTAAAACTCTTTGCCTGTGTCTCCTTACTAAAGAAATGAGACTTTTGTACTCCCTGAATCCCTAATACTCAATTAATGGGTACAGAAACATCCATTTCAGAGTGATACTGTTAAACAGCAAGGGTAGAAGTGAATAACTGTAGTTAAACAGCCAGGGATGAATATTTGAATCAATTCTGACTATCACTCAAGGTTTATAGCTATGGAGATGTGGGATAGACTTCCAGGAGAATAAAGGTATGTTATCAATATGGAAATCATCAAGTTCTTTTCATGACAGAGCTGGAGCTGAAAGAGTGAGAAAAGTCAAACAAAATGACAGGCAAGACAGTGGGATGTGGTTTGGAGGGAAGTAGGGAGACGAATTTCTGAGATTACATTTGTATAACATCCCATTAAAGAACTTTGCCAGCGAAACAAATGATAGCTAGTTGGCATAAAAAAAAGAATGATTAATATTTCAAAAGAGTGGGGGATGAAGAGAGAATGAACCACCTAAACTATTGTGAAGAGTTTTCCTTATTCAGTAAAAGAAGGAAAGTCAAAGAATGGAAATTTTACGCTATAAGAAGAAAATGCTGTAAAACGACAAGACTTTACTTAAATAAAATGCTAAATTTAAGAAAAATGTCTGCCAAAGCAGAGAAAAGGTAATAATTTAGGTAGGATGGTGAGGATATGCAAGGAAGAGAAGTCCTAGCCATTAAAATTGCTGTGGCTTAAATTTTCTCCCTCAAAACCACACCAGCAGACTGGGCTTGCTCTGGTGTTTCATAAGAATTGGGAAAGCTGGCATTCCCCCTGCTAAAAAATAGACTTTTGCAATACCAGAGGCCTCTTTTCTTTTCAATTTTTTCTTTTCTGGAACCATGAGAAACTAATCCCTGTTATATGAAAGGAAGCTGGGCCCTGGAAGCTCCAATCCAGGGCTAAGGGTTTGCTGGATGAGACGGAGCTCAGCCCCACGTGATGGAACCACCTTGCATAACAAAGTGTCTTATCCATATAACGGGAAACAAGTTTGAACTTGATATACTTTCACTGGTAATGAGAAAAATATGAAGCCACTAGAGAAGTACACAGTGGGGTTTACCTTGGGCCAGTTTAATTTCCTGTCCCTGTTTCTCTTCTGAAGGCAGACAACTCATAAATATCCTGTCCTAAAAAAAAAAAAAAAAATTAAAAAAAAAATCAAAAGGAAAGAAAACATACTATTAATTTGCCCAAATGATTGCTGTGGGAGTCAGTCAGCTAAACATGGCAGTTAAGGGCACTTCTGGGAAACAAATTCTGTGGTTCCCATCTCCTGTGTGATGTTATGGAGAGTTGGAAGCGATGTGGCCACTGCCCATTTCCTAAGACATAAATCAGGTGTTCTTCTCATGTTCATGTCTAGATAATGTTTTTTTGGGGGTTTAACACTCCTCATTTGTATGTCTCTTGAGCCACTGTGCCTTCTTAGTTTCCAGTCAGTTGCATCTCAGGAGTTTTCAGAATAAGATGTGACTTCTGTACACTTACTGAATTCTGGTAGATTTTTATTCCACAACCTTGTCCAGATTCACAGTGAATTGAGGGGGAAAAATATTAATCATGGGATTGTTAAGGCTGGAAATTGTGGAATTCAGCCCACAGGAGGATGCACCTCCCTTGGGGTGTCTACATGCTCTGCTTCTTGTCTGGGAGCTGTGAGGTTGAGGGGGAATTACTCACTGCAATCTGATGCAGCCAAGATTGATTCAGCTGATCAGATAAATGTGTCCACAGACAACTCTCCCATCTTGCCAATGATTCAGCCCATTTCTTATGTGTGTTTCTGGTGCTGCTTCTGTCAAAACACTGACATTTGAAATGAAGTTTAGTGGAATTATTCATGTGAACAAAAAAGGAAAAGAAGTCTGTGTAGACTCTCTTGGAGATGAATATGGGCTTGTGTGTTTCATTTAACCCCTTAGAGCATGTTTGGTTCCTTAAAGCTCTGAGTCCATTCCTCAAGTGTCCCAGGTCTGAAGCCTGAAAAGCTCAGGGAGTTGCCATGCTGTTCTCTGCCCTCTGACAATTTTTCTGTTACCTTAATGAGGATTATTGGACTGCAAAGAGAAGATGTCAGAGATTTCCCAGCAGATGCCTCAAGGACCGATGCAGTGCCAGCCCACATACCCTATGACCACTGGTAAGAGGTACCAGTGCAGGGAAAAAGGCTTTGCAGAGTGGGTACAGGTCACTGGAAAGGGTCCTCTTCATGCCAACACTGCACTAGAAGTGGCTGTGTCTCATTTCAGAGCATTATTTTGTCTATATAGGAACCAGAGACATTGGACACCTTCTATCTTGGATATTTTCAGCAACAGAATAGCAGATGTTAAGAACAACTGTTGATTTTTAATCAGGTCTCTAATGTGTGGTACTGCTTCCTACTAAATTCAGATGAAGCTTCTGGAGTCTGATATTCTACAAAATCTTCCACAAAAGTTCAAAGTTTCCTTAAAAAACTGAATAACATAAAGAAAATGCAAGGAAAGGATGACAAACTCATGTTGGTTGTGTCTCCCTTGTTCTGTCAAGAGCTTATACCATCAGATTTAAAAGGTGCAAAATGTTATCTGGGTAAGACTTGCAAACCCTCCATGAATGAGGATGATAAATATAAATATAAATATAAATATAAATATAAATATAAATATAAATATAAATATAAATATGCACATGTACATTTCAACTTGACAGAAGGGAATGTACCTTCCTATTTTCCCTTTATAAAGCTTTTCTGGGGTGTGCTTGGGATGGTGAACACTGGTGCTGTTCCATGTGTACTATGGATGGCCCAGGCTGCTGCTGCAGGGGTAATTTACCTCTGATCAGGAGGCAAATAAATATTCTGTTATCCTACACTTGCACACTGCAGATCCACAGGCCCCAGCAAAGCAGGACATTCAAGGTTTGCTTGGGTTTGTCCCATTTTGGAGCAGAGCCCGGGGTCCTTGCTCTCACAGTAGAATATTAATGTTTCTGGCAGGCTGTGTAACATTACATGGCTGGAGGAAAGCAAAAGGTTTCCTATGATATTTCCAGGCTTTCTTTGATCCCACACAGCCCATCAATAAGTGTTGATTAGCAGGGAGAATGACCTCAAGTCACGTCAGCTGTAGGATGTGTTTTTCCTGGAGGGAAAGGAAGAATATGATTTCCACCTCTCAAAGATAAGGATTATGACAGGTTTTTAAAGGATAATTTTGCTCTTATTGTCTTTTATAGAAGCCCTTCAAGAGAAGGGAAAGCCCAGTGGTTGGGCAATGTTTAATCTTTTAAAATGTCAAGGCTTTGTCAAATGCTAACACTGATGTGTCAGACCTCAGCTCTGGGTTCCCTGGGGTTGCATTATGATGGAAAAGAATTTGGTTTTTTATCTGCTTTTGGGCATGTGCACATCAATCACTTATTTCCTAAGGCACCTGGCTTTTGGGTTTGGCCATTTGGCCTTCCAAATGTGAGATTTGGGGTTGCATTATGATGGAAAATAATTTTTTTTTTATCTGCTTTTGGGCATATGCACATCAGTCACTTATTTCCTAAGACACCTGGCTTTTGGGTTTGGCCATTTGGCCTTCCAAATGTGAGATAAGATTTTCCAGAGGGTTTATAGTCCAGGTTCTTAAATTGGTTTTGATACAAGGAAACACATTGGAAACCTAAATTGTTGAGAGACAAGAATCCCACTGTCTCTAGAGTGAAAAAAAAAAGTGTTTATTTTTAAAATTTACAAAACCAATAGAATATTAATTCAGAAATATCAAGCATGAATTTCTAGATCCTGCAATTTTCAGTGCATCTTGTATGGATGCATTTATGTCAGACTCATACTTCTCACGTGGATTTCAGTTTCTACTCTGTGGATGCTGAAGGGACCAAAATACCCATCCTTTCAACCAAAATTCCCTTCTATTTATGGACAAACTACTTCTAACTCAGAGGATATTGCTCCTGCATGTTAAAGAACAAGCTATAAGAATACATTATTAGTATCACAGAATAGCAGGATTTAAAAATCAGATTTATGCTACGGAAAGACTAAAATTACTTTTTTCCATTGCTTAGGAATTTGATAGTAAACTTTGGTACAGAGAAGAAGCAAGAAATGTGAACAGCACCTGTGGAAAGTGAAGCAGTTCAGTTAACCATCCTTAAGTTTTAAGGTTTTCAAAAAATTAGCTTTGGGGAAATTGGGGCATATACCACAAAATCAGACTAATAGCAGGATTTCCCGTGGTTTCATTGTTCTGGACAGGTCACAATAACATATAATTATGTTTTTTTGCCACGAATGACCCAGCAGTTTTTAATGCAGGGGCTCTGACTGATGTGATAACCCACTGATAGCACAAATTAATATAAGTTTTGCAGAGCTTGCTTCCTACTCTGGGTCACATTCTCAGTTCCCTGGCCTGTGGCCAAGCTCATGTTTCATCCCATCCATGCAAGTGAATTATTTCTGCATAACATCAAGGTATTCAGCTCAGTTACAGACTTGCCTTGACTTAATGGAGACACCACTGAATACAGCAATTAAAAGCAGAACTCAAAACTTGTTATAACCTAAAATTGTTTACCTCCATGGTTTTGTGTTAGGCACAAGTTTTTAGCAGTATTATATGACAGCATTTCCTGAAATATGACAGCATTTCTGCTCTGTAATGTCCATTTAAGTGAATCCCCATGGTTTCAATATGCTCTACAACACTTACAAGAAACTGCTGATTTCATGACTAATAATGCCATTGGAATATTTACCCCTGACAGTTTCAGTTTTTCTAGATCATCTACTTCAAGAGGAAATTGAAGCACTCCCTTCAGCCCCTTGGGATTCCTTAAATGGGGATTTTTTAAATGTATCCCAAAGAAGTGAAATGAGCTTCATTTTGAGTCTAAGGCACCAAAATGTAGTTCATCTGTGAGTTAGGTGTCTAAACTCTTTGTAGTCAAATGAGATTTGTTTAAAAAAAAAAGGCAGAGCTTTCAAATTGTCTCCTTCATTTCATCAGGTGAATGGATCTTATATCCATCGACTGCATCCTTATCTGTGCAGTTAGAGATACATTGATTAATATTAATATCTAGAGATGTTTTACGTACTTTTGGTCTTCTGTCACATCTACAAGTCTCCCATGAACTCCGTGGAAATCTCAGGGTATTTCCTGTGGCATTACAGGCATATTTTCAGGCAATTAATTCACAGTATAGGTGAAACATTAATATCTTAATATTAATGTGGAAGTCCCTGAAGCAGTGAGTGACTGTCCTGAGGCACCACAGTTCACTTCTGAAAGGTAAACTCTGTTGGAGGTGTCTCTGGCTGATTTGTTTCTCACACGTAGGTCAGTTCCACTCTCACTGTGCCCAGTGGCTGAGTGTTCACTTTGGCTGGAAGCAGCAACGACTCAAAAAAAAGAGTCGTTGTGCCTAGGCTTGAGTACAGCAGGGAGTGTTTCAAAACTAACTTCTCTTAATTTTTTTTCTATTTCTTCCTGTTTTTTCCCCCTGTTAAGCAAAAGGAAACCCCAGGAGAGAAATGGATGTGCAGGTTCATATTGACGAATTAGATGCCTCAGAACTTTGTTACACTGCTTGAAGTCATGCAGGAATGCACGAAATAACCTTTTCCTTCTTGCCTCCATGCAGCTTTCAGAGGGAATCAATGCAGGCCAAGGGCTGGGAATTGAAATCATTGCCACCTTCCAGCTGGTGCTGTGTGTCCTGGCCACCACAGACCGGAGAAGGAACGACGTCTCGGGATCGGCACCTTTGGCCATTGGTCTCTCCGTTGCCTTGGGCCATCTTCTTGCTGTAAGTTTAGCCTTCAGAGGTTATATCTGCTATGTCCCAGCTTGGGGTGGGCCAGTGAGATGATGGGGAAGCTTCATCTGTGCCTCACCTGTGGTTCTCTTTCCACCTCCTAGATTGATTACACTGGCTGTGGAATTAACCCAGCCAGATCTTTCGGCTCAGCGCTCATCGCCAACAACTTTGAAAATCACTGGGTAAGTTGAGTAAATTTGTTTAACTCACAAGAGGCTCTGAAAACACATAACCTATGAGATCAGAAATATTTCAACACATATCATTAGGACCAAATCAGAGAGTTGGCATTTTCATTTCATCTAACAAAGAATATTCTCCTTTAAATCCTGACCATCCTCAGGCAAACAAAAAGTCCTCAGGCTCATTCAGTCTCTGTACTTAAAGTAATACAGTAGATTTTTGTCTGGTTATTCCCCTTTATATTTATTTATTTCAAACATTTTAGTTGTTTAAGCCTTATTACACAGAATCCTGTACTGTGTATTTATTGTTTAAATTAAATTTGTAAAGTGTTACTGCTTAATCTGGCAAAATTTAATTTAGAAAGATTCTTAAGCAGGTTTATAAACTGAAATGGATCATCTAATATTTAAGAGCTAATAAAATGTTCAGCATCTTAAAGATGAGTGTCTGCTTATCTGTTTTCAAGGATAAGTGCTGTGGAAACACTATAAATTTTAGATTATTCCTTGTGTTTAAATGGTGTTAAAATGAGGTGCTTCACAAAAACTTACTTATTTCACCAAAGCTCAATAAAAAAGGCTGATATAAAGTTGTAAATGAACTTGTGTTCTTCAATATATAAAGAGGGCTTGTTCCAACTCTCCTACTCATGATTTTGGCAGCCAGTTGCATAGGCACAGGTGGAAATTTAGTGGTAATGCAATGGGGTTGTGAAAATTTTGGGTACGGATTCCATTTTCATCTAAGGAGTAAAACAAAAAGGAGGACACTGGGGAAATTTTGGCAGTGTCTACCACTTGAACATTATTATTAGGACACTATAGGGAAATAACTAAGTGAGGAGCTGATATTTTCAGAATTTAATAGGAAAAATATTATCCTTTGTAGAGACAGAAGAAGATAGATGTAATAATTTGTGTTAAACTACTGATATTGCTGAATAAAAGAAAGAGTTTCCAGACTCAGTAGTGCTTTGGCAAAGTCTTCAACATCTTCTGTTATTTCTAACAAAATCAACTTGTCTACTAAAATCCTATTATTACCTCTCCTTCTAAATTTTAATTTTCTTAAGTGGTTAGGCCAGTTCAGTCACAGCAACATCACCAGCTAAGCACCATCTAGGGGTAAATTAAGCCCCTAATTAAGTCCTTGTTAAGTATTACTTTCAAATTCACCTATCACGGAATTTAATAGGAGAATAGAAAACTAATGCCTTGTCGTTTTAGAAATTATGCTCCCCTGCCAACTCCATCTGGAGTAGTAGAGATGTTTTAGCAGTAGGCAACTGATATTAAATATCACAATTTGACAGCATAGTCACAGTTATTCACCTCTGGGTCTACCACCAACTCATGGTGACAAATTCCTGTTTTTATGTCACATGGTTAAGTAAATAATCAGGTGGACAGGCTGCAAATTTCACTGTGAAAATCCTCAGAGGAGCCTCAAATGCAGAAATACCTGATGCAATGTCTTGGATTTGTATTCCAGATTTTCTGGGTTGGCCCAATCATTGGAGGAGCAAGTGCTGCCCTGATTTACGACTTCATCCTGGCGCCCAGAACCAGCGACCTCACCGACCGCATGAAGGTGTGGACCAGTGGCCAAGTAGAAGAGTATGACCTGGAAGGGGATGATATGAACTCCCGGGTTGAAATGAAGCCAAAATAAAGAAGGGCATGGAGAGAGGCTAAAAAAAAAAAGAAAAAAAAGAAAAAAAAAGAAAAAAAAGCAGCACATTGGTTTCCGAAGATTTTATCAGTGTTATAGACTCTTTGTAAACCAGCAAGCAGTACTTTGTTTTTTTTAATTCAATACAGTTTTCCTTTTTTTTTTTTTTTTTTTTTTTTTTTTTTTTTTTTTTTTTTTGTTTTTTGTTTGTTTTTACCCCAATCCTAATAGCATTTTTTTATATCTGGGGTTTTTCAATTACAGAGTTTTTAGGTTGAGAAGTCACGACCTAAACAAAATGGGGTGAAGTTTATTTAGGTCACCTTTGCACGACCTAAATAAACTGGGGCTGAAGTTTAACCCTTCCCTTGGTACCACCCAATTTTGAGGTATATTTAGCATGGGGGGTTCTCCTACCATAACACTCAGTAATAAATAGTTCCAATGACCAGTTTGTTTCCTGAAAGAATAGATATTGGGGACAGAGAATCATCTGGACCAACAACGGAGGCCTTACACTTGAAAAACCAGTATTTATACAAAAATGCAAGGCTGGCATCTAATACCAGCAATGAATGGGAAAAAAAACAGTTTCAAATCAGTGTCCAAAAGATCTTTTGTAAGGAAAGGTTACTAAAGATTATTTGCTATGTAAAATTACCCATAATTTCCTAAATTATTGATCATATTTGAGAAAGAGGGCCAGGAAAGTTAGAATTTCCAGACTCACAGGATCTTTCAGACTTTCTAGTGTTTCATTCTCCCTGAACCTCCATCCAGTTTCTTGTGTGGGGAGAATATATGTGACAAAGAAAAAAAATATATATGATATAATAACTCCTGGGAAGTAATAACTAGAATTCAAATTGAAGAGTAGCAACAATGGCAACAAGAGTGATGTGGTACAGGATCTGTGATGTAAACAGGATCTGATGGTTCCTGTGACTACTCTGATTTTGTTCACCTTGTGAAATTTATCATGTGATTTAAAGCAAAACAAGGAGAAAAGAAGTCCCCTTTCTCACTGACCCTATTCCAACAGCCAGCTGTGACCTTCAGGGACCACAAACAGATGAACACATGGTATATTTTCTAATGAGGGACAAATACATAACTGTAAGTCCATTTTGGGGGTGGTTGCTTTGTTTTTATATATATATATATATATATATATGTTTATATATATGTTTTATACAGAAAGCCTAGTGTACTGTTTTGTAAGAAAATAAGAGCATAAAGACAAGTGGAAAGAATTGCAGCAGTGCTTAGCAAAATAAACGACACTGGAAATGAGAAAGAAAATTAACACTCTAAATGACATGGAAGATTATTTTCTGTTTAAATTTGTGTGTGTGCGTGTGCTACTTATGATTTCCTGAGTAACCCAAAGCATTAGCTGTTCCTACCTACTAACTATAGAATATAGTTAAAGCAGACACGTGCTGATATACTTGTTCTGCACTAAACAATTTTCCATAAGAAATGAGGCCCAGAGGAACTGATGGAAAATCAGCACACTCCATCATTCAGCAAAACCCTCCAGAGGTAATGGGATGGATTCTCCTGTCTGAGAGACAGTGTGGGATTGGGAGGTGAGGTAGGATTGGCATAGGAATCAGTATGGATTGGATCATTTAATCAACTTGAGCAGTTGGACAATAAAAAAAGAATAAAAATGAAAATACCAGCAAAATAAACCGGAATATATTTTATCTTTCTTGTCTGCATTTGGTGTGCTATCCCATGTATTGCCTATGTACATAGAGCATGATTGGATTTTGGGGTGGTTTAAAAATAAAAAAAAAATCAGTTGTGCTAACATACAAACTGTTCATGATTCTTCATTTTTAATTTGTCACCATTTTTACATGGCCACCTGTAAGACTGCCAGTTTCTACTTTTCCACTCTTCACTTGATGCTTCCCTTTAGGGAAAGGAATGTTCTTTGTTTTTATGGCAGGCAAAGCAGACCCTGTTCCAAATTATACTTAGAAATTATAATTTGGAAGTGAACTCTTCCAAATTATACTTAGAAATTAAGCAGAGAACCAGGATCTTGTACCCACTTTCTAGAATACCTTTCCAATTTGATCTGCTGTTTTCCCAGTACCTCCATTGACTCCAAATTAACCCTTTTTTACCTTACAGAATGTCTGAGGCAGAGAGAGAGAGCCAGAACAGTTGCAGAACTCACTCACAGTGAATAGTTTATTTTGACAAATTTCAGGCAACTTAAGAAAAAAAATGTGAAATTCACAATTTGTTCCTTAGCCTACACCTTGCAAAGAACTTGGCTTATTTTTTTTATGCTTCAAAGCCCAAAACCGTGAAGACGAAACCCACTCTCTTTCCATTTGGTTTGTGATAGGACTGCATCATATTAGCTGCTCTAGCTCATGATCATTAAAATAATAAATAAAATAGATAATTAATAATTGAAGACATACAATAATTACACTACTGAAAAAAGAAACAAAAAAAAACCCCACCAAACCCACATCAAAGAAAACGAAGTGCGATTTTTTGGTATATTTCATAGAATCATTGAAAGTTTTGTGTTGGAAGGGACTTTAAAAATCATCTAATTCCAATCCACTACTGTGGGCATGGACTATTTCCACTAGACCTTGTATTCATAGTGACAATGTTTAAACAATTTACAGTAAAGCTCTTAAGAAAAAAAAAAGTATTTAAGGTGAATTCCAGGCTTAAACCCCTCCATTCTTCTTAAATAAAGAGAAGCTCGATGGTGTATTTTAAAGTGCTTTTGCAGCACTTAGACCCTGAACCAAGAGCAGGGATTCAGGCCATGGCTGCTAATGGTGCTCCCACTCCTGGCACAAATGGTTTTGCTTTGTGCTAGACAAGAACCCTTCAAAGTTATCATCGGCTCATTAAAATAGTTGAAACATACCCAGCAAAGGAATTAAAGGCATGAAGCAGCCAGTATCGAAACTGCTAACAAGTGTCAAGTGGGCAAATGTAATCGCCCAGAAACTCAGCAAAATGTCCCTGACAAAGCAAGCCTGGGACGTGGCTGTTCAACCAGCTCCTGTGATGTCTGCGCTGAGAGCTCCTGATCCATGGACTGTGGGGGCTGTCTGAGCCCTGGAGATTCCCTGGGCACAAACTTCTGTTTGTCACACATTCTAACAGGAAAAGGCCATAGAATCCTAGTGATGCCTCAGGTTTCAGCTTTTATATTTTTGCATTCTGTGCTGCTTTAGTGTGTGGGTCTGAGCTTCACATCAGGGCATGGTGAGCTCTGTGCACAGAGCAGGGAGACAAAACAATTCCTGCTCCAGCTGGGCACCAAGGACAAATGATCCAAATCTCAGCCCAAGAGCACAAACCCCGTGGGCTGGAGAGAGAAAAACAAGCAGGATGGGAGTGCAGGGGCTGCAGCTGGAATTGGACACTGAACTGCAATGTGCACATGGAGCAGAGCTGATCCCAGGGAGAGACCCTGTGAGCGCTCGTGCATTTTGGGACCATTTGGGTTCATCTTGGGTGCAGCCCTGGCTGGGCTCTTGTGCTGCCCAAGGTGCATCCATGGAGGCCTTTTAATAAATTCTTGCTTTATTCTTTAACTGTGTCTAGCCTCTGCCTTCTCAAGGCATCAGTTTCTGGTGACTGCAATAGGACAGAAGGCATCTGGAAAAATCCCCTGGACCATTCCAGTGCATGGTGTGCACTGGAATGGAGCTTAACTATCATCCAGTTCCAAAGATCTGGAAAAATCCCCTGGACCAGAGCCAGAGGAATGGTGTGCACTGGAATGGAGCTTAACTGTCATCCAGTTCCAAAGCCTAGGAACACCTAGGGACACCTTCCACTACCCCAGGTTGCTCCAAGCTCCATCCAGATTGGCCTTGGACACTTCCAGATAGGGAGCAGCCACAGCTTCTCAGGGCCACCTGTTCCAGGGCCCCCCTGCCCTCTGAGTGAAGATGATAAAGGCTGGATGCTTCCCAGGATTATCCAGGAACCCCCTACCATGGTCTCAGTCCCACAGCATCCCAAACACCCACACTCTCTGTAAAGGAAAAAGCACAAGGAAACATTCCCAAATCCTGTATGGGCCATCCCAAATATCCCAAATTTTCCCTGGGCAAAGCTGAGCAAAGCAAAGGTGATCCAATTTGCTTTTTCTGAGTACAGGTTGCCATCCCAGGAGTGTGCAGGTGTTCCCATTCTGTGGTTTGCACAGATGACAAAGCATCCTCTGCTTATTCCAACACAAGACAATTTACAAAAAGCCTGAGGAAGGTGCTTTGGATTCATCCCTGAGAAACCTAGACAATCTAGGGAGATTTGGGCCCTAACTTTACCCACCTATCTTTAGAACTAAATGCATATTTTGCCTCCCCATTGTAACTGCTGTAAATTTAATTTTAGTTGGATTTAATCTTACTCTACATATACTTTTAGCACGTGCAAGGAAAGAAAGGCAATTGAAACTTAACATAATGACAGCCAGCACTCCAGGAAGCTTCCATTGTCCTTCCATATCCACCAGCTGCACCAGTCACAATTCACAGCTTAATGTTTTTAAAAATTAAGGTAACACAATAATACAAATATAGAGTTTCTCATCATGTTTCAATGTTTTTGCTGTTTTACCCAGCTGAAGTTTGGATGTGCCAAGTATCACACAATAAATTATGTTTGGAATATGGATGTTATAATCCCATCGTATTTCAATGTTTTTGCTGCTTTTACCCAGCTGAAGTTTGGATGTGCCAAGTATCACACAATAAATTATATTTGGAATATGGATGTTATAATCCTGGACGTGTGTAAACATCTGTGTGCAAACATTTGTGTCAAGAATGGTTGTGGGTTCCATTCAAGCTTGATGCCCTTGAAACAACCAAATTTTTTTGTATATAAGTTGTCTGATATTACCTAAATTAGCCCAGAATTATTTCTGGGGGCAAATGCTTAATTTCATAGACTTTCCAAAGCTGAATCCTGAAATAGAAACTCTGCTTAAATAGATTAATTGCTAATTAGGCATTAGCCATATATGGGATCACTTTGCTTTAGGTTCTTGAAATTAATTTGCCAGGCAGGGCTATGAAGGATGTTCCTGAGAAGGTACAATCCCTGTTGAATTCAAGATTCCCATTTGCTATTGGAAAGTAAAACTTTCCAGGGACCTGTACACCTCACCACTCCCAGGTAGCCATGGATGCCTGCCCGTGGCCATTCCTGTTCCTGTACAGGCCTGCTGCCTGTAATTCTGTGATAAATTACTGTATAGTCCAGAATTTGGTAAGGCCAGAGCACAAAATAAACACAGGAACACAGAATGGATGGAGGGAAGTGACACACACGAGGTAACTGGTTAGTGGATTTTAATAGCACTCAGAAGATTCATTCTCCTTTCACCTTGGTTGAACTCCGTGCCCTACTGCCCCATAGCCATACCTGTTTGAATGAGAGGTTTTCACCTTTTTCCAATCCTTTTGGTATCAGGTTTATAGGTTGGGATAAAACCAGAACCCCAGAAACTCAATACACTCCCCTGCCCATGATTTCCTGAACTTCCTGATCTGTCATGCCCTAAAGTTTGCCATGAACTGCCCTCATTGTGCCTTTTCCTCTGTTTTGTTTCTATTCTTGTCCTAGAGCAGGAATTGAGAAGTTGGTGGAAAATGATCAGTGTAGTGCTAATATTGGCCTATTTTTTGTAGCATTTCTAGAAAATTTTTGCCTCTTTCTCATCTTTTCCTTTACACTTTATTTTCAAGTTCATGAGAAGGACCATTATCAATTACAGCTGATCCCTGCATTTAATCTCTTCTCCCTTCAGCGTGTGCTCAGTTCCCTGCTCTGAAGGGTGTATCCTTACTCCTAGACAAAACCCTGGAGGGACCATTTATTAATTTATTTTTCCTTTGCCATTGAAAGCAAACAGAACAATGTTTCCTGGAAGCATGGGAGCCAAACAGAAACTCTTGACTAAAAGTGGCTGTTAAGTGCAATTGCTGGAAACAGTTATAGTTTTTCTTTTTTTTTTTTTTTTTTTTTTTTTTTCTCCCTGAAAAGTAAATGGAGCACTCACAGGTACCAGTCTGTCCAAAAGACAGATGTGACTGTAAAAACAACAAGCTGCAGCACACACTTGATTTCCTTTGGGGATCTCCTACTTTTTTTTTGTTTCACTATTTTACATCATTGCTTAATCAAGAAGAACCTGGCAGGAAATAAAGGGGAGAGAGAGAAATGATGGGCCTGCCTGATGCTGTATCCTATCAGTGCTGTGTGGGAAGAGTATTACTGTTTTCTGTCTTGGAGCCAGATCTGATTTACTCAAAATTATTTAACATTGTTCAAGGAGTGAAAGAGGAACTAAATTATATTCCTATCTGGCTTAACAGTGGTTTGTGTTGTCATGGCAATGTGAAATGTTTTTTTTTTTTTGTGATTCTAGGGAGAGGCAGTTCATGCTTTCATGTGGGCTGTAAAAGACCTGACCTCAGCTCTGTCTTGTTGAGGCTCAAGCCAGGCAAGGGAGTGAGTCTCCAGCACCTATTCCATCCTGTGAAAAAAGACCTCTGATGTGCCAATTTTACACATATTCCTTGCAAATCCAAGTCATTCAATTTCTGTTCACCTTCAAATTGTGCCTCAATGAGCCTTTCTTTGTAAACATTTTTGATAAAGGAGACCTGATCAGATAGACTGGTTTATTTGCCACAGGTGGGTATTTTGTCTCTAGAACTGTTTTTTTCCATTTGTGTCATTGCTGAGGCTGCCAGATGTACATAATTTTTAATTAAACTTTGCCTAGAGAATGCACAGAAAATTATGTATGACTCTAGGTTCACATTTCCATTTCCATGGCTTGTAGGGAAAAGACTGGATGGAATGGGAGAGTTGTACTTCACTACCAAAAAAAAAAAAAAAAAAAAAAAAAAAAAAAAAAAAAAGACCTCAAGAATGCTCAAGAATGTTCAAGATTTGCCATATGCAGCTTGGATGAAGCCACCTTGGAATGGGGGGGGTTCATTTTAGTTGTTTTGTTAGAAGTCATATCATACTACTTGCTCTTGGCTCTAGCAGACAAGAACTTGATAATTTTGTAGACTAACATAAACATATGCTGAAATAATATATCTTGGTGACATTTTAGGAGGGTGTCACTCTCAGTTGTCACCTCTCTCTGTCCAGTATGTGCACAGAAATGAGCTTTTCCAAAACTGAGCTCCAATAAGGTGGTCCTCCTGTTGTGCAGTCTGGGAGTGGCTATTTTCGGAGAACTTGGAGAAATGACTGATTTCTGTCTCCTGCTCAAGCTTTGGCAGGAATGAAGTTGTGAATCTGCTCAGAACTCGAACTTTTGGCTTTCAGAGGCTTTAAAGACAACCTGGTCCCTGTGTGAGCACTTTGGTGATTTGGGCACTTGAGATTCACATGTCTGAGTTGTGTTTCTGTCCTCACTCAAGTACTTTGGCTTGTCACATGAGGACTTCTCACATGGATTTTCAAGCACTTCATGCTTCTATTGCATCTGACCTTTTGTCAAAACATCCAGAGTGGTTAATTATTATGCTGTGGTTTCCACTGCATGAACAATAACCTCTTTCTTTCCCTAAAGGATTGTTTGTCCAATTAACTGCTTTTGTCTGATATTGTTAAAAAGCCTTGACTTTGGCTCCTTGATACATAATAGCTCTTTCCTGAACCCATTCAAACTTTGCATTCATTGTTAAATTTTAATAATGGCCTCAGAAAAACTGTAGGGTTTCACCACTATGCATTTATTCCAAATATAAATCAGCATAAAAGATCTAAATTGTGCCCAGTCTTATGAGCTTTGCTTAGTAAAGTCACTTGGATGTTTTGCATGAATAAAGATAATGGAATAGAAATGGAAGAGCTGCAAAATCTGCAGATTTAATTAATTGGCAAGGTATGGGATTTAGGGGTAGCTGAGGTATGGGAACCAGTGGGATCCCCCACTGTGCCAGGCTGGATCCTCAGACTGGCATCTGACTTCCATGTGACTCAGTAAAAAGTGGGTGTAGGGGTATAAAACTGTGCATGGAGTCCTACATATGGAAAAGCACAGATGTGGGACAGAGTTATGTAAAATTATTGATGAGTCTGTATGGGACACTCATCTCCAACTCTTGTTAGCCCAGTGAAGCTATAAAGCAATTCCTGGATGAGTTTTGATGGAGATGCAGGTGACAGCTGATATTAAGTTCCTGGACATGATTTGGACAGCTTTTTATATTGTTTATTTAAGGGGTTTGGATTTTTTAAAAAATTATAGTTTTTTTAATGTGGAGGGAAACATTATCTCTTCATACAGCATTCTGTCAATGTTTTGAAGCAGATTATTATTTTTAATAATGTTAGGACACTGCATAATTTTGTTATTCCAGGGAAGATGCATTTTGACTTGCAAGCCAAGACTTATAAATTCAGATGTTGGCAAGGAAGGACTTCATTTGTGAGCTGATTTTCTAAAGGCCCAATAATGTCACTGCAAGTCTACTGAATTCACTTAGTGAAACAAGAAAATCCTTCAGATTATAAAATTAGGTTTCACTTGATAACTGAAAACTTCCCTGACAATACTGATGGGATCCTGATAGACTCTAATAGAAACCTGTCTCCCTTGTATATGCCTGTGCAGATTTATATAATCAGGACACCAGACAGGATCTGTAGTTTTGAAGAGAATTTTTTTTTTAAATCATAAAAAATCCAACAAGAATAAAAGCATTTGCAATATTTGACATGGATCTTTACACTCTGGTTTGTACCTTATAGCTGAGTTTGACAACTAAAAGGCAAATATAAAAATTACCAAAAATAAAATGTGTTTCCTTGACAGAATGAAAAGCACTGGAGAAGACTTCAAATGTAGTCTTGTCTGGTGAGAAAGAAGGATTTTATATTCAACTGTGTCAACTGCCTCTCAATCACATCTAGATATAGACAAAAATTATTTGCCAGTCCTGAAATAGAAATCCAGCAGAACACTAAAATTTTAGTACACAGTTGTCTCATTAATCCCTGCCTCAGGCTGGTGGAGGCAGTTTGGCTGCTCTGCAGAGATTTTCAGGATCTCAGTCTTCCAAGGCCTGGGACAGAACTGGGGCATTCCCTGGGGATACCTGGAGTCAAAATCTGCTCTAATGGAGATGGAAATAGGAAGGACAGACTATGGGGTCCCAGGCTGTAGGAGAAACCTTGAATTTGGATATATAAAACAGTGTTTCCAATAGGAGGGAAAGTGTGTATAAAACTTTCTCTTCCATGTCTGTGGGCTCCAACAGACACCTAAAGCCAAGATATCTCTGACAGTAACATAACAATTCCATTTTTCCTTACTCAAATTCAGCTGGCCCAGCTTCTGCCTGATGGTTACATGTGGAAGCCTGAAGCCTCCCAACCCCTCTGGGGCTGAGATTCCAGCTGAGATTGCACCCAGAGGGGACAACGAAGCTGGAGAGGGGCTGGGAACACAAACCCTGAGAGGAACCCCTGAGGGAGCTGGGGGGGCTCCCCTGGAGAAAAGGAGACTCAGGGGTGCCCTCCTCACTCTGCACAGCTCCTGAAAGGTGCCTGTGCTCAGCTGGGGCTGGGCTCTTTCTCCAGCAGCACTGACACAACCAGAGCACACAGCCTCCAGCTGCACCAAGGAAATACAGGCTGGATAGCAGGAAAAAGTTTTTCCCAGAAAGGGTGATAAAGTTGTGGAATGGCTGCCCGGGGAGGTGGTGCAGTCACCATCCCTGGGTGTGTTTAACAAAGCCTGGATGTGGCACTGGGGTCCAGGGTTCAGTTGAGCTGTTGGGGCTGGGTTGGACTCCATGGTCTTGAAGGTCTCTTCCAACCTGGTCATTCTGGGAATTCTGTGAATTTTCACAGGAATGGGTGCTCCCTCAGACACTCTCATTTGTACAAGGTCAGCCCTGCTGCCTTTCCTGCTGCACTTCAATCCCTCAGGATCCCTGGGATGAGAGCAGAGGCCTTGCTGCCCTGTGCACTTCTCTTTAAGGCAATCCCGGAGGAGTGGTAACTAAAGAAAACTGCCTGCAACCTGGAGTTTTAAAAATAGAAACAGATGGCTGGAGCTCTGCAACCAGCTGGGCTGCAGTTTGTAAAAGCTCGTGAACGATTTTAAGGTCAGGCCTGCACTGTGGGAAGAAACAGCCCCTGTTGTGTTTGAACTGGAGACTGAAAAATGAGCCACAGCAGGAGCTGCTCTCTGATTCTTTTCAGACCCTTTCAGGAAGGTTGTCCTGCTTTGTTCCTTCAGCCAAGCAGACTGGAGATGGGACAGGGCTGGCTGTGCTACAGAGAATATCCCTTGTCAGAATGCTTCATTCGTTTTGCATGTCTCCCTTTATTTCATCTTTTATTTCAGATATTCTTCATTAACTTTTAACCTGACATGATTTGCTTCTCCTCTTATTCACACTGGAATATGTCATTGGGCCAGCCCCAATTTTAGAATCATAGAATGTTTGGTTTGAGAAGGAGCTTAAAGGTCATCTCATTCTAACCCACTGTCATGAGCTGGGACACATTTTGCTGAACCACATTGCTGAGATGCCAATTCCATCTGACCTTGAACAGTTTCAGGGATGAGGCATCCACAAACTCTCTGGTCATGATATCTTTCTTTGCTTAGCACCTGTCCCTGATGATGATGATGATACCTCAAGTTTTAGCTTTTATATTTTCAGATTCTGTGCTGCTTTAGTGGGTGGGTCTGAGCTTCACATCAGGGCATGGTGAGCTCTGTGCACAGAGCAGGGAGACAAAACAATTCCTGCTCCAGCTGCACACCAAGGACAAATGATCCAAATCTCAGCCCAAGAGCACAAACCCCGTGGGCTGGAGAGAGAAAAACAAGCAGGATGGGAGTGCAGGGGCTGAGCTGGAATTGGACTATGAACTGCAATGTGCACATGGAGCAGAGCTGATCCCAGGGAGAGACCCCGTGAGCGCTCGTGCATTTTGGGACCATTTGGGTTCATCTTGGGTGCAGCCCTGGCTGGGCTCTTGTGCTGCCCAAGGTGGATCCATGCAGGAGATCCTTTGAATAAATCCCTGCTTTATTCTTTAGCTCTGTCAAGTCTCTGTTCTAAGTCAGCCTTCACAAGGCATCAATGATGATGATGATGATGAATTTCACACCTTTGTCAGTGCCTTAAAAGGAATTTGTTCTCTCAGTTCTGCAGCATCTTCCCTCATTGGCTTTCAGAGCAGATGCTCTTCACCCAGCAGCACACCAGGCAAGCAGCACTGGGCTGCTCAGCTCCCGCCCTTCTCACAGGGCCTCTGGCACATCCATGTATTCAGGACACCCATCTTTTGAGGTAGGTAAAATTAGGAGTCTCTTTTTCATTTTCCCTGTCAAAATATTCAGTAGCATTCCCACTGAACAGCTTTGACTTGGACTTTGAATGATGGACCATTTATTTTGTTTTTATTATGCTCTTTGTCTTGAATTTATATATATATATATATATATATATATAATTTTTTTTTTTTTTCCCCCCAGAAGAAAGACGCTTTTCTTAAATATATCAGGTTTGAAAAAGATGCTCTAAAGCATTTTACAGACCTGGATTTTCTTCTTAATTTGTGTCTAGAGAAATTCCATAAAATGCTGTAGAATTGGCTGTCTCTATTTTGGCTGGCTGAAAATATCTGGATGTCCTGCTTGATTTCTTGCCTTTACCCAGCCACCTCATTAGAATTTTAAATGACAATAAATATTAGACTGATAAACAAACAGGGACATAGCACAATCTGAACTTCCTGAAGGCAAAGCTCACATTTCTTCCAGTGAGCAGCAAACCTTTGATGACATCCGAGTGGTGAAGGACATGCATCATCCTTCAGTGATGGAGTTCTGAAGAATATTTTTGTTGAACAAGAAAACCACATCCCTAATCTGTCAGGACAGGATTTGAGGCTTCTTGCAGAGAGATATGATTGCAATCTTAGCAGCAGAAAGGCAGAAATCATCTGGTGGGTACAGTATCCAGCCTGTGTTTGCTGGCATTATGTCACCGAGGAACACACCTCCTCCCCTGAGCTAAGGGAGAGACAGGAAATCTAAAACCAGCATTTATTGCAGCAAATGTAATCTTCAGGAGTTTTCTCCACGGATTAAGTCATTCCAAGGTTTTGTCAGACAGCTTAAAACAATCTGAAGGGTGGCCAAAAGAAATGACGGCTGCTAGACTGGGCTACAGCTGTGACTGAGAGGTTGACAATGGCTGAGGTGGGAGAGGGAAGTGCTGCTGCCCACGCAGATAAGTCACTGTGTGGAAAAGCTTTGCCAAGCCAAGGCCTGCTGCAGTGGAAAGCACATTGTCTTTGGTGTTCTCAGCTGTGTCAGAGCCCTCCTGCACCACGGGGAGTTAATGCAGTGAGTTCTTTTGGGTGCTTCTTGCCCAGTGTCCTTTTTACTGGCTGGGAAAGAGGGATGAGCAGTACACACTGTGATTTAGTGAGAGAAAGGCCTTTTGAAGACAGTCAAAACACTGTCTGAAGATACTGGGAGGGGATAAGACCAGTGCAGCTTGCCAAGGGAAGTCTCCATGATTTTTGGTTGAAGTGTGTTGCACACAGAGAGGTTTCTCCCAGGAGCCGTCTCTCCCCTGCCCAGCTCTTACCAAGGACAAAGGCCAATTCTCAACCTCCCAGTGTGACAGAGATACTTTGGGGATGGAGATTTCCCTGCTCTCTCTCCCAAGGCTGGCTCCAAGGAGGTGCACAGACCCTTTGACAGCTTGACAAATGTTTTTCAGCACCATCCAAGTGCACTTCTTAGTTAGGCCCCTCTCTCTCCTTCACAAAGTGGCTCTGTGTTGTCCCTTTGGCAGCCAGTAACAGGGCTTGTTACTAACCAGTCTGAAGGACTCTGCTCTTTAAAGAAAAATAAAAATAGATCCTTCACACCAGTAGAATAAGGAGACAGTGAGACCCAAGTAACTTGCCAGGAAGTTCACATGGGCAGGATGCTCGGTGTATTTTCTCCATCCCTACTCAGAAAGATTTGGGTGTCTGCCTCTCATAAATACCAGAAATGAAAGAAACTGGGAAAGGGAGGGGTACCACCAGCAATGTGCTCCAATTAAAGGAAAAAAAATAGTGATTTAAGTGATTCTTAAACCTTATTTAAAAATTTGAAGCAACTCTTCTACAGGGACTTTAAAAATGCTGGTGTCTGAAAGGCTTCAATGACCTCACAGCCACCAAGAGAGGGAACTGGTGTTTTCACAATGGATCAAGGTGGGTTTTTTTACATCTCAAATAAGTTTGCAGTGCTTCTGGAGGGTGCATGGGGGTGTATTTACAGATCTCACTTCCCAGCCAGGGCACAGGGTGTAGAGTGCCAGCCTGGGGCTGTGCCAATATTGTTGTGTTCTGGGAAAACACAGAACGAGAGCTTTTTTGGGTTGTGATAAGGGGTCCACTTAAGCAGAGCAGAAGCCAAGTCATCCCAATTTACAGCATAATGCAGACTGTGATAGCAGTGAAGGTGCAGCATGAAGCTTTCAAATAACATAAGCTAACGTCTAGAAAGTGAGAGTGGAGGAAGGGTTTTGCTCCTGGTCCAGCCACCAATTCCATTCATGTCTCAGACAAATCATGTTAGGCAATATTTGCTATCCTGAAGAAAACAGAAGCAGTATACAAATAAAAGCTGGTAAAAAAAAAAAAATCACAAATTACAAAAACAAAACAAAGAAAAAACCAAAACAAAGCTACAACCAAAAAAAGAACAAAAACAACAACAAAAAAAAAAAACCAAAAAAACCCAAAAAAAAAAAAAAAAAAACCAAAACAAAGATACAACCAATAAAAGAACAAAAACAACAACAACAACAACAACAACAACAACAAAAATCCAAAAACAAACAAACAAACAAAAAAAATCAAATCAAAAGAAACAAACAAAAACCCTCAAAAACACAACCAAACAAAAAAACCCCCACCATCCAAACCTGGAATATGTGCAGGTCTTCAGAGTATTCTGGTGTCACATGTTTGCACACACATGCAAACATGCACCAATATATGGATGTAGAAGACAAATGCACAAGTTGTATTTTTCTTCCTCTCAGGTGAGATTTTTGAAGATATTGGACTGAATTAGGAGCTCAGATCTCAACATTGTTTTCTGGGGACTTCTGCTCCTAATTCACTCACATTTCTGGATGCCTGTGGCATGTCATTGCCTGTGTTTTCCTATCTCTGTCTGGGACAGGGGTTGTGTGTGAAAAATAATTGTATTTTTACATCAACTCTATCACTAGCAGCAAGCTCTGTCTCAATATTTTAATATTAAAACTGCAAAAGCAACATTTTATTACAATACAAACTTCCTGTGAAGTTTAATTACTTAAGACCTGCAAATACTCTGAGTTACAGTTTTCAAATAGTATTTATTGCTATTTTAATGGATATAATTACACAGGATAAAGTTATAGCAAATATTTCTAGCTTAATATCTATTTCTTCAGGAGTTTAAATCTGGTCCTTGCTGCATTGTAGTCCTTTGTGTGTTTTTAATATTTTAAAAAGGCAGGGCAATGCCTTAGCAAGATCTACATCAAAGAATTTAATGTGTAATTAATTAAAAGGATACTCTGGTGTCCCAGTCAATTTGTTTATTTTTTCTTTCTTTTCCACATTTTGCAGAATTATTATTTTTTTAAATTTAGATTTCTATTACCTTTTCTTTTTCATTACTCAGAAAATGCTCTATGTGGTGACTACAAACAAAGCACTACATGGTACTCTTCATTGTACCAATGCTTCTCTGGAGATCTATTAAGGAAGAAAAAAAAAAAGATACAATAAAATCTTGCTTTGAGCTGAGTTATTCCAATTTTCTTTTCTGAGTTGGAAGCATAGAAAAGAAAAAAAAAAAAACAACCAAAAGAAACATTACATATTTGAGTATTTAAATGCCTGACTGTTTATGATAACACTGTCATCTGGTACTTCTGCTTTCTTGGAACCTTTTGAGGATTTTTTTAAATAACTCTCTCCCTTTCACAATTTTAGAAGTGATTCAGAGGAGATTAAGATGCTACTGATGTAGTTCTGCTGTTTTTTAGTACAGTTTTCAACTCACTTGTTCACTTTAGCAGATATTTCTTTTATGACACTGATGGTATACAATTAAAATTGTTTTATAAATATCTCCCTCTCTTCCTTCATAACTGTTCCTCTTCACCTTCTGGAGAATTATTGCTCAAACTCTCATCCTTAGCCACAAATCTGCCTTTTAGCCCAAGTCAAGTGGGATGAACTCGTGACCTTTTCAAACTCACAGAAGATAGATTCAGTAGGAAGGGACTTACTCACAAGCAGACACAGTTCCTAGGAAACTCCCTGAATTGTCACCCATGCAGTGCTGATGGGATGCACGTGCTCTGCAAGTGGGAATGAGATTCTCACAGAGGGGTGAGTTACCTTCAATTCACATCTGATCTTTCTGGTCAAATGAGATTCCAGAAGAGAGAAGGAAAAAAAAAAAACAAAATAAAAAAAAAACCCAAAAAACCAAAAATCAAACCAACTAACCAACCAACCAACCAAAAAACAAAAAAACCAAACCAAACTAAACCAACCAACAAACAAACAAACAAACCAACAAAAACAAAGCAAAACAACACAAAACCAAAAAAAACCCAAACAAAAAAACCAAACAAACAGAAAAACTCAAACCTAACCAACCAACCAAAAAAAAAAAAAAAAAACAACCAACAAAATCTCACAAAACAAAACAAAAACTGAAAAATGAAAAAGCTCTATTCTGTAGCAAGAAGAAAACTAACTTATAAAAAAAAAAAAAAACATAGCAAGAAGAAAACTAACTTAAAAAAAAAAAAAAAAAACAAACAAAAACACCAACCAACGTTAGTCACTTAGTCTTTGGAAAAAGGAGTTTATATTGGAATATGGACAATGCACACAATAGTAACACTGAGGGAAAATCAAATATTTCCTGAAAAAGAAAAATAAAATAATCAAAAGTCAGCCCTCATGACCTAAGTGGGAGTGATTATATGTGTACTGAAAAGGGAGAAACAATCCAACAGCAAAATGAAAAACTAAATCCTTCATCTAAAAGGTTTTCAAAATTCTTCTGGGTTTGGCTCAGGGAGAGTTAATTTTCTTTTTAGTGGCTGGTTCAGTGCTGTGTTTTGGATTCAGCAGGAGGATCATGTTGACACCACGCTGGTGTTTTGGTTGTTGCTAAGTTCTTCTCACCCTAAATCAAGGGCTTTTCAGTGCCTCATGCTCTGCCAGGGAGAAGCTACACAGGAATCTGGAGGGGAACATGGCCAGGACACCAGCCTGAAGTGGCCAAAGGATGTTTCATCCTGTGGGACACCATGCCCAGTGCCTCAGCTGGGGGAAGTGGGGCTAATCACAGCCAGGGGATGGGTTTAGGTGGTTTCAATCACTGGGTTTCAATTTGGATTTCAAACACTGGGTTTCAATCTGGGTTTCAATCACTGGGTTTCCATCTGGGTTTTGATCACTGGGTGGTGACAAACTGCATTGCATGTCTCTTGTCTTTTTGGCTTTTATGACACTGTCTTCCTCTGCTCTATATAGTAATGATCATTATTAATTGTAATAATTATCATTATCATTACTATTATCTTTTATTTGTTTCAATTATTAAACTGTTCTTATCAGAACCATGACTTCTATTCTCTTTTCCAATTGTCCTCCCCAACCCACCAGAGAAGGGAAAGAGAGCGAGGGCCTGTGTTGTGCTAAACCTGGACAAAAATTTCTATAATGTGTTTTATCCACAGGACACCACTTCTTTCTGGGCTGATATTCAGAGTTTCAGCAACCCCACATTAATGGGTGTGATCAGAGGCAAGCAGTGATCTAATAACCGTGGTGAGATGCCTGCTGTCAACATCAAAGGCTGCAGTTATGGAGGCAGAAATTCCAGCTGGGACATTCTTGTGTCCTGTGTCACACAAATCAAGATGTTCCCGACACTTTGCTCTCTTATCCTCATCCAAACTTCCCATCGTGGAGTCACTTTGGTGTAAAAATCACACGTAGTTCTTGGGCAGGGCCAAGGTGTCAGGAATGATTTCACTCCTTGGAACTTCCCAGGAAGTGAGATCCACACAGAGGCATTGCGTGAAATGGTGAATCAGTTTGGGAGGCAGATTTCTGCTTTTTTCTTACAGTTCATGGGGGGAAATGGGTGTTTCTTTGTATTCACCAGGGCAAGACAATACATTTCACTGCTCATTTGTATTGTTCTTACACAAGGAATGCACACTCACACTGATCACTGCACTTCATTGCTACCATATGAAAAATAAGGAAATTTTTGAGCCTCCTTGCTTATCCTCTAGGAACCTACCAGGTGAGAATTGCCGTTGCACAAGTTCTGCCCTCCCTACATCCTATACCACCAACTTCCCAGAAGCGAAGCAGATTTATAAATTATTTCCTGCTCCTGACAAGGCCTCTTGGATAAGTTTACAACTCGGCTTTGTTTGCAGTTGTTTGATTTCTTCCTGTGACAAGCCTCTCCCCACTCTGGCATGGATGTGGTGATTTGATAGTTGGATGGCTGTCCTGACACAGCAAGAGGGGAATGAGAGAGGGAAATTACTACACTTCCCCTGTTCTGAGCAGAGAACAAACGGGAAGCTCGATGACTTTTGCTGTTTCAGAGGTCAGTAGGTCACACTGTCCATTTCCAGTGAGATGGCTCAAGAATTCTCAGCCCTCTCCTTTTGTCTTTACAAGGAACAAAGCTCAGAAAACCACATAACCTAGATGCTTCCTGCAGTTTAACTTCACAGAACTCACAGAATCACAAAGTTGGAAGAGACCTTAAAATCATAGAGTCCAGACCAGCCCAAACACCTCAACTAAACCTTGGCCCCCAGTGCCACATCCAGGCTTTGTTAAATACACCCAGGGATGGTGACTGCACCACCTCCCCAGGCAGCCATTCCAGAACTTTATCACTCTTTCCCTGAAAACTTCCTGCAGGCTTGTGATCAGCTGGGAGAAAATAAGGCTAGAGCCACTTTCTTTACAATGAAAATATCAAACCCTCCAGAAAACTCATTGGTGTGGAAATCCCATAGTTCTACAAGAACTGTCCAGCTCTGTGAACAGGAAGGACTGGAGAGCTGCAGAAAAGATGGAAAATTCTCCATGTTGTTTCTTACTCTCTATAGCCAATCTTTGCCAGAATTGTCATGGTCCTTTTGGTGACATTTAGGTTGGGAGCAAAGTCTTTGGCACATTGTCTTTGAAATGGAAGCATTTAAAAGAATCTTTAAAATTTTGATATTTTTGGGATTTTTTAAATACAATATATTTATAAATACTCTAAGTCTGCTATTAAATAAAGCAGAGGGACCAGAGTGAACTCAGAAAAAGCTGCAAGAATGGAGAGGCTGGGTAACCAACATCCAGAAGAAACCTTAAAGAACTGGGCGTGTGATTTCAGAGGCGAAGGAAGATTTGTGATTAACTGAGGATGGCTAAAATAGATGTTACATAAGAGACAAGCATCAGTTATTCCTTCTCATCATTATGGGCAGGAGAAATGGATTTACAAGGCAGAAGGGAGGAATTAGACCAAATATTAGGAAAATGGAAGCATTCAAAAGAATCTTTAAAATTTTGATATTTTTGGATTTTTTTTAATACAATATATTTATAAATACTCTAAGTCTGCTATTAAATAAAGCAGAGGGACCAGAGTGAACTCAGACAAAGCTGCAAGAATGGAGAAGCTGGGTAACCAACATCCAGAAGAAACCTTAAAGAACTGGGCGTGTGATTTCAGAGGCGAAGGAAGATTTGTGATTAACTGAGGATGGCTAAAATAGATGTTACATAAGAGACAAGCATCAGTTATTCCTTCTCATCATTATGAGCAGGAGAAATGGATTTACAAGGCAGAAGGGAGGAATTAGACCAAATATTAGGAAAGACATCACACTTACAAAAAAATCTTCATAACTACAAGGAAAACCAGGCAGTGGAGTTCGTTGCCAAGGGGAGGATGTGAATCACTGTCAGTGGAGATCTCTGTGGTTGAACAGCCATCTGTTGCAGAATTAAATCTCCATTGTGGTGTTAGATTAGGGTTGAAATACTTAGCTATTGATGTTATTGCAGTTAGAGTGAGTCTTGTATTACTGGTATTCATAATTATGGATAACCCAAGAGCAACCTGATTTTTTTTGGTTTTTTTTTTGTTTCAGTTTTGTTGTCTTTTTTTTTTTTTTTTTTTTTTTTTCTTTGCCCTGTGTATATGAAGGTTTGTGTAAAAAAACTTAGCTATTGATGTTATTGCAGTTAGAGTGAGTCTTGCATAACTGGTATTCATAATTATGGATAACTCAAGAGAAACATGATTTTTTTGTTTTTTGTTTCAGTTTTGTTGTCTTTTTTTTTCCTTTTGCTATGCCCTGTGTATATGAAGGATTGTGTAACAAAACAGCTGCTACATTTTCCTTTTCCTTCTATTTATCCATTACAGGAAACCACCAAAATATGGCAAATATAGTGGAATAGGTGGGAAATATATCTCGTGGTTCCTCCAGTAAGCTTCCAGAATCTGTTTGCATCCCAGCAAGCTGAATGAGGAATTCCTCGTAAGGAAAAGAGGTACAGATATGCCTTAGTCTAAATGGTAGTGGAAAAAAAAGTCATGGCAAGCTGTCACTTCTGTTTATCATAGAATTATTAAAATATATTAAAATTTGAAATTTGTCCCTTCCTTTCTTCTCTGCTGCAAATATGGATGGTTTTTATCCTTACACGGGGCTTAATTCAGGAAGACACAAACTTCTGGAGGGTATCAGGAGCTTTAAGGAGTAAGCAAAAAGAGCAGTGATCAATTCTGATTTTTAAAGATAGCACTTAGGAGTGGGACAATGGAGAATTTGTGGAAAAAAACCCCTGATGTCTCATAGAGAAAGACCTTGAATCTTTGTAAACTCCTGCTACATTATGGAGCTACTCAAGGGTCGGATAAAATATGGCAATCAGACCATAGATATCCTGATCTGTCTGTAGAGGCTGAAACAGAGCCTTGGCTTATTGGGTTAATTTCATCTTTTGTCTTTCTACTGAGCCCTGAAGTTGGTTTCAAGATTTCAAATATGCAGTCTTCAAAATGAAAATAGTTCCTGATCTTTCTAGAAAAGCAGTTCAAACCTGTGCAGGAAAATACATTGAATCAGGTGGCTTGTTGGAAAAGAGACAATTTATTCTTCCCCCAAACTTGTAAATGTATAATAATCATTACAGTTGAACCATTTCCACACTCATCTATACTTTTATTTGTATATATTCCTTGCTCTTTTCCTTCAGAATCTTTTATTCCGGTTTTCCCAAAGGTGAACAATTTGTCTGAGCTGAGAACTATTTCTATGGCTCTTAGGCTTGTAAAGAGAGAGCACTTCCATGTTATTATGTCATTTCCTCAAATAAGGGTCTGTGTTGCAAGATAGAGGAGTTAATTATGCTTCTCTTTTCTCTTTAGTCAGTTCTGAATCACCATGTTGTGTAATTACTCAGCTACTACTGTGCAATCAAAATAATAATATGTTTTTTACTTTTCTCATCACTATTGTAACCAGTTCAACCAGAACCCTTACTTTTTGACCCAGAATGTGAGAGTGTGAAACCACCTGCAGGATAACCACAAGCACGGGCTTATCTGTGGTCCATGGGCCACCAAGAGAGAAGAGTTGACTTAACTCATCTCATGCCACTCATAACTAACACCACCATCACCACTTGAGTGCCACTGACTTCATTATTGGGCTTTTTTTTTCCTTCCAGTCTGAGCCCCCACTCTGATGGGTGCTGTGTGAAGATGTCTGATAATTACTGAGTCTCTAGAAATTAAGATCTCTGAGCAAGAGGTTGGTCTCTGACCTCACTCAAATTTTGACCCTTCTTCTGTACATTTATTCTAGAAGCAGCATATCATAAGAACTTTTAAATGAGTGTGATGGGTCAACCCTGTCTGGATGTGGGGTTCCTACCAAGCCACCATATCACTGCCCTCCTCAGCAGGATAGGAAATAAAATGGATAAATGTCACAGGTCAAGAAAATCCTGCTCAATCAAGCAAAAGCTTCATGCAGAAGCAAAGAAAAATAAAAATTTATTCTCTACTTGGTGTCAGAAGGGGCTGTCCAGACACTTCTTGGGAAGCAGGGCTGCAGTACATTTGGTGGCTGCTCTGGAAGACAATTGCTGTGACAACAAATGCCCTCCCATCCCCTTCTCTTAACTTTTATTGCTGAGCACATGTGATATGGTGTGGAGCATCCCTCTGGTCAGGTGCCAGGCTGTGAGTTCAATCCCTATATTGGACTTGATGATTCTTGTGGGTCCTCAGAATATGCTGTGAGGTTTGGATCAGTTGTCCTGACTGTGTCCTTTCCCAAGATCCTGCCCAAACCCTGTCTACTAGCGAGAGAGAGAAATGCTGGAGAAAATAATAGAATCTCAGATTGGTTTGGGTTAAGAGAGCTTAAAGCTCATCTCATTCCAACTCCCCTGCCATGGGCAGGAACAACTTCCACCATCCCAGGTTGCTCCAAGCCCCATCCAGCTTGGCCTTGGACACTTCCAGGGATCCAGGGGCAGCCACAGCTTCTCTGGGCACCCTGTGCCAGGGTCTCCCCACCCTCACAGGGAACAATTTCTTCCTAAAATCTAAACCAAGTTGTCCTCTTTAGTTTGAAGCCATTTTCCCTTGTTTGTCACTCCAAGCTCTTGTAAACAATCTTTCTTCATCCTTCTTGCAGGCTCCCTCCAGGTACTGAAAGGCCACAACAAGGTCACCCAAATCCTCCTCTTTTTCAGGCTGACAATTCCAATTCTCCCAGCAGGGCTGCTCCATCCCTCTGATCATCCTGGAGCCTCCTCTGGACTCACTCCAACAGGTTAATGCTCAGCAGTTGCCAAAATGCCCCTGTGTCCCAAGAACCTTTCTAGCCATCAACACACAGCTCAGCTGCTCTGTGGAAAATTAATTCCACCTCAGCCAGGCCCAGCAGAGCCAGGGACAAGGTCCAGACTGAAATCTGGACACCTTTTTTTTCAGCACCTAAACATAGGTGTGCAGAGGGAGAAATTTCTGACCCAGGCACTCAATGTCCTTGTGCTAACACGATGTCTGGGGACATTTGAGAAATGCCAGGGTATTGAAGAAGCCCATGTTGATGGATTCAGGGAACACCTGTGCTATTCCTGCCTGGCTGGAAGCTGAGCAGGATGAACCAGAACAGCTCAAATATCAATAACCACATATGGTCAGGTAACTGAATCCCCTCCCAGATGTCTGGGTGCGCATGGAATTCCACAAGGACATTTCCAACGTGTCAGGAGGCAATTTTTCTTTAGGAAGGTAAAAAAAAGTCACTGTCAAAAGAAAGATATTCAGCCACCCTTTATAGGTCTCCCCACACTTCTGCTCACCCCAGTTCATGAGATGGCTGCACTTTGTGTTCTTGCATTAAAAAGAGTTGGATTTGTTAATCCAGCAGCACAGAGAGCGAAGCAGAACCACAGAGGCCTGACTTTTCCAGCATCCATGGTTAATGAATTCCATTTTAAAATGCACAGTACTCCGGTATTGTCATTAGTCAAGGGGAAAATAAAGACCAAAAAAGCCTCAGTAGTGTCTGTCATCAACCCACTTTTTCTCAACCTCTCCCATGATTATGATGTTCAGGGATTTACTGATTATCTTAACCTTTGGCCAATGATACAATCAAAAGAACAGCCAGTGCCCTCCCCAAAGTAAAATTTGGCAGTGCAAGGGCTCGAAAGAAGTAAACGTGATTTTGTAAAAGAACAGGGTTATAATTTAAGTAATGAAATTGCTATCCACCTGCTTAATTCAATACAAATGTTCCTTCCTGAGTGAGTTTTGCTTAGTCCCTCGCCAGGATAGCAACAGTTTATGAGAGAAGAGTTAGGAAAAAAAAATACCTCCGACCTACTCTATTCAATAAAAATATAAAGGCACCTAATGACTGCTTCAGTGGGTCTCTTTAGTTTATTATTAATATTCTAGCACTATCTGTGATTTTCTGTATGGTGTATCAAGAACAAATGGGTTTGCTCCTTACTGAAAGCATGGCAAACATTCCTATTTCCACTGAATAAAACCTTTTTTTTGGCCAGGAATTGTTCCATTAATTTGGAAAAATAATATCCCTTTTATATCTTATTCCTACTCATTCTTTCAGTAAAAATATTTTGAGATTTTAGAAGGTTTGGAACATTTGCACAATGGAGGTTATACTGAAGTTCATCTCAGAGACATGAGTGGTAGTGACACTTTCAATCTGTTGTCAAGAAAAAAAAATGGGCAGAAAATTTGTCTTTTCCCTCATTATTTTTTGAACTTAAAAAAAAAAAAAGAAGTAGAATAATTCTGTTTTTCCTGCCAGTTTGACTAGGAAATGAATTCCTGGTGTGGAAGAGGAAGTATGACACTATTATAAACTGTGTTCTCCTCTCAAATTCTACTCACTTTGCCACCCCTAAAGACAAATCTGTTGGCACAGCACTTCAAGGACTAATCTTTTGTGACTGACAGAATTCCAACAAAACACAAAAAAACAGCTTGCAAAGACTTCAAGACGTAACCAAGCCATTGTCCAGCCTCGAGGCAGTCTAAGACATCACTCCCATGGTGTGTGTCTGATCTTTTTCAAAACCCATCCAAACCCCATGACATTCTACATTTTCTTCTCTTCATTTATTAAAGATTTTAATAATTTTTACTGACATGAAGATTTTTCCAGACATCCCATGAACAATTTCCCTCTTGCACCTTTAGCCAGTGTCTTTTTGCCCAACCTGATGCAGCAAAATTATTCCTGTTTCCTTTCCAAAGGTCTTTCAAAATATGAGATGTGTCATGTCACTGTGCTGTAGTGGAAGGTATCCCTGCCCACAGCAGGGGGCTGGAACTGGATGATCTTTAACATCCCTTCCAACCCAAACCATTCCATGACCCTGTGGTTCTGTGATCTATCCACTTCATCTTCTCTTTTGGCAAAACCATTGCTTTCCTTCCGACCTTTCCCCTTACTCTGCATTTTCCTGGCCTCTCCTCAAACTCTCTGCTTGCCTCTGGATTCTTTCCTGCACATCCAAAGCTTTCTTGAAAAATACTTCCTAAAAAGGCTTTATCCTAGACTGGCCAAGTGTCTCTGGCGGTTTGACTGCTTACCACCATAAGTATTGCTTTATGCAGGAAATAAGTGAATCCCTCATTTATACACCCAATAATTTTGCCCTTTCTCTGGTATTGTGACATCACTGACATCATTTACTCACCTTGTGTAGCCACCTCAACCCTTGGGTGGTTTTTTACCCCATTAAGAGAAATGTTAAATGCAGCACTCAAATGGCAAAGTCTGTTTGTCTGGAAACATCACCTGATGGGCACCTGCCCTCTCCTAAAACTGTCCCCACTCTTCTACCAGGGGCTGCCTTCTCTCTTCCACTGGCAGCATTTACGAGGTGCCCTAGGGAGCTGATACTGCTGGGGCAAAAAAATGTGTATTTCTAGTCTGGATCAGCTCCTGCTCCAGTTCCCTGCAATGCCCACAAATAGTTGTGGCAGAGAGGGAGCAGCCCAAAAGAAGTTGAAATGGCAGAAGAAAGAAGAGCTGAAGCGCTGTGTGGGCAAGTAGCTGTGCCACAGCCTTGCTGCCAAGCTAAAAAAAATTATCCCAGTGGAAATGAAATCAATCAAGCATGCTGGTACAGGCCCCAGTATTCTAGTGCTTAAACAGATTTAATTTCACATGATAAAGGGTTAATGCTTTACATTTTGTGCTGTTTAAGCAGCTTTAGTTGAAATCCATCAGCCCGTTTCATACATGATGTGAGCAAAAAGGGGCAAAATTATCAACTTTTTACACTGCAAGGAAAAATTAATTTCACTGCATAATTATTGACTGCATATTTTTCAGTCTTAAAAAATGATAATTCAGGGCATCACTTACAATGCTTCTTTGAGCTCTGGGCTGTGTAAATTTTGAACATTCCCTTTTTCCTGGGAAATGAAACATTCATCCGTCACGTCTGCACAGCAAAACCGCCTATTCTTGGAGCTGTGGTTACGTGACTTAGGCCCAGCCTTCCCCCTCCCCTCCCACACCTTCCCTCTAAATTTCAATAGTATTAGAGAAACATCATGGCAATAAAGACTGTGAGACAACAGTAGAGACTGAAATTTACTTTCATTTCTCTGTAGATTTGCTCCCAGTATTACAAATTTCACCACAGCAGTCTGTGCCCATCAGAGTGACCTTGGTAGCCCACAGAAGCATTCCTAGCTCCATTTTCACTTTGGACACTGCTGGTTGCATCAATGACTTCAAGAAAAATGCCACCTGTAGTTTTTTTCCCCCTATATTGAATTCTAATACCTTTTCTTGGGCATGTTCTTTGGGAAATATGAAGCTGCAGCAATGTCATCTCAGAAGTTGTAACTATTCAACTCAAATTGTTTGCTTTCAGCTTGGCAAAATTCCTGGGGTTTATATGTCAATGAAGTAAGTTGTTACTTCCTTTTTAAAATTATATTGTGAAATAATAATTTAGAATGTTAAGGTTTCCTCCATCTTTCCATCATCATAAGAAAACTAAAATCATGAATCATGGACTGATTTAGATCAAAAGGCACCTCAAAGACCATCCAGTTCCAACCCCCTGCCATTGACAGGGACACCTTGCACTGTCCCAGGTGCCTCCAAACCCTGTCCAACCCTGTTGAACATTTAAACTGTAGATTAATCTATGTGTAAATGTCTTTGTAAGTACAAGAATTTCCCCAGAGAAGTTGTGGCAACCCCATTTCTGGAAGTATTGAAATCCAGCCTAGATGGGGCTTGGAGAAACCTGGTGTTGTGGAAAGTTGGGACCAGATGATTTTAAGGTCCCCTCCAAGCCAAAGCATTCTGTGATTCTGTGGTAATGGAGGGGTGTTGTAGAAAAAAAAAAATCAAGAGGTTTTTATAAGTTTTTGGATGTTGTTCTATGTGTAGGAACAAGAGTGCAGAAACAGGGAAGGCAGGGCTGGAAGGAGGCAACATGTTGCGTGAAATCAAACAATATTTTATAAACTTTTAATAAAATCTAGGACCATTCCACAAAAAGTTGCAAGGGTATCCCTGAGACAGTCATGAAAACATCAGGTTTTTACCTTTGGAAAGCTCACGGGGAGAAAAGCAGCTCCTTTTACTGCACATCAGTGTCTTCTCTGCAGCTGTGCCATCCTGAAGGCAAACTGCCACCACTAGAAAACTTGGCAGAGGAGCTGCTGGAACAGGGAGTGTGCTGATGGTGGAGGTGATGAGTGGAGAGAAGATGTAGTAATTACTGATCTACTACGTGCCTGCCTCTGCTCAGGAGGAGTGTGGGAGCAGGCTTGCAGAGGTGGTGCTGTTCAAGGACTGGTAGGAAGTGAGAAGTTTGAGCCTGTGGAAAGCTGGTCCTTCAGATGTGCTTTTATGGTGAAACTAAGCAGCTCAAAGTTCTGTTGGTTATTGTGGAAACTTTTTTTGTTTAAATGAAAAAAAAAAGAGCCACTTTAATGAAATAATAATAATAAAAAAAGACCCATAAGCCCATTATTTTCCTTTAGACGTGTCTTTCTCCTTAACCAAAAACAGCTGGAAATTTGCACACAACAGCGACAGTAGGAAGGAACTCATTTTAATGGAATGTCTGCACTGCAGAGTGGCAGAATCAGGCTGAAAACAGAGAAAAGCCAGGTTTTCCAAAATGATCCATGGTGATCAGAGTTCCTATATTGTAGATTTCAGCATAAAACCCCTCCATACCAATATTCACTCTCCCTGAAAAATAAAAACCTTTTGAGATATCTTACACTGGGTTTCTCTGTGTTCCCTCCTAGGATGAAAAGTAGCAGGCAATGCCTTCTGTGGTTTTTATAGCCATGACTTCAACAGCACTGAATAAACACATGGAGTGCTTCAGATGTGGTGGCTGAAATGGAAAATTCTGATGTGGACACCAGAAGCTTACTCAGAGGCAATTTATTTTTCTAATACATGGACCAAAAAAGCGCATCCCCGTGGAATGGGAGATGTTGCTCCTCTGAAATGGGTCTGTTCATGATCCTTCTTCAAACACTGGTTGAAATGGCTGTGGGGTGCATGGTCAGTAGACATTTTGTGGGTTATTTACCTTAAAACACTGATACATTGCAGGAAACCTGATGGATGCTCAGTCAGAATTTCTTTCTTAAATCTGTAATGTTTTTGGGAAGGAGGGGAGAGAGAATGTGTCCAAATTCTGGCATGAGCTTGTGATGACAGCACTGGTCACAATGGTTTTATAAGATTTTCAAGGGTTATAATAATATTAAATGTTTGTAAGACAACTAAGACTCCCTGTTATAGTCTTACTACTGAAAGCACTTTGAATTCAGGACAACCTGAATATTTACATTCTCCCCAAATGGGAATACAAGTTAATCAGCAAAATGTAGATAAGAACTGAATATTGTCGCCAAACATTATTTTGAAGGTATGTGTGATGGTGAATTAAAACTTTGTAGGTTTAATTTCTCTTACCAGCTTTTTTTCATAACTACTGCAAAAGTAGATTTAACATTATGGGCTGAAATTTTTCCATGTTACACCTCTGCAGGGAAATCTTGCAGTTCTTGAGATTTTGTAGCTTCTGAAATGAGTTTAGGAAAAAGTATGAATTTGCCCATGATAAATACATTTATAAGTGTTCATTATCCTCTGGCATGAGCTGATTAAAACTGACAGGAACACAGCTATAATTTTATTTTAGACAAGACTTTGAAAATTAGCATAATTAAGGAATGTATAAGGCTTTTGGGGAGAATGAAATAAATCCTTAAGCACACACTGCAAGGAAAATTTGCCCCCTTCAGCTCTCCAAAGACACTTTTTTGCACTGGATATGTTCAGTTCCCTCCCAGACTCAACCTACAGCCAGGCCCTGGAGGCTTCAATCCCACAGATATTCCCAAAAGTAGGTACAACTTCAGTTCCTCAGCTGTGGTGACTCTGGGAGGTGAGAGGTTTCTTTCCAGGCTCTCAGCATTCCCACAACCTGTGTAGAGAAACAGACAGAAAATACTTGAAATAATTGAAAAAGATGAGCAGGGCTAATGGACAAAGAGCCATGCCAGAGGTGGAAACAGGGTTGTAGGATGGACTTCTGTGTGGGAAGTTGGGAGCTGGGGTTTATAAATTAATTTAAGGAATGGCATGAGATGAGAATAGAAGAGCAGAAAACAATATTTGAAAGGGATTTCATATCTTGAGTCTCTGGTCTTGCAACGTTGATACTTGCCTCATGTTGATGGGGAATCTGAAGTCCTTCAAGATGGCACAAACTGAGAGACAAATAAATTTTCCTTTAGCTCTGAGTGAGAATGGGTATTTCTGGAGTGGGATTCAGCTGGCCTGCCTTGAAGCACAGGATGAGATGAATGAGCTGAGTGTTTGTATTTCTAGACTTTGGCTAAAAGACTTGACTCATTGATATTCACACTGAACTTTCAGAAGTCTGAAGCAAACTGGGAAGAATCCTCTGAATTTTGCCTTCAACTCAATGCCCAAACAGGTACACAGCAAAATTTGTGTTCATGTGCCTGTCAGGAGGCTTTGATTTTGCATTTTAAAGTGTAGCACTGTGGTCATTACACTCCATAAAAACTCCCAGATACACTAGACCCATATAAGAAAAAGGTTTTGTTACAAAAATTGACAATAACTGTTAGGAGAGTGTTTCTCTTATGCCAATCATGTTGATTTAATATGGGATTGGTAACATTTAGAACTGTCCATCCCCCCAAAACCATTTAGTGTTAAAATAAATGAGCCTTGCCAGGAGCATAGAGAATTCCCATAATCCTGGCATCAATCACTCAATTCATCCAGTCCAGTCTTTGAGCAAAGTCAAAAAAATTTGCAAAGCTTAAACACAGTGGAGAGAATTGTTAATATTTATCTCCCACTTCACAACCCTGCTACGTCATTTCTGTGCAAAAAGATAAATGCTTCAAATCAGCAACTGAGAGGAGAAAGAGAAGTCAAAAAGCAGGTGAAAGATGCTAAGAGAAGCTGCAGAAGTGAGGTCTGGCTCTTGCTTTGGAACATGAACTCTTGTTCTTTATATCACTGTGCTCTGCACACCCTGAGTCTGGCAGTGCTTGTAAGTAATTGCATGGGAAAAAAAAAAGCTTTTACTTCATTGTGTTTCAATAATTGTTCATTTCCTTGTGGGAGCAGATGGTCAGATACAGCTTTATTTTAAAATTATTTTTTACGAGTCTCTTTTCTCTCTGTTTGCTTTGGATTCCAGTTAAACAAGGCAAGATGCAATGAAAAGTGTGAACAGCAGCAGAAGGGACCCACGTTGTGAGATCTTTATATCAGTTTATTTCTCTGCTTTCTTATGACACACTCAGTAAAGAGAAACACATAAAGAGAAATTCTTATTTTGTGTGTGTGGGCTTTGAAAGACAGTGACAGGAGAAAAAACTGGAGGAGGGCTGTTACACCAGAGCAGATGAGTTTTGACAGAGTTTTCTTTAATTTCAGATTCTGCAGGTTTTTTGTTACAATTTCATCTGCCTTGGTGGTAGCAATGATATTATTTGGCATGTGAGCTGCTGAGATGCTGCAGTAACAAAAGAGTGGAACCAGCAGGGATGTTTAGGGCAGATTTAGAAAAATCCAAAGCCATTAAAAAACTTGGAGGTCTTGGTGATATCTTACTTTGGACAGAGATTGGCAAACCAAGACCCAGGATCACACCAGTATCAGAAAAGGTTTGTGCAAATCAGGGGCAGGATATTATCTTTACTTTTGAGAAAAATCACATCTTCAGCATCTTCCTTTTGCCATGCCTTCTCTACATCCCTTCTTCTTTCCTGGGAATTTCTTCCCTGAAGGGACATTTTATGAGGGGTGGCACAGCAGCTTGGGGTTTTTTTCTTCATTGAGGAAAATAAACCACTGTGAAATGGCTGAACAGACTTCTTACTGATGTGAAACAAGAGATTCCTTTGTATCACCTGTGCGACAAACCCACTTTTCCTGACTGTTCTTAAGTAGAATAGCAGGACTCAGTGCTAATGGTTTAAAATATGACTGAAGGTCTCTGTAAGAACCTGTCTCATTTAGCCGAGAGAAACAGAAATTTCTCCTACAAAGTTGGGTTGCTTTCTGTATTATTACATACTGATCAAAACCAAGTCTATGTGTTAGTGTATAATGAAAATCTCCTAGCATGGGTTGCATACTAGAGGATTGGTGAACAACCTCATTTGAGTATAAAATGGTGGAACAGCAACTCTCTGTTTTTGTTGGTGATATAATTTTTTCATACACATTCTCTGGAAAATATGAACTCAGCTCCTGGAAAGGTTTGGAATGCTTGAGAGACTGACTCTCATCTCCTTAAACTGGGGGTCTGCTAGAGGTAAAGTGCTTTGGGGTGATGAATATACCTAAAACACAGCCTGGGAGTAGAATAAATCTTTTTAGTTTATTTAACCTGAGTTTCTGTCATATCAGAACTGGCTGTCAGTGCTTGCTCAAGCAGCGGTTAGTGCTGACTTGAAAATAAACTGTGACAGCACCTCCTAAGGCTGGTTCTTCTTGCAGGAGGAGGCAACAATTTAAATACCTGGTACTTGAGCAGCCTCATCTTTTTATTTGAGATGCATGTGCTAAATTAAGTGTTCTCACAATCTGGAGACTTAGAAAGTAAAAGTGAAAAAAAAAAAAGACTTTCCTGGAGTTTCCTGGACTGGTGAATGAGCCAAACAAGCTTTGCTCTTGCCGTGAACATTTCAGAGAGCAAAGAGAGTTTTGACAGGCAAAATCTAGCAATGTTTTTTGCCAGGAGAAATAATTTAGAATAGTGCAAATGGATGCATTTCCTCCTGCTGAGGTTTTTCTGGGCACAGTTCACTGAACCAAGAGAATGTTGTAAAAGAGATTTTCAGTAAATGGTTTGACTGTTTTTTCTACTGACTAATAAAGCTGCTTCTTGCAATAGCTGTCATACGTCGTGGTTAGGGAGTTTTCTTGCAGTCACTGTCCAGGGTGAGTACAAGGGAAGAAATAATATATGTTGGCATGAAAAGAGGCATCAAGACAGAAAAGCTTGTCAAGACAGGTGCCAATTTTCTGTAATTCCGCCTGACATTGCATTTCTTAGTGAAGAGAAATGGAGGGTCTCCCTAGATCCCCTGGTTTTACTCATCTGGATGGCATCCCTGTAGCATCCCACATACCAGATCTCCTCCTCCTGGGACAGGGTAGTGTCTGTGCTCTACTCCATCCATCCATCTATCCATGGATGCATCCATCCATCATCCATCCATCCATCCATGGATCCATCCATCATCCATCCATCCATCCATCCATGGATCCATCCATCATCCATCCATCCATCCATCCATCCATCCATCCACCCATCCATCCATCATCCATCCATCATCCATCATCCATCCATCCACAGTTACCCTCCTCTCACACACACCAAACTCCATTCATCCTGGAGAAGGAGCCCTGCTTTTTGCTGCTGCCTTAAACCGATCCATGGCACTGTTGTCTGCAAATCTGGCAGGAAAACCACATCCTCCTAAAAGTGCAGTAAATGAGAAGCAGATGATCTTTCAGGGCAAACATATGGAAATAATGACATTTTTAACTACCAGGGTCCAAACCCCAGAAAAACAAATGCTGTGTAATTAATCCACTGCTCTCCAGCAGCCTGAGAGTCTTGAATCTTTGGTCAATATGCAGTTCAAATGCTCTGCAGGCCAACATGAGACATGGACATTAACACAGAAGGGAGAGACCAGCTTATTGGAAAGGATACAATCTGCCCTCTGAATGAACTGAAAGGCAGAGAGTTATTTTCCAAATTCCCTGAATATTAATCTTCTCTGGGTGGAAGAAAACTGAGCCATATGCCAGCCACCTGTTCACCATGCAAGTCTCATCCTGGGTTCATTTTCTGTTTTGTCTCTGTGTTTTTCTGTCTATACTCACAAATGCTTCATCAGCACCAGTGGCCAGGGTGAAGAGATAAAAGTTAGAGTGTCTCTGATCACAACTCATCTTTTGGGATTGAGGACAGAGGTTAAGGCTGGACACGGCACATATATTTTAATTTGAGTGAAATAGTCCTGTGCACTCCTGCCCAGTGGGTGCATCCTCAGCATTCTGGGTGTAACAGCCTGGGCAGACTTTGTGCTTTGCTGCCCAAAGTTCTCTGGATGCCTTCAGATCCTCCTGCAGTTCCCATATAAGTCTAAATAAGGACTAAACAAACTGAATGTCTCCTGCTATTAAAACCCTGTGTGTCACTTTTTTCTTTACACCATCATACCAACAAATGCTTTGGTGCAGAATGCTTTTTTCCCCCAATAAAGGAGTCTTGCCTCCCACCCTGTGTAAAGAAAGGCAGATGGCAGAAGAGAGAGAACAGATTCACTCCTTTCAAAGTGAAGAGCTCTTTCAAATGACAGTTTTGCAGTAACTGTCTATGATTTCTTGGTGATGCTTCTTTGGAGGTTGGCAGGGGTTTTTCTGTGCACAGGTTCTGCAGCATTTCCTGCAGTACTGAGTCCTTCATTGGTAAAAAATTTAGCCTGAATAGGGGCAGTGTGCCTTTCTGGGGCCATATTTAACAGGGTGTAGCTAAAGTTGGGGTATAAATTAATCCTGCACTCAAACTCAGGCTCTAGCAAAGAGATTTTTTATTCTGAATGTAGCCAGAGGAACTGATACTTTCCAGTACAGAGCTGTAACTACCAGCTTGTGCAGAGACAAGCAGCCTTTGGATGGAAACCCTAAGCACAGTTCTATGTCCTTAAACCAGCCCTGTTAGATGCAAAAGTAGGTCTGGACTTAATGCCTGATCCCATCCAACCCTTTTTATCTAACACCCCCAAACTCTCCTCCCTGCAGGTTGCTGGGAATGTCCACCCTGAATGTGATTTTATGGTAGAGCTAAAGAAAAAGGAGGCTGAATGTCTGGAGGCCCCACAGGAGCATGGAAATGCAACATCACCAGGTATCCATCCATGTGTGAGGGAGAGGGAAGGGAGCAGAGTCAGGACATGGCCAGGCTGCCAAAGGACATGAGGGTTTTATTTATGGTCCCATGCACAGATGTCTTGTCAGCTCTTCTTCCATCTACTCCCATTCCTTCCCATTCTTTTATTTTTTCCACAGTCCTTCACATTCAAACATGGACAGTCAATTTATCAGAGTGAATCCTTGTGCCCTTGTCCAATTCCTTGGCATCATGCTTGCTTGTTTGTGAGGTTGTGTTGATCTTTAAAAATAGGGCAACTGCTGAAGAATTACAGTGATCTGATCTTTCTTCCAGCCTCACTCTTCATTTATTGCATTCTTTCTGAAAACTCACCTCAGTCTAACACAGGGGTCTAACTAAAGCAGATTAAATTGCACTCTGGGGGTGTTTATTTATCATAATAAAAACTGTGGCTAAACTATATTTATAAGATATGGAAGGGGTGGAGTGGCAGAGTTTAAAAAGGTTTGGGGTTTTATTTTGCTCAAATTTAACCATGCTTAAAAATATATTTCACTTTCTGTCTGAGGTTGCAAGAGAACTTGGGACAAATTGCTGTGCTGGCCAGAGGCAGATGCTGGAGAGATTCTTGCCTTACCATGTCCAAAGATCCTCTTTCACTTCATGAAGGAGCCAGGTGGTGTCCTACCATGGTTACTCTTGTTGTGTGTCTGGCAAAAGCATTTCTAAAAAGGAAGGGTGAATACAGAGAATTTCGTGTTCCCATGAGCTGGATCAGAGAAGTGCTGCAAAGACTTTAGGAGGATCTGAGGGACCTTAGCAGTTCTTCTCGTATTTTAAGGATTGTCCATAACTGGATTTGATTTACATAGTCTCTGATGAGGCCCTGGATCAAAAATATAATTTTTTTTTTCACTCCTGGAATACAAGGAGTGATTCCTTGGTTTCCATGTGCTTTGGGATGAGTTTGTTGCGTGAGTTTACTACAAAGCTCATCTGGAGGCTGTCTAGGTCAGAAGTTAAGCTTGGGGTTTCTTGAGATTTATGCTGTGATTGGTGTGGGATGAAATAAAAGGCAGAGGAATGAACAATGTGATTGTTCTTTAAGACCAAGGTTGGAGATACAAAGCAGAATTTAGCCCTTGGAGCAGCACATGTGCTGCAAAACTGCAAACAAATACCTTTGTGTCTGCTCCCTCTCTGGGTGAGCATGGCCAGTAACAAAATGTGAGCCCACAAGGAGCAAACCACCTTCCAGGAAAGACCTGGATTTGGCAGCTCCACAAGAAAAAGAAACTGCAAAGCCCAACCTCTGCCACATCCAACACCTGCTACTTATAAACGAGGGATAAGGAAAATCCCTTTCATCTGTGCAGATTCATTTCCTGCCCCGGGATTTTCGACGTCTCCTTCATCTGACTCATAAATATTTTTTTGTGGAAGCATGCTGTCCTCATGGAAGGGACTGCTTATGCCAGCTTCTGATCTGCTAGGGAAGAGAAAGCTCCAGGGGAGGTGGGAATGAGAAGGGATATGGTGGAAGGGTGAGTACTGTGCAGAGCAGAAATTTATGGAGCAGTGCTTCCCAATCTTCTCCAGTGTGCCTGATATAATTCCTTCCTTAGTCCTTCCCACCTCTGTCCCATCACCTTTGCTCCCTCCCTTCTTCCCATTGCTTGTCTATAAATAAAATACAAAGTTTTGTATCTGATGACTTGAATGTGCACAGGAAAACTGTCCCGCTGACTCTGTGAGATGCTAATTATCCTCTTCTCCTGGTACAACTTTGTACCAGCCAGAGTTCTTCTCCCGGTTTTTATTTTCCATATTATCTTGTCCTCCACTGAGAAAATTAAATTCCTCTTTTTCAGCTGGGATGATAAAAAGAAACTGCACAAAAAAGGGCTGGTCTGACCCATTCCCTCCCTACCATGTGGCCTGTCCAGTAGAAGATGAAATTCCTCTAGAAGAAGTAAGTTTAATTACTCACAAATATATGTGAGTGGTGTGCTGATGTTATAGTATTCCCTAATATTCCTGAAGAGAGAAACTCAGAAGAATCTGAAATTTCTTTCCAAGTATGGGATATAATTCCAATTTTTACTCTGGTGAATAATTCCAGTTCTTACTTATTTTGTAAGATAACTGAGAATGCTTTATTATTCAGGTGTAACAATAACAAAGCCAGCTGTAAATCCACAAGTATAACAGACAAAGATGTAGCACAAAATGTTCGTAAAATGTGTATTAAGACATTTCAGTAATATCAGTCAGCAAGATGAATTTGTAGTATCGCAGCATCTGTACAGAAAATGTGCTATTAAAAAAACCACTGTTAAAAATTTAGCAATGTAAGGAAAAGAGGTTTTGGATGTCTCATCCTGCATGAAATATCTAATTCAACAATGGAAAAAAAGAGTCCCAAAATCTTTGCAATCTCTGCAATGCAGATCAGAATTTGACATATTTCTTCAGCCAGATTTTCATAGTCGGTGATATCTTGAGGTTACAGGCAGAGGGAAAATATAGTCGCTTGACTCCTAATAGATCATTATAAAAACATGGTTCGTGTCACCATGGGGAGATTTTGCACAGGTTCCCAGAGAAGTTGTGGCTGCCCCTGGATCCCTGGGGCTGGATGGGGCTTGGAGACCAGGCTGGATGGGGCTTGGAGCACCCTGGGATAGTGGAAGGTGTCCCTGCCATGACAGGGGGTGGGACTGGATGTTCTTTAGGATCCCTCCCAACCCATTCTGTGATGATTCCATTATTCTACCTAGAGGAAACTCAGTTGTAGATTTATCCACTTAAGGAGTTGATTATTTTCTCTTTTACACATCTGATTTTTTGCCAGCTATGGTCAGCCTAGCACAGTTTTGATGTTTCTCATGGAGTGGTGCATCCAGACTTCCTGGCAAGATTTGGAGCTCTGAGGTACTTAAGTGAGCTTTGGCTGGAATTGTGCATAGTCAGGGATTTGGGTAATCCTGTACAACTCACAGTTCACCCACTAGACAAAAACCCCCCATTATGCCTGGTTTTCACCCCATTTAACTTCATCAGTCTCAAAAGAGTACTGGGAAAGTTGAAGCTGATCTCAGCACCATGGATCTGTCTTAGTGCTTTATCAGGACCAGGTGGGAATTTTCCAGGTATATCTCTTGGCTGTCCCCACTTACTGCATTCCCACTGAGGCATGCTCTCAGAAAGGATAATCTGGTTTCTTATGGATAAAATTGAAGAAAGGCAAATTCAGGGTGCACCTGCTGTGCTCTGAGCAGTGATAACAGCTCAGCCCATTGGATCAGACTGTGGATAA